>NC_135825.1:26997212-27633468 GCF_964213995.1 Mustelus asterias | reverse complement strand
TACTGATGACTGTGAAACCATTGTCAATTGTCGGAAAAACCCACATGGTTCACTCATGTCTTTTAGGAAGGGAAATCTGCCGTCCTTACCTGGTCTGGCCTACATGTGACTCCAGAGCCACAGCAATGTGGTTGGCTCTCAACTGCCCTTGGGCAACTAGGGATGGGCAATAAATGCTGGCCAGCCAGCAACGCCCATGTCCCATGAATGAATATTTTAAAAATGAGAGGGATGGGGCAATATTACCTTTATTTCCATCTACCTTATCCATGTGGAAATCACTACAGACAAAGATTAGGAACAAACTTAGCCCAATTCATCACGTAATTTCATGTTTCATTATGTGTGGCAGGCCAATAGTGAAAGTCTATTACAGTGCATTCTAAACAATGCTGTTAGAGAAGTTGAGATACATGGGGTGAATTTTACTGTCCCGCCTGCCACAGGAATCGGAGCTGGCGTGGGGCGAACCATGGAGGTGTCCGTTAACCTCGGGCGGGATTTTCCGGTTTTGAGGCAAACGAGGCCAGAAAATCCCACCCATGGTGTGTTCCAACACCCACTTGCAGTTATTCTCAATATTATGTTCACATTTCAAATATTGTAAAAGAGTTGGGGAGGTGAATCAATAATAGGACACACTGAAGGTCACCTTTAAGTCTTGCAGTATTAACCTCAAGATTTTGGAAGACACAATCACAGACAGAACACGATGGCACCTTATCTATGGGGTCAGTCTGAATGAACTTGGGGCTTCAGGTTTGTGAGATCTGGCTGCCAAATGCTGGGCATATAAGGTAACTCAGCTATCTGGGAGGTGTAGCTGTATTTCTGCATCAAAATTGGGCTTGTCCTCTGTCAGTGAATCAAAGGTTTATTGACAAACACCATCTATATATTATAGACACATATTGGTATTAGCACTCAGCTTCTGTTAATACAAAATTCTGTGCATTTCTGATATGGTGGGGCCATATCTTGTTACAACTACTAGACATTAGGAAATTCTCCAGCATTTACTATCAGCTCAATAGGATCTTGCTGCTTCTCCAGAACAAAATTTGTTTACATGGGAATTTTTGTAATGGCCTTACTATAGAATATTTTAATAAACGCTTTACCATGCAATCCACTCGTGATCATCGTCCATTTAATTTCATCTAACTACATCTTATTTCAAAGCCTCAATCCATTTCTATGCAATATATTGGAAAATAAATTTCTCATAACCACTGTCAGATTATTTATCAGTAAACAAGCAGTAGTGTTTTATACTCTTCTGCAAAAATCGTAGGGTCAGCTGGCAGTTTAGCCAACAAACCTGAATGCGACTGCAAACTGGGACCATTAACATTTCAGCATGATATTAATAAACTAATAATAATTAGTGAATCTCATCCACCTGCCTTCTTTTTTTCCTCTTGGTGCTTGTCTCTCTTTGTTACCTTAATCTCTCAATCTACCCCCATTACTCTTTTTATGCTTGTATACTGATGCGCTATCAATAAGGCGAAAGACTACCGATATGCCAATATAAGGGTAGGCTTTTATTCACAACAGAATCAGGAGCAGATCCCAACAAATAACCGACCTGGACTGAACAAGGGGGAGGAGACAGCCACCTTTATACTAGGTGCTGAGGGGAGGACCCAAACTGGAAGGGGATGTGTCCAGGTATGACAAGCACACACAACGGTGGTCCATATAGGACAAAGGCACAACTGAGGTCCACCACATATACCATTCTGCATCTCCGGGGGGGGGGGGGGGGGGGGGGGTCATTATACGATGAGGGGGCGAGTTAATGACATTGGAATATATTTACATTCATCTAAAGCAGATGGTTCATGCCCATTATGGACATGAACCTGATGACGTCACCGGCGAGGGGCGATGAAGATCCGAAATTGCGATTTCGCCGGCAAGATCTGTGGCTTCTGGATCTTGAGCCCCCTCCAACATTTGCACGGGCGGCAAGCATGGGCTCAAGATTGCCCCCATAATATTTGACACATAAGGGGATCATAGGACAGGTGACCAAAAGCTTAGTCAAATGGCTATATTTTATGAAGTTTTATGAAGGAAGTGAGAGGGGCAAAGAGGGTTAGGGAGGAAATTCCGGAGCTTAGAGTAGAGGTAAGTGAAGGCATACCCATCGATGATGAGTGCTGAGGAGTGGGGATGTGCAAGTGCCCAGAACTGAAGGAACTCAGGGACCCCAGAGGGCTGGTGGGCTGCAAGTGGCTTCAGAATAGGGAGGGGCAAGGCAATGGAAGGATTTGAAAGCAGCCATGTATCCAGCAGCCAATGGATAACACAAGTTACAAACTTTACTTCCTGCAATTTCCTTCCTTTCAGGAGCTGACTCGCGCTTGAGTATAGTTTGCTATATGCAGCCATTGAGTACCTCATTTAAGTGTTGCCAATACATGAACCTGAAAGCTGAAAGACTAGTCATCACCTTATATTGCCATGTATTTATTTGTAGTCATGATCAGCATCACATTCTAGAAATGGTTATTTGATAGCAATCAGCAATAGGTATTTTGACTTTCCTTTTTTGTAATCGAAGGTGGTGGTGGTGTGTTACAGATCTGGGAATCTGGGTTGCTGTAGATTAAGTTATAGTTTAAGCTATAGATAGTGATAGATGGATGTGCCAACTTTCTATCCATCACATGGCTGACCAAGAATCTCTCCTGCTCTTACCATCTGCCATTGGCATGTTGGAAGATTTGCAAGTTGATAATCAACCACTTTGGCCACATTATGGCTGGGATTTTCCACCCTGCCCTATGGTGGGTTTTCCCACAACGGATGCTGCAAGCCACTGGACACCGCTAGGACCTTCTGCTCCTGCGTAAGCCAACGGGCTTTTGCATGGCTCGCCCCAACCTGCGCAGGTCGACTTTAGCAACTTTGGCCCCACTTGGCCATCGATGTCTGGGGTGGGACACAAAGCCAGAGCTTCTGACTTAGAGACTGGGACTACACCACAAGGCTTCCTGTAACTCAGGGTACTAAGCACAAATACAGCTTCACTGCTATCACACTGGCTGGTATCAGACAAACTCAATAAGTAAGGATCAAACCTGTGGCCCACATGCACGGCTCGGGAACATAACAGGCAATTCATTTAAACCATTGAGCTCTGAGTGTTGCAATTGCAAATTTTAAAGATGCCTGCATGAATAGCATAAATAAAATGCACCCTGAAATGTTCCACTAATCAAACAATTTAGTTTTCACGCCATCTTGTTAACAAAGCTAAGCACAAATAAATGTATAGTGATATGAATCAAGCCATGCTATAATTGATCTCCAGGTCAATTAGGAGGAAAATAACCAGGGTCCAAGCCCTAATCATTCTCTTCTCCTTCTCTGCAGCTCATGAGTAACGACCGAATCATTCCTGACTGAGAGACTGCCTTCCCAGGGCTATATAACTCACAGACATTCATTGCTGATCACCATGCACAGAGATTGGCTCCTGTCACCCATAGTTCTATAGCAGAGTGGTACGGTGGCACAGTGGTTAGCCCTGCTGCCTCACAGCTCTAGAGGCCAGGATTCGATTCCTGGTTTAGCTCACTGTCTGTCTGGAGTTTGCACGGTCTCCCCATGTCTGCCTGACTTTCCTCCAGGTGGTCCGGTTTTCTCCTACACTCCACAGATGTGTAGGTTAGATGCATTGGCCATGCTAAATTGCCCCTTAGTGTCCTGGGATGTGTAGGTTAGAGGGCTTAGCGGGGTAAAGGTGTGGGTTTACAGTGATAGGGCCTAGGTGGGATTGTTATCGGTGCAGACTCAATGGGCTGAATGGCCTCCTTCTGCACTGTAGGGATTCTATGATATCGGTATTCATTGTTTTTGGGACTTGAGTAGGGAATCGTGGTGAACATTGAGACATATTGTGAAAAGGAAGTAATAAGATCTGTTCACACATGAATTGTGTTTGCATCTAACCTTAAATATGTTCTTAGGTTGGCCTACAATACAAATGCGGCAGCTACACTTTATCTCTCACATTTAATTTAAAAGATAAACCTGGATTAAGATGGTGGCACAGTGGTTAGTACGGCTGCCTCACAGTGCAAGGGACCCAGTTTCGATTCCCAGCTTTGTCATTGTCTGTGTGGAATCTGCACGTTCTCCCCGTGTCTGTGTGGGTTCCCTCGGGTGCTCCGATTTCCTCCCACGGTCCTAAAGACGTGCTGGTTAGGTGGATTGGCCATGCTAAATTGTCCTTTAGTGTCAGGGAGACTAGCTGGGGTAAATGCATGGGGTTATGCGTATAGGGCCTGGGTGGGATTGTGGTCGGTGCAGACTCAATGGGCCGAATGGCCTCCTTGTGCACTGAAGGATACATGCTGGTTAGGTGCATTGGCCATGCTAAATTCTCCCTCAGTGAACCCAAACAGGCGCTGGAGTGTGGCAACTTGGGGATTTTCATAGTAACTTCACTGCAGTGTTAATATAAGCCTACTTGTGACACTAAAAAATAAATATACCTTGACATAAACAGACACAGCATGCAGACACACCTGAAGGATTGCATCTTCAGCATACGTGCAGCCAGAAGTTCATCTCATTAGTATATTAGTATATGAAGAACCCTAATCCTTTAATCCTTTATCACATGCTTGGTATCTATACTCCATCTTCTTCATTAGGTGTCTTTATAAGGGTCTTTGGTCAGGCTCTTGGCCCTGCTCCTCCTCCTCAAAGGAATTATATGCTTAGCAGTCACTTATTGACAATTCACATTTATCATCATCACACTCCAAAGACACTATTTCTATGGTCCTTATCAATAAACACAAAATTATTAAAACAATGTTCTCTGGCTGTTTTAGATATCATTACCTGACTTTAATTCCTGTCCACACAAAGCTCTTATCCAGCTCTAATTCATTCAGAAGCAAGATATAACTCTGAAAAATATCTTCTTCACTTGTTCTTTTTTCCTTACTTTTCCTTCCGAAAGGCACTGACACAGATCGGGGGTCCTGTTTCATAGGTCATTTGGCACGTCTGGTGCTTTGCCAAAAATGCAACTCTAGACAGTGGCTGTTGACAGGCTAATTAACCATCGCGGGAGAGAGAGTATCATAGCTGAGCTATGTTAACGTCTATGCCTAATGTGCACACAAGTACACTTTTCAAAGCAATAAAAGTGTAACTCACTAAAAGTCTCAGAGTCAGTTTAATAAAAGTGAGCTTAATGGTAAACCTGCAAAAGGTAGATGACAGCATTAAGTGGCGGAAGGCATCGCACTCATGTCTACTTCCTTTAAGAGTTTACCCTCCATGTTCTCGGTGGCACAGTGGTTAACACTGCTACCTCACAGCGCCTGGGAGCCAGGTTCAGTTCCCAGCTTGGGTCACTGTCTGTGCGGAGTCTGCACGTTCTCCCCGTGTCTGCGTGGGTTTCCTCCGGGTGCCCCCGTTTCCTCCCAGTGTCCGAAAGACGTGCTGGTTAGGTGCATTGGCCATGCTAAATTCTCCCTCAGTGTACCTGAAAAGGCGTTGGGATGTGGCAACTAGGAAATTTTCACAGTAACTTCATTGCAGTGTTAATGTAAGCCTACTTGTGACAATAAGAAATAAACTTTTGCTTATATACGAATGATACTGGAAGTAGATCAAATACTAATTACGTTGTTATACAACATTGCCAAATCTCCACAATTGCGTTGGAATCTTTAGGAATTAAATATTCATCTGCTTGACACCAGTCTTTGAACACTTTGTCTTATTTGTTATATTAAAAAATCCTGGAGATGCGGGGGAATAATAGTGGCTTGACTGAGTGGTCTGTTGAACGAATATCTTGGCGCGGGTGCATGGGTGTAGAATATTTGTTTTAGACATTCTTGATGAATTTTCAAAGGACAATTAGTTCCACTAATTAAAATGTGATGTGATGGCATCTCCATGAATGGGAGGGGGCGAGGGGGGAGCGGGGGGGAAGTATTTTCGTGGACGTTACATAATCACATATGGTATAATAAATGGATATCTGGAAGTTAATGCAAAGCAGCAATCGAATCAAAGGGTTTGGATCACATCATAAACCAGAAAAGCAATAGCTCAGGAAGTTTATAGCCGCTTCTAGAAGTTGCTAATGCGGATTCTAAGAACTCAGCATCCTGGGGCCTACTCACCTGCTCATGCTGTGCTCCCAGAATCTAAATTAAAAGAGCACATTAAAAGCAGTTTATAATTATCATCTAAGCTCGCTGTAGATTAAAGCATTCGGGCTGTGAAATTGGGCTCCGTAGCTCTGCTGGCACAGGTGGCACTGAAGCCTCAAAGGCCTAAAATAGTGTTGCCTCTGGTCCCCTTCTGGCACAACCTATGCAATGACCCATGCAGTGAGGGGCACTAGCAGGGGTGTGCTGTGTGTGCTGAATTGATATTTGTTTCCCTAACTCAGTCTGCGCATGTACACTTGGTTAATCACTCACAGATGAATAGGCACTCAGCAGCATAAAGGGCACCCACTCATGTTATTTAAAGGATCAGCCAACAACTTGCAGGTGAGGTGCTTTTGACTTACCCCTGTTCAGGCAACATGGGGCAGCAGATGGCACAGTGGTTAGCACTGCCATCTCACAACGCCAGGGACCCGGGTTCAATTCCGGCCTCGGGTAACTGCCTGTGTGGAGTTTGCTCATTCTCCCCATATCTACATGGGTTTCCTTTGGGTGCTCCGGTTTCCTCCCACAGTCCAAAGATGTGCGAGTTAGGTTGATTGGCCATGCTAAATTGACCCTAGTGTCAGGGGGATTAGCAGGGTAAATGTTGGGGTTACGGGAATAGGGCCTGGGTGGAAATGTGGTCGGTGCAGGCTCAATGGGCCAAATGGCCTCCTTCTGCACTGTCGGGATTCTATGATTTGTGGAAGTGCTACAGATTGTGTTGGAGAACTGCAGTATGTAGCAGGATTTGGTGACCCATCTCTGCATGAGGTCTGGAGTCTGTGGTTACAGTGTCTCTGGATCTGTAACATAACCAGCTGAAGAGATGGGAAGCTCTGTAAAGAGGGAGGAAGAGGAGGACTCCGCACAGAAGACCCTCTCCACCACAGGTTTTTCAAGAACACTTCTCCGAACTCCAAGTCAGCCAGGAGCAAGGCTTGAGGTGGTTTAGTTACCTGAAGGCGATGGTCACTGAACTTGTACCACCTCCTTCAACGAAATGAAACCTCACACCAGGATGAGGATGGCACTGTCCATGGTGATAAAGGTGTCAGTGGTATTGAACTTTTAGATGTTCAGATAGAGGGAACAATTGACATTTCCAACATAAACCAGTAAACACCTGAGAGGGGAGGGAAGTTATCCATTCCAGGAACAGGGATTATTTTGTTTTCTCGCTGTGCCGGGAGAAGCAGGACTAGAGGGCAGTTAGTATACAGATGGTAAACAGCCATGTACAGTACATCATGTTAGGCTTAATGCCCGCTATCCTGGCTGTCGTCACAAAGCCTTCATTTCGCGGCAGTCTTTCATTTCCGTCATCTTGGTGCCTCCATGAAGAAATAAAGGTTGACTTCTTGGGGCGTAGGCCACCCCCTGTACAACTGGCTCATGACTCTATCCACTGCCTGACCACATGAGGTCAATGTGCAGATAATGAGGGACATACTATCAGCAGGAACATTGATGGGCAGATCCTTTAAGTGCTCATGCAAAGTTTCCAATGCCGTGACTGCTCGGCGATTGGGGAGGAGGTTAAGCCTCTCACACAGGCTGTTTTCAAGGCAGTCTGCCGCATCCTCCATAACATTGCCCTGGAGGAGGATGCAGCAATTGCCACCAGAATTCAGAGGCCATCTCAGGAAGAGAAGGAGGATGGGAAGCAGGTGAAACAGGAGAATGCAGGGAGCATCTTTTGCTTCCACATGGTTTGTTGAACAATGCCTATTCAGACTCTGATTTCCCTGAACATATTCCCTTTACCATTCCCCCACCTCTGCATCCATCTGAGATGCCCCATCACATTGTCTCCTTCACCACCTTCCTACAATAGAAACCATCTATGAAAATCGTTCCACTGACATCTTAATCTGACAACACATCCAATGATAGAAACAGAAATGTGGCACGGTGGCACAGTGGTTAGCACTGCTGCCTCACAGCTCCAGGGACCTGGGTTTGATTCCCGGCTTGGGTCACTGTCTGTGTGACGTTTGCACATTCTCCCTGAGTCTGCGTGGGTTTCCTCCGGGTGCTCCGGTTTCCTCCAACAGTCTAAGGATGTGGAGATTAGGTTGATTGGCCATACTAAATTGCCCCTTAGTGTACTGGGATGTATATGTTAGAGGATTAGCAGGGTAAATATGTGGGGTTTTGGGAATGGGATCTGGTGGAATTGTTGTCGGTGCAGACTTCATGGGCCGAATGGCCTCCTTCTGCACTGTAGGGTCTCTATGATTCTAAATGAACTATTCACTGTTGTACATTCCTTTAGTTCTGGTATTGTGGGTGCCTTTTTCCTGGGCTAGTGTTCCTATGCAGTGCCATCCTAGTGGCTGCAGCATGGCTAGTGGAAGGTGAGGGAGATGACAGATGATCTTGCAGAATGCTGTTAAGCAGCTCTAAGCCTCGAGTGTCCAGTCAGATGACACCACCTTGGCAATGGGGCAGCACCAGTTCCAGCTGCCTGACTGGGAGGCAACAGCAAGGACGCTGGTGGGGTGTGAGTGATGAGAGCACAAATGTTGTCCTCATGCTCCATTCTGTCACTGCCACTCCCCTGGGAGGGCATGTAGCAATCCTGGTAATCTGCTGGATTGTTGAAAAGTTGTGGGGGGGGCGGGGAGGGGGAAGGGGAGGCAGGGTAAGGCACTGAGAGCCATCCCCTTGCCTTTGCCACTATCAGCCCCACACCTTTCCCAACATTGGCCTTGGTCACTTCTTGTTCTTGGGCCTCTGGTGTTTGTCTTTCTGCATCAGCCACCACTCCCCCGGTAGCACTGCTGAGCAAGAGCGCTAGCCTCTAATTGGCCAACAGCTCATGGTGGGTGAATTTCTGTGTCCAGGGTCCTTGAGCCTGGAGAAGACCCACTGCTGACTCTTAATACTGAAGGGCCATTCTGGAGGAGGTGACAGGAAGATGGGAGACGCCTCTGTAAATGCTCCCATGCAGCAATTGAAGGGCATGCACCTTTTGTCGGGAAAATTGCAGCAAATCTGAAAGCAGAAACTGCTGTTTGGGTTTCCGACCATCATTCATGAAGCTAAAGCATTAATCCTAGCTCTCTGCATGGATGAAATCTGATCTCGTAAGTGCTTCAAGCAATTTCTAATTTTATTTCAGTGGCTCTGATGAAAGATCATCAATATGGGCGGCACAGTGGTTAGCACTGCTACCTCACAGCGCCAGGGACCTAGGTTCAATTCCAGCCTTGGGTCACTGTGCGTAGTTTGCACATTCTGCCCATGTTTGCGTGGATTTCCCCCCACACCAAAGATGTGCAGGCTAAGTGGATTGGAATGCTAAGCTGTCCGTTAGTGTCATGGGGAGTGGCTGGGTAAATATGTGGGGTTACAGGGATAGGGCCTTGGTGGGATCGTTGTTGGTGCAGGCTCGATGAACCGAATAGCTTCCTTCTGCACTGTAGGGATTCTGTGATCTGAAATATATTCCGGTCCCTTCCTTCCTCTCTCCACAATAGCTGTCTGGCCCATTGAGTATTTCCAACATTTACTTGGGATTTGATATCTAGTTTCACTAATAAAATACTGTCAAATCTTGCCCTGTATTGAGGATCACAAGAGGGCAATCGTTAGGATATATATTATACACACTCAAATACAACACGGAGTAAATTAAGGCAAATTTTATTTTATTTGAAATGCTGTATAAAAATAAGTTTCTTCCATTCTATTTTAATTTACAGATCTAATCAAATAACAATTTCAACTCCAAGCTGCATACATGCAACCAAACTACTGGAAAGATATTGTATATACAAAAAAAAGGAAATTTTCGCACTGGTATTTTCTCATACCAGTCCACAGGACACATTAAAAAAAAATCACAGAAATTCCCCCCTCCCCCAAAAAAAAGAGGTCTAGACATTAAATACATATTCGGTACAACATGCATTTAACAGAAGTGCTCCATGTTATATTTACAAAGTCTGGAATTATTTTCAGTGACATCACCAAGTTCTTGGGCTGTAAACAGAGTGAACTGAATGGAAGTCTGACATGATCTACTGTGGGCCTTCATCTGACCAAGTAATTAATTATTGTGGAATGAACAAGGCTGTTGGAAGGGAGTTGTCCATAAATAAATAAATATAAATTAACCCACAAGTCAAACCTTTTTTTTTAATATAATAAATCTGTTTTTAAAAAAAAATCAATTTCACTCAAATAAATAAAACAGGTAAACAGGACAGCGCTGACAAAGGCTGTGAAACCAGTATTTCAAAAAAAAATTATATATATATATACATATAATACATACAGATATATATATATACACACACACACATTTACAAAGGATTAGAGTTCATTCATTGCATTGGTTGTGCATTGATGACGATGCTCTGACATGCCTTGGCTTCATACTGAGTGGACTAGTGGACTGTATGATGAAGAGTTGAGGTCAATTCTTTTCTGATTAGTGGTGATCGACAGGCGACAAGGTTCTTCTTCTTCATTTATTTTGTTGAGAGGATGTAAACAAAATAGTAGCTAGACTAGACCAGTCCCTGTGTGTGTACGTCTGAAGATCGTGCGAAGGAAAGTTCAAAAAAGTCATTCAGAAGCAGCGAAAGTTCAAGTATTTTGTTGAAGTCAGTGGATCCAGCGGTCGTGAAAGGCACTCGGAGAGGAAGAGCCAGGCTTGTCGTGATGCACGGTTCAAGTTAATAACAACCAGAAGTAACAGAGGAGCAGGTTCTGGATCCTCATCACCGCCCCCCTCCCACTAATCAGTAGATTCAAAAGGCCATGGAATCTGGTGAATGAGACCAGGCAGGTTATTTGGTTCTTCCAGAGGAAGGCAGAGGACAGTTCGGTTTTGCGAGCATCGGTTCGTGTTATTTCACAAGTTCTAATTTGCTTGGGTTGACTCGTGGCTCAGACTGTGCAGTCTTAGTCTAATGGCATCTTGTGAAACGATGCAATTTTGCATCCAGGGGTGGTTAATCATTTCTTCAAATGATGGTCGATCTGAAGGCCTTGGCGATAGGCAGAACTTGATGAGATTTTGACATTCTGAAAGCGAACGGAAACACTGGGTTACAAATGGTGCGAGTTTTTAAATTGCGCTTTCCAAACATTTTCGTGGAAAGTTAATTCAGCTTATGTAGAAATAGGTAACTCTGCAGCTTAACTCAGCCGGGGGAGTTTTAGTGGCAGTCTAATTTAAGCAAATAAATATTTCTGTGATAATTTACTTTACATAATATTACTCGTGTGACATGAAGTCAACAGGCATTTGACTCTTCTGAATACCCAACAAATGATATGAGTGGCTTAATTCACACATAGTTTGAAGGATAAAGATCGCCTGGAATTGTCCTATATTTCCTACACTGGGATGGAAAGCAGGAACAGCAACTTACCGGGTGAGACTCTCCGCCTGAATAGGACCTGTCCGCGAATGATCTCCTCGTCTTGCTCAAACGGGATGTCCCCACACACCATATCATACAACAGGACCCCCAGGGACCAGACCGTGGCGGATCTGCCATGATACCTGTGATAGCGGATCCATTCTGGGGGGCTGTATACTCTGGTACCTGCAGATACACAAAAAGATACACCTTGATTAAACACTATCCTTGTGTGTCCTGAATGCTGTTTAAAATGTTCAATATAGCACTGCTGCCTCACAGTGCCAGGGACCCAGGTTCGATTCCCAGCCTGGGTCACTGTCTGTGCAGAGTCTGCACGTTCTCCCCGTGTCTGCATGGGTTTCCTCCGGGTGCTCCGGTTTCCTCCCACAGTCCAAAAGATGTGCTGGTTAGGTGCATCGGCCGTACTAAATTCTCCCTCAGTGTACTGGAGCGCGACAACTAGGGGAATATTCTTGCGACACTAATAAATAAACTCAAACTACAAAAGTTTAGTAAATTAAAAAAAAAATCTACTGGCTGGTTTTTGAACAGGAAAATGCACAAGCATTTGCATCTCAGGGGAACGTGTAGCTAACACAAGGACAAAACATTCCTCAGTTGGTTCAAGAAAGAAAGAGGGGGGGGAGAAAAACGTTTGCTATATATCTTGTAAACAAAAGAATGCGCCCTGCTTTTGAAATTCAAATCATCTGCACTATCTCGTTCCGCCCTTGCCTTGCAGGAAATGTGGTTAACCTAAGCTTCCTGTCTGTCCTGCCCTGAACTGGCAGTTACTGACTCGTTGCCATGTGATTTTTTGTTTACAAACTTTCAGTTGTAAAAAGCACACGTTCCCGCCTGGTGATGGCGCCAGGCACCCGGGATTTTCACCAACGGTTCTTGCTCTAAGAGGAGACCAAAAAGTTGCTGTTTGAAAATCGACATCAACACAGCAGAAGGCAGGCAGCAGGGAAATGTAACCTTTATCCCTGGTAGCTGGAGAGCAGACACAGGCAGAAGGAGCAGACCCTTACAAACCACAAAGTTTATACCTTTATAACACTCAGGTTAACAAAAGTAGATACATTAGAATTATTACTTTTCTTAATTTTGCTGTCTAATTTTGGACCTGAACAAGATTTTTAAAAAAACACAACCAAGAAATTTACAATGTTTGTTGGATTTCCTTCTGGAAATCTGGATTTCCTGGTTTTATCTCACCGCTTCTCCCCCTCCAGCCCCAACCTGAATCTCTTGACTCAATAATTTATCAATTGGGCCACTTGATATCAAAGGGAAAGAGAAGAGGGAAGCGAACCTTATTTCCCGTCACCATAGCCCCGGGTTACAATCCTATCAGGTTTCAAAACATTTCCATGACGGGGAAGAGACTTTTTTTTAAAAGGCAGGAGAGGATGGGGTGAAAATCTTATTTTCTTTAAAATATAAAGGAGTTGGCGTCTCATCTGGACTCTGAGTCGTTTCCCCCCTCCTCAAAAAAAGGTGTTACGCAGGAGAAAACCAGTCTCCAAACAAAAGCGTGGCACAGTGCCAAACTCAGCTGCAGCAACAACACTGGGGCCAGGAGAGAGCCACGCCGTCTAGTGGCTATAACCCAACCGGAGATCATCCCCTCCCTCTCCCTGCCCAGGAGGAGACTCCGTCCTGTCTGCTCGATCCGTCTGCTAGCCCAGCCCCAGACCGATCTTTCATAACAGCAACCACCCTCCTCTGTCACACACACACACACACTACCAGCCTGCCCAAAACAAACCCCACCTTGCCCACAACACACTCCTAATCCCCCAACACACCCCTAGCCCCCCCCCACCCACAACACACCCCAACACACCCCTAACCCCCCCCCCCACCTGCCCACAACACCCCAAACCCCCCACAACACACCCCTAACCTCCACCTGCCCACAACACCCCAAACCCCCCAGCACACCTCTAACCCCCCACCTGCCCACAACACATTCCTGCCCCCACCTGCCCATCAGACATTCCTGCCCCCTACCACCAGCCTGGTCACAACACCCCCCCCCTCACCACAACATATTCCTACCCCTCCACCTGCCCACAACCCCTACCCCCCCGCCCCTCCCCCAATCATTGAGATATATAAAAAGGCTCAATCTCATAAAACAAAAAAAACCCCAACCATTTCTTATTTCTGTTTATTCCCTCCCTGCTCGGGGGAGAAGGGGGGGGGGGGAATTAACAGGGCAAACCCCCGCCCCCCCCATCACTTTCCAAAAAAGCATCAACCTCTTTCAGATTCCCATTACAACATAAATACTGCCCACACAAACATCACGACGCGATTGCTCAGAGACTGGTTTGTTGTGGTCTTATGATTCAGCACTGCATCGGTAGCAGTTTTTTTTAAAACTGCGGGTATTTTTTTTGAACGCGGGCGATTTTTCCCCCTCCCTATTTCTTACGCATCCGTCCCATGTGATTTTATGTTCGCCCCCCCTGACTCTGGCCGCCTGCTCCGACAAGCGCAACGCCTCCAGCGAGCGGCCCCCTCACATCCACATCACTAGCCAAATAAGGAAATAAAAGGCTTCAAAACAATAACAAAACGGCTCAGTATCAAAGTGAAATGAGCCCCCTAAAAAATCTCAGGTCAGTAAATGTATTTCAAATCCAAATGCCACGAAATAAGTTTAAAATAAAATGACTCAAAACATACAATTACTGCCACAGGTATTTCTTCTTAAGTTTCACAATATTAATTCACTCTCACTCAACACTAGGGAATCAGTAAGCACTGCCTCTCAGCACAACAGCCTCTTTTGCTTTGTACACTGGAGAGTAAAGGCTCACCATCAAAGTCGGTGTAGACGGTGTCCTTTAACAGAGCCCCCGATCCGAAATCGATGAGCTTCAGCTCCCCCGTCCTCATGTCGATCAGGATGTTCTCGTCCTTGATGTCCCGGTGAACCACCCCGCAGTTGTGGCAGTGCCTCACCGCCTCGAGCACCTGGCGGAAAAAGTTCTTGGCCAAGTCCTCCGGCAGGGCCCCCTTCTCGGTGATGAAGTCGAACAAGTCCTTGACGTGCTCCGACCGCTCCATGACGATGATGAAGCTGTCGGGTCGCTCGAACCAGTCCAGCATCTTGATTACCCCCCGGCAGCCCGCGCCCACCCTCTTCAGCAGGGCGATTTCCATGGGAACCCTCGCTCCGTTAGACTGTGGGGGCAACACATCACAATAAATGAAACTGCATTGGACACACAGTGATGCACAAACACACAGCCACACACGCTGGACCCCCTCACCCCCCCTCAACCTGCAACTGTGTGTACATCATACACACCCACCCACACACACGCTGGACCCCCCCCCCCCCCCAACCTGCAACTGTGTATGCATCATACACACCCACCCACCCACACGCTGGACCCCCCCAACCTGCAACTGTGTATGCATCATACACACCCACCCACCCACACACTGGACTCATCCCCCCCAAAAAATCTGCAACTGTGTGTGCATCATACACACCCACACACTGGACCCCCCACGCCCCCCAACCGTGTGTGCATTACACACACCTCCCACCCAACAGTCAACACGAACACAAGATGCTGGAAAAAAACTGCCCGAGTTTCTCCAGCATTTTCTGTTTTTGTTTCAGATTCCATCATCCGCCTTTTATATATTTATATATATATAAACCCATCTGTCAAAAACAGATGGAAAACATCTCTATTTAAAAATAATCCACCATAACAAAAAAAATGTAAAAGGCATGAGTTTCGTATTTTACTTACCAGCTCAGCCCATTCTGACACTCGATCTCTAGCAACATGCTTGATAGCAACCTACAATATAAACAGGGAGAGAAGAAAAAAATCCATTCAGACTGGCGAACAGCAAGAGAATCTAAAAGGATATTTTCAGGGGGGAGTGATCTGGGGAAAGTTACGAGTGATACAACAAAAAAGGGGAACGCAGATTTTTAAAATATATATATAATCACCTGCACACCGTCAGCCACCCGAACGCCGGAATAAACAGTCCCAAATCCACCACTCCCGAGGAGAGATCCAACTTGATAAATCTTTTCGAAAGGCTCTTTCACTGGAAGAAATGAATGGGGAAAGATTAGGCGATCTCCCATTATCACAAACTCTTTTGTTGTCTCCGACCTCCACATGGTTAACGACAACACCGTCACAACACACACACTCAAATCCCCCCCCCCCCCCTCCTCACTTCTACCGAAACGGGAGACTCCGCACAATGTGAAAGAAATACTAAACACATACCTTGTTGCAACTGAATTTTGGTCGGCATATCCACGCTTGATGTCGAGTACATATGAGTAAAGGATCCGATCTTTGAAAGCAGCATCCCTTTCTGTAAAAACACCTCGACTGGAATACTCCTGCTATCCAAGGTCCGAATGGGATTTCACCAAAAGGGAGGGAAGGGGAGGGTGGGTATGGGAGGGGGCGGGGGGGGAAGCCGGCAATTTCACCCCACACCACGTTGCGACCGACACACACAAACAACTGCGACCGTACACACAAAAAGAAATTGTTGCCCTTATTCCCAGAGCGTTCGCTTCTCGCAATGTCCCAGAGATGGAAATGCAGCAGGATATTCAAGTCCCTCGGAGCAAGCAGTTTTTGAATGAGGAATAAAAATAAATGAGCTGAGGCGCGTCTTTGTATCACGCTGGTATCCCTGCCTTTACTTTGAGTGCGTTCTGCTAAGTAGCAACGACTATATACAGATAGTAAAAAAAAGGGCGAGACGTAACACCATCAGCAAACTCCCTCTGAAGCACAGCCCACTTTGAATTGACGTCAGGCTGGCCAATAGCAGGGGAGGAAAAACCTGCCAATCTCAGGGCGAAAAAAAAATAAAAGAATGAAACTGACTAGACTCGACGTGGCGGGAATGAATACGCGCCAAAAAAAATGCTCCTTGCATGTCTGCTTACAAATGGCTTTGATCCACTGGGCTGTCTGTAGACAAATATTTTTAAAGGGGTGGCTTTTTTCCCCCTTTCTCCTCGGGAGCAGCTTTACAGTAGTTTTTAAATAAAATGCATCATCTTTAGAGCTGCAGTATATGCAGATTCAACATAAGGGCATTGTTCTAGCTTTAGTTAAGGCGATTTGACAATAGATTGCCTTATAATGAAAATCTTCTCGTGGTTAAAAAAAATGCATTCTCCCGCTTTTAATTTTTTCGGTCTGGATGTGGAAATAGATCACGATCATCAGTAACGGTATTCCACGTGTATGTATTTTATGCAGCAGAGAGAAGTGTCTCCGTTAAACATGTTGAGGTTAATCCCATTGTGGATGTCCAACACTGCTACTTAATATTTAATTTGATCCCTCACAACTGACCATGACATGGAAGACAGAAAATGTGTTTTTTGGGGGGAGAGGGGGGTTAATTGGCTTCCCTCGGCTTCATATATATATATATTTTAAAAGTGATTGACTTGTAGATTTATTCTCATCAAATACATTTTGCCAAACACAAGTTAGGGTTAATTGTCACCTCGAGGGGGCGTACGCAATGAGGGACAATAAAAATCACTAATCCCAAATTGCAATATAAATCAGAATATTAGAACAATTGTACGGTTGTCAGTGTGCAAACATGCACTGCAAAAGCTACATTTTTCAGTATGTGTAATTAATTTGCACCACAATGGTTTATAGCATTTTGATTTTTTTTTGCAAACACATCCTGGCCATCCGTTATAAACACATGCATCTGCCCATCTCTGCAAGGTGCATGTTAGCAACACTGCTTTCCAAAGTTACCTCGAGGTATTTTTCATGCCTTTATGTGCGAAAACTATTTATTTTGGTTTTCGGGAAAAACGATTCTCCAAGTGATAATTGATGGGCGTGTACAGCTCTCGTTATTTCCCGCCCGATCTTAAACTGCAAACATTGATACAACAAATACGATCTGTTTCAAAGAAAACGAACGAGTAGTTTTGTCGTTTAATCCTTTGAGATTTCCCCCCTGTGATTTGGGGCTGAGGGGTTAATTGTGAAATTTTGTGATGGTGGGGGGAGAGTTAGTTAATGAGTTTCGCGACCAGATGAATAATTTCTGGGGAAACCGCGGGGCGATACAAATCTGATGTGAATGGTGCCTGTGAGAAGATGCTGCATTCCTGACATACTTTCCAATTGGGTGGCCGCCGCCTTTCAGCATGTGGGAATGAATCACAAAAAGCTGCCTCCCCTCCCCACTCCCCCAGCCCCGCGATAAGGTACAAGCTGGAGCAGGAGAAACTGTAACAGAGCCAGTGTTAGTCGATGGAGGTCGCTGCTGAAAACATGAAAGCCTTCTCTTTTGCAACGCATCACAGCTCAGGAATTTCCTTTCCGTGTTTTTTTCTCTCTTCCAGGCAAAGGGGGGGGGGGGGGGGGTGGATACAGTGCAATGACTACAAACTTGAAGCATCACATTCAAATCCTATTGGGTGGAGTTTGATAATTGCGATTCAAAACAAAGCCAGTACTTGAACGGTCATGATGAATGAGGGTGGCTAGTTGTATGGAAAACAAAAGCGATAAACTGATTTGTTTTGTTGTTGTCAAGTTATTTATATTGTCTTCTATCCCTCTCGCTAGAGGTCACACAGACACACACCATATCCGGGCCGTGTGAGGTCAGGCAGGGGATTTGTTTTTGCCTCTACCCCTTTTCTCCAATATAACTTTATACCCAACTACCTGGTGGTACACAAGAGGAGGCAGTCGGGCCACGGATGGTTGATTCTCTTATTTTGCTCCTTCCCCCCCACTTCCCCTCCCTGGGGAACAGACTGACCTCCGTTTAGGAAGCAACATTTCCTTAGCTCTAGACTAGAGGTGGCCGGAGAAAGTGGTAACTCCACGCCCGGGCTGCTCAATGCTCACCCACCATCACCCTCCCAGTTACCAGGCAGCCTGTTGATGTAGCGCTCGTTACAACTTTTAGCTGCTTTTGCTCACCGAACAGAATGCAGCTTCCACAACAAATTCATGCATGTGCAAAGGAACATTTGTGTATCTTTTTGTGTGTAACACTTTTGAAGTGTAGTTTATTTATTCGTCTCACAAGTAGACTTGCATTAACGCTGCAATGAAGTTACTGTGAAAATCCCCTAGTCGCCACAGTCCGGCTCCTGTTCGGGTACACTGAGGGAACATTGAACATGGCCAATAGACCTAACCAGCACATCTTTTGGACTGTGAGGGAGGAAACCGGAGCACCCGGAGGAAACGCATGCAGACACGGGGAGAACGTGCAGACTCTGCACAGACAGTGACCCAAGCCAGGAATCGAACTGAGGTCCCTGGTGCTGTGAGGCAGCAGTGCTCACCACTGTGCCACCCACGTAGGTACAATTACATTAAAATCAGGCAAGATAAAACCCCAAATGATTAATGCTCAGATTCTGATGTATGAATTAGTACAGCATCTGGGATCTGACACCCAACTCGCTCTGTCTTGCTTACCCTAGGCGCAGATGCTGTGGGTTCCCTAGTCTGAGATAGCCGGCTTTGTTGGTACCCCATCGAAAATAGTCTAATGGAATCTAAACTAAAGCATTGCCAGAATCAAATGGGTAATGAGGAAATTTTAATCTGCAAATGATTAATCGGAAGATCTTGAATCAATAATGAGAGGGAAGACCTAGCTCACAGTTACCTTCATACAGAATTCGATATTAGGTTTGAGAGGGAGAAGAGTGAGGCACACAACATTGGTTGACTGTGTAGAGTTTGCATGTTCTCCCCCATGTCTGCGTGGGTTTCCTCCCACAGTCCAAAGATGTGCGGGTTAGGTTGATTGGCCAGGTTAAAAATTGCCCCTTAGAATCCTGAGATGTATAGGTTAGAGGGATTAGCGGGTAAATATGTGGGGGTAGGGCCTGGGTGGGATTGTGGTCGGTGCAGACTCGATGGGCCGAATGGCCTCCTTCTGCACTGTAGGGTTTCTATGATTTCTATGGTTTCTATGAAATACATGGGGTTACGGAGATAGGGCTGGGGTGGGATTATTTTTGGTGCAGGCTTGATGGGCTGAATGGCCTCCTTCTGCACTGTAGGGGTTCTATAATTTTAAATGACTTTGGAGGGGTAAGACAGGAAATGATCGTAATGGATAGGCAGAATTATAGAAAAACTAGGGATCAACAGTGGGAGAGTTCAAAAAGTAGTAAAAAGACCTGCACACGTCCCTAAAGGTCAAGGGCTCTACTATTTTATTCATTTATGAGATGTGAGCATTACTGGCTAGATCATCAATTAGTACCCTAACGCATTTGCCCTTGAGAAGGTGCTGGTGGGCTGTCTGCTTGAACTGCTGCTGTCCCTGAGGTATAGGTACACCCACAGTGCTGTTAGGGAGGGAGTTCCAGGATTTTGACCCAGTGACAGTGAAGGAAAAGTGATATATTTCCAAGTCAGGATGGTGAGTGACTTGGAAGGAAAGTCTGGTGGTGTTCCCAAGTAACTTCTGCCCATGTCATTCTAGATGGTAGTGATTATGGGTTTGGAAGGTGCTGCCTAAGGAACCTTGCTGAGTTCCTCCAGTGTATCTTGTAGATGGTACACACGGCTGCCACTGTTCATTGGTGGTGGAGGGAGTGGATGCTTGTGAGAGGGGTACCAATCAAATGGGCTGCTTTGTTCTGGATGGTGTCAAGCTTCTTGCAAGTTGTTGGAGCTGCACTCATCCAGGTAAATGACGAGTATTCCATTACGCTCCTGACTTGTGCCTTGTAGATAGTGGACAGATTTTGGGGAGTAGGAGGTAAGTTACTCGCTGCAGGATTCCTAGACTCTGATCTGCTCTTGTAGCCATAGTGTTTATGTGGCTAGTTCAGTTCAGTTTCTGGTCAATGGTAACCCCAAGGGTGTTGATAGTGGGGGATTCAGCAACAGTAATACCATTGGATGTCAAGGGGAGCTGGTTAGATTATTCCTTGTTGTAGATGGTCATTGCCTTGCACTTAGGTGGTACGATTGTTACTTGTCAGTCCAAGCCTGGATATTGTCCAGTTCTTGTTGCATTTACACATGGACTGCTTCAGTATCTGAGGACTAGTGAACAGTGCAGTCATCAGCGAACATCCCCACCTCTGACCTTATGATGGAAGAAGGAAGGTCATTGATGAGGCAGCTGAAGATGGATGGTCCTAGGACACTACCCTGAGGAACACCTGCAGCGATGTCCTGGAGCTGAGATGATTAACCTCCAATCCCTACTACAATCTTCCTTTGTGCCAAGTATGATTCCAACTAGTGGAGGGTTTACCCCCACCCCGATTTCCATTGACTCCAGTTTTGTTAGGGCTCCTTGATCCC
This sequence comes from Mustelus asterias, assembly GCF_964213995.1. Lineage (NCBI taxonomy): Eukaryota > Metazoa > Chordata > Chondrichthyes > Carcharhiniformes > Triakidae > Mustelus > Mustelus asterias. Next base: position 27,612,531 of record NC_135825.1, on the reverse strand, counting down.
ATGCAAATTTTTATCCAGTGAAGTAAGTTCTTTCATCTGTAATATATTTAAATAATCTATATTTATACAAGGACAGCCCTATTTAGCTGAATACCATACAGGTTTTCAAAGCAACCCTGGATTAAAATACATAAAACAGAGAAGCACTGGAGGAAAATTGAACCATTCAGTAGCAAGTTCAATAATATATGATGTAGAGTGCATACTGGTTAAAAGTTATGAGCTAATATCTGGTAACTCATGGCTCGTGTGTGCTCAGTGCCAACACCTGTACATCCAGAGTTCTAAAGTAGATCGCTGCAGAGATGCACTGGTTGTGATTTTCAAAAATTACCTAGACGCTGGAGCAGTTCTAGCAGATTGGAAGTTAGCACTGTTATTCAAGAAAGGAGAGGGAGAGAAAACAGGAATCAACAGGCCATTGCCTGACATCTGTAACCGGGAAGTGCTGGATTCAATTATTAAGGAAGTCTTAACAATGCACTTAGGAAAACACAGTCAACATGGTTTTGTTAAAGGGAAATCCTATTTGACATATTAGAGTTTTATGAGGATGTAACTAGTAGGGTGGATAAAAGGGAAGCAGTAAATGTAGTATATTTGGATTTCCAAAAGGCATTCAATAAGGTGCCACGTAAAAGATTAACACACAAGATAAGGGCTCATGGTTTTGGGGTTGGGATATTAGCATGGCTAGAGAATTGGTTAATGGATGGGAAGCAGAGAGTTGGGGCAAATGAGGCCTTTTCAAGTTGACAGGCTGTGAGCAATGGAATGGCGTTAGGATCATTGTTGGGCCTCAGCTATCTGTAATCTATATTAATGACAAAGCCAAAGAGACAGAATAATGTTTCAAAGTTTGCCAATCATGCAAAGCAATGTGAAAATGCAAGTTGTGAGAAGGACACAAAGAGGCTGCAAAGAGATGTAGACATGTTGAGTGAGTGGATGGAGCACTCCACTCACTCAGATGGAGTATAATGTGGGAAAATGTGAAGTTATTCACTTTGGTTTTAAGGATAGAAAAGCAGAATATTTTTTCAAAGGCCTGGAACTTGCATATGTTGATATTGAGAGAGATTTGGGTCCACTGGTAAAGAAGCACAAAAAAGTTAGCACGCAGGTACAGCAAGCAATTAGGAAAAGAAATGGCATGTTGGCCTTTATTGCAAGGAGATTGAAATACAACAGTAAAAAGGTTGTGCTACAGCTGTGTAGGGTTTTCATGAGACCACAGCTGGAATGGTGTGTGCAGTTTTGGTCCCTATATAAGAAAGAATATCATTGCGTGGAGGCAGTACAGCAAAACTTCACTAGAGTGCCCCTGGAATAAGAGGGTTGCCCTATGATGAGAGGCTGAGTAAATTGGGGTTACGTTCTTTGAAGTTTAGAAGAATAAGAAGTGATCTTGGAACACTCAAGGTTATATAGGAGCTTGACAGAGTAGATACTGAGGGATTGTTTCCCTTTTGGGGGATCCAGAACAAAGGAGCACAGTTCTAGGATAAGGAACAAATCACTTAGGATCAAGGTGAGGAGAAAGGTTGTGAATCTTTGGAATTCTCAATCCCAGAGGTTGCCCCATTATTGAATATATTTAAGGCAGCTTTTTTTCTCTTTCTCGAGGAACCAAGCGATAAGAGGAATGGATGGGAAAGTGGAGTTGAAGCCCAAGATCATCCATGAATGGCGGAGCAGGCTTGATGGGCCATCTTATCTTCTCCTGCTCCTATTTCTTATGTTGGTTGCTATGTGAGCACAATGCATGGACCCTTCAAGCAGTGGATCTGGTTTTAGAATAAGCTAATTGGTAAAAGAAGGTTTTTAATCATAGGTCAGCGGATGAAACAGCAGAGAATTGGCAAGGCCACTCAAACTTTAATGTATATTGATCTCAGAACAGTGGAGGTGAGGGAGCAAATTGGAAAGAAAGGAAAAGTCAAACAGGATCATACTGGATAATTGCTATGATGAGATTAAGGGATTAAACCCAATGTCATTGATAACATTGAAAATCTTCCAGCATCCAGCTTAAAGTTAGTGACAGCATCTTCAAATGCTGTATACTGCATCGCTAGCCTCAGCAAATGCTCAGTACACCACGCCCATATCATTCACTGACCAACAATCTCTATCAGTCATAACATATAGATAACATTCATAACTTTGCCTCACCTTCATAACACTGCTGTTAGCTTCACAGCCCAATCTCACAGCTGGCACACACTGCCAGCTACTCAACCTCGACAGCCTCATTGCCCAAACACATTCACTTCCATAATTCCCTCACTGACGGGACAAGGTGATGCACAACCGACAGCAGCTGTTTCTAACTCGTGTGGCTGTATGTCTTTAGCCCCAGCTAGGAGATAGTGCTCGCCATCATTGGAGTGCTCATTCCTGAGGCTGTAGCCAGCAGGCAGCTGAAACAATAGAAGAGGATGGTATTCTACCCAACCTTCATTCTCACATCCTGCTTCTCTTTCATCACACCATCTCTTTTGATTCAGCAGCTGTCAGTGGTATGAGTGAGTATTTCTTACTTTCTCTCCCTTCCCTCAGTAGACTGGCGTTTTAATCCTTTCCGACATCCAAGACCTGAAACTTGCCATGGAAGAGCATTAGATGCAAGGGCACCATGACAGTGATTATGAAGCAGCATCAGTACTCCAAGTCAAACCCGAGCCACTAACTCGGATATTGACACTGCATGCAACTTAGAAGTGGGATTTTCACGTGCCGAGAGATTGAGTGTTAAGAGGCCTGCAGCCAGAATATGGGGAAAGGATAGCATAGCAGCTTTCTGGGGGGCCTGGAAGCACACAGAAGACACAGATAAATATTTGGATAGATCAGGATACAGAAGAAGGCTGCTGGATATGCACAGTGAAATGCATTGGCAGGCCTGTTTGCAATCAATACAAGGAGTACAAAGGAATCTGGTAAAAACTTTGCACATGGTTTTGTGCAAAGCTTGGACTCCCATCCTTCCCAAGAATAAGTGGTGGCCAACTCCATTAATATACTTGTGGACCCAGCAGTGAGGCAGCATCTGTTGGCTGATGTTTCAGCTTCTATTGCAGCAGAAGCCACCCAACCCCTGGCTGCAGCAGTGGGAGCTTAGACGTTCCATCGTGCAAAGTCAGCTTTCTTTCATGTTAGATCAGACTGCTGTCATCCGGGCTGCTGATGCCAGTGAGCAAAGGGGCCTACCATGTCCAACAACCTGTGCTACAACAGATCACCAAGGCACTACCCAGGGGGAGTGGCAGTGGATCTCTGGAGCACAAACCTGCCGTGCTCTCTCAGAATGACTGGATTTATCCTCCTACTGCTGCCACTTGCTGCTGTCTGTCAGCCAGCCAGCCAACCCGGACTACTCCTGTCCATTCTGGGAGGGTGCCATACAAATCCTGGCCTAGGTTCAGAGGTGCTTGAGGCCATCCTTCAAGGCCATTTGCAGTCTCCACCACTGAAAGTCAGTAGCCTTCTCTCAGCCCTGCACAGGAGCACTAAGATAAGATAAAGAATATGAAAGACAGACACTCAGGGAATGTGCAATAGTGAATGATTCGCCTTGGAATGATTTAATCTAGAACTTTGGTTTGAAATGTTTATTGGCTTCCATTTTTGCATTCAGGCCAAGAAGGTCAATAACAAGGACAGTGAGGTGTGGCACTGAATGAAGATTGAGGTTGTGTTATCTGGTAGCTTAGTTGGATGCGTTGTGCATTGGCAGCCGGGCTAAAAAGAGGTTTTGTAGGTTGCCTCCTGCTTTCCTCTTCCTCCTCCCTCATCTGTTGAATCTCCTTTTGCTCCTCAGCTGCTTGCCATACAGCTGGTGGCAAGGGCTTTGCCCTGATAATAGTGAGCACCTATTACTAGCAGGCACACAGAAACATGATCATACTTCCTTCCAAATTATCCCAAATCTATGGCACATCCCAACAATTCCTTCTTAGACACTGAAACTGCTTTCCCACTCTTCTCACCTGTGGGGTCCACTTCAAGCTGCACCCATTCCGATGCACCCTCACTGCACAATGACACTTCCATCACTGTTACATGTAGCAGCATCCTCCCACATTGTCCACGCTCCCAATACACCACTTCTTGTGTTCCCAGATCTCTGAAGCCCCTTTGCGTCGGTTAGAGAATCCAGCACACCTTTGCTCCTCTTACACTTTACCACCTTCACCCAGCTACACTCCAAAGCCTTGACTCATTCGAATCACTAGATACGGACAGCTTTTTTTCCAGTTTGTTCTCAGGATTTGATTGATGCTGACTGGGTCAGATTTACTGCCCATCTTTGGATATACAGAAAAGGTGGTCTTCTCTATGCAACTGGTTTGATTTAAGATTAAGCGATCACTTCAAAAGGTATTCGTGTTACGATCCCAGCTGATGTCACTGCAGGACAAGTCAGATCCAAAAGTGGCTTGATAGTCCCTAACTTTTACCTTAGAAACTTGGAGATAATTTACTGAACAAATTCACTGGAGTTTGCTGATGAACCTTCAATACAAAGCATAAAATAATTATTAAAACAAGGAAAGAGAACCATATTACACCAGACAAAAAGGTTGGAAATATCTCAATACAAACATGAGAAGATGATTCAAATTCCTTTACCCTTTATAGACAAATAAACCAGTGAAGGGGCACAACGGTGGCACTATGGTTAGCACTGCTGCCTCACAGCACCAGGCACCTGGGTTCAATTCCGGCCTTGGGTGATCTGTGCAGAGTTTGCACGTTCTCCACGTGTCTGCATGGCTTTCCTCTGGGCGCTCCGGTTTCCTCCCACACTCCAAAGATGTGCAGGTTAGGTGGATTGGCCATGCGAGATTGCCCCTCAGTGTCCCAAGATGTGTTGGTTAGCGGGATTAGTCATGGTAAGTGCACAGGTTTCCGGAGATAGGGTGGAGGGGAGGGTCAGGCTGGGATGCTGTTTTGGAGAATCAGTCCAGACTTGATGGGTTGAATGGCCTTCTTCGGCACTGTACGGATTCTATGAATCTAAGAATTACCACTAGCTTGACACAAAGCCTCCTTGCTTGTACCGGCACAGGTTGCAAACATTTTTCTTCTGGTGAATTCTTAAGTATTCACTTGATGCTTCTCACACAACTTGTATTTCTCCGAGACACCAAAAAAATCCTAAACTCACTGTTTCTTCAACTGCAGAGCTAACAAATAGGTTCGCTAAACTCAGTATAGTAGCACCTCTGTTAAACTGAACACTTCTCTGAGCCCTATAACTTGATTATTCAGTTAACTACTGTCCCAGTCGTCTGGTAGCTTTTCTTCACAGGGACCTTAAAATTCCCTGCCTGCTGTCTCAGACACACACGCGCCCTCTGAACTCTCATTCTCTTTAATCCTGTCTTTTTCTGTGTCTGTGTCACTGGATCATTGTAGCTAAGCAACAGTGAAGCTTTTTCCACTCTTCATTTTGTTTCCAAAATCACTGAATATTTAACCCCTTTTAACTCATCCCATTAACTTCAGGAGTTGTAATGCCTCTCAAAAAAATATATATACAAACAAAAACCCCCAAATACCTGAAACCTTTTAGTCACAATTCAGACTCCAAGGCACCAAGGTTCATAAACAAACCCTTAATGAAACTGAAACCATTTTTACCTTTCTTAACAGACATACACACACATATAATATATACATATAAACTCAGCTTAAATATTAAACATGGTTCGTAACATTATGAATTAATTACATATAATGTGACTGGAATCACTTGTAGGTCAGAGCCTTGTGAAGGATAATTTTGGAGCAGCTGGGTTTTTGCAATGATCAGGCAGTTCCCCTCATCGTTTTATGGGCAGCACGGTGGCACAGTGGTTAGCACTGCTGCCTCACAGTGCCAGGGACCCGGGTTCAATTCCAGTCTCGTGTGACTGTGTAGAGTTTGCACATTCTCCCCCATGTCTGCATAGGTTTCTTCCGAGTGCTCTGGTTTCCTTCCACAGTCCAAAGATGTGTGTGTGTTAGGTGGATTAGCCATGCTAAATTGCCCCTTAGTGTCAGGGGGATTAGCTGGGTAAATACGTGGGGTTACAGGGATGGGGCCTGGGTGGGATTGTTGTCAGTGCAGGCTCGATTCTATGATTTTCCTGCTTCTGACAATTTCTTTGGCAAACGCAAAATACTGCGGATGCTGGAATCTGAAACGAAAACAGAAAAGTGCTGGAAAATCTCAGCAGGTCTGACAGCATCTGTGGAGAGAGAGTAGAGCCAACTTTTCGAGTCTCGATGACCCTTCATCAGAGCTGAGAAGAAAGAGAGTCAGCAGAGATTGATATTATGAGGGTCAGGAGGGTTGGTGGAATTGGACAAAGAGAATGTAAATGAGCTTGAGAAGGTGTTGAAAGTGTCCATTAAGTGATCAGAATGCGTTAATGGCAAAACAAAGGTCCAGCTTGGTAAAGGACTGCCTGAGAAATGTGGCAGTTGGCTTGAAGAAGGGAGCGGGGGGTGGAGGGTTGGGGAGGGGGATGGAAAGAAGGAGAGTGATAAAATGGAGAATGAGATTAAATGAAATTAAACAAAATAAATGGAAATGGGGTGGAGGGGAGAGTTTATGCTCTGAAGTGGCTGAACTCAATGTTCAGACCGGAAGGCTGTAAAATGCCCAATCGGAAGATGAGGTGCTGTTCCGCCAGTTTGCGTTGGGGTTCGCCAAAACATTGCCACAGGCCAAGGACAGCCATGTGGACAGGAGAGCAGGGTGCTGTGCTGAAGTGGCAAGCGACAGGAAGGTCTGGATCCTGCTTGTAGATGGACCGAAGGTGTTCAGCAAAGCGGTCACCCAGTCTGCGTTTAGTCTCTCCAGTGTAGAATAGACCGCATTGGGCACAGCGAATACAATAGACCAGATTGAAGGAGGTGCAGATGAAGCGCTGCTTCACCTGAAATGGGTGTTTAGGACCTGGGACAGTGAGCAGGGGGGAGGTGAAGGGGCAGGTGTTGTACCTTCTACAATTCCATGGGAAGGTGCCGTGGTCAGGGAGGTGAGGTGTTGGATGTGATGGAGGAGTGGACCAGGGTGGCCCAGAGAGAATGGTTCCTGTGGAATGCTGACAGGGGGAGGGGGGGGGTTGATGGGAAGATGTGTTGGATAGTGGCATCATGCTGGAGTTGGTGGAAATGGCAGAGGATGATCCTTTGAATATGGAGACTGGTGAAAAGTGAGGACAAGGGGGACCCTATCCTGGTTTTGGGAGGGTTAGGAGGGTGAGAACAGTGGCCTGGGGGATGGATTTGACAAGGTTGAGGGCGCTGTCAACCACAGTGGGTGGAAAACCACAATTGAGGAAGAAGGAAGACATTTCAGCGGCATTTTAATGTCCCTTCTCCTGACCCTGACTATGTTTCCCTGAGCCATCTATGTCAAGGAGTCCATCACTAAAACTTTAAATGGCATGGTTGTTCTTCAGGATTCGCATTACATTCCTGGCATGGACCCCACAAGTAGCACCCATAACTGCCCACTTGGAGGCTGATAGGCATCAGCACACTGGCCTCCAGAAATATGCCGGGCCTCCTACTGAATCTTTGCCTCAAGGGGCGGGCAAAGATCCTACATTTTGTAAAGCATATTGAAAACTCCCAGAAATGACATCAATCGAGATCTCTGGGATAACCCCCTGGAAAATAGCAGGAATTTTGGTACTTTTGTAATTTTAATACATGTAATCAAAATTACCCATCTGTTAATTTGATGGAAAACACACTGTTGGTTCTAGAAACCATCACATAAATTTGCAATTCCTCAGATCACCATCAATCTTTATTGTGCTCTTAAATCTACATCTTATTGGGAATTAGGGTGTGCAATGGATTAGACATTATTAACTATCCACTTTTGGGAACTGGGATTCCAGTCCAACTTAGATTGATAAAACAGAAGTGTTCTTTGTGTGTTGGCTGCAAGACTCCTCTGCGAACTCCTCCAGTTCCTTATGGGAATAGCCCTCTAGCACAAAATAGTTTTGAATTTGAGAAATGGCTAGTTGGATGAGGTGCCCTGGATGCCCTTGGAAGAAGAAGAAAGAGGGGTAAGAGTTGGCAAGGAAAGGGTGAAAAAACTTGCAGCCGGCAATTTATTCATCTGCACTTTGTTTTAACCAAGGCGAACCATCTGTGGTCATTACAAACACAGTGACTACGCAGGAAGGTGAAGTTCTGGGAGTTGGGGGTAAGTGGGTAGGGGAGCTGTGTACATTCCTACAGTCTGGGACTGTGTTGGTAACAATACCAAACAAGGTGAACCATCTGTGGTCACTACAAACACAATAACTCTGCAAGAAGGTGGATTTCTGAGAGTTGGGGGTAAGGGGAGACATGTACATTTTTGCAGTCCAGGACTGAGTTGGTAACAATATCAAACAAATGATATAAAATAATAATTACCCCGGCCATAATTTTTTCCATCTGAAAGACAGATTTTCAAATCTTGCTCAAATCGCACAGCCTACCTGTTTTGGACCACCATGTGTTGGTCCCACACTGCTCCTGAGTCTTCGACAGTCTCCATAGTGAGGTCATTTTCCTTTCATAAAAATGTTCTGAAAACATTGCAGTGGAATTGTGAGAAGCAGGACTGCGTGACTCCACAGTACATGATCGGCTCCTCCCCGTCGCCTCCTTCTCCTCCTCCCAACTGTTGCTCATCCAGCTCCCTGGGTTTACCTTGCGGGTCACAGGTGGCTTAGCAAGTGGCTTGACATTCATCTGCGTAACATGGGCAAGCCATCTGTGGAGGCACATCAGGTTCTGACCTCAGGCCTCCAGGCTTGGGTGCACACTGATATTGTGCCCAATAAAGTTAAGGTTTGTTTATCAGTCACAAGTAAGACTTACATTAGCACTGCAATGAAGTTACTGTGAAATTTCCCTAGTCACCACACCCCAGTGCCTGTTCGGGTCAATGCACCTAACCAGCACGTCTTTCAGACTGTGGGAGGAAACCGGAGCACCCGGAGGAAACCCACGCAGACACGGGGAGAGCGTGCAAACTCCACACAGACAGTGACCTAAGCCGGGAATCAAATCCGGGTCCCTGGTGCTGTGAAGCAGCAGTGCTAACCACTGTGCCACCGTGCCACTTAATATCTGCCCATAATCAACTCTGTAGTCTCTGGATTCGGAAAACTGATTGTGGACAACCATTACCTAGGATTTACAGGCTTAGCCCTGTGGAATAATTGGTGACAATTCAGAGTAAATTGCTGCCAGTTTGTAATCATGGTTTCACTGAGATGAACGAGCAGGAGTGTGAAAGTTACATATTACATGGTTGTGCTCGAAATGTCACTAGTTGTCATGGATTTTTTTTATTATGTGACACATGCAGGTACCTAAGTTTTTTTTTAATTGCACTGCTAAGATTCATTGCAAAGAAGTTCTTAACTGTTTGTAAGTTGCCTTGAAGGGTGTAGAGCGAAAATATTACAAATACAACTCTTTGTACAGTTGACAAACATCTGATTCCTTGTCACTGCTAGGAGATGTGTTCACAGAGCTAAAACTGAAACTTATTTGTTCGACTGAGGCTAACATGTCTACAGAGGAAACTACATAGAGTGATGGCTTTTCACAGACTTTGAGCATCCCTCTTCATGCCAGCTGTCTTTCTGAAGCTTAATTCCCACCATGCTCCTTAAAATTCCCAGCAGAGATCTATGTCTTTTACTTCTTCCTGATTTTATCTGAAATAGGAATTCTAATGAAGCTTTGATTACAGTCGTATAGAATCATATGACTTCCAAACAATTGATTTTAAATAATTGATGGTTTATTCTTAGCCCCCAGCATTTTATACAGGTAGCTGTCTTGTTGGCTTTGATTAAACAGCACATCTGCAATTTATCTATCTTAATTACATATAAAACTGTATTTGTGTGTGCCCCTGTAAATAAATCCAAATACAAAACTGGCTACTGATCAATTAATTAATTTCCTGTTCAGTCTCTCATTTCAGATGAGCTGAGGGATAAGCAGAAGGACTTCACTTTGACTTAGTGACCTCCCTTCTTTAATTGAGGTCAAGCGGGCTAACTCTTCCGTTCCATTTTCCGCAATTTCTGTTCAAACTCAATCCTAATTAGAACCACCTCTATCTAACTAGCGATATGAATAATCCAGTATCCCTGTGTCAGACACCACACTGAGGAAACCATTTTGTTACCTACAGATTTGCCTTGCTTTGCCTAAGTGGGCGGCACAGTGGTTAGCACTGCTGTCTCACAGCGCCAGGGACCCGGTTTCGATTCCCGGTTTGGGTCACTGTGTGGAGTCTGCACGTTCTCCCCATGTCTGCGTGGGTTTTCCCCAGGTGCTCCGGTTTCTTCCCACTGTCCAAAAGTCATGCTGGTTAGGTGAATTGGCCATGCTAAATTCTCCCTCAGTGTACTCAAACAGACACTGGAGTGTGGCGACTAGGGGATTTTCACAGTAAGTTCATTGCAGTGTTAATGTAAGCCTACTTGTGACACTAATAAATAAAATTAAAACTTAAGAATCAGTTTTAACTATTTGATGCTATGGAAGTTCTGGACCGTTAGTAACCTTTTTAAATCAGCTACATGGAAAATACTGGATTAGAGATTGTAGCATTGTTCCATCTTGGATAGGGAGCTCAGAATCAGCATAGTCGTGTAGTATTTATTTTGAAAGTATTCATTTTGGAAATATTTGCCATATCCTTTGAGATGGGTTGCTTAGTATGACAGCTGTAGCATAATAGGCGGAAATCATTCTCTGAATGAGAAAGTTGTAGGTTCAAAGTCCTCCTCCAGAGATTTTGGATGAAATGTTAAATGCGCTCTCTCAGATGGATATAAAAAAAACCCATGGCACCTATTTTGAAGATTAACAAGGGAGTTATTTCCCAAGCCTGGCTATAAATGAAGAGTGGGGAATGTGCAATGAGACCTGGGTGTTCTTGTACACCAGTCACTGAAGGTAAGCATGCAGGTGCAGCAGGCGGTAAAGAAGGTAAATGCGATGTCGGCCTTCATAGTGAGGGGATTTGAGTACAGGAGTATTGATATCTTGCTGCAATTATACAGGGCCTTGGTGAGGCCACACCTGGAATACTGTGTGCAGTTTTGGCCTCTTTATCTGAGAAAGGATGCCCTTGCAATGGAGGAAGTGCAGAGAAGGTTTACCATACTGATTCCTGGGATGACGGGACTGATTGAGATTGAGTTGGTTAGGATTACATTCACTGGAGTTTAGAAGAATGAGAGGGGGTCTCATAGAAATCTATACAATTCTAACAGGACTAGACAGTAGGTGCAAGAAGCAAGTTGCTGATGTGAGGATGCCCAGAGCTCAGGGTCTAAGGAAATGGGGTAAATCTTTTAGGACCGAGATGAGGAGAAATTTCTTCACCCAGAGAGTGGTAAGCCTGTGGAATTCACTACCACAGGAAGCAGCTGAGGCCAAAACATTGCATGTTTTCAAGAAGGAGTTAGATATAGCTCTTGAGGTGAAGGAGATCAAAGGATATAAAGGAGAAGGCTGGATCAGGTGATTAAATTGGATGATCAGCCATGATCATAATGGATGGTGGAGCAAGCTTGATGGGCTAAATGGCCTACTCCTGTTCTTATTTTCTGTGTTTCTCTGTTTATCACTCAATCAACATCACAAAAACAAATTACCTATTCATTCCCATGTGGCTTTTAGTGCAAGTTTTCTGTGTGAAGATTAGCCACCATGTTCCCTATATTACAACATGTACAACAATTCAAAATGAAAAGTACTTCATTGTCTGTAAAGCACGTTGGGATTTCTTTCTCATTGTCATGAAAGTTGAGATTTAATTGTAAGTCTTTCAATCTTTACCTCATTTACTACGTTAATATAACAAATCCTTGTGCCAAAGGATGATAGGGTGTGTACTATACAACTACAATGCCTCATTTGTAGAGTTCCTAATGTTGGCCATAATGTCATATGTAGGTGTGGCAACTGCAGCCCCAGTATTAACATTGGGAGCACAGTGCAACACATTATGATGTGAAATGTGTTATTTAGTCTTTGATTTGATTTGATTTGATTTGATTTATTATTGTCACGTGTATTATCATACAGTGAAAAGTGTTGTTTCTTGCGCGCTATACAGACAAAACATACCGTTCCCAGAGAAGGAAACGAGAGAGTGCAGAATATAGTGTTACAGTCATAGCTAGGGTGTAGAGAAAGATCAACTTAATGCAAGGTAAGTCCATTCAAAAGTCTGACAGCAGCAGGGAAGAAGCTGTTCTTGAGTCGGTTGGTACGTGACCTCAGACTTTTGTATCTTTTTCCTGAAGGAAGAAGGTGGAAGAGAGAATGTTTGGGATGCGCAGGTCCTTAATTATGCTGGCTGCTTTGCCAAGGCAGTGGGAAGTGTAGACAGAGTCAATGGATGGGAGGCTGGTTCGCGTGATGGATTGCCTTGCTTCAATCTAATCACATGTTGCCGCTCAGTAACGGGCCAGGATACGGCTCAATGGTGGTGGAGGTCAGGGATTGGCCTAAAATGTGTGTCTAGGGCAGAATTTTCCGACCTCATCGCGCCCGTTTAGCGGCGGGAAAATGGTGTAAAATTGTGCGTGACGTGACTGGCATGAATTGCTCCTGTTTTCATGCCCATTCCCCTCTTACTGAGAAAAAAAATCAACGCGATTGGGAGCCCGCCCAAAACGGGGCGAAACATCAATTTACATTCATCACAATGTCATTAGTGAGTTTCACTCTCAATCGTCCCAGCTCACCTGCCTTAACAACCTCGTTCGCCGCACTGGATCGGTCAGGAAAACACCTCATGTATAAAAGTCGCTTTCAGGCACTTGGTAAGTGAGGGTAAGTGAGGAGGTAAGTCTCTGCTTTCAAACTGCTCTGTGCCGTTGCTCAGACGGGGTTGTTTCATGGCGGTCATGTTGTGTTTCAGGTCAGGGGGGGGCTGCAAGTGTGTGTTGGGGGGGGGGGGTGGAGGGCTGTTGTTGCTCATGGGGTCCAACCTTGGACTCTCAGCATGAACCCAGGTCAGAGCGCTGACCTCGGGTCTTAGCGCTGACTCTGGGTCCTAATGCAGGCAGCAGTAAACATTGTTGCAGGTGGGGATTGGGCTGGAAACTCTCTGAATTGGCAGTGCTGCAACCTCAGGACTTGTCAAGCAGCACTGTCTGTGGCACCACTGCATGGGTTCTAGGTTTGTGTTTATGAGTGGGGGAGAGGAATTGCGGGGGGTGGGGGGAGCGGAGCTGTGTTGCCATTCTGGGATCTGTGGGGGGGAAATGGGGAGTGTGTATGGCTGGGGGTCTGTGGGGGGGGGTATGGGGAGTATGTGTTGCTGGAGTTCTGTGGGGGGATATGACGAGTGTGTGTTGCTGGGAGTCTGTGGGAAGGGTATGGAGAGTGTGTGTTGCTGGGGGTCTGTGTGGGCATGGGGAGTGTGTGTTGCTGGGGGTCTGTGGGAAGGGTATGGAGAGTGTGTGTTGCTGGGGGTCTGTGGGGGGTATGGGGAGTGTGTGTTGCTGGGGGTCTGTGGGAAGGGTATGGAGAGTGTGTGTTGCTGGGGGTCTGTGGGGGGTATGGGGAGTGTGTGTTGCTGGGGGTCTGTGGGGGGTATGGGGAGTGTGTGTTGCTGGGGGTCTGTGGGAAGGGTATGGAGAGTATGTATTGCTGGGGGTCTGTGGGGGGTATGGGGAGTGTGTGTTGCTGGGGGTCTGTGGGGGGTATGGGGAGTGTGTGTTGCTGGGGGTCTGTGGGAAGGGTATGGAGAGTATGTGTTGCTGGGGGTCTGTGGGGGGTATGGGGAGTGTGTGTTGCTGGGGGTCTGTGGGATGTATGGGGAGTGTGTGTTGCTGGGGGTCTGTGGGGGGGTATGGGGAGTATGTGTTGCTGGAGTCTCTGGGCGATTATAGGTATTCTTCTCCTGTGGAGACAGTCGAAGCCTTGTAAAATCTGATGGCACGATTCATGCAGGGTTTCAGGGGGTGGCCCTCAGAGGCAAGGTTTGTGATACTTTTGGGTGGGAGAAGGGAGGCGCTTGGGGGTCATGAGCTGAAAGCATGCAGGGTGCTGGAGTTGGGGGATCTGGCAGTCATTTAGTGGGAAGGTGACAGATGAAGTAAAACACTCACCCTTGCTGCCCGGATGAGGACATTCAGTTTCTTGTGGCACTGCTTCCTGGATCTCCTGGCCAGTGCCCTGGCACTAATGCTGCCACCATCTCCCAGGCTGCGTTTCCATCCCTTTCTCTGGAACGGCATCCTGCTGGGGAAAGAGGGTGTCCTGCCTTGCCTCCACCGACTCCAGCAATCTGGTCAGATCTGCATCGGAAAATTGGGGGGGGGGGGGTTGTCTTCCTGGAGGCCATTTCTTTCTGCAGGGCCTGCCTATCTGTCCATCCTTGGGGTTTTTAATGGAGCTCTCCCTTGCTAGGGTAGATCAGCTGCAGGCAGTTTGGGCGAGTCACGTGCCCGTTAGAGCATTCCAGCGAGTTTAAAGCAGTTTGCCTTGAGACCATGGAGGGGAAACCAAGTCAGTACCTGCAGCTGTGCTGATGGAGGGGGTGGGGGGATTTGTGCCTCTGTGCTGATCAGGGGCCGGGGAGAGAGAGGGTCATGTCAGTCAGCCATTGGGGCCAGGGGGTGATGAGGGGACCATGTGCAAGGGAGTCCGCAGGGGCGGGGGGGGGGGGGTGGCGGGGGGGAGGGAGTGGGTGGGGTGGGGGGCGTAATGGGGTCAGTAATGTTGGGGGTGTCTCTGATGTCCGTGGGGGGGAGCGGGAGGCTGTATCTGGCCTGGGGGGGTTCTGTCAGAGGAGCTTTTTTTTCATCCGCTTTTCCTGTGCATGCGCAGTTTGTAATTCTGATCTGAGATGCAGGCTGTCTGACGAATTAGATCCCGCCCACTGCTTCTAGCAGCTAAAAATGGTCTAGCCCATATTTTCCAAGACTGAATGCGCGTGATTGGACGTGAAAACTTGCCTACAAAACGGATCAGTAACTCTCCCGTTTTCATCCTAGCTGGACACTTAGAAAAAAATCTCGTAAAATGCCGCCCTATGTGTGTGTGTGTGGGGGGGGGGGGGGGGTGTTGTTTGGGGTTGTGGGTGCAGAGGGGGGAGATGGTGGTGACTGGTGAAGTTGGGAGGTAGCTTGATTGCTTCCTATAACAAAATGACGGAAAATCAGAAGGACTTTGATATCAGTTACCTAGCTTTTGTGCACTTTCCACTGTTAATGTGAAGAGCAGCGTTGACACTGGCCGGTGAGCAGGTTTCCTGTCAGTTGAAGAATGATGTGGAGATGCCGGCGTTGGACTGGGGTAAACACAGTAAGAAGTTTAACAACACCAGGTTAAAGTCCAACAGGTTTATTTGGTAGCAAAAGCCACACAAGCTTTCGAGGCTCTGAGCCCCTTCTTCAGGTGAGTGGGAATTCTGTTCACAAACAGAACTTATAAGACACAGACTCAATTTACATGAATAATGGTTGGAATGCGAATACTTACAACTAATCCAGTCTTTAAGAAACAAAACAATGGGAGTGGAGAGAGCATCAAGACAGGCTAAAAAGATGTGTATTGTCTCCAGACAAGACAGCCAGTGAAACTCTGCAGGTCCACGCAACTGTGGGAGTTACAAATAGTGTGACATAAATTCTGATTCTAGGATCGCATGATAAAGACTCAGGAGGAAAAAAGCAGAAATATTTATGTGAAATAGTGTGACATAAACCCAATATCCCGGTTGAGGCCGTCCTTGTGTGTGCGGAACCTGGCTATCAGTTTCTGCTCCGCGACTCTGCGCTGTCGTGTGTCGCGAAGGCCGCCTTGGAGAACGCTTACCCGAATATCAGAGGCCGAATGCCCGTGACCGCTGAACGGATGAATGAACACCGCTCGACAATCACCAGGCAAGACTGTTCTCTTCCTGTTGGGGAGCACTTCAGCGGTCACGGGCATTCGGCCTCTGATATTCGGGTAAGCGTTCTCCAAGGCGGCCTTCGCGACACACGACAGCGCAGAGTCGCGGAGCAGAAACTGATAGCCAGGTTCCGCACACACAAGGACGGCCTCAACCGGGATATTGGGTTTATGTCACACTATTTCACATAAATATTTCTGCTTTTTTCCTCCTGAGTCTTTATCATGCGATCCTAGAATCAGAATTTATGTCACACTATTTGTAACTCCCACAGTTGCGTGGACCTGCAGAGTTTCACTGGCTGTCTTGTCTGGAGACAATACACATCTTTTTAGCCTGTCTTGATGCTCTCTCCACTCCCATTGTTTTGTTTCTTAAAGACTGGATTAGTTGTAAGTATTCGCATTCCAACCATTATTCATGTAAATTGAGTCTGTGTCTTATAAGTTCTGTTTGTGAACAGAATTCCCACTCACCTGAAGAAGGGGCTCAGAGCCTCGAAAGCTTGTGTGGCTTTTGCTACCAAATAAACCTGTTGGACTTTAACCTGGTGTTGTTAAACTTCTTACTGAGTTGAAGAATGATGCAGGAGCTGAGAGCAAGGGTGGAATATTTTCTATTAAAGTGACTGTACGCCTCTTATAAGTAGATGCTAAACCGTGGAAACTTATTAGATTCTTAACAGAAGGTCACTGTGTTATTAGAGGTCATTTTGTCTGAAGTGTCTCATTCTGCAGCCTTAACATTTCACATGGTAGTCCAATAATTATTTATTTACCTCTGTCCAGCCAAGGCAAACAGCAATCTCTGAGCAGCATCAAATAAATAACTAGTTGTACTTGTGCATACTTTATATTTACTCTAAGTAAGCACTTTCCAACAACAGCATTAAAGTTGTGAAAAAATGTTTATATACTGCATAAGACTTTACTGTGTCAATTATTCTTATGGTCACAGATGCTTACTATTAAGATGACTTACCTTTTTAACGGCATGATTTATTTATTGTAGGATTTAGAATGCTACTTCACAACTGGTTTTGATTCACAGCATAACGCTTGAATGCATGTTAATAATGGTGGGAAATATTTTCACTTGCCCTAGCACATTTTGCTGTGGCTTGGCCTCTTATGTTTTCTGTACGTGTACAGCTCAGAACAGACAGCACTCATCAGAATTCACGCTGGCAGACTTAAGTATCAAGCAGCCCCAGAATACGAACACTGTGACTCTGTACCTCTGTTCAGGAAGTGCGCACTCTGTCCTTGTCCATCCGGCTGCCTAAAATGCGTTGGCTGGTCCAGTTCAGTGGATTTTTCCCAGTGCTGCAGACATTTCTTGCAATTTGGCACGCCAAACTGTCAACTTTCTTTCCCCCCCCCAGTACCACCATGCCCCTCCCCCCCCTCCCCCACCCCCACCCTGCCTCAGGCTTTCCTCACTCTTTCCAAAATTCAACCCCCACACCTGCATGTCTAAAAATTTCACCAGTAGCAGCAGTTCCCTGCTCAGGTACCTGATCCAGACAACCCCTCTCCACCTGTCACTTTTGACAGTGAGGCTGGGATTTTACTGCTCCGCCCGCCACGTGAATCGGAGCGGGCGAGGGACGGACAATGGGAAGGTCCGTTGACCTCGGGTGGAATTTTACGGTTTCGGGACGAGCGAGACCGTAAAATCCCACCCTGGGTGTCAGCAAGTTTTTTGACCAGTGAGGCATGACAGGGAAGCCTTCAACACCTCATGTACTTTGCAGCTGGAATCACCAGATGGTGTTTTATATTCAATTTCAGGATATGGGCGTCACTGGCTGGCCAGCATTTATTGCCCATCCTCGGTTGCTTCTGAGTGAGCTGCCTTCTTGGAATGCTGGCGTATTAACGATGTATTCCTGTTTGCCTCCCTAGCCTAAGGGTACCATGACCCTGACACTGCCCCTGCCAAATTAGAGAACGTGGCAAAGAACCTGAACTGGGTACCTCCTTGGCCTGCTTAACACACAACCGCAACACTTCCACCAAGAAGGGAGACCTACTGTACCCAATCCCATTTGTACTTGTAGAACAACTCACAAATTTCAAAGATTCTTCTTTAGGGCTTGACCGAGATGAGGTGTAGAAAGGAAAGTAAACCTGGTCATCATAGAGGGAGAGGAAAAAGATTGGGACTTTGTTCCTTCAACTGCTGTACAGGCAGTCAGTGGCTAGAGGATCAGTCAGCATGGAAACTTCCTGGGCATGTGGATTCTGCATTTCTACTGGCATTTACATGAAGGAGTGGCTATCAGTTGTGTTTGAGGGGCTGAGGAGGAAACTTAGCTCAAGGCAGGAATGCAGCAACACCTTATTGCTCAATAAACAAAGAACAAAGAAAATTAGAGCACAGGAACAGGCCCTTCGGCTCTCCAAGCCTGCACCGACCATGCTGCCCGACTGAACTAAAACCCCCTACCCTTCCAGGGACCATATCCCTCTATTCCCATCCTATTCATGTATTTGACAAGGCGCCCCTTAAAAGCCACTACCATACCCGCTTTCACTACCTCCCCTGGCAGCGAGTTCTAGGCACCTACCACCCTCTGTGTAAATAAATCTGCTTCGTACATCTCCTTTCAACCTTGCCCCTCGCACCTTAAACCTGTGCCCCCTAGTAATTGACTCTTCCACCCTGGGAAAAAGCTTCTGACTATCCACTCTGTCCATGCCTCTCATAATCTTGTAGACTTCTATCAGGTCGCCCCTCAACCTCCGTCGTTCCAGTGAAAACAAACCAAGTTTCTCCAACCTCTCTTCATAGCTAATGCCCTCCATACCAGGCAACATCCTGGTAAATCTTTTCTGAACCCTCTCCAAAGCCTCCACATCCTTCTGGTAGTGTGGGGACCAGAATTAAACACTATATTCCAAGTGCGGCCTCACGTCCAAAGATGTGCGGGTTAGGTTGATTGGCTATGCTAAAATTGCCCCTTAGTGTCTTGAGATGCGTAGGTTAGAGGGATTAGTGGGTAAATATGTAGGGATATGGGGGTAGGGCCTGGGTGGGATTGTGGTCGGTGTAGACTCGATGGGCCGAATGGCCTCTTTCTACACTGTAGGGTTCCTATGATTCTATGATGATTCTCACTAAGGTTCTAAAAAGCTGCAATATGACTTGCCAATTTTGAAACTCAGTGCCCCGGCCGATGAAGGCAAGCATGCCATATGCCTTCTTGACTACCTTCTCCATCTGTGTTGCCACTTTCAGTGACCTGTGTACCTGTACACCCAGATCCCTCTGCCTATCAATATTCTTAAGGGTTCTGCCATTTACTGTATATTTCCTATCTGTATTAGACCTTCCAAAATGCATTACCTCACATTTGTCCGGTTTAAACTCCATCTGCCATCTCTCCACCCAAGTCTCCAACCGATCTATATCCTGCTGTATCCTCTGATGGTCCTCATCGCTGTCTGCAAATCCACCAACCTTTGTGCGTCCGCAAACTTACTAATCAAACCAGTTACATTTTCTTCCAAATCATTTATATATATTACAAACAGCAAAGGTCCCAGCACTGATCCCTGAGGAACGCCACTTGTCACAGCCCTCCATTCAGAAATGCACCCTTCCACTGCTACCCTCTGTCTTCTTTGACCGAGCCAGTTTTGTATCCACCTTGCCAGCTCACCTTTGATCCCATGCAACCTCACCTTTTGCACCAGTCTGCCATGAGGGAACTTGTCAAAGGCCTTACTGAAGTCCATGTAGACAACATCCACTGCCCTACCCTCATCAATCATCTTCGTCATTTCTTCGAAAAACTCCATCAAGTTAGTGAGACACGACCTCCCCTTCACAAAACCATGTTGCCTCTCACTAATATGTCTACTTATTTCCAAGTGGGAATAGATCCTGTCTCGAAGAATCCTCTCCAATAATTTCCCTACCACTGACATAAGGCTCACCGGCCTGTAATTACCTGGATTATTCTTGCTACCCTTCTTAAACAAAGAAACAACATTGGCTATTCTCCAATTCTTTGGGGCCTCCCCTTCATGATGTGGAGATGCCGGCGTTGGACTGGGGTAAACACAGTAAGCCAAAGCTTTTGCTAGCCAAAGCTTTTGCTACCAAATAAACCTGTTGGACTTTAACCTGGTGTTGTTAGACTTCTTACTGTGACCTCCCCTGTAGCCAGTGAGGATACAAAGATTTCTCTCAACGCCCCAGCAATTTCCTCCCTTGTCTCTCTCAGTATTCTGGGGTATATCCCATCAGGCCCCGGGGACTTGTCTACCTTAATGTTTCTCAAGAACCCCAATACCTCCTTTTTGATCTCAACATGACTCAAACTTTCCTAGACTTATCATCCATCAAGTCCTTCTCTTTGGTGAATACTGACAAAGTACTCATTTAATACCTCGCCCATATCCTCTGACTCCACGCATAGATTCCCTCCCTTGTCCTTGAGTGGGCCAACCCTCTCCCTGGCTACCCTCTTGCTCTTTATATATGTATAAAAAGCGTTGGGATTTTCCTTAATCCTGCAGGCCAATGCTTTTTCGTGATCCCTTTTAGCCCTCCTTACTCCTTGCTTAAGTTTAGAATCATAGAAATCCTACAGTGCAGAAAGAGGCCATTTGGCCCATCGAGTCTGCACCATCCACAATCCCACCCAGGCCCTAACCCCTTATCCCTACATATTTACCCACTAATCCCTCTAACCTACGCATCTCAGGACACTAAGGGCAATTTTAGCATGGCCAATCAACCTAACCCGCACATCTTTGGACTGTGGGAGGAAACCGGAGCACCCGGAGGAAACCCACGCAGACACGAGGAGAATGTGCAAACTCCACACAGACAGTGACCCAAGCCGGGAATCGAACCCAGGTCCCTGGAGCTGTGAAGCAGCAGTGCTAACCACTGTGCTACCGTGCCGCCCTTTTCTTTCTACTTTCTTTGTTTTCCACACTTGCTTCGTGTGTTCCCAGCCTCCTAGCTTTGACAAATGCTTCCTTTTTCTCTTTGATTAGGCTCACAATATCTCTCGTTATCCAAGGTTCCCAAAACTTGCCATACTTACCCTTCATCCTTCCAGGAATGTGCTGGTCCTGAATCCCTATCAACTTACACTTGAAAGCCTCCTACATGCCAGATGTTGATTTGCCCTCAAACATCTGCCCCCAATCTACATTCTTCAGTTCCTGCCTAATATTGTTGTAATTAGCCTTCCCCCAATTTAGCACCTTAACTTGAGGACTGCACTTATCTTTATCCATCAGTACCTTAAAGCTTACTGAATTGTGGTCACCGTTCCCGAACTGTTCCCCTACTGAAACGTCGACCACCTGGCCGGGCTCATTCCTCAATACCAGGTCCAGTATGGCCCCTTTCCTAGTTGGACTATCTTTCGCTGATTCTACTGCTGTCCCACCCAATTTGCAGAGCTGGCTGCTAACTAGATATTTTTCCCCAGAGTATCTGAGTCTTTAGCTCTGAAGTGATTTTGGTTTTAAAGCAGTTCAAAGTCAAAGTTACACTGCATCAGAGTTAATGAGTGAACTACTGGAATCCAGAGTGTCAAGAAACAAGCTTATTCTCAAAGAGATTGACAGATGGTAATGCGGAGGACAGTGATGCTGCCTCATATGTCCACTCACTAGTTCAACAATAACAGCAAATACCCTAAGGTCAGAATTCTCTGAACCCGCTCATGGTTGGGATTCTCCGATTTCGCTGCAGTGAATGGAGTTTTGACTGAGCGCCAAATTCTCCGTTCTCACTGGCAGCATGTTCTGGGGACCCGGGTTCGAATCCCGCCACAGCAGATGTTGGAATTTGAATTGAATAAAAAACATCTGGAATTAAAAATCTACTGATGACATTGTTGATTGTCGGAAAAATCCATCTGGTTCACTAATGTCCTTTGGGGAAGGAAATCTGCTGTCCTTACCTGATCTGGCCTATGTGTGACTCCAGAGCCACAGAAATATGGCTGACTCTCAACTGCCCTCGGGCAACTAGGGATGGGGCAATAAATGCTGGCCAGCCAGCAATGCCCATGTCCCACGAATGAATAAAAATTAAATAAATAAGCATTGGTGGGGTGTACAAGACCGGAGAATTACAGCTTAAATTGTGTGGGAATTCTAAACTGAGAGATTAACATCTAAAAGGGGGATGGGGAAACTTAAAAATGCAAAATAAATTTGATAATTTAGTATATTAGAGGGTTATGGAATCTAAACAGCAAATATGTACCATGTGCCTACTGTATACATGGAGGTATTGATTAAACAATACAGTTTGATTTGCTTTCAAGAAAGAACTATTCTTCTAAGTTCATTTATTAGTTTCACAAGTAAGCTTATGTTAACACTGCAATGAAGTTACTGTGAAAACTCCCTAATTGCCACATTCTGGCACCTGTTTGGGTACACTGAGGGAGAATTTAGCATGGCCAATGCACCTAACCAGCATGTCTTTCAGACTGTGGGAGTAAACCGGAGCACCCAAAGGAAACCCACGCAGACACGGGGAGAACGCGCAGACTCCGCACAGACAGCGACCCAAGCCAGGAATCGAGCAGCAGTGCTAACCACTGTGTCACCGTAGAATTGAGTTACTCTCCTTTAGTGAGTCTGCACCTTTCTACAGTTGTCATATGGATCAAGGAGTCATTCACAAATTGTGAGGTATTAGTTGTGAAGGAATTGCCCTTGTATTGTATATTAGCAGTTTGCAAGGTTTCTCATTGATAAAGTAAATCAAGACAGCTTCAGTTAGGAATGTGTAACTTTTATAGAATGTAATTTTATTCATTTAGATATCTAACTTTTAACAAATTAGTAAGTGCAATTGAAGCTTTTTACTGCTTAGATGTTGCAAACTAGCAGAGGGTTATAATGGTCAGTCCTATGAGAAGAAACATTTGAAAGTGGCTACATTAGCAGTTATTCATCACTGCTTCTACATCATATTTTCTTTCTTTGTTGGGCAACAGGCTCAAGGTGACATTTTCTGGCATAACAACAGTAGGAGTGCATATCTCCAGCGTCTCAATCGTTTAAAGCACGAGTGACCCACAACAACACCTTTCCCTTCTGAAGTTTTCCTTACAAGTATGTAACTGCTTGAAGACCCCCCATCCTGCCCACCCACAAAAAACATAATTGTTAAAAAAAAACATGCCAACCCCCGCCAGAGTGCACAGGTGGGCAGGAGGCTTGCGCCAGCATGTGGGGCCAAATTCAGTGTACTGACGACATGCCAGGCTGAAACTGTAGCCCCTTAAAGTTATTGTATTCTGCCAAGATTACATGATGTACCCTGTTCAAGACCGTGACCTTCTGCTTTATGTCCCAAATGGTTGGAACACTAATTATTTTGGGGTTTTGTCAAAAATACCAAAAAAAAACGTCAAAACATTGATTTTTTTCATCTTGTGTGGCACAGGTGCAATCTCAGCACGAAATGTGGAACGATAACAATTCAACGTTATCCCAACCCTCCCAGAATGAAAACAAAAGAGAGCTTTTAAAGGTTTAAACATGGCATTTCATTGATATGTAAATACAGTTTTTAAAAATTTTCCATTTTATAAATTGGGAAGGAAAATGTGTTACAGGAAGTAAGGGACCCGAAGCTTTTTGCTTTTGTCTTGTTACTTTAATAGGTTAAAGGAAGAGCTCAAAATGGGCTAAGTAACAGTAGGGGCAAGTTTCTTTATTTGTCGCACAGACTCTGGAAAGAATTTAGTGATGCAGTTCGGAAATGGACACATCTTGCTGATGTCAGGCTTGGGCAGGAACCCTCATGGGCTGCATTTACCATCTGCTATGGCTTATCTTCCCAGTGAGTTCTGAGAACACGCAGAGCTCAGCTGGATTATAATGGAAAAAGATGGTGCACAATACTCAAAGGCAGCTGGAGGACCTAAAGAGGATTTTGCTGCCTGAAATAATTGGAGAGAGTGATTTGTCTAGGTAGCTAAAGAAATATTCTTACTGCAAAATAATGGGAAATAAAGGCTCTGGGCCTCTTTCTGATGATCAAGCACATTTTCATTTTTGTACCAAGTGTCAAGGACGGTACTTTCACATTTGACTCAGGAGGCTGAGGGTTTAAGGCCAGTCCAGAGAGTAACACATAATCGAGACTGATACTTCTGTGCATTACTTAAGGAATGCCATATTTTGGAAGGTGAGATGTTAAACTGGTGTCCTGACAGACGAGGAGAAAGAAGAACAGGTAATAGCCCTGATACCCCTGGTCAACAATACTCCCTACTTCAATAGAGACAAAACAAGTTTAATGGGTCATTCACTTCAATTGTTTCTTGCAAGATCTCTGACGAAGGGTCATCCGACTTGAAATGTTGGCTCTATTCTCTCTCCACAGATGCTGCCAGACCTGCTGACATTTTCCAGCGTTTTCTTTATTTATTTCAGATTCCAGCATCCACAGTATTTTGTTTTTATTTTGCTAGATGCCGTGTGCAAATTGGTAGTGATTGCATTTCAAGAAGTAATTAGTTGGATTTGTAGTGCTTTGCCATTTTGGTTGGTAAGGTTCCATGAAAAAGTTGCTTCCTGCATCCTCTTCAACCTGCCATTCCTTGTTGCTGAGTGCCAATTGAAGCAAGTGTGCTTGGACAACAGACGAAGATTGGGTCAGGATTGGCTACGACATTCCTGCCGTGTTCTGCTGACATTCACTGACTAGCCTCGCACAAGAATTGCTGCTTGGGGACAGGGCTGCTAGTGTCCATGTCATCACTTAAGCCAGGAGAGAAAGTGTGACAATGGTATCTTCTTATTGCTTTTGAACAACTTAATTTAGCAGCTGTTTGAAACCCTTGTGTATGACTTACATTTAATAGATATCTTTGCTTTAACACTGATAAGCAAACAACTATATGAGGTGTGAAAGAACTTGTGCGTAAGGTGAACCCGATATGGTTACATCTTCCTTTGGCCCTCCTCTGCATTCAGTAGTTGACCTGACAAATTAAAAGTATGATTGCGAAAGCTGAACTTTATATGGAATGCCATGCTACTTGACTACTTAGCAGTATAATCATTTTTTTTTCAAATTTTCCAACAGATGTTTCTCCAATCTCTTAGCTAATAATGAAAGCAAGATGTCCAGCTGTCTTGGATCATATGGAAATATTGCACCTGCAATGTTTGCAGATCTGTGAAGAGCAGTAGATGTAAAAAATTCATTCTTAAAAAACCTGAGGCACATTCCTTCACCTAAAGGGAACTCTTAGTTCAGAGAAAATCATTACATGGCTTTAGCTTATAATCTTCAGCTTCATCAATATCCTTGAAATTCTTCTTTTGTAAGTTGCCGATGCCCTAATTCTGTTTTGAGTAGAACAATCCCATAATTGTTTATCCCATATATCAATTCTGTGACGACCAGGGGTGCCAAATTTCCCAATATTCCAAATGGTCGCCATTTTTTGTTCCTGCTTTTCTAACCCTCCTTAGAAAAGGTCAGACCCCAACTTGCAAATGTGATCGACAGGAAAAAAAACCTCAAATATTCCTCACTTGTTCCTCCAGCAAGAGATTAGAGCAACACTAAGCAAAATGGCCGAGTTGTGCCGGGTCCCTGCCATACCTGGAGGTTTCCTAGATGTCTTCTAAGGGGCGGAACCCCCATCCACCTTGTACAAGGTAAGTAATGACCATAATGTGGAGATCTCACCCCTCAGCCTGAACAGGGAGTAAGCTTATATCGAGACCAGTAAAAAAAGGGTGAGTGGAAGTGTACTGGTCTCCACACAGACATCTACATGTCTCATTGATTTGTTCTGGATCAACTGAACAGCCTGGACTCCTGGACAGAAGGAGAGGTTTTTTTTTGCTTGCAATTTTTCCAGATCAACCTACTTGCCAGGGTGAAGAACCTGACCAAGGTTGGGGACAGGGATTTGAGGAGAACACCAATGGATAGGCAAATGCTAAAGTTATGAGGAAGGGGCATCAGGGTACCAGAAAGGCACCCATTAGCCCCACACTAGTGAAGCTCCCTCCGAACCTTGCAAAAATCAATGGGTGCACTGTGATTCCAGTGTGACAGCCAGTATAGAAACCCAGGGAATTCTGAAGCCATAGATGTTTAACCTCTCTCATTTGAAGCCTGGAATTTGACTAATTCAAAGGTATCCTTGGTTGCAGAGTGAGGACAGTTCTCCTTGATTTTGGGTCGGGATCTCTTTGTAAAGGGGAGACTAAAACTAGAGGGCATAGGTTTAAGGTGCGAGGGGAGAGATACAAAAGTGTCCAAAGGGGCAATTTTTTCACACAGAGGGTGGTGAATATCTGGAACAAGCTGCCAGAGGTAGTAGTAGAGGCGGATACAATTTTGTCTTTTAAAAAGCGTTTAGACTGTTACATGGGCAAGATGGGTATAGAGGGATATGGGCCAAATGCGGGCAATTGAGACTAGCTTAGGGGTTTATAAAAAAAAGGGCGGCATGGACAAGTTGGGCCGAAGGGCCTGTTTCCATGCTGTAAACCTCTATGACTCTATGACTCTATAACGCCATAATTATGTTATATGCTTTACAGAGTGGAACTATCATATGCTTGTGGCTATCCATAGAATTCCTACAGTGCAGAGGAGGGCATTCAGCCCATCAAATCTGCACCGACCCTCCAAAAGAGCACTCGACCTAAGCCCAATCTCCCGTAATATCTCCATAACCCTGCACATTGATCACAGCCAATCCACCTAACCAGCACATCTTTGGATTATTGGAGGAAACCGGAGCACTTGGAAGAAAACGACATAGGCACGGGAAGAATGTGCAAACTCCACATAGTGACCCAAGGCCGGAATTGAGCCTGAATCCCTGGCACTGTGAGGCAGCAGTGCTGCCACTGTGCTGCCTGTTTGATAAGGTGAGGGCAGGGTTGGGAAGAAGCTGTATGAATATAAAAGTTAAAGTTCTGTTAACATAGAAAATTTTACACTCAACAACTGAAGGCACCCACTCAGCAAGAAATTGTGCTGTTGTGTCACATGGAAAATGATGGTACTGGGAAGTTTGGGTTGATCATCTGCTCTGATGACATTCTAAGTAAAGAATGATCTAGTGACCATGCTCACTTTTCCTTTTTTATCCATGGGTTCAAATCCAGTGATGTCAGGATGCTCAAAATAATTACATATTGCAAAATACTGTATAAAATCAGGATGCAATGAACTACTTTCCAATACCTAAAAGTGCTTTTAAAAAAGGTCTATTATTTTTATAATCTTTTTAAAGTGGTGCTCAGTAATTCAGCGTGTTTCAATATGTACTCTCCTGCAGTTAAATAGAATGCTGTTCTATATATGATAGTTAATTGGGTTTGAAGTCTTTCTCATACCTGTTTATACTGCAATAAGTCTGGTTCAGTCTGCATTTCAGGTTAAACTTGCCAGTGTAACTCCTAAATGGTTATATGAAGGTCACTTTTGTGGCTTTAGGTTTCATATTGGTATGATGCTGGCAATGCTACAATGTAAACACAAATTTGATATAAACACACAAGTACGCCTGATCTCTACACAACAAGGAACACTATAAATTTAATGTGGCGATGCTGCAAAATGTGGATGAGAATGAATTCAAATTTGTATTTTGAATTTGCAATCAGAATCTAAAATACACATAATTAGTCAAAATTATTTTTATTCAAAGCCAACCTACAAGGAAAATCACTGACACTGATTTTTTGCTTATTTTTAAAATGGACCTGCAGTTCATTACTGAGGTGCAGTTGTACTTGGGATTGTGCATTTGTAATGTGCTAAGGAATTAGATGAATGACCTTCTGCTATGTACTGTACTGAGCTGTAAATATGCCTTAAATTTTAAAGTACATGTTCCTAACCAAAATTCTGCTCCTGCCCCCACATTTATCCAAATTCATGATCACCACTTTAGCTGATCCCTGATCCGATTCCCACTGCTCTTTCCTTTCCCAACCCCCCAGTCTCTTTCCCCTCAGGGCCAATGTTCTGATCTTCCGACCACATTCCCCACAACTCCAGGCTTTCCAACCCCCAATCTTGGCACACCCTCCGCCGGCCCCTGTGAACTGCAATCGCTCTGACCTGATCTCAACCCCTAGCCCACGTTGTCTTTCTCCCTCATCCCTGACTTGACCCCTGGATGTGGAGGTGCCAGTGTTGGACTGGGGTAAACACAGTAAGAAGTCTCACAACACCAGGTTAAAGTCAACAGGTTTAAAGATGTCCTCATAAGAACAGGATATGGCGCTCGACTCATCGATTGACAGTTCCGATGCACCACAGCGAAAAACCGCACCTACCTCCTCAGAAGACAAACACGGGACATGGCGGACAGAGTACCCTTCGTCGTCCAGTACTTCCCCGGAGCGAAGAAGCTACGAGCCTTCAACATGTCATTGATGAAGACGAACATCTCGCCAAGGCCATCCCCACACCCCCACTTCTTGCCTTCAAACAACCGCGCAACCTCAAACAGACCATTGTCCGCAGCAAACTACCCAGCCTTCAGGAGAACAGTGACCATGACACCACACAACCCTGCCACAGCAACCTCTGCAAGACGTGCCGGATCATCGACACGGATGCCATCATCTCATGTGAGAACACCATCCACCAGGTACACGGTACATACACTTGCAACTCGGCCAACGTTGTCTACCTGATACGCTGCAGGAAAGGATGTCCCGAGGCATGGTACATTGGGGAAACCATGCAGACGCTACGACAACGGATGAATGAACACAGCTCGACAATCCCCAGGCAAGAGTGTTCTCTTCCTGTTGGGGAACACTTCAGCGGTCACGGGCATTCGGCCTCTGATCTTCGGGTAAGCGTTCTTCAAGGTGGCCTTCACGACACACGACAACGCAGAGTCGCTGAGCAGAGACTGATAGCCAAGTTCTGCACACATGAGGACGGCCTCAACTGGGATCATGGGTTCATGTCACACTATCTGTAACCCCCACGACTTGCCTGGGCTTGCAAAATCTCACTAACTGTCCTGGCTGGAGAAAATATACATCTCTTTAACCTGTGCTTAATGCTCTCTCCACTCACATTGTCTGTATCTTTAAGACCTGGTTGGTTGTAGAGATTCGCATTCTAATCAGTATTCTGTAACTTGATTTTGTGTCTCTGTGTGCCCTGTTTGAGAGCAGATATCCACTCCATCTGACGAAGGAGCAGCGCTCCGGAAGCTAATGGCATTTGCTACCAAATAAACCTGTTGGACTTTAACCTGATGTTGTTAAAACTCTTACCACAAATAAGGCATACAGAGACACAAACTCAAGTTACAGAATACTGATTAGAATGCAAATCTTTACAGCTAATCAAGTCTTAAAGATACAGGCAATGTGAGTGGGGAGAGCATTAGGCACAGGTTAATGAAATGTGTATTGTCTCCAGACAGGACAGCCAGTGCTCTCTCCACTCACATTGTCTCTATCTTTAAGACTTGATTAGCTGTAAAGATTTGCATTCTAATCAGTATTCTGTAACTTGAGTTTGTGTCTCTGTATGTCTTATTTGAGAGCAGATATCCACTCCATCTGATGAAGGAGCAGCGCTCCGAAGGCTAAGCGCATTTGCTACCAAATAAACCTGTTGGACTTTAACCTGGTGTTGTTAAAACTCTTACTGTGTTTACCCCAGTCCAACGCCGGCATCTCCACATCTTGACCCCTGAACCCAGTTATCTAGGGACCAGTGCATTATGAACAGTGACTCTGTTATTTTCCAATCTTTGCTGGAAAACTGTTGTGCCGCAGAGCTCTATTGCAATGAGGTCTGATCTCCGATATGTCAGAAGCTATAGTCCTCATCATTCTGGTGCAGGACATTTCGTCCTCCCCTTTCCTTCTCCCTTGCGCAAAAAAATGGGTTCTCAGCCATTTATTAAAACTTAAGTTCGAAGTGTTGTGGTAGAAGGTCATCTCTTAAATAGAATTAGGTTGAAATTTATGTTGCTATTTTATATGGATTAATATTTATTACCAAACTGAGGCAGAATGATGAAATATGGATGTTGAACCTTCTCATAAATTTTAAAATATTTTATAAAATGTATTAATTGGGATTTGCACATAAAGCCAGGGGCATCTTCTGGCTCAGAACTGATTCCAAATCTACATAACCTTTGAGGATGCCCAATAGTAACCCGAACTATTGAAGTCAGAGATACAGTGTAAGGTCACTCCTGATAAATTTAGTACTCTGATCATCAGACCAAATTATATACTGGTCTCTTGTGAGCACATGTGATTTTCCTATTCTACTCACAGTCGACTCTTCTTACCTCATTGTGAGTATCTTTGGTGTGCACTTCACTGCCAGTGACAGAGCAGCTGACCCTGTAGAAAATTAGCAGTGCTAAAAATACTCAGCTGTAAGCTCCTTTTATCAAACGACTGTATTAAGTGTAGGATTAACAGGTTGCTTTTTTCAAAAAAATCCAGACCAAAACACGAGGCTAAATTGGCAGTAAACCACATAAAAATAATGAGTAAAGCAAATCTTACGTGAATATGAAGTTGGGATTCTTGGAATTAATTATAACATTATACACATCCAGACTCACAGGGCGCGATCTTACTGGCTGTTCATGTCACGCTCCCACTGCAGCGAGGTTGGAGAATTTGGCAACCAGCCAAATTGTCGTTCAGTGCAGCAGAATGGGAAAATCCTGCCGGCGGTAAGATTCCAGCCACAATTTCCCTTATTTGTGCAATTATTGCTTTTTTTTTTGCAAAATTTTAGAATTTGATTTTCTTCATCTCCTTAAGCTTGTCTGTCAGGCTACAAACCACGGGCTGAATTTTTGCTCCCAAGTTGGGAGCAAAACCTGACACGTGAGTAGGTGCTCTGCACGGTTTGATTTTGATTGCGGTGGGTAGGGGGGGAATGGGGAGGGGGTGCAGTGCTGACAGGAGTCAGGCCAGCTGTCTCTGGAAAGACAAGGAGACACCCAAAAGACTGCTGGGTGCTGGGACGGGCTAAAAAGGCCTGCCTCAGTGTTTCATGGGTTTGTCCCTGTTGTTAAAAATGTAATAATGCCAAAAACATTCCTCAATGCCCCTTCACCCCTCCACACTCTCCATACTCCATCCACACCAATTTATGCCACTTCTTCATGCCTCCCATGCACCTCTATGGCCCCTCATAATCCCATGCCAACCTATATTCCCCTTCAACCCCCATGATCCTTTATAGCCCTTATGCCCAACTTAGTGTTAACTCATGCCAACCCATGTCCCCTCTCCACAAATCCCCATGGCTGTTTATAGACGCTATAAACTCCTGCTAACCCATGACTCCACAACACCACCCTTTTCCCTTACACCCTCCATGCCAGCTCACCCGACGCAGGTGCCATGGGATTTTAAATAAAATGATGTTTAAAGTGTATATTTCAGACTTCACTATTTTTAAACCAGTCAGTCATAAAAACCTATCAAATGCATTTAGGTTCGTTCAAATACCTAATCCATAACAGAAACAGACATTTCCTTTGAGTATTTAATCCCTTGTGAAAACAATCAATTGTATTTGTAGCCCCACATCAAAGGCAAGTAATCTATAAACACTGTGAGCTGTCAATCAAACTGTGAACTGATACCCCCCCCCCCACCCCAACCACTGTGATAATGATAAATTATAGAAGCAGTCAAGCAGCCCTAATCCTTTAATGATAACCCTCAGGCTTATGGCAAGAGACAACTATTGAAATATCAAGCAGAGTCACAGCAGGCGAGTTTTTTCCCAAAAATTTTAAAGGGCTTGGGAATTTAAGTGACTTGATAGCTTGGCAGTGCTGCTGAACCTATCCATGTTTTGTGTATATTCATGTCTACTCTTAACAATCTCAAATTGCAATTTACCTTTCCCAAAGTGGTTCCTTACCTCTTCAAAAGGGTATCTTACTCCTCCAAATCTCTCCACCAAGCTTTACATCCATATCTCAAGTGTTTAAAACTCACGAGTTGTATTTTGGATATCCTAGTAATGAAAATTTCACCTGTTTGAACATGTGCAACTGCCTCTGTGATCCATGGACATACAAACTGCAGCCTGTCTAACGTCACATTCACTTGACCACACTTTACAGAGGAACTTGAAGTCCCAGAGAAGCAGCAGCTGAAACAGTTGAGCCCACTGCTCTCTAGCAGAAGGTCAGTAATGCTACTTTATTTATTTTTACCCTCTCCCTTTGAAGGCATTTTTACAATCTACTCCTCACTGCCTTTGTGACTTTTTTCTCCTTAAATTCTAATTTTTTACCTAACTCTTTCCAAACTGTGTGAACAATTTTGCAGCTTGCACAAATGTGCTTCATTCCAGTGTGCACAGTTACCAGGGAAACACAAACTTGGGCTTTAAATCACCAAGCATTTGTCAGCTCGTAAACTCGTGTGCACCAGGAATTTTCCACGTGCAAAATCATGTTCCTGTTTTTTTATGCTTGTGGATTATTTGTGGAACATCAAGATCAATTGCCTTGAGAGAACAGAGATTATTCAGAATATTCATTTGGAGCTATAGATTAGCAATTCACAAAATGGTTAATACATAACATTGTTACACATGGTGCCACATTGTCGAGAATTGCATTGCATAAACTTTTTACAACTCAGCCTTCTCACCTTTTAAAAGGCATTGATTCTTTCAAAAGTGTTGACAGCTAATTAGTATCTCATCTGAGTGGATGTTTTTTTCCTGGAAAATTTTCCTGGGCAGCACAGTGACACAGTGGTTAGCACCGCTGCCTCACAGTGCCAGGGACTCGTGTTTGATTCCAACCTCGGGTCACTGTCTGGTATGGAGTTTGCACATTCTCCCCGTGTCTGTGTGGGTTTCATCCGGGTGCTCCGGTTTCTTCCCACAGTCCAAAGATATGCAGATTATGTTGATTGGCCATGCTAAATTGCTCCTTAATGTCAGGGGATTAGCTAGGGTAAATATGTGGCATTGCAGGAGTAGGCCCTGGGTGAGATTGTGGTTGGCGCAGACTCGATGGGCTGAATGGCCTCCTTCTGCACTGTAGGGATTCTGAGAAATTTTCTCCTTTCTCGCCCAGAAGGTATTGGCTCCTTGCAGGAGCATGGTTCTATAGGTGCCTGATACTCTCCAGTATCTCACCATTAAGTAGTCATTATTTAATTTAAGAAGTCTGCAACACCAGGCTAAATTCCTGGTGTTGTATACTTCTTACTGTGCCCACCCCAGTCCAAAGCTGGCATCTCCACATCATTATTTACTTTGTGAGCTTTGATGGTAGGCATTAGCTTGGTAAATGGCAAAAGAGCTGAAACAATCTTGTCCATAGCTGATATAATCGCATACACGCTTCCAGAAGGGGTTTCTGGATAGAGGCCTAGTGTGGGAGTCCTGAGCAGTTTTCTCCTCTTTAACTCAGGGATGCTGAAGTCAATTGTAGGGTTTCCACCACAGGATCTAAATATGCCTACGACTAACTGAGTACATTCACTGAGCTACCGGGGAGATTCTATGAGGCATTTCTTTATTTGCAATCTGGAACGGGCCAGAGTTCAACGTGGTATCAGCAGAGTAGGGATTTCCCCCAGTGTCACCGTGAGCAGCCCTGATTTTAATTATTCCACCTTGGTGTTTGTATATTCAGCTACCAAGGTTCTAAGCTCAGGAATTTCCCTCCTGAATCTCTCTGACTCTCTTTCCTCCTATAGGACATTCCTTAAAACCTAATTATTTGAACAAGCTTTTGCCCATCTTCCCAAATAATTCCTGCATCTTGGTGTCAAATTGTGTTCTATAATGCTCCTCTGAAGTAGCTTGGGATGTTTTACTACACTAAAGGCTGTAAATAAACACAAGTTGTTATTGTAATTACGGCCAAACCCTGATCCTGTCCTCACGGATGTCTAGGTGCTGTCACTGGAGAATGATCAGGAGGTAGAACTATGGCTAATTCTTCCCTTCCCTTGCCCAAAGGCATTAGGGCTAATTGCAGTCTAAGTACTGAGAAGTAACTGAAGATTGGTTAACTGTGGACAGGGTCATGATTCACTCTGGGACTTTCCTCATTACTATGGGTCATCACTGCCACATTTGCAATATTTTCCCACCAGCCAATCATGGGATTGAGTCAGCCTTATTGTAAAATATCTGTGAAGAGATAAACAAGTCTGCCCTTCAGTCTCAGAAGAGAAAACCAGTCAGTTGAACTTTCAACTTTGGCAGGGATTGTAAACTTGGCAATGTTTCACACCAAACCAAAGCTGATAAACTCGGTCTAACATCTTCCACTTAAACTTGTGTTTCCTTTTCTTGAGCACAGCCTTTTTATAAATTTCAAAATTATACTTTATTCATAAATACTCTGAAATAAACCATTACAGAAACAACATTTCCAATCATTACAAACAGTGCCAAAACAGTCATATTTACAATTTCCTGAACTTCAATATTTTACAGTGCTCAGTTCCAAGACATTACAGACATTACAGTTCAGTTCTTCAACAAACTATATGCATTCGTCATATTTCACTGTGTGCTGTTTTTACAGAGTTGCACACAGTTACGCAGTCCGAGGGTTTTTTACAGTTACTGGCTCCTCGGTCTGTCTTGGTTGAAAGGCTTTAAACGGTGGCCTTTCCCCATTGTGCCTTAGTGGCTGCTGCCCCAAGCTTCAGAGCGTCCCTAAGCACAGCTACTCCAGCCACACAAGACATGGATTTTGTGATTCTAATCCCCTGCAGACCCATCCTTTAGGTGTTATTTATCTCTGATGTGGAGATGCCGGTGTTGGACTGGGGTGGGCACAGTAAGAAGTCTCACTATACCAGGATAAAGTCCAACAGGTTTATTTGGAATCACGAGCTTTTGGACCGCTGCTCCTTCATCAGCACAGCACAATGGAAGAATGGTTAGCACTGCTGCCTCAAAGTGCCTGGGACCCGGGTTCAATTCCTGATTTGGGTCGCTGTCTGTGTGGAGTTTGCACATTCTCCCAATGTCTGAATGGGTTTCCTTCAGGTGCTCCCGTTTCCTCCCACAGTCCAAAGATGTGCGGGTTAGGTAGATTGGCCAGGCTAAATTTCCCCTGAGTGTCAGGGGGACTAGCTAGGGTAAATGCATGGGGTTATGGGGATAGGGCCTGGGTGGGATTGTGGTCAGTGCAGACTCGATGGGCCGAATGGTCACTTTCTGCACTGTAGCATTCTATGATTCTTTGATCAGGTAAGTGAAGCAGCCACCGGATGAAGGAGCCGCGCTACAGAAGCTCGTGATTCCAAATAAAGCTCTTGGACTTTTAACCTGGTGGTGTAAAACTTCTTATTTATCTCTGTTAGTGTCCTAGTCTACGCGATGGTGGATCTGTGCATTCTTTTTCCACAGCAGCTCCATGAATTTCAGCTTTGTGGCAATTAATAAAGTTCCTCCTCGGCAAACTGTGTAGCAAACGACAAAATAAAATCAATTTACATTGTCTGCCTCTGCAGAATTCTAAAATAAGCATCTGATTTTAAAGAATGAGCAATGAGACAGCTTGCGAGGAGTTGGTGGGGTGGTGGGGAGAAGATATGGAACACGTTTAGATCCAAATGGTGAATGGAAATTAATCCTTTTATTAACGGCAGACACTCAAGGGATTTTGCATTCTGCAGTTATGTAACTGCTCAGTTTATATCTCACAGATTCATTGCGCATGAGGGAATCACAAGACTACATTCTCATCGTTGAGAAAAGATCCAATGTTGCAGATAGTTGTGAAACTGACTGCATTGCTATAATTATCTGTTGCCGAGTTGGTGGAATGAACCAAATTGTTACTCATGCATATGTCAGTGAGAATTCCTGGCAAGTGAGTGTGAGGCAGCAACAACATTTCACAGCACAAATGTTATCAAAAGGATTTTCAGTACCGTGACTCAGTTATTAGCGTTAGATTACACAGATGATGATCTCACGGGTTGTTGGGAATTAAAGTCAAATATTCATCATTAAAATGGGTATGACGGGCTACATAGCCATGGAATAAATCAGACAAGCGAGGGAAGTTATGTTTCTATATTCACTAATCCTCTCACATACCTGGGGTCGATTTTACCTCATGGAAATCAGTATTGCCCCGGACCGTGTTGGTCTCGATACGGGGTTGGGAGATTTACTGATATGTCAATGCTGAAGCTTTTGGCTGCCACCAGATTAAAATGGTTGCAAGTCATAAGCCTCTTTCCTATTCAAATTGGTGTCCCATGGTGTAGTTAAAACCAAAGCTGGACCCAAAACGTTTTACAAGGTGCATTTAAGTGGAGCTAGAATGATCAGGCGTGGTCTATAGGATGTTATGATAGCATGGGCTTCCTCCAGGTGCTACGGTTTCCTTCCACAGTCCAAAGATTGTGCAGGTTAGGTGGATTGGCCATGCTCAATTGCCCCTTCGTGTCCAAAGATGTGTAGGTTAAGGGGGGTTAGTGGGGTAAATGCTTGGGGTTACGGGGAAAAGGTGTGGAGGGGTGAGGTTGAGCTTGGGTCAGTGCAGACTCGATGGACCAAATGGCCTCCTTCTGTACTATAGGGATTCTCTGATTCTCAAGCTGCTCATTCACCAGCTTAGGGGAAAACACAACTCATTTATTTACCGGTTAAAACTATACAGAGGCTTGCAGTCTCGTGGCTGCAATCAGCTCCCGAGACTCTGACTACAGAAGGCTGCGCTTACTGGAGTGATCCCCACCCTGCTCCCCAATTGGTTCCCTGCCTTATGTGACCCTTACTCTGCAGATTAATCCCTAAAGGGTCAATCGCCACAGTTATATTTAACTACTTCTGATATGTTTTCTTGTTTGGTGAATAACTTCTACCCAAAATATTAATTATGTTTTCTCTTTTCCAGTGTATTTTCAACATTTTCTGCATTTATCGTAAAATTTCAACATTTCCTTTTCTTCTTTTTAGTTAAGGCAATGAGTTAGATCTCAGAAACCAAGGGGGCGATTCTCCCATCCCAACCCACAACTTTTCTGGCGGGTCGGGGTGGGAGATGTGCGTTGCCGGCCTTCTTCCGGGATTTGTGCATGCGCCGGGAATGCATGTGCATCTCCCAGAGCCGGAGAACAGTCGGAGACCAGACCATGCTGGAAACCGGCGGGAAGACAGGCAAGTCATAGATCATAGAAGATCATAGAAACCCTACAGTGCAGAAGGAGGCCATTCGGCCCATCGAGTCTGCACCGACCACAATCCCACCCAGGCCCTACCCCCACATATTTTACCCGCTAATCCCTCTAACCTACGTATCCCAGGACTAAGGGGCAATTTCTTTTAACCTGGCCAATCAACCTAACCCGCACATCTTTGGACTGTGGGAGGAAACCGGAGCACCCGGAGGAAACCCACGCAGACACGAGGAGAATGTGCAAACTCCACACAGACAGTGACCCAAGCCGGGAATCGAACCCGGGACCCTGGAGCTGTGAAGCAGCAGTGCTAACCACTGTGTTACCGTGCCGCCCCGAAGTCAGAAGTCATTTCAATCTTTTAATAATGTATTTTAAATGTATTTTAAATGTCATTATCGGGAACTTGCCGGTCCCAATTGAATCTCCCACCCTGCCAGGAGTACTTCATTCCGCCAGGATTTAGACTAACTCCCCACGTTCAGGGAGCTAGCGGGAGAACCGCCGGAATAAAGGGGGGGGGCAATCGGGGACCCCAGGGGGTCAGGCGGCAGGGGGGAATGCCCCCTGGGCATGGGCACCCTGGCAGTGTCAGCCTGTGTCCCCAGGCAGTGCCCAAGAGGCAAAGTGCCCATGCCCAGGGGGCACCTTGGCACTGCCCACTGGGCATCGGACAGTGACAAGGAGTGGGGCCTATTGTGGGCAGGGCCTAGGGTGATTGGTCGGGGTGGGGAGGCCTGCTACCACTCTGCATCGCAATCGGTCTGGGATAGAGGGAGACCAGCGATTGGGGCGGGCTGGGGGGAGAGGGTGTGGTCTGCTGGGGGGGGAGACCTGCCTCCCAGGGGCTTCTGACCCTGGGGCGCTGTCAGTGGGGGGGGGGGGGGGTCTGCCAGGGTAAGGGGGCTGGGGGGATCGCCACTGCTGGGGATGGTGGGCTGGACATTGGTTCACTCCGGGACAGGGGGTTCGGGGCTGTCCCAAGAATTGTTGTGGGGGCCGCGATTGGGCCGTGGGTGGGGGGGGGGGGGGGGGGGCGGTGCTGGAAGGGCAGCACTGCGGGGGTCCCGGGCTGGCCAGCGATCGAGCTGGTCAGCAAACGAGGAGACTGACAGATCGGGGCCACTGCGCATGCGCAGAGTTCTGGAGCTGTCAGACTCTGGCGTGAATAGATTCCGGCCCCCGGGTTTTTAATGATATTCACGATTGCGACCTCTGCATTGCACAGAGTGGGGAGATTCGAGTGAGAAGTTGAACTGAGAAAACAGTCATGATCTAGAACAGTTTTCCCACCAATTCAGCACTTTTGGGAGAATCACCCCTCAAGATACCGGAATTATTAAAATATTAATCGGCCTTAAAATGGTTAAACAGAATGTCTTCTGTTTGAACCGTGTGTGGGCAAACACAGCACTTGTCAGGCCCTGCTTATTGGTACAAGACTAAAGCGGCCAACTGAGACATCAGGATTGCTACATTTTCAAGGCAGACAGCAGTTTAAACTGCTTTCATCTAATAATGTTGTTGCAATGCACAGGCACCAAATCTATTGGAAATGTAAAATAACATAGGATTCCGTAGAATATACAGCACAGAAACAGACCATTCAGCCCATCCTGTCAATACTTGCATTTATGCTCCACTCAAACTGATCTCATCTCATCTAAATCTATGGATTAAATCTGATGGCTGCGGCCAGAAAGTTGGGGTCAATTGCACTGCAGCCATTTTCAGAAGCTTCAACAGGATTGCATGGCAAATGGGCAGTTATATAACTGCCTATCGTCAGGGATTCCATGCCGTTAATGGTGGTGATTTGCTGGTTGCAGTGGCCACTGCTGGGACTGCAGGAGGCAAACTCCACACAGTCAGCCAAGGCTGGGATCGAACCCGGGACCTGGGCGCCGTGAGGCAGCAGTGCTCACCCATTGTGCACTAGGTGATTACTCGAATAGAAACGATGTGCAGCGGTACGCGGCAAAGGCAAGAGAATGGCACGAATTCGTGATGCTTGTCTGGAAAGCCAGTGTGGAGGCGATGGGCTAAATGGCTTCCTTTGGTGCTGTAACAATCCTGTGATTCTGTGAAGTGGCATGAGGACTTGTTCTTTATCCTCAGCGAGCCGCTCTGATGTGGACTGCACAGGCCGAAAGGGTGGTGGAAGCAGATTCAACAGCAACCAGTTGCTAAAGGGAGTGGAATACTTGAATGAAAAAGTTTGCAAGGCGAGGGGGAAAGAACAGGGGAGTGGGACTAATTAGCCAACTCTTTCAAAGGGCTGGCAGAGGCATGATGGACGAATAGCCTTCTTCTGTGTCATTCCATGATTCTATGGAGGTTTGCCTGAAATGTGAGGTTTGGAAGCAGAGTAGTGCTGCAGTGTTGAAGCTTTTTCCAACTAACTGGATGGCCACAGTTTTCCGTTCAGAGAGTCATTTGACCTCATGTAATCAATTGCCAAAGGACCACACAATAAGACGACTGCAGCAAAGTCGGGTCTTCCTGTGGGTGAGGCCGGTGGCCGACAGGGTTTAGTTTCTATCCTGTTTAGATCATTTAGTGTCCCCATTCATGAAATTACATTGATAGCAAACGGAGAGAGAGAGAACTCTGACTTATCAGTAGACCCGGGAACTTTTATTTCTGGCTAACTCTGAGATTGCATACAGCAGAATTCTGTTCTAATCTGCTGATGCTGCCGAGTTCTTCCAACACTGCTCTTGTGCAACTAAACCACAAGTTTGAGAGGCAATGGGTGGCAAGGTCCTGAATGTCTCCAATGTTCTTTTACTTCTGCCTGAAACCCCAAAGAAAATAGGGAAAATAAAACCTCAGTAAATCCACATTATATCCCAGGATATGTTTCCATCTCCTGGCTCTGCAACCGGATAAAGGATTCATGCTGGTTACAACAAAGGGACGAAAAAGAAACACGGCATCTAAACTGATAATCTGATCCAAATTTTTAACTTACCTCAAAGAATTACATTTTTAAAACACTATTCACAACACAGCTGAAAAATCTCCTCACCACTTACTCTGAGCTTTATTGACAAACCCAACTTGGCTTATTTATCTTTGCTAGGTTTAATTAGGCCGATATGTGACCTGACTTCTTGCATTGAACAGTCACTTGTAAATCATTGCTCAATGACTCTAGGTTTATTAATGTGGGATGCCGTGTACCATAGCTGTACCACGGTCACTCTGACCCGGTTTCTATTTCACCCGTACATGGACAAACTGAGGAGCAGCCAAAGAGTTGCCCTTTGATCCCCTTTAATGCACAGATACAAACGCAGAGCCTTGAACACTGTAGCCAGTTATATTCCATTATGTCATATATAATGCAACTGGAGGGTTATGAGTGGCAGGGCCAGAAGACAGCACTCTGTGGTGTACAATTTCAGCTTCATAGACACAGAACGGTGAGCAGTAACAGGGACTGATTTACAGCTGGGATGTCCCACTTTGGCCACAGTCATCACGAAAGTTTAACAGTTAACAATCACTGTACCAATAGCTCATATTTTACACACTGACAGATAAACGTTTGATCAGAGAATTAAGAACATAATACCTGTAATTGACATGTTAAACCCAATTATTGAAAAGCAGCGTGGGTTTAGCAGGATAAATAGTGGAGTTACAGGGATAGGGCCTGGGTGGGATTGTTGTCGGTGCAGCCTCGATGGGCTGAATGGCCTCCTCCTGCACTGTAGGGATTCTATAATTCTATGATTAAGGGAAGTTGCTAAAAATGATTATTATTTTGTTTCTCGTAGCATTCCTTTCTTTTCCCTGGGAAGCTGAGACTATTTGGGCTATTGACGTCCACATCATTTCAGGACAACGGCACTCATGATTGGCTCACCTGAGATGCACTTCTATCACGCATGACTGGTCATGACAGTTTTTTTTTAACATCCTAGAGATTGAGTGCCATTATTTCTTCCCTTCTGATTTTCACTCCCCTTTGCTAAGGTGCAGTCTCTTAATGAGGTTTGGTTTTACCAGTCCAGCAGCTGTCCTGCCACTTGGCCATGTGTGATCATTCTTCTTATATGAGCTTATAAGTTGATAGTCAGCTGTCTAATCAAGTTATGAAACACAACTCTGCTGAACCCGATTCGATCCTCAGTTGGGATCCCTCTCTATGTGTTCACTACTGCTTCTCTGCCCTTTGCTGTGCATTTTGCCACCTTCCCTTTCCTCACCATGCATTTCGCTCCACCTTATCCTTCCCTACCCTTCCACTTGTAATATAACCATTCTTTCATCATTCTGGCCTCTTTCCATGCCACACATTCTTTATTGACATTTATTTCTCCCATTCATTCATAGGATTACACAGAAACCACTCATTTGGCCCAACCAGTCCAAGGTTATATACCACTCGAGTTACATTCTCTCTTTCCTCATCTAAGTCTATCATTGTAATGCTTTAGGCCCTTCTACCTCATGTATTTGTCTAGCTTCCTCTTAAATGCTTCAACCACTCCTTGTGATCGCAATCCTACATTCTCACCAATCTTTGGGTAAAGAATTTTCTTCTGAACTCCCGGGAATTCTTGGCAACTATCTTATATTGATGACCTCCAGTTATGCTCTTTCTCACAAGAGGAAACATTCTCCCTCTGTCCATTCAATTAAAACCTTTTGTGGTTTTAAAGTAATCTGTTTGATCACCTCTCAACCTTCTTTTTCAAAAGAAGACATACCCAGCCTGTCAATCCTTTCTTTCCAAAAGTGAAAGATTAAACCGAGGCCCCATCTTTTGCTGAGGTGGATGTAAAAGATCCCAGGGCATTATTTTGAAGAGTACGTGAGTTATCCCCATTGTCTTGGTCAGTAATTATCTCTCAATCAACATCACAAAACAGATCATCAGGGTCATTATCACATTGCTGGTTGTGGGAGTTTGCTGTGTGCAACTGGCTGCCACATTTCCTACATTATAACAGTGACCACACTTCAAAAGTACTTTATTTGCTGTATATGGTTTGGGGCATCCTGTGATCTGAATGTAAATAAAAGTTTTTGTTCCCCTCTTTCTATTGTTAGTTCTTTCTTTTGTTTTTTCTGTCAAAGTCACTATCAGTATTCCTGTGTGAGTATATATTTTTAAAAACATTTCTGTCAGTATTAAATTAAAACGTATAAAAACAAAATTACCTGTCAAACTTAACAGCAGGACAAGATACAAGACATGGAAGGGGATCATTTTTCAGTTTTGAAGAGGAACAGGCTCTGTACCTAACTGAATGGCAAGTAGTCTGAAGGCCGCTTCTCGGCCTTTTGGCTAAGATCAAGTGTCAGGTCAAGCCCAAGATGGGATGCAATGCCTCATCTTGTCAGCCTGAATCTTGTTTGTCTATTTTGTGGGGACCTTGAATTGGATTCAATTGGATTTTGAATTTGGGAGCAAGCAAGAAATGAATTTGGGTTTGCCCGGTCTATTCAGAGCATTGGCTTTGTAACTTTAAGGGTGGAGTAAAACAATTAAAAAGAAAATAGTCTGAAGAGCAGCAGATTCAGATCTTGACATGGAAGGGTGAAGTTGCCCAATTCTGGTCTTTTGACAGTTCAGTTTTACACAGATTTTTATTAAATGTATTCAAGTAATAAAACCCAATGGCAACAGCGACTCGCATTTATATAGCACCTTTAAGACCATCCAAATGGCCTTGCTTCAAATTTGCAACAATTGCATTTGAAGGCTAGTTTTAGTCACTGGAGCTACACACCTGCTATGCACTCTCAGGTCTCTTCCACACTGTTCCCTCATAGTACGGTCCTGAGAGAGGCCAGCATGTGGAAAATAGCAGAGTTACAGGTGATTTCTGGAACTAGCTAACTTATTAAATGCTGAGTGAAAGTTAAGGGCTGGCAACCCCAGTGTCATGATGTGGAGATTCCGGCGTTGGACTGGTGTAAACACAGTAAGAAGTTTAACAACACCAGGTTAAAGTCCAAGATGTTTATTTGGTAGCAAAAGCCACAAGCTTTCGGAGCCTTAAGCCCCTTCTTCAGGTGAGTGACCCAATGTCTGCCGTATAAGTGGTTGGTTGGTAACTGTGCACGTACAGGTTGGTCTGGAAAGGCCTTCAAGAGCCTTGCTTCGAACAAAATCCAATATTCCCATATCTGCAGGGACTCTGAGCATCACGCCAATGACTTAAGCCAATTAGCTAGGCTGAGAGTGTTGCACTGTTAGATGTGCACTCTTTTGGGTGAGATGTTAAACTAAGCCTGCCCACCCAGATCCCATGGCACTATTCAAAGAAGAGTGTGGAGTTCTCCTGATGTCACGCACATAGAATTTTTTTTTCACTTCCGGGATATGGGCATCACTGACCAGGCCAGCATTTATTGCCCATCCCTAATTGTTCTGGAGAAGGTGGTGGTGAGCTTCCTTCTTGAACCGTTGCAGACCCTCAGTGCGGCATCACTTAATCAACCCCTAAAGCAGATGAAAAGATTCTTCATTTCATTGCTGAAGAACTGAAATAAACTGTCACTTGTCCATAGAATTCCTCCAGTGCAGAAGGAGGTCACTCAGCCCATCGAGTCTGTACTGACCCCCACCCGACAAAGCATCCCACCCAGGTCCTATTCCTGTAATCCCATACATTCACCCTGCCAATCCCACTAATCTACACTTCCTGGGACACTAAGGGTCAATTTAGCATGGCCAATTCGCCAAACCTGCACATCTTTGGACTGTGGGAGGAAACCGGAGCACCCGGAGGAAACCCACGCAGACACGGGGAGAACGTGCAAACTCCACACAGACAGTCACCCAAGGCTGGAATTGAACCCGTGTCCCTGGCGCTATGAGGCCGTGCCACCCAAAACATGCTTCAATTATCTTGCCATGTTCTAATGCAATGTCTATGTGAAGCCTAGTTTTTTTAAAAGACCTGATAGCCCAAAAGATCAATTATACCTTTAACAGCATCTGATTAGGTTTGATCATGGTATGAAATGCTGCTTTAATTGCTATTTAATTAACTAATCAACATTGGAGCCATACTGTTTAGTCTTGTATTTAATCCTCGGTTTGCCAAGTGTGTATCAAGCTCTTTAAATACTGTTCCTTTATTTTAAGCCTGAACTAAAAAATAGTTTGTGGAGATTTTTTAGAGTGGGTATTTTTTTTTTGCAATATATTCAGCCTCCTATATTCATATAGTTCATATTCTTCCTCAGGCCACAATTCAACGGTTGCATATATAATAAATGATAACAGTCTGTTAAATATATCAGTGGCAGTGAAACTTGGCTGAAATGTGATTTATAGCCGTGGTGTTGTAGAACTGTTTAAATGAGAAAGTATGGCACTATTGCAGCTTTTCGCAGATAGCAAAATTACTTACAGTCGGAAAAACTATTTGATATATTTTCAAAAGAAAGTTTGGAGATTCTTCGTATTTTTTTTTCATATACCCTTTAACTGTAAGATAAAGGAAATATATTAACGTAGAAAGTTAGAATGTAAACTCATTGGTGGTAG
This sequence comes from Mustelus asterias, assembly GCF_964213995.1. NCBI lineage: Eukaryota > Metazoa > Chordata > Chondrichthyes > Carcharhiniformes > Triakidae > Mustelus > Mustelus asterias. The sequence continues at coordinate 27,567,887 of NC_135825.1, read as the reverse complement.
GAAGATAAGTGTGGTATTTTAAGTGTTTCCCTGAGGCCCCATCCTGGAAGCGAAGGTAGGTGAAAAGCTTGAAGTACATGGCAGGGAAATCCAGATGAAACAGTATTAAAGCTGTACTAATTAGGCTAATTGATGGGGCTGATTCCTGTGTTTACTATCACATTTTGTGGCTGCTTTACTTCAATGAGATAAGACATTGAATTGAAGGATAAAAATCCCACATTCATGTGATTGTTCATATAATGTGTTAACTGAGCAGCTCAACAATAGACGACTCTTATCCCTAAAATAATAAAGTCTACATTTTAATAATTTGAAGAATAGTTTTGGACAATAATGCCCACAGATAAGTGAAGATTATAATCTCGGAATTTGTTTTAAGGAATTTCAACAGGATGTCAGTGTACTGCACAGGTAAATGTTTGGAATTTTTGAATTCTCTCGGGGCCAGAGAAGGTCACTGACCCAATGACCATAAAAGAAATTCTGCTCGGCCACCTCAAAGCAACAGTGTGTGGGAAAAACTCCTACTTTGTTGGGAGGTCAGGAGGTCACCAGAAAGGCATCCTATTTGTCATTCAAAATCTCTTTAAGGATTATCCTTTCTTCATGACCAGGTTTGCAAATACCCCATTTGTAAATATGAGAAGGAAGTGAATGGTTAGCCTGACTGTGATGTTCTTTGAACTACATGGCAGTCCTTATCAAAATACCTAGTTAAATGTGTGTGGAAAAATCTCATGGCTCTGTTAATGAAGTCCTAGTGGAGGGTTGTCAGCTATAAACAAAGGAATTTATACGGGATGGTTCTATATTTGTTTTGCATACTAGTTATATTACTTTGGTGCCTGCAAAAGCCACGCCAAAATATTTTTTATATTCTTTAAGTGCCTGTCTGTAGCGTATCCTCTGTAAAATATGCTGATGCTGTACCTCATCCTTTGCAGCGGCTGAGATCACATTGAACTATAATTATATTCGATTTAGAGTTGATTAATTTGAATAGAGTGAAATGTTTTAAACAGGGTATTAACATTATATGGGAGTTTATCTAGAGTGAATACTATAGACTGGATGCTAAAATTTATTTATTAGTGTCACAAGTAGGCTGCACATTAACACTGCAATGAAATTACTGTGAAAATCCCCTAATCGTCACCCTCCGACACCTGTTCGAGTACACTGAGGGAGAATTTAGCATGGCCAATGCCCCTAACCAGTCTTTCAGACAGTGGGAGAAAACTGGAGCACCCGGAGGAAACCCACGCCGACACGGGGAGAATGTGCAGACTCTGCCCAGGGACCAAAGCTGGGAATTGAACCCACGCAGACACAGGGAGAAGTTCCACACAGTCAGTGATCCAAGTCGGGAATCAAACCTGGGTCCCTGGCGCCGTGAGGCAGCAGTGCTAGCCACTGTACCACCGTACCGCTGTTACTATTGGAATTAGTGGTGTTTACAGAGCAGCATCAAGATGGTGAGGGGCATGGACAGGGTAGATAGGGAGCAGCTGTTCCCCCTAGTTGAAGGGTCAGTTACGCGGGAACACAAGTTAAAAATGAGGGGTGGGAGGTTTAGGGGGGAATCTGAGGAAAAACTTTTTTACCCAGAGGGTGGTGATGGAATGCACTGCTTGGGAGGGTGGTGGGTGCGGGATGCCTCACATCCTTTAAAAAGTACCTGGATGAGTACTTGGCACGCCATAACATTTAAGGCTATGGGCCAAGTGCTGGCAAGTGGGATTAGGTGGGCAGGTCAGGACCTTTCATGCTTCAATGCAGACTTGATGGGCCAAAGGGCCTCTTCTGCACTGTAGTATTCTGAGATGGTATCGGAGCTGTACAGATTGCTCCCAGAGTCCTCCTGATTTCTCTACCTCATAAACAAAATGGCTGCCTTAAGGATAATCTCACCAATTACAATTTGCGCTGGTCAGCTGGATTTCAATTTTTGTTACTGAATTGGCTTTACGATAAAGTTCAACATTGGACTAATTAATGTGCAACACAATTTCTTTGCATCTTAACTGTGTTAAGCTGTGACTTTACTATTAGGCGAAAGGAAGTTGAGACCTACTGGGAGAATGAAAAGGCCCAAAAAGGTGTGGTATTTTATTTTGCTTTCCTTTCTGTAAATATTAAGTCTTAATTTCAGTTTTCCAGTGTTTGAACCCCATTCCATTTTAGAAAACAATTTGTGCGTTTGCGTGAGTGAGGAGAGTTATGGAAATTATTGTCTGTGATAGTGGGGTATGTACTTGTACGTTAATTAGAATATGAACTTGGATATGTCATCCGTGTGTTGCCAAGGGATACACCTAGTAACGATGAATTCCCATGGTGAGGGAGAGAAAATTAGAGACTAAATCACCCTGGAGAGTTATCACACACTCATTACCTTAGACTCTTAGACTCTCATCGTTTAGCTCGATGTTGGTAAAGGTTAGGGGTGATTCTTCAGCTGCTCCATTTGGTTGAGGAAGGTTCATGAAGTGGCCCAGGCACGATGGGCCGAAAGTCCTCCTGCGGTGCTATATCATTCTGAGGCTGCAGGAAGGGAAATTTGAAGAGAGAAAAAGACATCAAATAATTAAAGATAAAATCCTGCAAGTAGGGTAACCGGAATTAAAGTGGAATGTGAAAAATTTACCTCAACTCACTAATGATAATAAAAAACACATGGTAACATTCAATATCCTTTATATTCCACTAAGTCACTCCCTTCTCCTTATTCTTCCTTCACATGCCCACCTCCCCCGCACCTACCTACCACAGTTCAACACAAATTCAATGCTCGATGGAGTTCACAGATCTTAACAGAATTCTTATTGCAGTTATCTTGTTACTTGCCTGGAATGTGCATATTTAGACTGATAGACCTCAGACAGGCATGCCAGGCCACTATTCCTTATGAAGCTAAATATCCTGCATAAATCTGAGATGTATGTGTGGTCAGATACGACTTTCAACAAGTCAGAATTAGGTGCTAAAATGTGACTGAACACCACTCTTTACGGTCACTTGTTACCGGCTCACAAGATAGAAATTCTTACGTAAACTATGGTTTATTCAGTAGTATTTAGAATAAAGTGCACCACATTTTTGACCAGCTTTTAAAGATGCAGCCAGCATTGAATTAAAACTAAAATATATTAACGTGGCAAGGCCACCCCCATCAACAATGCTCACAGACCGAACAGTGTTTGAATGCAGGAATTTCTGATTTGCAAACCAGGAATTCCTGAAGACAATGCCCCTTTAATGCCCTTGACTGGTCAGTAAAAAAAGAACAAAGCTGTTTGGGGGATGTTGGTCACTGGGCTCAAAAGATGGATTAGATCTGCTTGGGGCGGAAGGGATTAAAGGACAGGAACAAAATAGTTTCTTAAGCCATACTACACGACAAGGTTACATTCAGTTAGGATCAGGATGAGCATTTTAAAATGTTCTTTGCTCCTGTTCAGTTCGTGCCCTCGGTCGTATTGAATTACCAGTCCCAGCACATGGCCTATTTTTTTTTTCTTCAGTAGATGATGACAGGAGATCCTGTTTGCCTCCTTACACTAGACTAATGCAAATATTTTCATTTTCAACTGATTCTAAATCTGGTACAGTTACATAAATTTCCCTCTTGACTAAGCTAAGGCAATGTAATTTATACTGGGATATGTCTAAACGTAAGCTCAACCTTCTACTTTAAGTTATATTGGAGAGACAGACATGCTAATCTTTTCCAAATCTTGAAGATTTAAGGAGAAGTTTTGATTTCAAATTGCTATGTTATCAGGTAGGTAGATACAGTACACGGAATTAAATTTTATTTGATAATGCTCTTGTTTTTTTTAATTCATTCATGGGATCTGGGTGTCATTGGCAAGCATTTATTGCCCCTCCCGAATTGTCCATGAACTGAGTGGCTTGCCGTTTTAGAGGGCAGTTAAGAGTCAACAACATTGCTGTGGATCTGGAGTCACATGCAGACCAGTTAAGGGCATTAGTGGACAACGATGATTTCATGGTCATCAATAGACTTTTAATTCCAGATTAATTCTGCCACAGTGGGAGTTTAACCTGGGTCCCCAGAACATTATCCTGAGTTTTTGGGTTACTTGTCCAGTGATAGTACCACGACATTACTACTTTTATTTTTATTTATTAGTGTCACAAGTAGGTTTGACTTAACACTGCAGTGAAGTTACTGTGAAAATCCCCTATATGCCACACTCTGGTCCCTGTTCAGATACACTGAGGGAGAATTTAGCATGGCCAATGCACCTAATCAGCATGTCTTTCAGACTGTGAGAGGAAACCGGAGCACCCAGAGGAAACCCACGCAGACACAGGGAGAACATGCAGACTCCACACAGACAGTGACCCAGCTGGAATGGCGCTGTAAGGCAGCAGTGCTAACGACTATGCCACCGTGCTGGCTTCCTTCCTGAAGTGAAGTACCTTGGGAGGTTTTAAAATGTTAAAGGTGCTATATATTTGCAAATTTGATTTGATTTGGTTGATTATTGTCACATGTATTATCATACAGTGAAAAGTATTGTTTCCTGCGTGCTATACAGACAAAGCATACTGTTCATAGAGAAGGAATGGAGACAGTGTAGAATGTAGTGTTACAGTCATAGCTCGGGTGTAGACAAAGATCAACTTAATGCAAGGTAGGTCCATTCAAAAGCCTGATGGCAGCAGGGAAGAAGCTGTTCTTGAGTCGGTTGGTATGTGACCTCAGACTTTTGTATCTTTTTCCCGATGGAAGAAGGTGGAAGAGAGAATGTCCGGGGTCATTAATGATGCTGGCTGCTTTGCCGAGCAGCAGGAGGTGTAGACAGAGCCAATGGATGGGAGGCTGGTTTGCGTGATGGATTGGGCTACACTCACAATCTTTTGTAGTTCCGTGCAGTCTTGGGCAGATCAGGAGCCGTACCAAGCTGTGATACAACCAGAAAGAATGCTTTCTATGGTGCATCTGCAAACGTTGGTGAGCGTTGTAGCTGACATGCCAAATTTCCTTCGTCTTCTGAGAAAGTAGAGGCTTTGGTGGGCTTTCTTAACTATAGTGTCGGCAGGTTGTTGGTGATCTGGACACCTAAAAACCTGAAGCTCTCGACCCTTTCTTCTTCGTCCACATTTATGTATATAGGGGCATGTTCTCCTTTACGCTGCCTGAAGTCAATGACAATCTTCTTTGTGGGATCCTTAATTTTGCTGGCTGCTTTTCTGAGGCAGCGGGAAGTGTAGACAGAGTCAATGGGTGGGAGGCTAGGTTGAGTGTTGGGCTGGGCTTCATTCACGACCCTTTGTAGTTTCTTGCGGCCTTGGGCAGAGCAGGACCCATACCAAGCTGTGATACAACCAGAAAAAATGCTTTCCATGGTTGTTGTATATAGAATTGATATAAGTTTGATGGCCAAGTTACTTGTGTCGATATGAGCTCAAGATGTTTCATACATCATATTCACTACACAACTAGAGACCGATATCAAGGAGAAAAACTGTTCACAACAATACCTTGATTGCTGACCTGTACTCAATCTATCATGAGGGGACTATTGTAATTCATTAGCCTTGGGTCTGTGGATGTTAGAGTAGATATTGTAAATTCAGAAAGAATGGGGGCGATTATCCCAAAAGTGCTGAAATGGCGGGAAAACTGTTTTGAATCCTGACTGTTTTGTCAGTGCAGCTTCTCACCCGAATCTCCGCACTCTGTGCACTGCAGAGGTCCCAGTGGTGAATATCATTAAAAACCCAGGGGGGCAGGGCCTATTCGCGCCGGAGTTTGACAGTTGTGGAACTCTGCGCATGAGCAATGGTCCCGATCTGTCAGTCTCCCCGTTTGCTGGACAGCTTGATCGCTAGCCAGCCCAGGATCCCCGCAGTGCTGACCCTCTGACCCTCCCCCCCACGGCTCAATCGCAGCCCCCACAACAATTCCCAGGCCAACCTTGACCCCCCCCCATCCCCGTCTCAGAGCACCCCAATGCACAGCGCCCCCCCCCCCCCCCCCACCCCCGCCCTCCCGGGTCAGCCCCCCAACTCCCCAGCAGACCCCAGCCCGCCCCAAACGCTGTCCTCCCTCCATCCCAGACCGATCCTGTCTGCAGAGTGACAGCGGGACCCCCAACCCCCACCGATCGCCCCTAGGCTCTGCCCACATTGGACCCCGCCCCCTTGGCACTGCCTGATGCCCGATGGGCAGTGCCAAGGTGCCCCCTGGGCATGGGCATTTTGCACCTTGGGCATTGCCAGGGGGCACATGCTGGCACTGCCAGGGTGCCTATGCCCAGGGGGCACATCCCCTGCCACCCAATCCCCTGGGGGCCCCGATTGCCACCCCCTTCAATCTGGCGAGGTCTCCCATTAGTTCCCCGAATGTGGGGAGCTAGTTTGAACCCTGTTGGAATGAAGTACTCCTGGCGGGGTGGGAGAGTCAATTGGGACCTGAAAGGCCCTGATAATGAACTAATAAACAAATTTAAAACATATTAAAAGAAGATTTAAATGACTTGTCTGCCTTCCCGCCTGTTTCCAGCGTGGTCTGACTGGCGACTGTTCGCCAGCTCTGGGAGTAGCGCATGCGTTCCCAGCGCATATGCAAATCCCTGTTCAAGGACGGAGACGCGCATCTCCCAACGCAACCCGACAGAAAAGTTGTGGGTCGCGATGGGAGAATCACGGTCAATGTTCCTGTTGGTGGGGGAGTCCAGAACTAAGGGTCATAATTTGAGGATAAGAAGTAAACCTTTTAGGACTGAGTTGAAGAGAAATTTCTTCACCCAGAGAGTGGTGAATCTGCAGAGTTCACTACCGCAGAAAGTAGTTGACGCCAAAACATTATGTGATTTCAAGAAAAAATTAGATCTGGCTCTTGGGCCTAAAGGGATTAAAGGGGAAAAGCGGAATCAGGATATTGAATTTGATGATCAGCCACGATCAAAATGAATGGCGGAGCAGGCTCGAAGGGCCAAATGGCCTACTCCTGCTTCTATTGTCTATGTTTCTATGTTAAACAGAAGAACAGAAGATGATGGATTGGGATTGGAAAGTATTTTTCCGAGGTTGACGCTGAGGTTTATACAGCGTTCTGGAGTGCCTGTGATTGTTCATCTGTTATTGTGCTGAGGCACAGGTATCTGCAAGTCCTGCCAGATTCAGAGTAAAACAATCTGTTCTGTTGCTCTCTGAAGCCACACATTGCTGGATGCCAGGATTGCAGGAACATTGTCATACAGCAAGTAACATATTTTAGATAAACAAACTGAACGACAGTTCATCCACTACCTAAAGCCGTCTTGTTGCAAGAAAGAAAAAATAACTCCCAGATTTCCATTATCCACTGGCAGCTGATCTATGATCAACATTGGAATAACTCATCTCTGCAATGGACAATGATTCCAAACATTAGATAAAGCAGGAACAGGAAACACATTTTTTTATACAACAGCGATGAGAATGCCTTGGCTGATACAAGTCGTAATCTGTTTATGTCCAAGATGACAATGGGATTTTAGATCATTGACATGTTTAAGATAAATATTAGCATTCAACCATGGAAGATGAGTTTTGATGAAACTTCAGCCATTGCGACACACTCAGGCATGCATCCTCCAGCCCATCTTCAGGGCTACAGAGGCTGCTAAGGTTGTGAGATGCCTGACTATCCCCTGGGCCCAATCTCATGCATTTTCTCTCTGCTACATGAAGAAAATCTCTCCTTAGTGTGCCAGTGATATGACTTTAATAAGGGACATCCTCCTGGTGTTGGGTTAATATAATGCCCTCTACAGTAAATATGTAATGTAAACCTATGTGTGGCATTTGCACCTCTGAGTAGATGGTTATTAGGCTGGCCATGGGGTTGGGAAAACATGAAGAAATATGGTGCACCTTCCATGGGGCAACCTTTTATAATCAGACAACTTCAGATGATAAAAGGGAAACATCTTACAAAATACAGATAGGTACCTTCTTTACATCCATCTCTGCAGAAAGGTACAAGAGGGTAGCAGTAGGCCATTCGGCCTCTCAAGCCTGCTCCACCATTCAATAAAATTTTCAAGATGGTCAGCAAGAGAGCTTGGAGTAAGATAAGGAGAAACTTTTTTACTTAAGAGTTCTTGGGGTTTGGAATGTGCTGCCTGGGAGAGTGGTGGAGGCAGATTCCATTGGAGGTTTCAAAAGAGAGCTGGATACATATTTGAAAGTGATGAATTCAGAGGGACATGGAGATAGGGCTGGAGAATGGGACTTGCTGGGTAGCTGCTCCAGGAGTGGTGCAGACATGATGGGCTGAATGGCCTCCTGTGCTGTAAAATTCGATGATTCTATAAGAACATCTCAACTCCACTTTTCATTACTCCCCCCCCCCCCCCCCCCCCAATAACCTTTGACTCCCATATAGATCAAAAATCTAACTTGGCCTTGAATACATTTAATGACCCTCCCTCTCCCTCTCCCACTCCTGCCTCTGCGACTGGATCCTGAACTTCCTAACCCACAGATCGTAATCAGCAAGGAAAGGCAACAACACTTCCTCCATGATCATCCTCAAAACTGGTGCCCCACAATGCTTTGTCCTCAGCCCCTTACTATACTCCTTATACACCAATGATTGTGTGGCTAAATTCCCCTCCAAGTTTGCTGATGACACCACAGTGGTGGGTTGGATCTCAAACAATGATAAGACGGAGTACAGGAAAGAGATAAAGAATCTGGTGAACTGGTGCGATGACAATAATCTCTCCCTCAATGTGAACAAGACGAAGAAGGTAGTTATCGACTTCAGGAAGCGTAGTGGAGAACATGCCTCTGTCTACATCAATGGGGATGAAGTAGAAAGGTTTTTAGGTCTCCAGATCACCAACAACTTGTCCTGGTCCCTCTATGCTGATGCTATAGTTAAGAAAGCCCACCAACGACTCTACTTTTTCAGAAGACTAAGGTAATTTGGCATGTCCACTACGACTCTCACTAACTTTTACATTCTTTCTGGTTGCATCACAACTTGGTATGGCTCCTGCTCTGTGCAAGACTCCAAGATATTACAAAGGGTTGTGAACGAAGCCCAGTCCATTGCTCAAAACAGCCTCTCACCCATTGACACTGGTCTACACTTCCCACTGCCTTGGAAAAGCAGCCAGCATAATTAAAGACCCCACGCATCCTGGTCAAACACTCTTCCATCTTCTTCCATCGGGAAAAAGATATAAAAGTCTGAGGACACATACCAACCGACTCAAGAACAGCTTCTTCCCTGCTGCCATCATACTTTTGAATGGACCGACCTTGCATTAAGTTGATTTTTCTCTACACCCGAGCTATGACTGTAACACTACATTCTGCATTTTCTCCTTTCCTTCTCTCTGAACGGTATGCTTTGTCTGTATAGCACGCAAGAAACAATACTTTTCACTGTATGTTAATACATGTGACAATAAATCAAATCAATATCCAGCCTCAATTACTATCTGGGAAAGACAATTCCACGGACTAATGACCCTCTGAGGCAAAAATATTCTCATCTCAGTGTTAAATGAGAGACCCCTAATTTTTGAAGTAAGTCCCATAGTTCAATATTCCCCACAAGGAGAAATGTCCTTTCAGCATCACTCTGTTAAGTCCTCTCAGGATCTTGTACACCTCAGTAAGATTACCTCTCATTCTCCTAAATTCCAATGGGTAGAGGTCCAACTTGTTCAATCTTTCCTCTTAAGGTAACCCCCTTCATCCCAGGAATCAATCAAGTGAATATACTCTGAGCTGCCAGCCCTCAGCCCTGCCTGGCTCTAGCCAGAGATGACCCTGACCCTGCCATTCAGCAACCTCCATCCTTATTGCATTAAATAATCTACTTCTGATCCTTACGGCATGTACAAGCAAGAATTGTGGAATGTATATTACAGCACACACCCTGTATCAGACTATTCTGAGAAAATGTATGAACTTATTAAAAATAATAATGGACTTTAAACTGTTAAAATAACAGTTTAAAATAAAAGGATGAACATTGATTACAATTTGTAAGACGCTCTTAAACCTGTCCCCTCTACTTACGTTAAGTCTAACAGGGAGATTTTACACTTGGGCACTCTTAATGTAAAGCTGAACAATATTGTAAAATTTCTTATCCTCAGCTAATGCTTTTCCATCTGTTAAAATTCCTGAAAGGAAGATCATGGACTGCAAATATAATCCTGCCAAATGCTCCAAAGCAGATTTTTCTTTTACCTTATAATTCCTGGATTATTTGAATCGCATGAATTTCTTGTGAAATCTGAAAGAGCTGTGCATCATTAGGTTCGAAACATAATTGCCTCAACGAACTTATCGAAAAGGAAAGAACTGGATTGAAACTTTGCACAGATCTTCACAATCACCCGGTGATACTGAATAGACACAGAAGATCCTTCTCGAACCTTAGTTAGGCCGCACTTGGAATATAGTGTTCAATTTTGGCCGCCACACTACCAGAAAGATGTGGAGGCTTTGGAGAGGGCACAGAAAATATTTACCAGGATGTTGCCTGGTATGGAGGGCATTAGCTATGAGGAGAGGTTGGAGAAACTTGTTCTCACCGGAACGAAGAAGGTTGAGGGGCAACCTGATAGAAGTCTACAAGATTATGAGGAGCATGGACAGAGTGGATAGTCAGAAGCTTTTTCCTAGGTGGAAGAGTCAATTACCAGGGGGCATAGGTTTAAGGTGCGAGGGGCAAGGATTAAAGGAGATGTACGAGGCAAGAATTTTACACAGAGAGTGATGGGTGCCTGGAACTCGCTGCCGGGGGAGGTAGTGGAAGCAGATACGATAGTGACTTTTAAGGGGCATCTTGACAAATACTTCAATAGGATGGGAATAGAGGGATATAGTCCCTGGAAGGGTAGGGGGTTTTAGTTCACTCGGGCAGCATGGTTGGTGCAGACTTGGAGGGCCGAAGGGCCTGTTCCTGTGCTGTACTTTTCTTTGTTCTTTGTTCTTTGACCCCAGGGATATACTGATAGCTGAATTCACCAGAAGCCATATAATTGGGTGTTTGTGGTGACTGAGCTCTCTGTCATGATCTTCCAACAGCTTGCCATTGCCTTTCTCAGTGTAAGCCAAATGCAATGGGATACCAAATGTCACACTCATTCTGGTGTCAGTTGGAGAATAGCATAGCAGCAACCAAGATAAATTGATTCAAAAAGTCCAATTTTAGTAATCCAGTACTCAAGCTGAGTAATACTGTTGTCAAGCCCAATTCAAAAGTTAGAAAATCACTTGTAAGTGCTTTTTGATTACAAACAGTGATCTGAGAAATACAGTATTCTCGCTCTAACTCTCAGGGTCGCCTGCACAGGACTGGCATAGGAGTTATCCCTGGTGTTAGTGGGCAAGACTATGACACAGTATGTTACAACTTCAGATCATTACTTTTTACATTACTGGCAGGATGAAAAAAAAAGCATTCAAATCCAATGTTGAAGAAAAATGGATGAAAATTGGCAGTCTGATATGTAAATGTGATTGTGACAAAGGTGGGATGGCAAAAAAGAAGATTAAATGGAAATGTTGGAAAGCAGGGTGACATCTTTCGACGCATACAGTTAGAGGAAGGATTGACAAGAGATTAGAATGGACTGCCAGAAACAGGGCATGAGGAGAAATACTAAAAATGGGATGGAAACAAATTAGTTAATGGAAAGAAAGTATCACTGGTTTTTGACAGTGGTATCTGCAGCGTAAAATACAAAATGTGTTCCTGACCCCAAACACCATAGGTGCCAAACCTACACTGCTTACACAACAACAGAAACAGAAAAGCTGGAAAATCTCAGCAGGTCTGGTAGCATCTGCAGAGAGAGAGAATAGAGCCAACGTTTCAAGTCTGGATGACCCTTCGTCAGAGCTGTCTCACTTGTGGAACCTCTCATCTGGTAATTTCCCTCAGCATCCCTAGAATTTATTTCGAGAATTTAAATAACAAAAAACACTTTGAAACGGCTAATTTGAAATCCACAGGTACTAACGCCACAAAATTCTTGGATTTAAATCCAATTTTCTTCCATTTGCTTGGAGCAGCCAGATAGATCAACAATTCCCTTCAGGTTAAATTGACTGACAATCAACAGCTAATTCCCTGAAGTTTGTCTGTAGTTAACTTGACAAAGGTCTGGACTATTATCTACTTCTTCAGTCCAAAAGTGGCAACACATTGACGTTCCCCAAAGAAAACACTGTTTGTTTTAATGATCCTGTGAGATGGTTTGTAAAGTGTGTTTGCAAAGCTTTATCTTTGTCTAAAGATTACCTTTGCAACTCATTGTAATGTGGCCTCCGTTTCTGTTTCACCATGTGTGTCGTGTAGAAGGTGTGTTTGTGTACTGACAAAGTGAATTGTTTCAGAGTGCATTCCTGCAGAGTATTTGGGGATAGTTACCACAATTCAGCATTCATGTACTCAGTTGGATATTGTGAACTAAAGCAGACCATCTCTCAAAAACATTGCCAAGTTCCAACATTATTTCATTGTAATACTTTTATATTGCTTATGTACCATTAATGGCAGAATTGTGGAACTCCCACAAGCAGCAACACTTAATATGTAAACAATATGAAATCCATTCCTCTGATGGTAGCCATGAACGGATGTTTTAGGATTCAAATAGTGAATATCAGAAAAAAATAGAAAGACTTGCATTTATCATGCACTTTCCACGACTACCGGATGTCTCAAAGCACTTTACAGCTAATGAAGCATTTTTGGAGCTGTAACCTAAGAGTGCACCTACAATATGCACACAGCATATTGCATAGCAATGACCAAGTATCCTGTTCGCGATGTTGATTGAAGAATAAATATTGGCCAGTACACTGGGGTTAATCCCCCTGCTCTACTTCACAACAGTGCCATGGAATCTTCTACAGCTTCCTAAGCAGGTCTTCAGTTTAACATCTCATTTGAAAGACAGCACCTCTGACAGTGCAGCATTCCCTCAGTCCTGCACTGGAGTGTCAGTCCAAAGAAGCAGAAAAGAACAGACAGTGCAAAATGTGTGGGTCCTCTCCAATAGTCATTTGATGATTCATAATCGTAAATGCAAAAAACAGAGGAAAATGCCACTCAAGAGGTTGCATTTCAATGCTGGCCTTATTGCATCAATTTGAAATACAGTGAGCCTGAAATTCTGCAGAGGGTCTACCCGTCTCCGACCATGATGTACCATTTATGTCTTATGCGGGCATCGCTGGCAAGGCCAGTAGTTTGTTGCTCATCTCTTATTGTGTCCTGAACTGAATGGTTTGTGAGGCTATTTCTGAGGGCAGTTAAGAATCAACCACATAAAAGCCTGCATCCCATAAAAATCCACTTTGTGAAATGCTTTGAGGTGTTTGAACATAATTCCCATCAGCAAAAGCCGCACAATTTGAAATTTGGTCTTTTTGTTTTCGTAGTTTGATAGGCCAATACAAAACAATGGATAACGTCAGAAATACAAACTCATTGGCTCACCTGGTAAAAAGCATAAGGGATAGGGGCAAGATTGGTCACGCAGCCCTTTGAAACACCTCTCCCATTCGTCAACAAAATGCTGGAAAATCTCAGCAGGTCTGACAGCACCTGTGGAGAGAGAACAGAGCTAATGTCAGAGCTCTGATAAAGGGTCATCCAGACTCAAATCGTTGGCTCTATTCTCTCTCCACAGATGCTGTCAGACCTGCTGAGATTTTTCAGTTTTTGTTTCAGATTCCAGCATCCGCAGTAATATGCTTGTATTATAAGGGGCAAGCACATTGCTGCGAGCCTGGAGTTTCACACTGAGCATACAGAGATGAATGCCACTGGGTGAATAAGAATACCTTAGAAGGCAGCATGCTACCACCTTTTCACGAGCAAATAGGTGTGGGCAATTAAGGCTGGCTTAGCCAACAACGCCCACATCCCATTCATGAATAAAAAAAAGACACATGTTTTCTTTGGGATTTATATTCCTGTATTGTTATTATATATATATTATAACATCATGTCTGCAGATTTGATTACAGAATAGTGATTAGTTATGTAATTTCAGTTGGGTGTGCTGCTTATGGCCCCAGTCTGACTAGGGAGCAGAGCAAATAGTTAGTTTTCATACTGAATACTAACCATTGAGAGTTGTAACAAGTCAGCCAACCCACCAGCCCATTTCAAAATAATACTACACCTGGGAAGTGCTCAGGATAATATTGCACTTGGCTATGCTGCCTTCCATGGTCAAATAGGTAATTGGCCCTCATGTTTAAAGCTCATGCATGAATATTGGGACATGAGGATATGGAGGGCTGCTGGTGTTTCTGGTGAGTTTCAGAGCCTTCACCATGACAAACTAACATTTTTCCAATGTTCAAGGTTCCTTCATTTCAGCCAGACTGATAATGGAGAAATATAAATACTCTTTTAAAAAATTTTTCTTTGAGTTTTCTGCTGATGATGGGTGCAAAAGTGTTGAAGAGTTTTCATGAGGGCCATTCCTCATTAGCCAGTCATCATTGTTGTTTGTGTTTTCCATGAATTCTTGTGGTTATGAAGCAATTTTGAAAACATGCTTAGGCAATATGAGAAATAGCTAACAAGTTCCTGTCATATCTTACACTAACATTCCAATTTAATTGTGGGAAAACACCCTGTAACTTTGTAATATTTATTTATTCTTTGTTCCTCTTTCTCTCCCGCCCTCTCCTGAAGATACTATACAGGGATAAGGTTCTGCGAGGGATGGTTGATTTCCTGTACCTTGCCCAAGGAGCTACTCTTTCTATCTGAATGCAGACATACATGGGCTATTCGATCACAGGAGTATCACAACTAACCGCGATCCTGAACTTGGCTAGCATTAACATACACGCACTTTCGATCTTTTTTAATTTATTCATGGGACATGGACATCACTGGCTGGCCAGCATTTACTGCCCATTCCTAGTTGCCCCTGAGAAGGTGATAGTGAGCTGCTTTCCTGCGATTGATACAGCTGAGTAGCTTGCTAGACTATTTCAGAGTCACATGTAGGCCAGACCAGGTAAGGATGGCAGATTTCCTTCCCTAAAGGACATTAGTGAACCAGATAGATTTTTCCGACATTCGACAATGGTTTCATGGTCATCAGTATGTTTTTACAAACAAAGAACAAAGAACAATACAGCACAGGAACAGGCCCTTCGGCCCTCCAAGCCCGCGCCGCTCCCCGGTCCAGGATTGAATCCTGAATCCAGGATCCCCGCCCAATTTTCCAGCCTATCTACATACCAATATCCTATCCACCGAGCTGTCCCTCACAGCTACGATGCTTTGTTCATTACAACCTATTAACTCACCCCCACCCCCCCATTCCAGACCATGTGATCTCCAGGGAGAGGCGAAAACCCAGAGTGAAAAACCCCAGGGCCAATATGGGGAAAAAAAATCTGGGAAATTCCTCTCCGACCCCCTGAGGCGATCGAAACGAGTCCAGGAGATCACAATGGCCCTGATCGGAAAATGCTTCCCAACCCTAGTCATTTCCACTTCCACGAACACCATATGAATTCCCTGCCCCCGAGACAGGTTCCCAACTATCCGCAGTCTCGCTCTGTACTGGCACCAGCAAGATGATCATAGAATGAAGCCTTGAAACGAGAAACAAGGAACAATTAGCCCGCGCCGCTCCCTGGTCCAAACTAGACCACTCTTTTGTATCCCTCCATTCCCACTCCGTTCATATAGCTGTCTAGATAAGTCTTAAACGTTCCCAGTGTGTCCGCCTCCACCACCTTGCCCGGCAACACATTCCAGGCCCCCACGACCCTCTGTGTGAAATATGTCCTTCTGATATCTGTGTTAAACCTCCCCCACTTCACCTTGAACCTATGACCCCTCGTGAACGTCACCACCGACCCGGGGAAAAGCTTCCCACCGTTCACCCTATCTATGCCTTTCATAATTTTATACACCTCTATTAAGTCTCCCCTCATCCTCCGTCTTTCCAAGGAGAACAACCCCAGTTTCCCCAATCTCTCCTCATAACCAAGCCCCTCCATACCAGGCAACATCCTGGTAAATTTCCTCTGTACTCTCTCCAAAGCCTCCACGTCCTTCTGGTAGTGTGGCGACCAGAACTGGACGCAGTATTCCAAATGCGGCCGAACCAACGTTCTATACATCTGCAACATCAGACCCCAACTCTTATACTCTATGCCCCGTCCTATAAAGGCAAGCATGCCATATGCCTTCTTCACCACCTTCTCCACCTGTGACGTCACCTTCAAAGATCTGTGGACTTGCACACCCAGGTCCCTCTGCGTCTCTACACCCTTTATGGTTCTTCCATTTATCGTGTAGCTCCTCCCTACATTATTCCCACCAAAATGCATCACTTCGCATTTATCAGGATTGAACTCCATCTGCCATTTCCTTGCCCAAATTTCCAGCCTATCTATGTCCTTCTGTAGCCTCTGACAATGGTCCTCACTATCTGCAAGTCCTGCCAGTTTTGTGTCGTCCGCAAACTTACTGATCACCCCAGTTACTCCTTCTTCCAGATCATTTATATAAATCACAAACAGCAGAGGTCCCAATACAGAGCCCTGCGGTACACCACTAGTCACAGGCCTCCAGCCGGAAAAAGACCCTTCCACTACCACCCTCTGTCTTCTATGACCAAGATGTGGAGATGCCGGCGTTGGACTGGGGTAAACACAGTAAGAAGTTTGACAACACCAGGTTAAAGTCCAACAGGTTTATTTGGTAGCAAAAGCCACACATAGAGCTTCGAAAGCTTGTGTGGCTTTTGCTACCAAATAAACCTGTTGGACTTTAACCTGGTGTTGTCAAACTTCTTTCTATGACCAAGCCAGTTCTCCACCCATCTAGCCACCTCCCCCTTTATCCCATGGGATCCAAGATTTACTTCCAGATTTTTAAAATTGAATTCAAATTCCATCATCTGCCGTGGCGGGATTCGAACCCGGGTCCCCAAAACGTTAGCTGAGTTTCTGGATTAATAGTCCAGAGATAATACTACTAGGCTATTGCCTCCCCTGGATACCACTGGATGATGATCAAGAATAAGACAGCCAGTCAGTTTTCCTCTCTCTTAACCAAAGGTCAATGCACTGCTTCTATCACCTGTGTATTGCTAAAATTGGTTAGTTCAGTAAACCAAGGGTATGCGAGATCTTTAATTTTCATATGTCTTGATTTCTCTTTGTTTTAACCAGCTTGGCAGTCAAGGTACCCCAGATTCAGAAAAACCCCAACAAGATCCAATTATGGACATATTGTTCCCAATGTTGTTCCCAAAGGGGCGGCACGGTAGCACAGTGGCTAGCACTGCTGCTTCACAGCTCCAGGGTCCCGGGTTCGATTCCCAGCTCGGGTCACTGTCTGTGTGGAGTTTGCACATTCTCCTCGTGTCTGCGTGGGTTTCCTCCGGGTGCTCCGGTTTCCTCCCACAGTCCAAAGATGCGCGGGTTAGGTTGATTGGCCAGGTTAAAAAAATTGCCCCTTAGAGTCCTGGGATGCGTAGGTTAGAGGGATTAGTGGGTAAAATATGTGGGGGTAGGGCCTGGGTGGGATTGTGGTCGGTGCAGACTCGATGGGCCGAATGGCCTCCTTCTGCACTGTAGGGTTTCTATGATTCTATGATGTTTCCTCCGATCATTAAAGTGATCAAAAAAGCTAACAGGAGTATAAAACCACTTCTCTTTACTCCAGCTTGAGTGACAAACCACTATTCAAGCCAAAATTCCTTTCCTTCAGGGAAAGAACCCCTCCTTCCCTGCCTGATCTGATTCTGCTATTCCAGTCCCATTTCTTATGGCTGGATCTTAAAGCCTAAAAGAGTTGCCTGGCAATTGGCAGTTTAGTTGTGAAAACAATTGCGACATCAACGACTACCTTTCAGGACAACTGGAGATGTATGCCGATATTTTACTGCCTCCCCCGCCCAAGGCTCGTAAGATCCTGCCCGAGGCCATTCTGTGAGACTCGCCCACGCCAGAATCAGTAAAATTCCGGCAGTAGAGTATATGCAGCTTTTCCAGCATCACGCATGGTCTGAGAACAAAAAAAGATACTCCTAGGAATTGGGAATGTCATCTTCCCTTCAGAACTTATCAAGATTCCATTTAAAACTCTCTCGTGAGTCTTTATTCACAACATATCTTTGCACTTTATTCCAACAGGCTATGATTCTCTGCAAAATTAAGGATTTCTGTGTTCCTAACTTAATTCTTCATCTGTAGATTTGATGAGCGTGACATGGAAGTCCTAACACCCTACTCCATCTCAAAATAAGCTAATGAGGCAGATTTTATGCAAGTACTTCATTATTTAAAACCTCGACATCTCCATGTGTATGTTTCTTCAAAGTTAAAGGTTCTATTATCCTCATAACTGTAGACTTTAAGATATAGTATCCTTATCACTGCCCTCCCTTTTTCAGAACCTCAATAACCTTTGTCATGCACAGAGATCAAAACTGGACAAGGTATCCCATGGACAGACATATTGAAGCCTTATATAACTGAGGGTAGAACTCTTTGATGTGCAGTAAAGAAATTTAACAATAAAACAATACCCATTTATCTACTACCTTTAACATGGAAAACTATCTCAAGGTGATTCAGAAAGATATAAAAAACACAATGTAACTCCTATGATGGAACAATCTCACTCGCTTGTGTATATTTAGCAATTAGCTATTATCCTTGGGGCTGTCTTTTGATCCCTTAGTTGTAATAGATAATTCTACATGGTATAAACTTACCTGGTACTTCTTCATCTCAAATGTATCACTCTGCACTTGTGCACATTAAATTCCATCTGCCATTTATCTAACTAATCTAAGTTAGTTTGCCACCTATTTTTTGATCTGACTTGCTGATCCCAGTGCATCATTTTGCATATGTGAATTTAAGAATTACACCATTAAGTCATAGAATTCCTACAGTACAGAAGGAGGCCATTTGGCCCATCAAGCCTGTACTGACCACAATCCCATCCAGGCCCTATTTCTGTAACCTTCATTGACCCTGCTAATAGTTACTAGGGGGCATAACTATAAGGTTCATGGTGGGAGACATAGGAGGGATGTCCGAGGTAGGTTCTTTACTCAGAGAGTGGTTGGGGTGTGGAATGGACTGCCTGCTGTGATAGTGGAGTCGGACACTTTAGGTTATTGGATAGGCACATGGAGCACACCAGAATGATAGGGAGTGGGATAGCTTGATCTTGGTTTCGGACAAAGCTCGGCACAACATTGAGGGCCGAAGGGCCTGTACTGTGCTGTACTGTTCTATGTTCTATGTTCTAATCCCTCTGACACGAAGGTCAATTTAGTATGGCCAATCAACTGAACCCGCACGTATTTGGACTGTGGGAGGAAACTGGCCCTGCTTCAGGTCATTAATTTTTAAAATTTTTTCATGGGATGTGGGCATCGCTGGCTGGGCCAGCATTTGTTGCCTATCTCTAATTGCCCTGCCAGGCCACTTGAAGGGGGCATTTAAGAGTCAATCACTGTGAATCTGTGGTGACAGTGAGAGGTTACGGGGTGAATTGTTTAGGACAAAGGAGCAATTTCTTCACCCAGAGATTGGTGAGCCTGTGGAATTCTCGACCGCAGAAAGCAGTTGAGGCCAAAATATTGTGGACGGGATTTTATGCCCCTCACCTGCTCCAATTCCATGGTGGCGGGCAGGGCAGTAGAATTCGGAGTGTATGTTTTCAAGAAGGAGTTGGACAATCTTCGGTTGAAAGGTATCAATGGATATGGGGTAAGACAGGATCATGATATTGAGTTGGATGATCAGCTATGATCATATTGAATTGCAGAGCAAGCTTGAAGGGCTGATTGGTCTGCTCCTACTCTTATTTTCTATGGGGTGGGATCTTGAACGCACACTTGCCATGCGCAAATCTGAATTAAATATGGCACGGTGGCAGAGTGGTTAGCACTGCTGCCTGGGACCCAGGCTCAATTCCGGCCTCGGGTCACTGTCTGTGTGGAGTTTGCACATTCTCCCCGTGTCTGCATGAGTTTCCTCCGGGTGCTCCGGTTTCCTCCCACGCTCCAAAGATGTGCAGGTTAGGTTGATTGGCCAGAATAAATTGTCCCTTAGTGTTAGGGCGATGAGCAGGGTAAATATATGGGGTAAAGGGATGGGGTCTGGGTGGGATTGTGGTTAGTGCAGACTCGATGGGCCAAATGGCCTTCTTCTGCACTGTAGGGATTCAGTGATTCTATGGATTCTATGATTTCCATGTCATTAACCCCCTCAACGTATATTGACCCCCTTGCTGTATATTGAAACCATGTCGGTGTGACGTGACATCGGCACAGTTTGCAACAGGTTCGCCCAGACTTGAACCTGTCATGGGAATCTCCCAGATGTGTAAAGGTGAGTATAGCCCCTGGGGAGAGGAACATGGTCAGACCAGTGCCCTGGCACTACCTGGCGCTGTCCCCTGCCACAGGTTGGCACTACCAGGTTGCCACCATGCCAACCTGGCAGTGCCAACTTGTGCCAAAGGATGATGGTGAATGCCGTCTATGATCAAGGAGGGGTGCGTTGAGTGGGAGCCCCTGAGACCACTGTGGTGGGCTGGGGGAAGGTTTATTCATGGTTTAATCGGGGTGCCCTTTAAACATGGTGCCATGAGCTCAGAGCCGGGCTTTGCTGGCATGTGTAGGCCCCCCTATCCTGCATGATGGTGTGAAACATGCCTACCTGGTTCTTTTGGACTGAGTGTGATAAGCTCTGGAGAGAAAATCGACTTGTTTCTCTCGCTGAATAAGCCTCCTCCATTGAAAACCATTCACGGGGCACTTCCTTAATTGTTCTTCAATCCACTGAAAGGTCTTGACACTAACAATTTTTCTCTGAGAAGAAAATCAATATACTAAAATGGTCCCTGCTAGAATTGTCATTATTGCTTTTCACTTGTTGCTTTCCAAATAGCCCATCGTGTGGTGTCTTGAAATGTGAGTCAACGTTATACAGACATCACGCTGATGTACCCAGGTCAACCATCCAGCATCCAAGGCCATTGGTTAACTGTTGTATTTCATTAAGCACATTAAGACTAAGCAAATGAATTGACTGTGATCCAGGGGAAAGTTCACATTGCTTTTGGATTGAGAAATGCCACTCCCTTCCGACACTAATTATGAGTAATGCAGAGGATGTAACACTGGGATTGAAACTGGATTGCACCATTTGATTCATCAAAGCATTTGAGTCATGCCCATCTGTTGAGTAACCAATCCCTTATCACTTTCTTTGGGAAAGAGATTTTTATCTTTTGTTTGTTAAATTCCATTTTAGCCACAAAAGAAAACTCCAAGAGAAGAAATTACATGAGTAAGGGAGATTATACATGTTCTTTAACATTCTCACTGCAGGTCATTTCTTCATTAACAAGTCCCATCAGTGCTGTGTTGACGTTATGTAAATAATTGTGGTTAGTGAAAAATGTTAAGAACATTTTTTGAGAAAACTGAACATTCAACTTTGCTTGACTTCCAACATTAAATGTTGTAATCTCAAAGTTAGTGTCCAACAGTGTAACAAAGATTTTACAGCACTCATCAAAACTGGAAAAGAACAATTGCTTCTATTCGAGCTCAAATGTGTTATCCTCCAACTCCTTCTGATTCCTTCCTTCCCCACTGACTGCTGGCTTGTGTCTGAAACCACACCGGGTGTCTCTGTAAATTGAAGTGTTTGTATCCCCTTGAGTTGCTTTCATTGCCAAATGCCTTCTGCAAAAATCTCCTGCGCTGGCATCTTCTCACACAAAACAATGAAATTGCAGATCATTCACATTTGTCAGAATTTCTTAAACAGAATTATACAGAATATACAAGCAGAGAAAGCGGCCATTTGGCCCAAAGGCTCTATGGTTGGCATTTATGCTCCACATGAGCCTCCTCCCATCCCTCTTCATTTAATGTTGTCTTAATCCTGAAAATAATTGATAATCCCTTAAAATTGCACTTTTGGTTAATACCAAGTGTCAGTCAGATCAAGCCCAAGATGGGGTGCAATGCCTCATCTTGGCAGCTTGGAACTTGTTTGTCTTCCTTGTGGGGACCTTGAATTGGATTCAATTGGATTTTGAATTTGGTTTCTGGAACAAGCAAGGAATGGATTTTGGGTTTGCCTGGTCCATTCCGAGCATTGACTTTGCAACTTTAAGAATGGAGTAAAATTAAAATTGCACTTTAGGGGCATTATGTTTTTGGGTCCTTTTTGCTGCTGAATGTGCATTTTGAGGGGGTTAGCTGAAGCGTGGAGCTCCAAAGTGGCAATGCTGGCATCACATCAGGATGACGATCTGTGTACTCTGAATGCTTCTGGTGGATGCTCTCCGTGCATGTGCTAACACACTCACCAAAACGGCATCCATGCAGCTTTCACTGGAAGTATGTGTCTGCACTAGGAACATCATTTATAAAGGGAAAACAACACAAAGAAAATACGTGCTCAGCAGACAAATTTCACATACTTAGTGAATAATATGTAGAATTACACTCTAATTGATCTTGAGACTGTGTGTGGATTTATAAAGCTGCAACTTGGTGCAGTGGTATTGTCACTGTACTAGTAATCCAGAGGCCCAGGGTAAGATCTGGGGACCTGGGTTCAAATTCCAGCATGACAGATGGTGAAATTTGAATTCAATACAAATCTGGAATTAAAAGTCTAATAGTGACCATGAAACCATTGTCTAATGTGGACAAGATTCAGGAACCCTGGATGACAGGACAGATTGTGAGCTTAATGAAAAAGAAGAAGGAGGCATACATAAATTTCAGGAAATTGAAAACGGATAAGGCTCTTAAAGAATACAAAATTAGCAGGAAAGAGCTTAAACAGGGACTTGGGAGGGCAAAAAGGGGCCATGAAATGTCCGTGGCAGGCAGGATTAAGGAGAATCCCAAGACTTTTTATGCGTATATAAGGAGGAAGAGGGTAATTAAGGAAAGGGTAGGTCCACTCAAGGACAGCAGAGGGAATTTGTGTGTGGAACCAGATGGGGTGGATGAGGTCCTTAACAAATACTTTGCATCTGTATTCGCAAAGGAGAAGGATGTGGTGGATGGTGAGTGTAGTAAGGAGGATGTTGACATTCTAGGACATGTTGAAGTAAAAAGGGGGGAGGTTTGGATGTTTTGAAAAACATTAAGATGGACAAGTACTCAGGGCCAGATAAGGTCTATCTCAGAATACTAAGAGAGGCGAGGGAAGAAATTGCTGCGGTCTTGGCCAAAATCTTTGTATCTTCTTTAGCCGCGGGAAAGGAACCAGAGGATTGGAGAGTAGCTAGCATCGTTCCTCTGTTTATGAAGAAGAGACAATCCAGGAAATTACAGGCCTGTGAGCCTTACATCAGTGGTGGGGAAATTATTGGAGAAGATTCTTAGGGACTGGATGTACTCACATCTGGAAGGCTTATTAGCGATAGACAGCATGGCTTTGTGAAGGAGAGGTCATGTTCCACAAACTTGATTGGGTTCTTTGAGGAAGTGAAAACAAAATTGAGCACGACAGGGCAGTGGATGTTGTATACGTGGACTTTAGTAAAGCTTTTGGTAAGGTTTCTCATGGCAGGTTGATACAGAAGGTGAAATCATTGCTATAGCAAATGCTCCGGTGAGTTATTGTACTCCATGCTTTTGTTTATTGAAAAAAGCTGCAATGTCTCCCCAAAACATGTCCACCATCTATAAGGCACAAGTCAGGAGAGTGATGAAATACTCTCCTCTTGCCTGGATGAGTGCATCTCCAACAACATTCAAGAAGCTTGACACCATCCAGGAAAAAGCAGCTCACTAGATTGGTACCCCTTCCAAAAACAATCACTACATCCACCACCGATGAACAGTGGCAGCCACGGGCCGTTTGTGCCATCCAGAAGATGCACTGCAGGAACTCACCTAGGCTCCCTTGGCTACACTTTCCAAACCCACAACTGCCACCAACTAGAAGGACAAGGGCAGCAGACACATGGGAATACCAACATCTGGAAGTTCCCCTCCAAGCCACTCATCACCCAGACTTGGAAATATATTGCTGTTCCTTCACTGTTGCTGGGTCAAAATCCTGGAACTGCCATCCTAACAGCACTATGGGTGTACCTGCACCACATGGACTGCAGCAGTTCAAAAAGCAGCTTACCACAACCTTCTCAAGGGCAATTAGGCATGGGCAATAATTGCTGGGCTAACCAGCGACACTCAACATCCCATAAATGAATTTAAGAAACAGTTAGAAAACTGTTGAAAAATATTTACAAACTAGATGCAAAATAATAATTGTTTGAGGATTGATATCATTATGAGATTCATTTAATCGGGCCAAACTTCAGAAAAGTGCTTGAAAATTAACATCTATCCAAAATTTCATCTCATTGTGTAAAAGATACTGAGTCTTTAAAAGAGAGATAGTGTCAAGTTATCTTCTGGTTATTCATTTTAAGGTGCATAATGCATTGTGAGGTTTTACTTTGGAGTTTCATGAAGGCGTAGCGAGAGAATATAAATAAGCACATTGGCTAACCATGGAAACAAGCTTCCATTTGTCTGCGAAGCTTCAAAATCATAGGGGAATGGTATTTGCTGAACATAACAGATCTGTGGCAATACGATTGCAACCTTTTAATTAGAACGCCCCGATGGAAATTAAGTGTGCTTTATTTGATCAAGCCATGCTTATTAAAATCTTCCAATGTAATTTAAATGCATTGGGATTTAATAAACCACCCGTTCCGATAAGAATCAGTCCAAATGTCCAAACTATGTCTGTAAACAAATGAGCCACTTCCACTTCCTATTTGCGTATGAAGCACACACCTCTGCAGGTGTTTTGACATTTTCCCTCAGGGATTGGATCTCAAGCTACGAAGAAGCGAGGGGAGTGCTCACATGAAACCTGATTGGTTTGTTGAAGTATCAAATCGATCTCCACTTCATTCCATCTTAAGTATCGATTTGTATAATTGAACAGATGAATCACACGCTGAGTTTCATCAACTCCTTAGTTTGACCGAGAGCTGACTTTTCTTTTTGAAAAGCACCTATTTGGATGTAACTTATTGTTTGAAGAGAAAATTTAGAAATGAAAGTGTTTTCTTTGGAATATTCTCTCAAATGTAGCACATTTCCAATACTGATAAATTCTCCTGCTGACTGCAGTCTATTTTGGAATCTTCATGGTAACTGTCAGATTAAATTAATGAAAGAGATTGCAGTTATTAGCACCGCATCATATTGAAATGTTATAATTCTTCACAAAATGAATTATTTTTGAAGTACATTGGCTGTTGTTATGTAAGTAAACCTGTAACATGACACACCAGCAAGAAGGTGAATGGCCAGCAAATCTATCTTTTTGTTTAGTTTGAGGGAGGAATATTGCGTGGGAGAATATCTGAATTTGCTGGTCAACTTTATAGAGCACCATGGGATCTTTAATGTCAGGACAATGTGCGCAGGTAGACGACACTTTATCATCTAATCTGAAATTGGCTTAATTGAAATGTGGAACTGAGCTGTTACATTGAATCTGCAGCTCTGAGATAGGCTATGCTGGTGTTGAGAGAATCCCTACAGTGCAGAAGAAGACCATTCAGCCCATTGAACCTGCACCAACAACAATCCCACCCAGGCCCCATCCCCGTAACCCACGTATTGATCCTGCTAATCCCCTTGATGTTAAGGAGCAATTTAACATGGCCAATCAACCTAATCTGCACATTTTTGGAATGTGGGAGGAAACCCACACAGATATGAGGAGAATGTGCAGACTCCACACAGACAGTGACCTGAGGCTGGAATTGAACCCAGATCCCTGGCACTGTGAGACAGTGGTGCCAACCACGGTGCCACACAAATCTCCCACTCTAATTACCTTTCACATCCTGTTCCCGTATCCCTCTATTTCCTTCTCCCTCAATTATGAAGCCTCTCATTAATTGCATCACTGCTATTTGGTTAGGCCACTGCATGTGGAAGTGAATTCCACATTGCCACCTCACTATGTAAAAGAAAATCCTCCTAAATTCTTTATTTAATCTATTCATGGTCATTTAATACAGTGGAACCCCGATTTAACGCGACCCGATTTAGCGCGAATTCGGATATAACGCGATGAATCATTGGACCCTTTTTTTTTTGCTAATAATTGGCAAATTTAGCGTGACCCCGATGTAGCGCGACCCTGCTTTTATCGCGACCCCGTTTTTATGGGCCCCAACCATCGCGTTATAACGGGGCCGCACTGTTTTTATATCCTGTTGGTCTGGATTCATCCACAAAGAGAAACAGCCAACTGTAACTTTTCAATTTTTCATTCACCCATTGAATGCAACTAAAGTCACCAGGACAGAACGCTAAGTAGAATTGGTGTTAGATTTAGTCTATTTTTCATCACCTCTTTTAATCCTTTACTTTTAATCCTATACTCTAATTAAATAAATTGATCGAAAGAAATTAAAGGTTATATCCATCCAAAATGACCATCTGAATCATTGGCCCTCATTTAACCATTTGATCGTGCAAAGCTCATTCATTATCTTCCCAATTACTAGCGCCACAGTTTCCCGAGGCGAAAACTGAAACAGCTATAGCCAAATTCAAGAAATGGATTCTGGAATTTTCTGCTTATACCTTTTAGGCAACGAAGAACTCTTTAGGTTCTTCATGGTTACTGATGTAAAATCATGAGATATGTTTTAATACATGTTTTAATAATGTTCCAATTTCCTGAGCATCAAAGGGCCATACAGGATTAAAATGACCATCTCTAGTCACTGGGCAAGTGGCAAAGTACACAAACTTCTCACCCCACTTTACTTCTGACAGTCTTCAATAACCTTATCTGCCAGAAATCTATCTATCTTTCTCTTGAAATTGATGACATTCATTGCTCGCAACTCTTCCCTCAATAGGCTATACCATGGCCGGGATTCTCGCAAAAAAATTTGAAGTCCCCAACTTGCGTGAAAACGGGAGTAACTCCCGCTGTTTTTTTTAGCGTGATTTTCAGATTGAAT
Source organism: Mustelus asterias (assembly GCF_964213995.1). NCBI lineage: Eukaryota > Metazoa > Chordata > Chondrichthyes > Carcharhiniformes > Triakidae > Mustelus > Mustelus asterias. The sequence goes on along the minus strand of NC_135825.1, from coordinate 27,540,826 downwards.
CTCCCACACTCTGAGCAGTGCAGAACGCCCGAGCGGGATTCCCTCTGAAAATCAGGGGTGAGTCCTATTCCCCTTGGAGAGGCCGGCAGCATAGAGTAAAGTCAAGTTTATTTATTAGTCACAAGTAAGGCTCACATTAACACCACAATGAAGTTACTGTGAAATTCCCCTAGTCGCCACACTTTGGCGCCTTTTCGGGTCAATGCACCTAACCACACATCTTTCACACTGTGGAAGGAAACTGGAGAAGCCGGAGGAAACTCACACAGACATGGGGAGTGCGCGTAAACTCGACACAGACAGTGACCCAAGCCGGGAATTGAACCCGGGTACCTGGCGCTGTGAGGCAGCAGTGCTAACCACTGTGCCACCGTGCCGCCCATAGAGCTGAGAGGGCTATTGCGCATGTGCTGATCTGTCAGAATGGAGATCGGCACATGCTCATTAGCCCCGCAACCTCCCTATCGCTTCCCCTCTGACCCCCCACACCCCCATCGCTGGCCCCCTGGACCTCGCCGGGCCAGTCCCGATATGCCCTCCTCAGCCGTGGAGATGCGCGGAGGCCCGGGTGCTAGTGGGAAGCCTCTGAAGGAAGTGGCCTCCATTGATGTCTCCTGGCCCGTTGCGCTTCTAGAGCAGTGCAGTGGGCTGGGAGGATTGCCTCCCACATATTTAGCACTGGAATATTTTGATGCATATTCATTGTTTCTCATCTATGTCTCAATCATGAACCTCACATTAATATTGAGCCACAGTGTTTAAAGATTCATGTTTATATATATTTGTGTGTCTGCCAGCATAAAAAAATTACATAGTTGTCGTTTTAAAATATGGATTACCTTTTAGCAGTATTGAATTTCTCCGCTGGTTTTATAAAACCTGCCTTCTCTAAAATTAAGATCGATACTCGTTTTTTAACCTTCAACAGGAAAACTGCGAGAATCATTTGAGCATCCTATTCTTGGAGCATGCTGTAGAAATCACATTGATTTTATTTTTGTTATTATTTGCTCTCCAATACTCTATTCAGTGATCTTAAAAATAAGAATCATCTCCAGAATTATAAACCATTGTAATGTTGTCATGTGAACACAAAATGGTAAATTATTCTGTTTTATCTTTAATACAGGATCACAAAAATACAGGTGAGTTAGCGAATGCTCAGTCATTATGTTCAAAGCAGATCAATAGAATTCTTTAGACACTTTGGGATGTGTTCTGTACCCACCTGCTTGAAAGTGGGAAGACTTGAAAAATCCAATAGGTGGCCTTCTCATAGCCTGCTCATCCACCCTGACCTGTCTGAAATATTATGGGGAGTGGGGGAGGCATCTGGCAGCCCACAGACTCTTGAGACCCTGAAGTGGGCAGCAAGGGGAGGCCCATCTATTACAGGTAACCCAGTAGATCTAGCTGCGCAGATTGGTGTTGGGCAAGGAGAGGGAGGGGAGAACGCCCCTTGTCCATCCCCCGAACCTGCTGGAGGCAACCCTTCCAAATGTTATACTTACCCCATTGTCCTCCTACATTGGCTTCCTAACTTAGCGTGATCGGCTTAGCGCCCAAAAAGGCATGAAGCCGGTTTAAATATCGATGTCATGATTTACATGACATTAATGCACCCGGCACAGCCACTTCCGGCCCCCCGGACACTTCCCCCCCCCCACCCCCGTTGTCGGTGAGAGGGCTTGCAGGGAAGGGGTGATCGGCAATGGGGGGAAGGGGGACGCAGGGGGCCTGATAAGCCATGGGGGGCATGTGCAGAGGGGGGTGATCAGCAAAAGGGTGGTCTGCGGAAGGGGTCATGATGGGGAACTCATCGACTCATTGAGAGAATCCCGATGCTGGCAATTTGTGTTGCCGGGGTGGGGGAGGGGGGGGGGGGGGGGGGGGAGGTGCAGTTACACTGCCGCTGATGATGGAGGTGGTGGGGGGAAAACAATGTCTTGGGGGGGTGGGGGGGGGCGGGGGTGGCAGCAGGATTCCCAGTGCACTGGGAGATTGGGGTGCCTGTATAATGGCGCTCTGAGCAGTCTGCAGTCAGCTTCCCCGACGAGCTTAGGGTCCTCCTCCCGCCCCACCAGCGTGAAACTCCCGACTACATTGAGAGAGTGTGGGGTAGCTTGCTGAAAAGAAATGGAGTGAAACAATCCATTTTCCGCATTTTCTGAGGCTTACAATCTTTGCGAAATCATGGCTAAGCCCATTTCTGTCCTCACCTGGGAAGAATTTTCCTCTGTGTACTTTGTGATCAAAATTGCAAATCCATTAAAAAGAAATATTGGTACATTTTGATTACAGGGAAAAATAAAAGCATCTTTCCCAATGATATTCATTCATGCTGTTCCAGCAATGAGCTCTGGGCACCAATCTGGAATGGGAATCTAAGAATATATTCTCCCTTTCCAGGACTGTCAAAGCCAATTGTAGAGCCAGCACTGCCAACCAATTTTTGGCTAACAGATTTAAACATTAGCCAATGCTGAGGATCAGATTTAGAATTTTATTAAATGTTTTTTCCCAGTTGGTGTTGCTGAATCCTCCCCTTGCTAAAATTAGAACAGCATACTTGGCAGGCATTGGTGGTGCTCCATAATTAGTCGCCAGCAGAGCAAACTGAACGGCATGGGCAGAATCTTTCTTCAGATGGAACACCTCATTGCCAACCAGGCAGTCCAGGGAGTTGCTGTGATCTGGAATGTACTGTCTGAAAGGACGGTGTAAGCAGATTCAATCACAACTTTCAACATGGAAGTGGAACATTTGCAGGGTTTTGGGGAAGCAGCGGAGGAGTGGGAATAATTGATTTGCTCTTTCAAGGAGCTGCCACAGGCATGATGGGTTGAATGACCTCCTTCTCTGGTCTATCATTCTGTGATTCTATTAGTGCTACCAAAGCTTATTGAACTAAAACAAGCCCGTTCCATTAACAATAAGATCCAATGATATAATCTTTATGTTGGCAGCCAAGAGATGGCTATTCCATTGGCATGGTAGCACAGTGGTTAGCACTGCTGCTTCACAGCTCCAGGGACCTGTGTTCGATTCCCGGCTTGGGACACTGTCTGCGTGGAGTTTGCACATTTTCCTCGTGTCCGAGTGGGTTTCCTCCGGGTGCTCCGGTTTCCTCCCACAGTCCAAAGATGTGCGGGTTAGGTTGATTGGCCATGCTAAAAATTGCCCTTAGTGTCCTGAGATGCGTAGGTTAGAGGGATTAGTGGGTAAATATGTAGGGATATGGGGGGTAGGGCCTGGGTGGAATTGTGGTCGGTGCAGACTCGATGGGCCGAATGGCCTCTTTCTGTACTGTAGGGTTTCTATGATTTCCAATCACTTGGGGTGGCATGGGGGCACAGTGGTTAGCAGTGCCAGGGAGCTGGGTTCAATTCCAGCCTGGGGTAACTGTCTATGTGGAGTTTGCATGTTCTCCCTGTGTCCGAGTGGGTTGCCTCCGGGTGCTCTAGTTTCCTCCCACAATCCAAAACTGTGTGGGTTAGGTTGATTGTCCATGCTAAATTGTCCCTTAGTGTTAGGAGTCTGGTAGGGTAAATGCGTGGGGTTATGGGGATAGGTCCTGGGTGTGATTGTTGTCTGAGCAGGGTCGATGGGCCGAATGGTCACCTCCTGCACTGTAGGGATTCTGTGATTCTATGATCATTTGATCTGTCCCTTGCTTCCTCCGCAGAGTAATTAAGTTCATCACACATATGTTGTGTCCAACACATGGAAGTAATTTTATTACACCCTCCCTTAGATTAGCATCAGAATGATGAGAATCTTTGCAAATGTTTGTATATAAGGTGTTTGTGGTTGATGTATTCATAGTCCAATAGATACGTCAATTTATTTTAAGTTTGTTTTGATACTGTAACCTGTGACTTTACTTATCATGTTCTTGATTTTAAACCATGTTCTCAGTTTATACACTATTTATTATTTTTAATCCTGGGGGGAGAATTCTGCTGGTGTCCACAAATCGGTTTTATGCCGGCATCAATATCCTGTGGGATCTTTTGCTGGTGTCTGCCATGGCAGCTCAGCAAATCCACTGGAGGCTGACACGAAACTGATTTGCATCCCACTAATGGGATGTAGTTGTAGACCCGACTGGAATCTTCCACCGATGCCCAGTTCTCTGCAACGTCAGCGGGAGAACTCGCCAGTCCAGAATATTTCTGGAACAACATGGCATGCGGAGGTCATGACTCAACGGAACAACACCTGGAGTTGCCTCCGGAATTCAGGCTGCCCAGCAACCCTGGACCCTGGAACATCACGGCAGTGGATGGTGGTAGCATCTACAGATTCAGTGTCATTGAGGATGTCCATCCTCCAGCCTCATGAGTGTTCCTGGAGATCTATCTTCTTTCTTCAATGGTGTGTCAGTGATGTTGGCCGTCTTTTCAACATGGAAATGATGTTGGAACCGGCTCCATCAAGCCTGTCCCACCACAGTATACGGCCCAAAATTCCTGAATGCATAATTACTGAGGTTGGGACCGGAAGGTATGTGGTGGTTTCCTGCCCACAGTGGGAAACACTCCACATTCCTGTTCCTGTCACGGGACTTTATCCCAGATGGAAGAATTCTACCCCTTATTTTTAAACTCTGTCCTAGTTCTAGTCTTTCCCACAAGGAGAAAAAGGTCTCTTCCACTAGGGGCGGCATGGTGGCACAGTGGTTAGCACTGCTGCCTCATAGAACTAGGGACCTGGGTTCGATTCCAGCCTTGGGTAACTATCTGTATAGACTTTGCATGTTGTCCCTATGTCGGTGTGAGTTTCCTCTGGGTGTTCCGGTTTTCTCCCACAGCCCAAAGATGTGCGGGTTAGATTGATTGGCCATGCCAAATTGTCCCTTAGTGTCAGGGGATTAGTAGGGTGAATGCGTGGGGTTACGGGGATCGGGCCTGGGTGGGATTGTTGTTGGTGCTGGCTCAATGGGCCAAATGGCCTCCTTCTGCACTGTAGGGATTCTGGGATCTTTTCAGCATCTACTGTCAAATCCCCTCAAGGTCTTATATGTTTCAATAAGATCACTTTTCGTTCTTCTGAACTCCAATAGATACAGGCCTAACCTTTTACTTTAGTCGAGAGTATAAACATTATTAAGGGTTCTGATTGGATGACTAGGTGAAGAATATGTCACTGGCTTGGGAATCAGTGACAGGGTGCTAACAATTTAAAATTGTCACTATGAAAACAAAGAGAGAGAGATGAGGAGGAATTCCTTTATGCAGAACTGTTAAGAATGTGAAATAATTTGCCACAGGCTGTTGGTGTGACAGAAATCAGTGCCCCTTTTCAGTGAACAGTAGGTAACTATTTAAAGCAGAGGGAGATACAGAGCTATGGGGAAAGTGAAAAGCAATGGGATTAGTTTTCAATTCATCCAGCAAAAAGCCAGTAAAGACATAACGGCGAAAGACCTTCTTCTGCCCTTTCTGGTCTGGTTCAATGTATGAACCTTTGTCGTTAAATATTATTCACACAAATTTCCAAACCACATTTCCAACTTAAATGTGCAGTTCAATAAAAATGTATAGCAGTAATCAATGTTGCTTGTTCTATAAAAATTCTGTTATAAAATATTTCTATGGAACTAAATGGGACATATTAAAATCCTGTTATTGCCATTTATTTTCACTTGCAAATTAAAAGTGACAATTGCCCTATTTCTTGGCAGATCTAACATTGATAGTGTTGTTTAAAGTGATGTACTTAGTAATAGTGAAGTGAACCACTATGGGTTGCTCCTGTGGATAATTTCAATGTTCAGTTCAAACCTTGCTGGATTTACAATGTTATTCAATTCTTACTTTATTTTCTTAAAATCCGTCTCCTCCAAGGAATACCCACATGCTGTATTTCTGCAGTAACTAAGGAACAGCACAAGGGACAGTGACTGTAATTAGGTCGGTAGAGCAGTCCCTGATCCCCTCTGAGCATTTTCCTGACAACCGCTGATCAAATTAGAACGCAGATGAAAATTATTATTCTACCAAGTGAGATCTCAACATCAGGCTATGTTCTCTCTTTGTTTCAGTCATAAAGGAGGTTTGCACCATAACATGTACTGAGCTGTGTTTGTGTTCAAAATGTTCGCAATTGAATAATGTGCTTAAAATGTTAAGTACCATAATTGTTTCCTATCTAAACCTATTAGGTGCAGCCCTGTTAACTCTGCAACATTAAAGAGTATTATAGTCCTTTCAGGTGCGTAATTGTTTTGCACACCATATGCTGTATTAGGGGACATCTGCAACGTGCTATTATGTTGCTTAGTTTTGCATTGGAGCCTGTGAATGGTAGTTATAATTACTGTGGTATTGTAGTTGTGTTATATTGAGAACACATTGAGAAAGTATTTAAATGCAGCCAATATTACAACCAGACTGTACTAAATTGAAGGTGATGCATTGCGACTTAAAGTATAAAAGGATTTATTACCAACAATAAATAATTATTTACAAACAAGAGTCTGACAGAAATAATTATGCGACTATTCTCCACTCCTCCCTGGCTCCAACTGAGGACCCCCCCAACTCAAGACAGGCGCCCTTGCACATGATTGACTCCACTTCTGTCTTGATACTCCATAGGGTCTGGCCAGATCAAGACACCCCTCAGTCTTTCTTGTTCCGAGGAAAATTACCCCAATCTATCCAATCTCTCCTCATAGTTACACTTTTTTAGCCCTGGCAACATTCTTGTAAGTCTCCTCTGCACTCTCTCCAAACCAATTATGTCCTTCCTGTAATATGGTGACCAGAACTGCATGCAAATATTCCAGTTGTGGCCTTATAATGAAGTGTACAGGGCACTGAACAAGCCCTAAAAAATGTAGGATTAAACTTCATCAGGATTCAGATAAATTTGGCTTTAGCCCCCCTTAAGAGAAGGCGGTGGATGTTGTCTACCTGGATTTCAGCAAGGCCTTTGACAAGGTCCCTCATGGGAGGTTAGTTAGGAAAGTTCAGTCGCTGGGTATACATGGGGAGGTAGTAAATTGGATTAGACACTGGCTCAATGGAAGAACATGGTAAGAAGTCTCACAACACCAGGTTAAAGTCCAACAGGTTTATTTGGTAGCAAATACCATAAGCTTTCGGAGCACTGCTCCTTCATCAGATGGAGTGGAAATGTGCTCTCAAACAGTGCAAACAGACAAAATCAAGTTGCAGAATACTGATTAGAATGCGAATCCTACAACCAGCCAGGTCTTAAAGGTACAGACAATGTGGGTGGAGGGAACATTAAACACAGGTTAAAGAAATGTGTATTGTCTCCAGACAGAACAGCTAGTGAGATTCTACAAGCCCAGGAGGCAAGCTGTGGGGGTTACTGATAATGTGACATAAATCCAACATCCCGGGTTAGGCCGTCCTCATGTGTGCGGAACTTGGCTATCAGTTTCTGCTCAGCGACTCTGCGCTGTCGTGTGTTGTGAAGGCCGCCTTGGAGAACGCTTACCTGAAGATCCAAGGCTGAATGCCCGTGACTGCTGAAGTGCTCCCCCACAGGAAGAGAACAGTCTTGCCTGGTGATTGTCGAGCGGTGTTCATTCATCAACAGTTCCGACGCGCCACAGCGAAAAACCGCACCGACCTCCTCAGAAGCAAACACGGGACACGGTGGACAGAGTACTCTTCGTCGTCCAGTACTTCCCCGGAGCGGAGAAGCTACGGCATCTCCTCCGGAGCCTTCAACATGTCATTGATGAAGACGAACATCTCGCCAAGGCCATCCCCACACCTCCACTTCTTGCCTTCAAACAACCACGCAACCTCAAACAGACCATTGTCCGCAGCAAACTACCCAGCCTTCAGGAGAACAGTGACCACGACACCACACAACCCTGCCACAGCAACCTCTGCAAGACACGCCGGATCATCGACACGGATGCCATCATCTCACGTGAGAACACCATCTACCAGGTACACGGTACCTACTCTTGCAACTCGGCCAACATTGTCTACCTGATACACTGCAGGAAAGGATGTCCCGAGGCATGGTACATTGGGGAAACCATGCAGACCCTACGACAACGGATGAATGAACACCGCTCAACAATCACCAGGCAAGACTGTTCTCTTCCTGTGGGGGAGCACTTCAGCAGTCACGGGCATTCAGCCTTGGATCTTCAGGTAAGCGTTCTCCAAGGCGGCCTTCACGACACACGACAGCGCAGAGTCACTGAGCAGAAACTGATAGCCAAGTTCCGCACACATGAGGACGGCCTGAACCGGGATGTTGGATTTATGTCACATTATCAGTAAACCCCACAGCTTGCCTCCTGGGCTTGTAGAATCTCACTAGCTGTTCTGTCTGGAGACAATACACATTTCTTTAACCTGTGTTTAATGTTCCCTCCACCCACATTGTCTGTACCTTTAAGACCTGGCTGGTTGTAGGATTCGCATTCTAATCAGTATTCTGCAACTTGATTTTGTCTGTTTGCACTGTTTGAGAGCAGATTTCCACTCCATCTGACGAAGGAGCAGTGCTCCGAAAGCTTATGGTATTTGCTACCAAATAAACCTGTTGGACTTTAACCTGGTGTTGTGAGACTTCTTACCGTGTTCACCCCAGTCCAACGCCGGCATCTCCACATCAATGGAAGAAGCCAGAGAGTGGTTGTGGAGGATTGCTTCTCTGAGTGAAGGCCTGTGACTAGTGGTGTGCCGCAGGGATCGGTGTTGGGTCCATTGTTGTTTGTCATCTATATCAATGATCTGGATGATAATGTGGTAAATTTGATCAGCAAATTTGCTGATGACACAAAGATTGGAGGTGTAGTGGACAGTGAGGAATGTTTTCAAAGCTTGCAGAGGGATTTGGACCAACTAGAAAAATGGGCTGAAAAATGGGAAATGGAATTTAATGCAGACAAGTGTGAGATATTGCACTTTGGAAGGACAAACCAAAGTAGAACGTACAGGGTAAATGGTAGGACTCTGAAGAGTGCAGTTGAACAGAGGGATCTGGGAATACAGGTACAGAATTCCCTAAAAGTGACGTCACAGGTGGATAGGGTCGTAAAGAGTGCCTTTGGTACATTGGCCTTTATAAATCGGAGTATCAAGTATAAAAGTTGGAGTGTTATGGTAAGGTTATATAAGGCATTGGTGAGGCCGAATTTAGAGTATTGTGTACAGTTTTGGTCATCTAGTTACAGGAAGGATGTAAATAAGGTTGAAAGAGGGCAGAGAAGGTTCACAAGGATGTTGCCGGGACTTGAGAAGCTGAGTTACAGAGAGAGATTGAATAGGTTGGGACATTATTCCCTGGAGCGTAGAAGAATGAGGGGAGATTTGATAGAGGTGTATAAGATTTTGATGGGTATAGATAGAGTGAATGCAAGCCATTGAAGCCCCTGAGTGTCGGGGGCATGGCTAGGCAGTGCCCAGTTGGTACCATGGTGGTGCCTCGTTGGGCAGCATAAATTGTCAGGGACTGTGCCAAAGGGATGGGGCCTGAGTGGGGACGGGGCTTGAGTGGGGGAGAGGCTATGACGGGTTGGGGCTATGACAGGTGTGGGGTATGAAGGGGATGGGGTATGCAGGGGCAAACTCTGCAAGGGGGGTGGTCAGGCAATGGGGGATTATGCTGGAGGGGAATACACAGGTCCACCAAGGGAGTTGTTGGGAGGATCCTAATGCCCTGATGCCAGTGACCTGTGTTGGTGTAGGGGGGAGAACATGCCACCGACAATGTGGGGAGGGAGGGCGGTGTCCAATGTCTATGAGGGCGGGGGAGGATGGGAGGAGGTCTCCTTTTCGCTGTGCACTGGTGCCCAAGTGCTTGTGGTGGACCTCAGTTGTGCCTTTGTCCTATATGGACCACCGTTGTGTGTGTTTGTCATACCTGGACACATCCCCTTCCAGTTTGGTTCCTCCCCTCAGCACCTAGTATAAAGGTGGCTGTCTCCTCCCCCTTGTTCAGTCCAGGTCGGTTAATTGTTGGGATCTGCTCCTGATTCTGTTGTGAATAAAAGCCTACACTTATATTGGCATATCGGTAGTCTTTCGCCTTATTGATAGTGCATCAGTGCTCTTTAGCTGGCTTCTCTGACGTGCTTATGTTTCATCCCCACTCACTGCTGGCACAAAGCCCCTGACTGTCAGAAAAATGACAGAGTGTGGGAAGATTGCAGTGCCAAACTCGCCCAAAAAACTGGTGCGGAACACTCCCGTTTTCAGACTTTTATGACACTTGTTTAGGCAGATCGAATCCTTTGGCCGGAATTTTATCACTTCCGCGATTCCAGGGCAGGCGCGGCTCACAGAATGGAATTCTCCTTTGGCCTCGGGTGGGATTTTACGAGCCTCACCCGAGTGAGGTCGTAAAATAGCGGTATTTGTGCCTCGAGCTTCAGGCGATGTTAAACTTCTCACTAAGCTGTAAGTCTGTGGACCACAGACTGTGAGCAGTATAACCTTTCACTTTCCCTCTGCTGTGATTTCATTTGCCACAAAGTAGTAATGCAACCTTTCGACTTACTGCCCCCAGTTTTCCACTTCTGGGTCAAATGGTTCAATCTTTCCAATCACATTTGAATGTGCTTCGGTATCTTGCTTCTTCACAGGTTCAATGTTCGACTCTCCTCCCTCTCTAGCTGCTCACTGCGATCCCTAACAAGTTCAAAGTTTTTTCCCTGTCACCAATATAATAAATTGTTGTGGCTCAAGATACAAAAGATTTTATTACCAACAATAAATAGTTATTTACAAATAAGGGTCTGACGCAACTAACTATGTGACTATCCTCCTCTCCTCCCTGGTTCCAACTGAGGTCCCTCCCCGACCCGGGGCACATGCACTTGCACCCGATTGGCTTGGCTTCCCGCCCTTACAATCCATAGGGTTGGCTACGATAAGGTGGCCCTGAGGGAATGCCTCCTTAAAGGGGACACGCTACCGCACAGACGTTTGCAAATTGATGGATTTATTTGTTAGTTGTTATACTGAAGGAGAAATGCACCACTAAAAGTAATTTTCAAAGTATTCATTTGCAAGGAGCAATGGTCAAACAAAATCTGGGCATGTGAGAGTAACGCTCCCTCTCTATTGCAGGTAAGAGCCTAGTCATCAGGTGTGAGGCACTCCTGGTGTTGCTGTACATGGCAAAGCTCGGGCCCATTCCTCACTTCCATGCTGTGGTGATCACGCAAATCATATTCAGCTCTTTCTGGAGGTCAAAAGTGGCCCTCATTCGCAGGGACATGATGTGTAAACCTCTAGATGAAGGGGGAAAAGTGTATCCAACATTGCCTGCATGCTGATGGTTACCTTTGTGTGTGGCTGCATCAAGCTGTGCCGAGACCCTCGGTATGCACAAGTGTCACTACGTGCGGAGGCTTTGCCTGTCCACGGTGTTGTGGAGGATGGATCTGGCCACATTGCCACAGAATATTCCAAGTAGTTGGACTGTACCACCACCCATCCTTCGTGCAAAAGTTTATGCAGAGGTTCATCTATGACCACAGGTCCATCTGGCAGGTAATGCACTGTGGGAAAAGGAGATGGTGGATCCTGCCAGATGGTTCCCTGAGCACACCATCGAAGTCATTTGGCAGAATGCCTCATCACCAGAACTTTCAAGCAAGAATCAATACCTAGCTTGGCTGGTGGTCAGAGAGACCATCCCTGAAGATCCTTCTGAGTCTCACCCCCACCACACATTCCCTTGAGGTGGCTGTGATGAGGAAGAGACCATTGTTCACCTCCTGCTGGAATGTGCCTTTGCATGGAAGGTCTGGAGAGAGATCCAGAGGTATTTGTTGAGGTTCATCCCGAGTAGTTCTGTGCTCTATAGGTTGTTCCCTGGGATGCATTCAGAAAAAAACATCAACTGCAGCTGGGAGATCATCAACTCGGTGAAAGACATTCTTTGGTCTGTTCAAAACCTGGTGGTCTCCCAGTGCAAGGAGTCATCTCTGACCTCGTGTTACAGATTGGCAAGGTCCAGGACTATAGCTTGGGGCAATCGCCTCAGAGACATGATGGGGAAAGGTCACTGCCTAAGGCCTTTCAGCCATAATGATCTGTGGGACAGGAAATTATATAGAACGCCCTGGGTTGTACGACTACATGTGGAGATGCCGGCGTTGGACTGGGGTGAACACAGTAAGAAGTCTCACAACACCAGGTTAAAGTCCAACAGGTTTATTTGGTAGCAAATACCATAAGCTTTCGGAGCACTGCTCCTTCGTCAGATGGAGTGGAAATCTGCTCTCAAACAGTGCAAACAGACAGAATCAAGTTGCAGAATACTGATTAGAATGCGAATCCTACAGCCAGCCAGGTCTTAAATGTACAGACAATGTGGGTGGAGGGAACATTAAACACAGGTTAAAGAGATGTGTATTGTCTCCAGACAGAACAGCTAGTGAAATTCTGCAAGTCCAGGAGGCAAGCTGTGGGGGTTACTGATAATGTGACATAAATCCAACATCCCGGGTTAGGCCGTCCTCATGTGTGCGGAACTTGGCTGTCAGTTTCTGCTCAGCGACTCTGCGCTGTCGTGTGTTGTGAAGGCCGCCTTGGAGAACGCTTACCTGAAGATCCAAGGCTGAATGCCCGTGACTGCTGAAGTGCTCCGAACATCACCCAAGCACAACGCAACGCCATCCACGCTCTCAAGACCAACCGCAACATTGTCATCAAACCAGCAGACAAAGGAGGGGCCATCGTCATACTGAACAGAACGGATTACTGCAAAGAAGTGTACCGACAGCTGAACAACGAGGAACACTACAGACAGTTACCCACAGATCCGACCAAAGAACACAGCCGTCAACTCAACACTCTGATCAAAACCTTTGATCCGGACCTTCAAAACACCCTCCGTGCTCTCATCCCACATACTCCACGCGTTGGAGATCTCTACTGCCTCCCAAAGATACACAAGGCAAACACACCGGGCCGTCCCATCGTTTCAGGCAATGTGCGAGAACCTCTCCGGCTACGTCGAGGGCATCCTGAAACCCATTGTACAAAGAACCCCCAGCTTTTGTCGTGACACTACAGACTTCCTACAGAAACTCAGCACACATGGAGCAGTTGAACTAGGAGCACTCCTCGTCACAATGGATGTCTCGGCACTCTACACCAGCATCCCCCACGATGATGGCATTGCTGCAACGGCCTCAGTACTCAATGCCGTCAACTGCCAGTTTCCAGATGCAATTTTACAACTCATCCGCTTCATCCTGGACCACAATGTCTTCACCTTCAACAACCAGTTCTTCATCCAGACACACGGAACAGCCATGGGGACCAAATTCGCACCTCAATATGCCAACATCTTCATGCACAGGTTCGAACAAGACTTCTTCACCGCACAGGACCTTCAACCGATGCTATACACTAGGTACATCGATGATATTTTCTTCCTTTGGAGTCATGGTGAACAATCACTGAAACAATTATATGATGACATCAACAAGTTCCATCCCACCATCAGACTCACCATGGACTACTCTCTGGAATCGGTTGCATTCTTGGACACACGCATCTCCATTAAGGACGGTCACCTCAGCACCTCACTGTACCGCAAGCCCACGGATAACCTCATGATGCTCCACTTCTCCAGCTTCCACCCTAAACACGTTAAAGAAGCCATCCCCTACGGACAAGCCCTCTGAATACACAGGATCTGCTCGGATGAGGAGGATCGCAACAGACACCTCCAGACGCTGAAAGATGCCCTCATAAGAACAGGATATGGCGCTCGACTCATCGATCAACAGTTCCGACGTGCCACAGCGAAAAACCGCACCGACCTCCTCAGAAGACAAACACGGGACACGGTGGACAGAGTACCCTTCGTCGTCCAGTACTTCCCCGGAGCGGAGAAGCTACGGCATCTCCTCCGGAGCCTTCAACATGTCATTGATGAAGACGAACATCTCGCCAAGGCCATCCCCAAACCCCCACTTCTTGCCTTCAAACAACCACACAACCTCAAACAGACCATTGTCCGCAGCAAACTACCCAGCCTTCAGGAGAACAGTGACCACGACACCACACAACCCTGCCACAGCAACCTCTGCAAGACATGCCGGATCATCGACACGGATGCCATCATCTCACGTGAGAACACCATCTACCAGGTACACGGTACCTACTCTTGCAACTCGGCCAACGTTGTCTACCTGATACGCTGCAGGAAAGGATGTCCCGAGGCATGGTACATTGGGGAAACCATGCAGACGCTAAGACAACGGATGAATGAACACCGCTCGACAATCACCAGGCAAGACTGTTCTCTTCCTGTGGGGGAGCACTTCGGCAGTCACGGGCATTCAGCCTTGGATCTTCAGGTAAGCGTTCTCCAAGGCGGCCTTCACAACACACGACAGCGCAGAGTCGCTGAGCAGAAACTGACAGCCAAGTTCCGCACACATGAGGACGGCCTAAACCGGGATGTTGGGTTCATGTCACATTATCAGTAACCCCCACAGCTTGCCTCCTGGACTTGCAGAATTTCACTAGCTGTTCTGTCTGGAGACAATACACATTTCTTTAACCTGTGTTTAATGTTCCCTCCACCCACATTGTCTGTACATTTAAGACCTGGCTGGTTGTAGGATTCGCATTCTAATCAGTATTCTGCAACTTGATTCTGTCTGTTTGCACTGTTTGAGAGCAGATTTCCACTCCATCTGACGAAGGAGCAGTGCTCCGAAAGCTTATGGTATTTGCTACCAAATAAACCTGTTGGACTTTAACCTGGTGTTGTGAGACTTCTTATTGTATGACTACATACATGTATGTATAGGTGAATGTATACAGTAATATAAGAACATAAGAACATAAGAAATAGGAGCAGGAGTAGGCCATCTAGCCTCTCGAGCCATCCCCGCCATTCAATAAGATCATGGCTGATCTGAAGTGGATCAGTTCCACTTACCCCCTGATCCCTATAACCCCTAATTCCCTTACCGATCAGGAATCCATCTATCCGTGATTTAAACATATTCAACGAGGTAGCCTCCACCACTTCAGTGGGCAGAGAATTCCAGAGATTCACCACCCTCTGAGAGAAGAAGTTCCTCCTCAGCTCTGTCCTAAACCGACCCCTCTTTATTTTGAGGCTGTGCCCTCTAGTTCTAGTTTCCTTTCTAAGTGGAAAGAATCTCTCCATCTCAATAACTGTGAAGAAAGTGTGTGTGACTTAGGGGGATCTTGCAGATGGCGATGTTCCATGCATCTGCTGCCCTTGCCCTTCTAGGTGGTAGAGTTTGTGGTTTTGGAAGTGTTTTGAAGGGGAGGTTGATCTCCTCTCTGAGAACCAACACGTCAGTGGAGCCTTGGTGAGTTGCTGCAGTGCATCTTTTAGATCATACATACTAGTGCCACTACGCTTCAGTTGTGGAGGTGGTGAATGTTGAAGGTGGGGAATGGGGTGCCAATCAAGTGGGCTGCTTTGTTCTGGATGGTGTTGATCTTTTTGAGTATTGATAAAGCTGCACTCATCCAGGCAAGTGTACAGTATTCCAACCTACTCCTGACTTGTGCCTTGCAGGTGGTGAACAGGCTTTGGGGAGTCAGGAGGCGAGGTTCTCGCCACATAATTCTCAGGTTTTAAATTGCTGTTGTAGCCACAGTATTTATATGGCTGTTCCATTTCAATTTCTGGTCAATGGTAATCCGCAGGATTCTGATAGTGGGGAAATTTAGTTACCAGTAGCTGTATCAGCCATGGAATATGAAAGGGTGATGGTTAGATTGCCTCTTGTTGGAGATGGTCATTTTTTGAGACTTGTGTGGTGCAGATATTACATGCCATTTATCAGCCCAAACATGGATACTGTCCAGGTCTTGCTGCATATGGACCTGGACTGCATCAGTATCTGTGGAGTTATGAATGGTGCTGAACATTGCACAATCAGCAGCGACCATTCCCGCTTCTGGCTTTATGATGGCAGGGAGATCATTGATGAAGCAACTGAAGATGGTTGGATCTAGGACACCACCCTGAGGAACTCCTACAGTGAAGTACTGGAACTGAGATGTTTGACCTCCAACCACCACAATCATTTTCCTTTGGGCCATGTATGACTTCAACCAGTGGAGATTTCACCGCCACCCCCCACCACCACCGATTTCCATTGACTCCAGATTTGCCAGGGCTCCTTGATGCCACACTCAGTCAAATGCTGCATTGGTGTCAAATTCAGCTCTTTTGTCCATGTTTGGATTAAGGCTGTAATGAGTCTGGAGTGGCCCCGGCGGAACTCAAATTTAGCATCAGTGAGCTGGTTATCGACGAGTAAGTGCTGCTAAATAGCACTGTCGATAACAGTTCCCATCACTTTGCTGATTGAGAGTAGGCTGATGGCCGGTAGCCTTTGCAGCATCCAGTGCCTTCAGCCGTTTCTTGATATCACACGGAGTGAATCAATTTGGTTGGAGCTGGGGGACCTCAGGCGGAAGTCAGATGGACTCAGCACTTCTGACTGCAATGCTTCAACCTCATCGTTTGCACTGATGTGCTGGGCTCCCCCATCATTGACAGGATTAGTTGTGACTTCCCATTCTCCAGTTATTTGTTTAATTGTCCACCGCCATTCACGACTGGATATGGCAGGACTGCAGAGTCCAGATATGATCCGTTAGTTATGGGATTGCTTAGCTTTGTCTATCGCATGCTGTTTCTGTGGTTTGGCACACAAGTAGTCCTATGTTGTAGTTTCACCAGGTTGACACTTCATCTTTGGGTATGCCTGGTGCTGCTCCTGGCATGCTCTCTTGAATGAACCAGAGGTGGTCTCCTGGCTTGATGGTAACAACAGAATGGGGGATATGCTGGGTTTGACACAACTGAATGGCTTGCTAAGCCATTTCAGAGGTCAGTTAAGAGTCAACCCCATTGCTGTGGCTCTGGAGTCACATGTAGGTCAGATCAGGTAAGGACAACAAATTTGATTCCCTAAAGGGCATTAGTGAACCAGATGGGTTTTTACGACACCGATTTCATGGTCACCACGAGAACGGTTTTTAATTCCAAATTTATAAATTGAATTTAAGTGTCTGTAATGGTGGGATTTGAACCTGTTTTCCCAGAGCATTAGCCTGGGTCTCTGTCCAGTGACATTACCACAATGGCACTGCCTTCCCCTTAAATGCTCACACATGAAGAATTGCAACTTGGCTGTTGATTGCTAAGCTTCACTGTGATGCTCAGCACAGAATAACAGCCTGCTGACAGAACCATTATAGAGCTGCCACATGAAGAATTGCAACTTGGCTGAAGTATTGGAGGCTAATGGAACTGCATCTCCACATGAACAATTATCTTTAAGAGAAGTGGATAGAAAATTTCAGTGGAAGAAGAAATGGCTGTACATTTGCTTCTTTTCCTCCAATTCATTTCTGTTATTTCTCAACATCATACATCACTTTGCAAATGAAACAAAAGGACAAGGAAAATATCTCATCGGGCTCAGTTCCCTAAAGTTCACCTACCCTAAGCTGCACCCAATCCATCACTATCCTGTTATAGAGTTTTACAACATAGAAAGAGGCCCTTCGGCCCATTGTGGCTGTGTTGGTCATCAAACACCGATTTATTTTAATCCCACTGTCCGAGAGGGAGTGACAGTTTTAACGTTGATAATGTAAGGTACAATTTTGAAATAACTGAGCCTGAGTTGGATTGACATTGGGTTGGAAATTTCTTGCAAAGCTTAAAGTTTTGAGGTTTGTTTGCCAATAGGGGTGGCACAGTGGCACAGTGGTTAGCACTGCTGCCTCAAGGTGCCAGGGACCCAGGTTCCATTCCCAGCTTGGTTTACTGTGGGGGCGATTCTCCCAAAAAAGTTCTAAGTGCTGAATTGGTGGGAAAAATGGTGTAATTCACGATTGTTTTTTCAGTGGGAGTTCAGACTCGAATCTCCCACCCTCTGTGCACTGCGGAGGTCACAATCGTAAATATCGTCAAAAGCTCAGAGGGAGGGGCCTATTCACACCGAAGTCTAACAGTTCCGGGCCTCTGCGCATGCACAGTGACCCCGCACTGTCAGACTCCCGTCTGCTGGCCAGTGATTGAGGGACCCCCTCAGTGCTGCCCACCCCATGGCCCGATCACGGCCCCACAAGCATTCCCAGGCCAGCCCTGACCCTGCTGCCCCGATCTCCAATAGCCCCACCCTCCAGCAGTGATTCTCCCCCCCCCCCATCCCTTCCACCCCGGCAGACCCCACTGCCCCCCACAGGATACAGACCCCCCCCACAGGAGGCACACCTCCCCCTCCCAGGACGCAGACTGCGCCCCCCACACCCCCGGAAGACCACCCTGCCCCCCGCGCCCAGCCCATCCCGATCGCTGGCCTCCCTCCAGCCCTGACCAATCCCCATGCAGAGTGGCAGCGGGACCCCACCCCCACCCCCGATCATCCCTAAGCCCCACACACAATAGGCCCCACCCTCTGGGCACTGCCTGATGCCCGGTGAGCAGGGCCAAGGTGCCCGCTGTGAAGGAATGGGGGTCAGTTGTAGTTTGCACATCTGTGGTTCAAATGTAAAAGTGCAACTGCTTTCAAACAGATTGATTTTTTTGCTAGTGGGATGTCCAAAGCAGGACCTGTGGGCATTAGACCTTTGAGAAGACGGTCTAAAACTGCTGGACCTCCATCGAGAGATAGGATACCCTTTGGTGGAGGTCAGGGAGAGGCCAAGTACCCTTTGTGATTCTTAAATATAGACATGGATGTATATAAAAACTCATTGGAACAGTCACGCTGAAGGTAACTGCCAAGCTGCCAAGGAACTGTCAAGTTGTCAAGGTATTTAAATCTCCTGGCCTTAAATTGTTAATAATAAAAACAATTCTTTGTTTTTAAAAAAATCAGTGCTTGTTATTTCACTCTGTCTATTGATATAAGCCTGAGGGTTATCATTAAAGGATTTGTGCACAGTGTGAGCCCATAAGTTCAAATGATTGTTCTTATAAGGTATTAAGCAATTGAAGGAATGCAAATGTAATGAATGGGTTTTTATGAATGGGTGTATTTTTTAAAATAGTGAAGCCACTCATAGGTAGATACTTCAAATTTTTGTATTTCATCTCAACATGGGTCCAGAGGCCTGCTCATGATGGATACTGGGTGAATTGGCATTGAGAAGGTAAGGACAAAGGATGATTGGTGGGGTTCATGGGTTAGCATTAGTTAATATAGGGGCTATAAAAGACCATGTGTGGTGGGAAAAGGGACATAGATTTGAATAGGGGCTAAAAAGGGCAGTTGGAGGTTGAATAGCTGGGTATTAGTTATTATGGAAGGTATGGGGGGCATCTGAATGGTAGAGGCATAAATTGTTTTCGAGGCATTAAAGGACCAAGGAGTGGGTCATCATTCATAGATTGGCACAGGCACAATAAAGGGTCATTGGAGTTGGGTAGCAGGGCATGGTTTGGTATGGAAGGTTTGAGGGATCATGGGAGTGAATAGAGTGACATAGGGTGTTTTAAGGGCTATATGGGATCATGTGGAGCAGGTAATGGAGCATAGGTTGATTATAAAGTGTCATGGGGGTTGGTAAATGGGCATGGAATGACATAGAGGCTATTAAAGACTTATGGGGTTGGAAAGAAGGACAGAGGTTGCCTTGGAGGAGATGAGGTGTCATTAGGGTGAGTAAGGGGGAACTGATTGGCATGAAGTGCATGTGGGACTATGAGGGGTGGGTGGGGGAGCATGAGGTGGGGTGGATGAGACATGAAGAGTGTGTGGGTGAGGGCTGGAAGGGGTGTTACTTGTTCTATATATTTAAAGCTGGGATGAAGTCGCAGATGATTGAGGAGGCTGCCTCCAAACTCTTTCTGGAGGTGGTGAGCCCAGCCTCTGATGAAGTGTCATCTAGACTCGAAACACTAGCTCTATTCTCTCTCCATAGATGCTGTCAGACCTGCTGAGATTTTCCAGCATTTTCTATTTTTGTTTCAGATTCCAGCAGTAATTTGCTTTTATCCTGTTAACACTGGCCACAATATACTTTCCTTCATCCGGAGTGAAAGTAAGATCATCTGGGGCACGTGGGTTTGAGGAGCTGGGAATTTAACCCTGAAAAGTGTGAGGTGATACGCTTTGGAAGGAGTAATTTGACAAGGAAGTATACTATGAAAGGTCTGACACTGGGAAGTTTCAAAGAACAAAGGGACCTTGGCATGTTTGTCCATAGATCTCTGAAAGCGGAAAGGCAGGTTAATAGGGTGGTGAAAAAGGCCTATAGCACACTCACCTTTATCAATCGGGGTATAGATTACAAAAGCAGAGAGGT
Organism: Mustelus asterias; assembly: GCF_964213995.1. NCBI lineage: Eukaryota > Metazoa > Chordata > Chondrichthyes > Carcharhiniformes > Triakidae > Mustelus > Mustelus asterias. The sequence goes on along the minus strand of NC_135825.1, from coordinate 27,520,538 downwards.
CATGATGGAGTTGTATAGAACTTTGGTGAGGCCCCACCTGGAATACTGTGTGCAGTTCTGGTCACCACACTATAGGAAGGACGTGAACGCACTGGAAGGGGTGCAGAGGAGATTCACCAGGATGTTGCCTGGGATGGAACATTTAAGTTATAAAGAGGGGTTGGATAGGCTTGGGTTGTTTTCTCAGGATCAGAGAAGACTGAGGGGCGACCTGATTGAGGTGTTCAAGATTATGAACAAGGTGGATCAGAAGCAGCTGTTCCCCTTAGTTGAAGAGTCAGTTACGAGGGGACACAAGTTAAAAGTGAGGGATGGGAGGTTTAGGGGTGATTTGAGGAAAAGCCTTTTTACCCAGAGAGTGGTGACAGTCTGGAATGCACTGCCTGGGAGGGTGGTGAAGGCGGGATGCCTCACATTCTTTAAAAAGTACCTGGATGAGTACTTGGCACGGCATAACATTCAAGGCTATGGGCCAAGTGCTGGCAAGTGGGATTACATGGGCAGGTCAGGGCCTTTCATGCGTCGGTGCAGGCTCGATGGACCAAAGGGCCTCTTCTGCACTGTAGTGTTCTAGTATTCTGTGATTCTGTGAATTTTCATGAGAATTGGAGAGTAAGAAATCAGCAAATGGTGTACATCCGGTTTGATTGTTTAAGAAACAATTTAAATTTTTCTTGATTAATTGCTGTATCGAACATTAGCACACTGATAAATGTTTGAAGAAATCTCGGAAGCGTAGTACCCGTAGATTCATTTCTTCAACAAATTCCATTGCTATCGTGTTGTAACATTTAATCAATGACTGGGTGGCAGCGAACATCATCCCCACACTTTTTTTCAAGGAAGTGTTGTTCCTGCCAGTAATGTGCTGATAACAAGTGTACTTCAGTTAATGAATGAAAAACTTGGGAACCGCATGTTAATTTAACCAGGTAATGCGGAACTTCAAAATACTACAGTATAGTCAGATTGATTTGCCATGTAATTATAATTATAGTTCTCACTCCAAGAGGCTGAATATGATAGCAGAAGTGTACATACAAACATGCAAAGTAGGAAGAGGAGTGGACCGCTCGTCTGCTTGAATCTGCTCTACCGTTCAGTAGGGTCATGGCTGATCTGATTGTAACCCCAACCCCACATTCCCACCTATGTGAAGTCACCAATGAAACTTAAAATACACCCGGGTTGTAATATTAAAGGTGTCCCTTCACAATCCTCACTGTTTCACTGAACTGAAATGTAAGCTGGCCGTAACTTCAATTTTTAACTTCCTCGTCACTCTTCATTTTTTTTATTCATTCGTGGGACATGGGCATCGCTGGCTGGCCAGCATTTATTGCCCATCCCTAGTTGCCCTTGAAGGGCAGTTGAGGGTCAACCACATTGCTGTGGCTCTGGAGTCACATGTAGGCCAAACCAGGTAAGGATGGCAGATTTCCTTCCCTAAAAGGCATTAGTGAACCAGATGGTTTTTTCCGACAATCGACAATGGTTTTCATCATCACTAGTAGATTCTTAATTCCAGATGATTGAATTCAAATTCCACCATCTGCCGTGGTGGAATTCGAACCCGAGTCCCAAGAACATTCGTTGAGTATTTGGATTAATAGTCCAGCAATAATACCACTGGGCCATCGTCTCCCGCCCCCCTTCATATTGTGTGAGCACCATCTCCTGAACACCAGGGCAGCAAGAGGGCATGCTTCCTGACCTTGACAACATTGCTCTGTTACTGAATGCTATTTGGGAATACCTGCCATCTGTATCTATCTCTTACTCTGTGAGGAAACCACATCTGTTTATTGCCACTCCTCAGCAGCCAGTTAGAAATGTGCAATATCAGGAATCTTGGGGGTGGGTATGTTCTATTACTATGTGGGAGCAGTGATTTGATACTCCATCATTCTGTATACTCTACCAATCATGATTGTTGCAATCAGTATATATGTGAAGAGTTTGAAAACTTCAACTGTTTGCATAACAACTTCTATGTGCAGTTATCAATGAAATCAAAGGTCCTGAAATCACTTTGCTTGTAATAATTATGGAGTCCCGTCACAATCTGGTTTGTTCTGACTGCTTCACTGAAGTAAAATCATGCATGATTACACGCTTCCTTCCTGATGTAGATTGGCTCATCTTGTACCTTTTCAAGTTAGCTATATCTATGATTTAGTAAGTTATTACTTCACAATAGACTCCTGTGTGAGAAAAGGCCTCAAAAAATTTCCCTTCCAGTCTTCATTTATATGAAACCCCATTTACCGCACCGTGTGATGTAGGTGTGTCTAATAGTATGTATAATAGTCAGGGTAGTGACATCACCACATCTCCCGTACATCCCCGCTGTCTGGAATGAGCCGACAGACATCAATTACTTTTGGAATTTCTTTGATTCTGTATGCCTGAGGCAAAGGAGGTTATATTCAATCTGAAAATGTAAACAGCATTCCTGATATGATATAAACAGTGTGGATTTAAGCACCAAGAATAAAATGTTCTATTACAGTGGTCCAGAATTTAACCCTAATTTTGGTTATGAGATTGATCATCCTTAGCCAGGTATTTGGAAAAGGCTTCATATGATTTCTTTACATAGCAAGCCACTTGAGATACTCGGACAGCTGAATTTTTCAGACCATATTGCTGCTGCAATGACTCAAAATGTAACTTGAAGAGAGCCAAGAGGACCTAGTACACTGTTGGGCAGCCTGACAGATGCCTGTGGTCCATCTGGGTTCTAAGTGCGGCCCACAAGACATTTTATTGACTGTTGCCTACATGTAAGGTTGCCACATTCTGCTGATTTCATAGAATCATAGAATGCTACAGTGCAGAAGGAGGCCATTCAGCCCATCGAGTCTGCACCGACCACAATCCCACCCAGGCCCTATCCCCATAACCCCATGCATTTACCCTAGCCAGTCCCCCTGACACTAAGGGGCAATTTAGCATGACCAATCCGCCTAACCTGCACATCTTTGGGCTTTCATGTATTTTTTTTCCGACCAGTATGACTGAAGTGATATACATGTAAAGCAAGTGCAGGTGAAGTGAGGCTGATAGTACACATTAACTGTGCACATGCACTGCATCCAAAAAGTAAATATTTATTTAGTTTTTATCATTTGAAGTTGATGATATTTCTATTAATATATGAATGATTTGGCATTTTCTACAACTTGTTCTAAAATATTTGGGGGGTATATTCCCATCCCGCCCGCCACAGGAACTGTAGGGGGGAGGCGGACCATGCAAAGGTCGGTTGACCTTGGGTGGTATTTTCCAGTTTGGGGGCAAGCACAGCCGGAGAATCCTGCCCTTGGTGTGCATTAAATGTAGTTAATCTTATTCATGGAGTCATGGTTAGCAAACAAGCCCGATTTCAATCTTGTGATCCACTGAGATGAAGGAGGGCCATTCATTTGGCTCCCCTCACCAGCTTAGGTTGCCCATCACTGACCTGGTATTTCAAATGGTAGAGAATGAATGCTTCCAGATAGGATATTGCATTGTTCTCTTATTTACTGTAGCAAAATGAGATTTAGGTCAACACAGCAAACAACTCCGAATAGTGCAAGAGAAAAGAAAGGTTATGAATATTTCAAATGCACTGCTTCAAAATGTCAGATGTTTAAGTTATTTTGCCTGCCAGTGATGGTGCCAATATCATCATGGCGGGAGGTTACCTGTCCTTGCGACAGGTGACACAGCTGTGCAACTGGCTTTCTGCTGGCCTCAAGCTGACGATTACAATTTCTCACAGTCGCCATCAGAAGGGTCTACCAGGGACTGTGGATAGGGTGAGTGATATAGTAGGTCTGACCCGGCTGCCTGATCTCACTGTCATGTCTTCTTTCATCAAGTCTCACATCAGCATGGAATACTGTGGTTCTAAGATCCATTAGCTAGAAAATCACCCTTGCAAGATTAAAATAATGTGCCCATTAACTTACATGTATCTGAGGCTGTAGAATCTAACATGTCTTAATGTACAGCTTTAGGATTTACTAACAGTGCAGCAACAGCACTAGGGTAGCTGTTTTTAAGTCTGTAGAACTATTGAATTTCAAAGAAGACAAAGCAAAAGTCAGAAATCTAAGAACAAATTGAATTGGTTAGTTTCCAAAGTCTGACTGGTTGTTTTTGGTTTTGTGATGCAAGTGTACAAATGATACGTATACCTAGAGTGTATTTTTTTTGTACCAGGAGAATGTATCAACGTTCAGCTTTTTCCTACAGGTAGTCAATATGCCTGGAGGAATAAAGGTCAGATTTTGGCAGAACAGGATAATTCCTCATTTCAGCCTTGTAAGTGATTGTATTAATTAGAGTTAATGGACTTTCGTTTACCTAAATTCTCCTGGGATTTCAGATGGCATGGTTAGTAAGTTTGCAGATGACACCAAGATTTGTGGCATGTTGACAGTGAGGAAGGTTATCTCCAATTGCAGCAGGATCTTGATCAATTGGGCCAGTGGGCTGACGAATGGCAGATGGAGTTTAATTTAGACAAATGCGAGGTAATGCATTTTGGTAGATTGAACCAGGGCAGGACTTACTCAGTTAATGGTAGGGCGTTGGGAGAGTTACAGGACAAAGAGATCTAGGGGTGCATGTTCATAGCTCCTTGAAAGTGGAGTCACAGGTGGACAGAGTGGTGAAGAAGGCATTCTGCATGCTTGGTTTCATTGGTCAGAACATTGAATACAGGAGTTGGGATGTCTTGTTGAAGTTGTACAAGACATTGGTAAGGCCACACTTGGAATACTGTGTGCAATTCTGGTCACCCTATTATAGAAAGGATATTATTAAACTAGAAAGAGTGCAGAAAAGATTTACTAGGATGCTATTGGGACTTGATGGTTTGAGTTATAAGGAGAGGCTGAATAGACTGGGACGCTTTTCTCTGGGGCGTAGGAGTCTGAGGGGTGACCTTATAGAGGTCTATGAAATAATGAGGGGCATAGATAAGGTAGATAGTCAATATCTTTTCCCAAAGGTAGGGGAGCCTAAAACTAAAGGGCATAGGTTTAAGGTGAGAGGGGAGAGATACAAAAGTGTCCAGAGGGACAATTTTTTCACACAGAGGGTGGTGAGTGTGTGGAACAAGCTGCCAGAGGTAGTAGTAGAGGCGGGTACAATTTTATCTTTTAAAAAGCATTTAGATAATTACATGGGTACGATGGGGAAAGAGGGATATGGGCCAAATGCGGGCAATTGGAGTTAGCTTAGGGGTTTAAAAAAAAAGGGTGGCATGGACAAGTTGGGCAGAAGGGCCTGTTTCCATGCTGTAAACCTCGATGACTCTATGAGATTGATTGACAGGGTCATGTGATATTGTGATTTATGTGTAGTCCTGGATCTGTAGCAAAAAGGAACGGGCTTTTTACAGAAAAGAGTTAGAGTTTGGTTATTCTGGTTGAAGTTCGGGGAATTTTGTAGGCCTCTAAAAACTGTGTGGCTGGAACTCTACCACCTTGCCCGAATTGGAGCGGGCGAGTGTTTGGCAACGGAAATCTCTATTGACCTTGGGCGGGGATTTCCGGACTTGTCCGAGCGAGGCCATAAAATTCCGCCCTGTATTTCTCTGAAAACTCCAAGGCTGTCTACACTCATTACAGCAAGTATATTTGTGATTGCTAACTATGTTCAAAGTGAGTTTTAATTCTGTAAGAAAATGCCGCTTATTTGGAATAAACAGTGATAAGTTAGAAATTAGAGTTATTTTTCATCTTTAAAGATTGTTCAATTGTTAAGTGGTAAGATGCATCAGTTTGTTAGTTATATTTAAACTGTGTTATGAATAAAGATTGTTTTGATAAAAGATCCCTAATTTGTGAGTGGGATTACTCCTGGAGTAGAACATCCTATTCTCACATTTATGGCAAAATAGAAAAAATGTTGGGGTCTAGTCTGTATTTTTTTTATTCATTTGTGGGACATACGCGTCACTGGCTGGCCAGCATTTATTGTCCATCCCTAGTTGCCCTTGTTCAGAGGGCATTTGAGAATCAACCACATTGTTGTGGCTCTGGAGTCACATGTAGGCCAGACCAAGTAAGGATGGCAGATTTCCTTCCCTAAAGGGCATTAGTGAACCAGATGGGTTTTTCTGACAATCAACAATGGTTTCATGGTCATCAGTCGGTTCTTAATTCCAGATAGGTTTGAATAGTATACCTTGGGGTCCTGGTCTGGCACCCTAACAGTTTGGATGCACTGGGATGTCAGCCATGGATCAGTGGGTATCACTCTTAGCTTTGTGGTTACAAGGTTCCGGGTTCAAATCCCATGCCAGGACCAATGTGCAAAAATCTATTCCATACTGAGGAAGTACTGCACTGTCAGAGCTGATGACTTTTGGTGAGGATACTAAACTAAGGCCCCATCCGTCTGCTCAGCTGGATGTAAAATGTCCCAGGAGTTATCCCTGGTGTCTAGGCCAATAGTCATCCCTCAATCGCCATCACACACAAAATAACAGACTTTCTGGTCATTATCACATTTGCTGCTGGTGAGAGTTTGCTGTGCATGAATTAGCTGCTGTATTTCCCACTATACAACAGTGACTAAACTTCACAAGTGCATCATTGACTTTGAGTGCTTTGAGACATCTGGTGGGAGTGAAAAATGCTATATAACACAATATAGTACAAACTTTTCTTTCCTTAATTGCATATGTGGGAGTCTCAACGCAGAAGGCAGGAAAACTATTGGTTTTCCCATTTGTGCCAGAGGACTAACTGATTAACAGGAGAAGAACATTTAATGTCATTTCTGGAATAGTTCACATGTAGATTCTTTTGCAGTCCCAGTTGGAAGCGGGTACACCTTAGACCTTAGAGGGAGCGTGGTATAAACTGTGATTTCATATGGAAGTCTTTTTTTAATTCATTCGTGGGATATGGGCGTTGCTGGCTGTTCAGCATTTATTGCCCATCCCGAGTTGCGTTTGAACTGAGTGGCTTGCTAGGCCATTTCAGAGAGCAGTTGAGCGTCAACCACATTGCTGTGGTTCTGGAGTCACATATAGGCCAGACCAAGTAAGAATGGCAGGTTTCTTTCCCCAAAAGACATTGGTGAACTAGATGGGTTTTTCTGACAATCTACAATGGTTTCATGGGCATCGGTATGTTCTTACTTCCAGATATTTTTTATTGAATTCAAATTCCGCCATCTGCCATGGCGGGATTCGAACCTGGGTCCCCAGAACATTCGCTGAGTTTCTGGATTAATAGTCTAGCGATAATACCACTAGGCTATCGCCTCCCCTATGAACATTACCAGTTTCAGTAGAAGCTCCAGTTCAGGAGGTCTGGCTTGTTTTGAGTTCACTGTGAATCCATTGTGGTGACTGTAGTATTTATGGAGATTCATCTTCCGGAATGAATCTGCATAGCTTTCTCTTGGCAAATCCCAACCGCGCCAAAACCTTTAAGCATTTAACTGTCAAGTTGGTGCATGCGTATTTCAGTGTCTCTGGGGAGAAGGCACAGATGTTTTGGATTTTCCCCACCCTCAATTTGCTGGAAGTGTTGTTCCTACCAGTAATGTGCTTTTAATTGCTGATAATAGACCTTTGTGGCATGAATGAGAAATTTAACAGTCGTGTGTCACTTCTGACTCTGCACTGCTGCTTTTATAAACATGACAGAAATGAGCAACCACAATTATCCTCAATGAGTATCCAAGTATGTCTCATTTCAAGAAGGCTTTCACAATTGCCTTTGCTTAATGCACATGAGATATTTTGTTTGTTCTCAGTGACTGTTTTACCACATAAAGATGTTACTTTTCCTTACCAGTTCTTTTCCCCAGGCTTCTACACTGGAAGGTGTTGAACCCTACTCACATAGTGTTCAATGGATGACTGCCAGTAGCCAACTCAAAGGCCATTGTTCTCGTGTGAATCGTAATAGTGAGTAATTTTCGACCATGTGGAACAACACAGAAAAGCCAAACAAAAACTCAGCAGGTCTGACAGCATTTGCGGAGAGAGAATAGCGCCAACGTTTTGAGCTTGGATGACTCTTCGTCAGAGTTGTATGAGTTTTTTTCAGGTCCAGACAAGAGCGTGAAGCGGCACCGAAATCATCATCGGTGTACAGATGAAAGAGTTGTGGGAGGAGGGCCGGAGTAGGACTGGAACAGGGAATGCTCCACATACCCATAAAGAAACAAGCATAACTGGGATCCATAGTCACATCTTTTAGCTCTGACAAAGGGTCATCCAGACTCGAAACATTGGCTCTATACTCTCTCCACAAATGCTGTCAGGTCTGCTTACTCGGGAAGTATTCAATTACACAGAGTTAAAATCAGGCTTGAAATCATTGTTGTGTGTGGGTTAGCTGATGATTTTTGATAATTTGGCTTATGTTTGTGACAGTGAAATCATAGAAATCATAGAAACCCTACAGTGCAGAAGGAGGCCATTCGGCCCATCGAGTCTGCACCGACCACAATCCCACCCAGGCCCTACCCCCACATATTTACCCGCTAATCCCTCTAACCTACACATCCCAGGACACTAAGGGGCAATTTTTAACCTGGCCAATCAACCTAACCCGCACATCTTTGGACTGTGGGAGGAAACCGGAGCACCCGGAGGAAACCCACGCAGACAGGAGGAGAATGTGTAAACTCCACACAGACAGTGACCCGAGCCAGGAATCGAACCCGGGACCCGTGAAGCAGCAGTGCTAACCACTGTGCTACCGTGCCGCCGTGATACTAGTTTTATTTTCCATGAGCAATCGATGTCCTTGGCAGGATTATGGTGTTTATGTGAGCTAGTTTTTATTTACTTTTGGTCACCTTTGGCATTTCAACCATTGGAGATACATCTACTCTTCCCTGTCAGTGAAGATCAGAAACCCTGGAAGAAGTGTCGGAACAGCACTGGAGAACTCTGCAATTATCCCCACGGATCCACTTTAAAAGGGAAGGGGGTATCTCTGAAAATGGGTTGATCTTACCAGCCATTCTTGCCACGTTCCCGCTGCAGCGAGGACGGAGAATTTGGTGGCCAGCCAAATCTTCATTCACTGCAGCAGGAAGGGAAAATCCCGCTGGCATGAACGGTGATAAGATTCTGTCCTTTGAATGTCCAAACTATTGGCCGGATTTTATGGGCTCACTCAAGTGAGACCGGAAATTCCCGCCAGAGACCAACAGACATTCCCATTACCCCACCCTCGCCCTCTCCGATTCCGTGGCGGGCGGGGGTGGTAGAATTCCGGCGCATGACTCAGACTTGGATTCCAGGAGGGCCTCACTGGCCGTAGACCGGTGTGCTTGACTTCTCTTGGTCTACTGAGCAGTCAAGTGATTTTCCGGGTTGAGACGGAGGAAACTCGGACTAGGAATCTCTCCGGCCACACCCTTGGTTGCAGGGGGCTGTGGTTTGGGGGCAGATGGAATGGGTACCACCTGAGATTGATCGGGAAGATTTGACCCCGAGCATATCCAGGCTCTGGCATAATTCCCAACTGTTTTGATGAAGTCCAAACAAATTTCCCAGTGCATGGTTTTCAGCCAGATACACTGTACTCCTCATCTATGAATTGTATTTGCATTTTCATGAGTACAACTTTGCTCCTTTGCTCTCGTATTTACGAGTAAATGTTTTGAGTAGAATATGGTTGTCAGTTAACAGGAGTACTCTACGGAACAATCCTGAGCTCACAAATTTGCAGCTAAACATAACAAAGATAGTAATTTTCTACTTCCTTCATGTCTTCAGGCTGAGGAATGATTGCAGCTGGGTTTGGGCTAACGCCTTTTTGGAACAACTGCTAGCAGTGGAGCACTCTCTGAGGTATCTTTCCCCATTTCTGGGAAATATTCAGCATTTGTTTTGTGCTTTTTCATTGCAAAGTGACTCAGAATGAAAACTCTGCAGTGTGTGGGATCCTGAGAGCAAGCTCCGGTCAGTCTGGTTTGAGGCTAAGGAGTCAGACGATTATTAATGGATCAATTTATACTTACACCAAAAATAATGGAAGGAATTTTTAAGGCGTAGATTTATCAAAACATTGAAAATAGAAGCAAAGGTAAACCATTTGATCCTTTGAGCCTGCTCTGCCATTCATTTTGACCATGGCTGATCATCAAAATCCTGATCCCCCTTCCCCCCACACCTCGATCCCATTATAGAATCTACAGTGCAGAAGGAGGCCATTCAGCCCATCAATCCTGCACAAACAACAATCCCACCCAGGCCCTATCCCTGTAACTCCGTATTTACCCTGCTAATCCCCCTGACACTAAAGGGCAATTTAGCTTGGCCAATCAACCTAACCGGCACATCTTTGGAGTGTGGGAGGAAACTGGAGCACCCGGAGGAAACCCACGCAAATACAATGAAAACGTACAAACTCCGCACAGATAGTGACCTGAGGCTGGAATTGAACCTGGTCCCTGGTGCTGTGAGGCAGCAGTGCTAACCACTGAACCACCGTGCCGCCCCAAGAGCTATATCTAATTTCTTCTTGAAATCACACACCGTTTTGGCCTCAACTACTTTCTGTGGTAGTGAATTCCACAGATACACGACTCTCTGGGCGAATAAATTTCTCCTCACTTCTGTCCTAAAAGGTTTACCTCTTATCCTCAAATTATGACCCCTAGTTCTGGATTGCCCCACCTTGGGAACCTTCTGAATCTACCCTGTCTAATTCTGTTTGAAAATAAAAAAAAGTCTAAGGTACCAAGAGGATGAACTGCGGTGCTAAAGTCTTTTCATTTTGTAGATTATGTTCTTTTCCTTCCTTGTTTCTCAAATTACCCAAGTGGACTGCAGGTAACCATTTCCAGGTTCTATTTATACTATTGTTAATCTAGTTTCTAGACACTGCCTCATGCTGCATTTACTTTACAGTGTGGCTACTAGAAGCAGTCCCAATCCTGTTCAAGGTGTTGCCCAGTGGCAGTTGCACTAGAAAAACAATGTGAGTAGCTGCCTCTGCTTATGACAGTGTTACCCATTGGTCATTGTGAAATATCTGACAACCAGGATGTAAATCAGTGCTTCTGGATTTCTATGCGACCATCCAAGCATGAACTTGCACATACAGTCGCTGTGGACTGCGCCCCGCAATATAAACAGTATAGGTACGCTACACGTAAAGCCAAGACTGTTAAAGGACCACTTCAAGCAGATGCAATTACATATATATCGTGCAATAGTAATGCAAAGGTTGTGTCATTATGGCATTGTCTAGACCATCCTCTCATCTTCAAGCAGAGTACCTTGTTTCAGCTTTCAATACTTGGCTGAGCTAGGTACCTTGTAAAAATAGGAATCATGAAGATGAACATATCTGGTCACTGCATGGTGAAGGACATCAGTACAATAACAGGCTTTGCTCTGAGGCATATCAATAACAGCCACAGCAGTTATGTACCACCTTTAATGTAGTGAAATGTTCAGCACGATCAAACAAAATTTGACATCGACACAGGTCACCAACAACCTGTCCTGGTCTCTCCACGCTGACGCCATAGTTTAGAGAATCCACCAATGCCTCTACTTTCGCAGGAGGCTAAGGAAATTTGTCATTACCGCTACAACTCTCACCAACCTTTACAGATGCACCATAGAAAGCATCCTTTCTGGTTGTATCACAGCTTGGTATGGCTCCTGCTCTGCCCAAGACTGCAAGAAGGGTCATGAACGAAGCCCAGTCCATCACACAAACCAGCTTCCCATCCATTGACACTGTCTACACTTCCTGCTGCCTTGGAAAGCAGCCAGCATAATCAAGGACCCCACGCATCTCGGACATTCTCTCTTCCACCTTCTTCCATCAAGAAAAAGATACAAAATTCTGAGGTCAAGTACCAACTGACTCAAGATCAGCTTCTTCCCTCCTGCCATCAGATTTTTGAATGGACCTACCTTATATTAAGTTGATCTTTCTCTACACCCTAGCTATGACTGTAACACTACATTCTGCACCCTCTCCTTTCCTTCTCCCCTATATACTCTATGAAGGGTATGCTTTGTTTGTATAGCACGCAAGCAACATTACTTTTCACTGTATACCAATACATGTGACAATAATAAGTTAAATCAGACATAAGATGACATTCAAACAGATCACCAAAATCTGGGTCAAAGAGATAGGTTTTAATAAGTGCCCTAACATTGGAAAGTGAGGAAGAGATGCAAGGAGGTTTTGGGAGGGAATTCCATGGCGAGAGCCTTGGCAGCTGAAGGCACAGCCGCCCTGGTGGAGGGATTAAAATTGGAAATGTTCAAGACATCAGAATTGGAGAAGCGCAGAGTGCTGAGTTGTCAGGCTGGAGGAGATTATAGAGACAGGGAGAGGTGAAGTCAAGGTAGGATTTGAAGACAAGGATGAAACTTTTCAAGACGAAGCATCGTTTTAATCAGGACCCAATATAGATCAACGGCAGAGACGGGATGGGCATTTGGTGAGAGTTCGAAGACGGACAGCAAAGTTTTGAAAGATCCCAGGTTTACAGAGAATCACACGTGAGAGGCTAATCAGGAGTGAGTTAAAATAGGAAATTTTTGAATGGACAAAGGCATGGATGAGGGTTTCAGTGGCAGATCAATTGAGGCAGGGCAAAGCTCACTGATATTACAGAGGCAGGCAGTCTTGGTGGTGACATGGATATGTGGTCAGATGTTTATCGTAACAAAGTAGCAAACAGTCTGATTTAACCTCAGACAATTGTGGGGGAGAAGGTTTGAGTCAGTGACTAGGGAATGGAGTTTGCGGTGGGGATTGAAGGCAAGACCATGAGACCATAAGAAATAGGAACAGGAGTAGGCCATTCGACCCCTTAAGCCTCCCCCGCCATTCAGTGGCTGATCTGACATTCCTCACATCTACTTTCCTGTCCTTTCTCTGTAACCCTTGATTCCTTTACTGATCAAAAATCCATCAATACAGCCTAAAATATACACAGGACTCTGCCTCCACAGCTCTCTGAGGCAAGGAGTTTCAAAGACTCACAATCCTCCGGGAGATGAAATTTCTCTCCATTTGTCTTAAATCAACACCCCTTTATTCTGAGACTATGCTGTCTGGTCCTAAACTCTCCCATAAAAGGAAACATCCTGTCAGCAGTTACTCTGTCAAGCTCCTAAAGAATCCTATATGTTTCAATGAGATCACTTATATTGACGAGATGGAAATTTCGGCTTATCCAGGAGCCAGATTTTCCTGCAGGAGATGAGAAACACTTAGCGACCACATCTTGCGACATATGAGGATGCTTCCAGCATTATCTCTTACTCATCTGTAGGTAAGGGAGGTAAGAGTATTGTCAGTGATATATACCCATGGCTAAGCTAATGCTTACTGTTGCAGTGGATCCTGTTCACCAGCAGCTTGACCTCTTTGAGGCCATTGCTGGCTCAGACTGCTCAGGGCCTGCTCCTCCTGGCCCTGTGCCAGCTAATGGGCTGACCTGCTCCCCCTCTGAATGGGAGCCATTTCCAAAGCAAGTTTGCCCTGCTGACTGCATCATTGACACCTCAGTGGATTTGTGAGTGAAATTATATATTCAGTGAGCCTTTGTAGGTTTTCCTCCATCTCAAAGCCAGCAGGTAAGTGCCAAGCGCTGTGCCTGGCCTCAGTCTAGACATGGTATCCACCCATGCCCCCTCTTCCAGGTAAAGAGCAACCTGGAGGATCAGAGATGGTTGTTCTTTTCGTTCATACATAAATGCACATGGAGACGTTGTCCTTTGACCAACGCAATGATAGCTATGTGCAAGAAGCCTCACTTGTACACTTCTTTCCAATTACTCCACCACCCTTGAGACTCAATAGAGAGACCATTGCCTTGGCAGCACAGAAGGCTAACCACACAATCCCTTGTCAGTCATAACCATTTAATCGAGAGGTGGAAGCTTGGATTCGCAAGATGGCTGCCATCCACGAGATATGTCCCTCGGAGGCATCCACCTCCCTCCTTCCCTACAACCTTGGCTTCGACAGCAGCAGATGGCAAATGGCCCAGAATGAATGACAGCTCCAGACCATGCTGGGACCTCGATGTTCTGAGACCCATGAGTCTGCAACAAACCCGCTGAGGAGAGGAGAACATAACTGGTTGACATCCATTTGCCTCATAATTATTAGGCTGCCCCTTTAGTCAGCCACTTGCACTGACCCTGAACTCCACCCACTTGAAAGCCTCTTCTCCCACTTCTCACTCGATCGCACTGACTGTCTAACTGCGTAGTCAAGGCCAGATCTGAAAAATTGTGAGCATCACCTTTCAATGCACTCCAGAACCTTCCAACCTCCTCCTGCCACCCACCAACATCCCCCAGTATCATTAGAGACCCACCCATTATCATTGTTCCTCTCCCCTCTGTCACACTTGGACCTCCGCCTGCTACCTTGGACCCTACCACAATCCACCTCCACGTGCCTTCCTTCCTCTCAGAGCCGGCACCCATGTCCATCCTGACCCTGCCCCCTTCGGTTTTCCAAGCCACCTGTCTCGTCGCCCTTTACGACCCTCCCCGACTCTCACCCTGGACCTGTCACCCTATCATATCCAAGTCCCCCCTCTGACTGTGACTGTTCGCTCCGACCACCAGTACCCTGAGTTCACCCCCCAGGATCCCACCGTCAACACCACTCTGGAAGTCACTCCTCCACCTTCCCCAGTCACCCTTTCACCTCCACCTGCCCCAAAAGCCTGTCTTCCCTATCCAGCCTTCACTCCATCCTCCCCCTTACTCTGTTTCAAGCCTCCGCTTGCCTCCCGAGGCCAGATTCGGTATAGCATTTGCTACTGGCATTTGAGTGAAGTTACTTGGGGCCCTCATAAAGCTGAGAGGAACATCTACTGGCCTTAAAGTTGTGGAATTAGTGAAGTTCACCAGGCGCATGCCACTTATAAAACAGAATATGCTAAATTCTCATTAGCGGGGAACTGAATTTGGAGGACAAACCTAATTGTGATGAGGTGGCCCTTTAATTAGCATACATGAGATTCTAATCAATGTAACTTTGTGACATTGTTCGTCAAAAAATTCGGCTCGCCTTTAACCCGCCTGTAAAGTCATCATAGAATCATTGAACAGAGTCGTAGAATCCGTACAGTGTAGAAAGAGGCCATTCATAGAATCCCTACAGTACAGAAGGAGGCCATTCAGCCCAAGGAGTCTGTACCGACCACAATCCCACCCAGGCCCTATTCCTGTAACCCGGCACATTTACCCTGCTAATCTCCCCCCCACTAGGGTTAATTTACCATGGCCAGCTAATCCAGCTAACCCAGACATCTTTGGATTGTGGGAGGAACCCGGAGCACCCGGAGGGAACCCACACAGACAAGGGGAGAAAGTGCAAATTCCACACTGATGGTGACCCAAGGCCGGAATTGAATATGGGTCCCTGGCGCTATGAGGCAGCAGTGCTAATCACTGTGCCACCATTCGGCCCATCCAGCCTACACTGACAACAATCCCACCCAGGCCTTATCCCCTTAACCCCATGTATTTACCCAGCTAGACCGCTGGACACTGAGGGCAATTTAGCATGGCCAATCTACCTAACCCGCACATCTCCGGGAGAATAAAATTTGCAAGGTTTATCCTGCCATCAGCAAACAGATTTTTTGCCTCCCACCAAATTAGTGCCCCTGTCCACCATGATTCCCACCAGTAACGAGAGCAGAAAGCTCTGCCCAGTGAAGGGATCGAGAGGGACGATGGTGATCGGTTTCAGCTATTTGTCATCAAACCCTCTCAAAGACCTGAAACCCAGAATTGAGCTGATAGTTGGGGCTACAGTGCTACCTGCCATCCTGTATATGTCAGAGACACGGACAATGAACACCACCACCTTCATCCTCCCCCCCCCATCAGTGGAAATCTCTTGCTCGAAACTGTCTAAACTGGAGGAGAAGCACCACTTCGAACATTTCTCACAGACCTAGGTGGAGGCCCAGTCCAGTGAATGGAGCAAAGCAAAATCCCACTCACCTCATCAAACACTACCTGCCCCACCTATGACAAAGTGTCTGGATCTGACACTGGACTTTTTAGTCACCTCAGACTGACAACCTTAGAGTGGAAGAATGTCATCATGGGTCCTGAGGGACTGCCTAAAGGCGGCATGGTGGCACAGTGGTTAGCACTGCTGCCTGACAGCATATCACAGAACCCTGGTTCAATTCTGGCCTGTGGGCACTGTCTATATGGAGTCGGCACGTTCTCCCCATGTCTGCGTGGGTTTCCTCTGGGTGCTCTGGTTTCCTCCCACGGTCTAAAGATGTGCAGGTTAGGTGGATTGGCCATGCTAAATTGTCCCTTAGTGTCCAAAGATGGTGGATTAGCCATGGTAAATTTAGGTGGTTACAGGGATAGGGCAGGGGAGTAGGCCTGGGTAATATACTCTTTCAGAAGGTCAGTGCAAGCTTAATGGGCTGAATGGCCTCCTTCTGCACTGCAGCGATTCTATTCTATGTTCAAAGGAGAGGAGAAGACGGTGGTCCTGGAATGGAAAGCAGTTTTGGTAAGCCAGAGCAAGACATGAGAGTCCTTTGTGTGTTTGAGCCAGACATGGCAGTGTGTGGCTAAGACAATAGTCTGTCATATCCATTCAAGTCTGCATGGACTTTAGGGAATGTAGGTATAGACTATACCAGATTGAACAACCAGGGCGACTGAGAATAACATTAGTTTCAATTTCAAACATTGGTTACGTTGCTTTCAAAACATACAGGCAAATGCAAGATAGGTGGCCTTACACACATATAAACAAAACAGAGCAACCTCCCTGTAATCGGAAGTGACCTTTCAACATGTCTTCAATTATCAAGGTGGAGTTGTTCTTGATAAACAAGTCAAGGTCATGGTAACTTTAGTATCTATTTCCCCATGTGGGGAAGGTCGATATGTACGGTAATGAGAATGAAATTTAACAACAATCACTACTTCCATTTAGAAAGATAAAATAAAGTACTTGTACTTGTGTTATTGCAACTTTCACAATGACCCCAAAGCACTTGACAGCAAATTAGGTATTTTTGGAATGTAGTCACTCTTGGAATTGAAATGTAGAAGCTAATTTGTGCATAATAATGAGGTAAATGACCAGATAATCTGTTTCAGCAATGTTTGATGAGAGTTTAGGGTTGATCAGTAGACTGGGGGAGTTCTCCTGCTCTTTATAAAGTATCATTGGATTGAGTCCACCTAAACCGACAGGGAGGGGGTTTAACTTTATCTGTTGTTCAAAAAGGGGGACCCTTTAACAGTGCAGTATTCCTTCTATACTACACAGAGGTGTCAGTCATGATTTGGTGCTCAAACTCTAGAGTAAGGCTTGAATCTACGATTATTTAATCCAGAGGCAACATTGCTACAACTGCAGGTGGGAGGGGGAGGTGCATGGATCGCCTTCAGTTGGTCTAAGTGGTTGTTATCATTCAACACTGTGTGATTAGTTCGTCTGTGTGAAGTATCCAACCTAGCATTGCTGTGAGTCTGGAGTCACATGTAGGCCAGATCAGGTATGGATGGCAGATTTCCTTCCATAAAGGGCATTATTGAACTGGATGGGTTTTTTTAATCATTAGATTTTTAATTCAAGATTTTTTTATTGAATTCAAATTTCGCCATGTGCCATGTACCCAGTCGCCAGATCATTACCCTGGAGCTCTGGTTTACTAGTTGTAGGTTTACCACTATGTCACCGCCTCCTCCATTTTCGAATGGCAACCATCTACGCCAGTAGTTCACTTTTACACTCGGTGTCTTAAGTCAACCCCTGTTTTTGAAGGGATCCTTCAAAGCCTCAAAATTCGACATATACGCTGACATCTGCGGTTTGTCAAACAATCACAATGAGCAAAAATTGGCTCCTTCTATGGGATGGCACGGCGGCACAGTGGTTAGCGATGTGTGTCTCACAGCTCTAGGCACCTGGGTTCAATTCCAGCCTAGGGTTACTAAGTGTGTGGAGTTTGCACATTCACCCACTGTGTGCGTGGGTTTCCTCCGGGTGCTCCGGTTTCCTCTCACACTCCAAAGATGTGCAGGTTAGGCTGCTAAATTGCCCCTTGTTGTCAGGATTGAATTATAAATATGTGGAGTTACTGGGATAGGACCTGGGTGGGATTGTCGTCTGCTCGATGGTCTGAATGTCTTCCTTCTGCACTGTAGGGATTCTATGATTCTACATCAGATGGCAAACAGAGACTGAAATTCAACTTCAGGACGGGGGCTGAAATGGGCCGAAGCTGATCAACCACCAATTACATCCCTCCCCAGATTCTCCTTGAAAGGTAAAAGGAACTATGGGTAGGCCTTATAGCTTTTAGGTCAGAATGCAGTGCAGCAGAACAGCCAAGGCTTATTTTTCCCACCAGAGTTAAAGGTACTAATGATACAAAGCTGCATAAAACATCAACAGAATCTTCCCAATTGTACCGCCAGCATTGTCAATATTTTATCACCTACACGTCCCCTTTGCAGCCCACTACTGCTCATTATGCATCAGACAAGCACCTTGTAACTGAAGCTGCAGAAAAAGACTCCTAAGGTTAATTGCAATGGTATTCACTAATAGGCTGGAATAAGCTAAAATATGCACACACAAAAAAAAAATCAAGACAACTTTGCTGCTTGCGTAGTCTATCGAGGGGGAGAAAAAAGAAAGAAATTCTGTGCATTTAGTAACACGTTGAATCACAGGTGTTCTGTAGTAAGATGTGAAAGCTGGCGAGCATGCAGTCCTCACTCGTAGTGTTCAACCACCAGATATGTGGGTCAATTTGAACGTCAGCATTAGTATTCCAAGGCTACCAGCTGTGAAACTGATACGCTGCGCAGTTATTTTTATCCTCTCCTCAACTGCAGCTCTTATTCAGTTGATGTGTAGGAAATCTGAGATTGTATATATTACCTGCCTCTCTCCAACCTGCATCTCCCCCTTCCAATACCCCTAAAACCTCCATCCCACCATATACACACACGCACACGCACTATCAGAATGACGTTGTACATTTCTATAATATTATACAGCAGATTTGGAGATGTAAAAATTGTCATACAGCTTTTCCTAATTCAATGCCGGCAGCACTATCCAATATTGATATCTTCTGGCCAGCCCCTCACGGATATTGGCACCGGACTGGGATTACTGTGGCAACTTTGTATCGGCTGCGTAATGGAAAAGGGAGCTGGCACTGCACAAGACATTTTTCACTTGCTACAACAGGAACAATACATGAGTAAGGTAACAAATACAAAGAAATATAGAATTCTTCAGGTTTGTTTTAATCCATTCGTGGGGTGTGTACATCACTAGCTGGGCTGGGATCAGCATTTATTAGTCCATCCCTAATTGCCCTGAGCTGAGCGGCTTGCTCGGCTATTTCAGAGGGCATTTACGAATCAACCACATTGCTGTGGATCTGGAGTCTCATGTAGGCCGAACTGGCTAAGGATGACAGACTGCCCTCCCTAAAGGGAAATTAGTGAATTAAATGAACCAGATGGGGTTTTTTTTTTTAACGATAATCGGCAATGGTTTCATGGTCAGCGTTAGACTTTTAATTCCAAATTTTTATTGAGTTCAAATTTCAATACCTGCCATGGTGGGATTTGAACCCTAGTCATAGAAACATAGAAAATAGGGGCAGGAGGAGACCATTCAGCCCTTCAAGCCTGCTCCTCCATTTATTATTCATGGTTGATCATCCAACCCTGATCCCATCTTCCCCCTTATCCTTTGATCCCTTTTACCCCAAGTGCTATATCTAGCTGCTTCTTGCTAACATTCAATGTTTTGGCCTCAACTACTCGTTGTTGTCGCAAATTCCAGAGGGTGACCACTCTCCGGGTGAAGAAATTTCTCCTCATCTCTGTCTTAAACAGTTTACCCCGACACCCCCACCATTGGGAACATCCTTCTTGCAACTACCCTGTCTAGTCCTGTTAGAATTTTCTATGTCTTCGGGGCATTGCCTCCCTTGTGCTCATGTTATAGTGTCCCTTCCCAAACAGAGAGCTATAGTCCACACATGCCATCTTGAAATCCTAACTGTCTTATTTTTCAAATAAAGCAAAAAGTACTCACCCCTCCCCAATGTAGTACAGAAATACCATTATCATTTTAATTTAGAGTCCTGTATAGCACAGTGAGGCTGAGGGATGATGATGGTTAATAAAGGCAGATGGCCAGTACAGCTACAACATGATGTGATAGAATCCAAATAAGGAAATCTTGGCTAAAATTCCCATCTTGATATTCATGCATAAGCTTAGAAGTAAAGGCCACATTAAGTCAGTGCAGACCATCTGGGGAATGGAGGGAGGGTTGACTCATTGATGTTTGTGTGTATGTAGGGCTCTTTTCCATGTAATTTTGTACAGATCCTGACAAGGCAGTTGATGATTAATGATAACAGTTTCCAGTGAATTTCTCTGTGTGCTTAATCGCTTTGCATTTTTGACCGTGGATGCATAGTCTCTGGTTGCAAGGAAGGAAAACAGGAACCAAGTGGGTTCCAAACTGAATCCCTGAAAAGAACTGCTTTGTGAAAATTGTATCCTTCATAGAAGTTCCTTTGAAAGTGACACATTTCAGTTGTTCACACAGGATTTGCCAATTATGCTAAGCCAAGCAGCACTACATCCAGCTGTTAATTTGGCAATCAGTGAGTACAGTCCAGCAGAATTTCGTCCTTTCCTCATCCTGGAATGAATTCCAAATGGTACAACATCATAGTGGGCAGATTGCAATTTTTCTATGGAATTGTTCAACAGATCTTTCCACAAATCTTTGGCTCTCAACTCAGTTTTCCTGGAATTTTTATGTGTGTAAAGAAAACCGTTGAGTTCCTCCAGATGGATAAAATGAAAGGAACTCCCTTTCAGCCGAGATATCGATTAGCAGTGGGTGGCATGCTGACACAGCGGTTAGTACTACTGCCTCACAGCGCCGGGGACCAGTGTTCGATTCCTGGCATGGGTCACTATCTATGTGGAGTTTGCACGTTCTCCCCGTGTCTGCGTGGGTTTCCTCAGGGTGCTCCGGTTTCCTCTCACAGTCTGAAAGACATGCAGGTTAGATGCATTGACCCGAGTGTGGCGACTAGGCGAATTTCACAGTAACTTCATTGCAGTGTTAATGTAAGCCTTACTTGTGACTAATAAATAAATATCACAGTTACAAAATAAATTTCTGGAGAACACAGCATTGTGGGGTTCAAAATTCTGTTGCAGTACATGCTATTAGAGTCTTTCTTTTCAAAATAAGGCAAAGACCCATGTTGAATAATCTCACAGTAAAACACATTCGCCTCCACCTTTATAGACATATCCCTCTTTTTGGGTTGCCAATCGTCCTGGAGCCTCTAGGAATTAAAAATTAATTTCCCGCACCCTGCTCTCTGAGAGAAAAAAGTGTAAGGCTATTAAAAATATTATTGGCAATTTTTAAGATTTCCTTTCAATGCTTTCATTTATTAGTTATAAAAATAATGGCAATGTTCTTATTTGAATTTAACAAGCTCAATCAATGAAAAAAAATCATTGGTAACAGAAGGAAACCTGCTGCCAAGCTGAACTCCCCAAATGACTTGGCTATTAACTATCACCCCCATGTGATACTAAGTATCACACACCTGTAAGGCCCATGCTTTACGCTCAGTTAACTGATCACAGCCAGGCTGGCGCTACAGTTGGCCATAGAGATAGTGATAGGGAAGAAAATGTATGTTTAACTGATAGTAGGTGTGATGACTTCAGCCAGGCTAATGAGATTGGCTTTCTTGAGTATGAACTACCTGATGAGTCCATTGGGCACCGCAGGGGCTGGGATGTATTATCGACCCTGATAATCACCTTTTGATTTAATGTTTTAAGTTTCCTTTCGACTTTGTTTTTTGTTCGGGCTGTTCCCCCTCCTTTTGGGGAGCTGCCCCTTTTAATTTGTCCTTAAGTTAATTTGAGTTAGTTTATTATGTTGGTACCAGAAAATAAATACCTGATGTGTCCTAATTGATGGTTAAATCAGGGAGCTGCATGCTCCCTATTTAAAGCAAGTGTGTCAGACTCCCAGCCTACATTCAGCAGGGAGCAACTGGAAAGCTGTCTGAGTACCGACGTATGGTGTAAATAAAGTAACTTGGTGACGGGACTTTCGCCTCCATGGAGTTATTACAGTAGGAATCGTTATGAGCCTATTTGCTTTTCAATTTTCAATGAATTCATCTCCAAACTCCGTGGCACTTCCCTCTGCGACTGGATCCTGAACTTCCTAACTCACAGACCACAATCAGTAAGGATAGGCAACAACACCTCCTCCACGATCATCTTCAACACCAGTGCCCCACAAGGCTGTGTTCTCAGCCCCCTATTATACTCCTTATGCACCTATGACTGTGTGGCCAAATTCTCCTCCAATTCGATTTTCAAGTTTGCTGACGACACCACCATAGTGGGTCGGATCTCAAACAATGATGAGACAGAGTACAGGAATGAGATAGAGAATCTGGTGAACTGGTGCAACAACAATAATCTCTCCCTCAATGTCAACAAAATGAAAGAGATTGTCATTGATTTCAGGAAGCATAAAGGAGAACATGCCCCTGTCTACATCAACGGGGATGAAGTAGAAAGGGTCAAGAGCTTTAAGTTCTTAGGTGTCCAGATCACCAACAACTTGTCCTGGTCCCCCCCATGCCGACACTACAGTTAAGAAAGCCCACCAACGCCTCTACTTTCTCAGAAGACCAAGGAAATTTGGCATGTCAACTATGACTCTCACCAACTTTTACAAATGCACCATAGAAAGCATTCTTCCTGGTTGTATCACAGCTTGGTATGGCTCCTGCTCTGCCCAAGACTGCAAGAAACTACAAAAGGTCGTGAATGTAGCCCAATCCATCAAGCAAACTAGCCTCCCATCCATTGACTCTGTCTACACTTCCCGCTGCTTCGGCAAAGCAGCCAGCATAATTACGCATCCCAGACATTCTCTCTTCCACCTTCTTCTGTTGGGAAAAAGATACAAAAGTCTGAGGTCACGTACCGACCGACTCAAGAACAGCTTCTTCCCTGCTACCATCAGACTTTTGAATGGAACTA
Organism: Mustelus asterias; assembly: GCF_964213995.1. NCBI lineage: Eukaryota > Metazoa > Chordata > Chondrichthyes > Carcharhiniformes > Triakidae > Mustelus > Mustelus asterias. The sequence goes on along the minus strand of NC_135825.1, from coordinate 27,497,434 downwards.
CCTTGCATTAAGTTGATCTTTCTCTACACTCTAGCTATGACTGTAACACTACATTCTGCACTCTCTCATTTCCTTCTCTATGAACGGTGTGCTTGGTCTGTATAACGCACAAGAAACAATAATTTTCACTGTATGTTAATACATGTGACAATAATAAATCAAATCAAATCAAACTAAATCAATGGGCGGCACAATGGCACAGTGATTAGCATTGCTGTCTCACAGTGTCAGGGACCCGGGTTCGATTCTCGGCTTGGGTGACTATCTGTGTGGAATTTGCACATTCCCCCAGTATCTGCGTGGGGTTCCTCCGGGTGCTCCAGTTTCCTCCCACAATCTGAAAGATGTGCTGGTTATGTGCATTGGCCATGCTAAATTCCCCCTCAGTGTACCCGAACGGACGCCGGAGTGTGGCGATTTTCACAGTAACTTCATTGCAGTGTTTATGTAAGCCTACTTGTGACAAAAGGATAAAAGATAAAAATAATGAACTTTAAAAACTTTAAAACAATTGGCATGAGAAAACAGTGGCACAATGACATGTCAGCCAACCAATGGATGGAATGTGGGGACAGAGTGATTGGAAACAGGAGACTATGAGTTGAATTTCCAGGAATACATCTCGCAGAGTTGGCAACCCTCTCCTCTCCCTATGGGGCCTGTGACTGATTTCCCCCCCAGTCCATCTATTCTATGGTCAATTGTAGCACCAATTGAGCTGTGATCAGTTAACCGAGCTTACGAGTGGGGCCTCACCAGTCCGCGACCCTCATTATCACACAGGGCAACAGGTACTAACTGAGTCATTTGGGGAGCTCAGCATAGCAGCAGGTTTTATCCTGTTATGGATGAAATTATTAAAATTAATCGAGCTTGTTAAATCCATATAAGCATGTGCTGATTAGATAATTGTGCAATTTTCTCTGGGCAGGGATACGAATTGTAGGAATCTAAGAATTTTCACAGCTTTGGTCTGCCTTTTCTATGTATATCAATCATTAAGAATTTTTTAAAGTTACACTTTCGGTGCCAATGTGAATTTGCGTCTGGAGTGTCCCATTTTTGGGAAACATTAAAACACCTATGAACAGGAACTGAAATTAATTAGTGTTCTATACAGAATATCGCCGGACACGCTGTTCATTTTTTTCATTCGTTCATGGGATGTGGGTGTCACTGGCAGGGCCAGCATTTATTGCCCAATCCTGAGGACATTTAGGTATCAACCACATTGCTGTGGATCTGGAGTCACATGTAGAGTCATAGACTCATAGAGTCATCGAGGTTTACAGCATGGAAACAGGCCCTTCGGCCCAACTTGTCCATGCCGCCCCTTTTTTTAACCCCTAAGCTAGACCAAATTGCCACATTTGGCCCATATCCCTCTCTACCCATTTTACCCATGTAACTGTCTAAATGCTTTTGAAAAGACAAAATTGTACCCGCCTCTACTACTACCTCTGGCAGCTTGTTCCAGACACTCACCACCCTCTGTGTGAAAAGATTGCCCCTCTGGACCCTTTTGTATCTCGCTCTTCTCACCTTAAACCTATGCCCTCTAGTTTTAGACTCCCCTACCTTTGGGAAACGATATTGACTATCTAGCTGATCTATGCCCCTCGTTATTTTATAGACCTCTATAGGTCTGTAGGCCAGATCAGGTAAGGACAGCAGATTTCCTTCCCTAAAGGACATTAATGAACCAGATGGATTTTTACGACATTGACAATGGTTTCGTGGTCATCAGTAGATTCTTAATTCCAGATTTTTAAAAACTGAATTCAAATTTCACCATCTGCCGGGGTGGGATTCGAACCCGGGTTCAGTGACAATACCCCTACACCACCACCTCCCTCATAGACAGTCATTTTACACCTGGTTGCATCCAGAGTATCATTAGGGTTGAGTTTGACTTTTGGTCAGATGGAAAATGGTGAAGTGTAACGTTGGTCACCTGTAACATTGGCAAAGAGACAGGTGAAAATTTGTAGCACTGACTTCATGAACTAATGCACGCCGGAGCGCAAAACAGGCATCCTCAAACAGTTCATTGAAGAAAGGCTGGCATGCAGAATGCCGCTTTGGCTACCGTCAAGATTGGTCCGGGAGGGGAGGGAGGGTTCCTAGCATGGCAATGGCCCAGCTTGTTTTGTGGGACCTGGAAGAGCATTTCTGTTCTTATGAGCCCCACAAAAATGATTTTTAACTACTTTAACTGGGCCTATTCATGCTAGTGAAAATAATCAGAGGTACGCAGTGCACACTTGGGCCATTTCCAATCTAAAATGGTAATCGGGGTCAAGGACCCTGATTTGAATTTTAAAATGGACTGGAGTTTTGAAACAGGTTGGGTTCCCAGTGGTAGACTTTTTTTCAAAATGGTGCAAGTCACACTGATTGGGGTAACGGAATTGTGAAACTACTGACTCCATTTTGAATCTGGTTAAAGTTCAGAAATTCATAGAATCCTGCAGAAGGAGGCCATTTGGCCCATTGAGTCTGCACCAACCACAATCCCACCCAGGGCGTATCCCCATGTGTTTACCCTAACTAGTCCCCCTGACACTAAAGGGCAATTTAACATCATCAATCCACCTAACACATGCATCTTTGGACTGTGGGAGGAAACCGGAGCACCCAGAGGAAACCCATGCAGACATGGGAAGAACGTGCAAACTCCACGCAGACAGTGAACCAAGCCGGTAATCAAACCTGGGTCCCTGGCGCTGTGAGGCAGTGGTGCTAACCACTGCCCCACCGTGCCTCCCCTAGATAGAACAGTTTAAAATTAACCCCATTATGTTCTTGATGCAAAACTAAAAGCATTATCTTTAGTGAATGATGGCTTACGACATTTTCTACTTTTTTAAATCCCACTCTATATTACCTTCCTCCAAGTGTGTTAAATTGGCCACAGTTATACAATTTCCATACAGGAACTGTAAGTATTGTAATGTAAAGATAGAATTCAATAGATCAAATATTATGTGCCCCTGGGGTGAAGATCAGTGAGATTTACTGATAGTCCCTGTAGTTGAGTACAAGCTGTGGGAAACCTCATGAAATGTATCTCTATAGGCAAGCACAGACTACAGAAGTCATGAATGCAGCAAAGGCTATTCAGTACAGAACTAGCCCTGTAGGCAGGAACTCTCTTCACAGATCTCTGTCGAGCTTTCCTTTCAAAAGAAATTCTGCTTAACACATACCATTTGTATCCACAATACAGGAGGAAGGTAATTTGCTCACTAACCCCTGAGCTGGCTGCTAGGAAGTGGTTTATCTTCAGATTTCCTCTCTCCTGTGGGGAAGTGCCTTTCTCCAACTATGTTTCCCCTGACTTTGCTGTAGATTGAGAGCTGGATATATGAGGAATTCTAGTTATGAAAATACATTCTGCTGCTCAGTATAGCAAACTGACACTTCAATCGGGAGTGCCACAAAAGCATGGCTAACCAGGATATTGTCGTAATTAATACCTCTCAGTTAAAATGTCACACATTCAACAAACTAGGAATTACAAAATACTTAATAAGGACCCGTAACCTCTGGTGTCTGTAGTGAGACAGTCTTATTGTGCAATGTCATTAAAAATATATACCATTTTATGGGCGTCACGGTGGCACAATGGTTAGCACTGCTGCCTCACAGAGCCAGGGACCTGGGTTCGATTCCCGGCTTGGGTCACTGTCTGTGTGGAATCTATACGTTCTCCCTGTGTCTGCGTGGGTTTCCTCTGGTGCTCCGGTCTCCTCCCACAGTCCAAAGATATGCGGGTGTGGTTGATTGGCCATGCAAAATTGCCCCTTAGTGTCAGGGGGAATTAGTAGTGTAAATACGTGGGGTTATGGGAATAGGGCCTGGGTGAGACTTTTGTCGGTGCAGGCTTGATGGACCAAATGGCCTCCTTCTGCACTGTAGGGATTCTATGATGCTATGGACGTTGCATTTGTACGGTAATATCGGATGGGGATGGGGTGAGGTTTAGCTGTGTTGTTCCTACAGCCAGGCAGTACTCTGATATTCATTGCTGGGGGCACAGTGCCAGAAGACTGTCAGCATCTTTAGAACTTTGCTCTAGCATGAACCAGTGTCATCTGGGAGGAAGGAAGTAAAAGGTGGCGGCAATTTTATTTAAATGGGTTAATTAAGTCGTGTTACCTGATACCAGAAACTGTGCAGGGTGAAACGTCACCATTAGATTAAAAAAGCTGAGGTGAAAATGAGCAAAGGATCACATTGCTAACAATTTCGTCAAAAATGAAAACGCGGCTCTCACACAGAAATACATAGCGGATAAAAGAAAGACGCGCACTTTGTTTTACACAATAAGTTGTGATGATCTGGATCGCACTTCCTGAAAAGTTGATGGATCAGATTTGATTTGCAGAAGGAAACTGAATTTATAGGGAGAAAACTGTAGGGTGATGGAGAACGATCAGGGAACGGGATAACTGGATAGTTCTTTCGAAGATCCTGGACAAGAATGTCTGGTCAACTGACTCCTCCTATGATGTGTGATTAGATGATTCTTCCATGACCTTGGAATGTCCGAAGATGATTTTTTTAGCCAATAAAGCATTTTTGAAGTGCGCTCACTGTTGTAATATAGGAAATATTGCAATTAACTGCACACAGCAATGTCCAGGAAACAACAGTGTGATAATGACCAGGTGATATGTCTTGGTGCTGTTGGTTTAGGGATAAATGATGACCAGAAAACTGGGGAGAACTTTTATGTTTTACTATGAACGTGGGATTCTTTGGGTCCACTTGAGAAGGGGTGTCAATTTAATGTCTCAACTGAAAAAGGCTTGTCCAAAGTGGCACGGTAGCACAGTGGTTAGCACTGCTGCTTCACAGCTCCAGGGACCTGGGTTCAATTCCCGGCTTGGGTCACTGTCCGTGTGGAGTTTGCACATTCTCCTCGTGTCTGCGTGGGTTTCCTCCCACAGTCCAAAGATGTGCGGGTTAGGTTGATTGGCCATGCTAAAATTGCCCTTAGTGTCCTGGGATGCGTAGGTTAGAGGGATATGGGGGTAAATATGTAGGGATATGGGGGTAGGGCCTGGGTGGGATTGTGGTCGGTGCAGACTCGATGGGCCGAATGGCCTCTTTCTGTGCTGTAGGGTTTCTAAGTTCTAAGTTCTAAATGTGCAGCAAACGTGCTCAGTTCTGCACTGGAATGACTGCCTTGATCTTCAGCCCAGGTCTGTGGAGTGAGACTGGAACTGATAACTTTCTGACTTAAATACAGAAATGCTTTCACTGCCCCATGGCTGACATCTTTTCTTGCCAAAAGTATACTTTATTCATGTTCAGTTCAAAATTGGCATCACTCAAAGTACAATGAAGTTCACTCTCCTTCAACACAGTACGTGGCGCTCTGGTGTGTTCACCACCTACAATCATGGGTTATATTTACAATTTACATTTGCATTTCATGTCAAACATTCACTGCTGCATACGGCCGGAGTAGGGTTCCACACAGGATCCAGCAGCCTCAGCATATTTTGGCTGAAAGGCTTGGAGAATGGCCATTCCTCATTGAGTCTTTGTGGTGGCTCCTCCAAGCCATACTGCATTCCTCAGCACGTAATCCTGTACCCACTGGAATGTCTCAGTTTGTGCAACACTCAGTCATCAACAGCTCTTTTCAGTGGAATACCAATAAATTTCAGGCAGACCAAAGAGCTTCTTTTATTGAATTGAAGGTCCTTCAGCAGCAGTTGATATTTATCTCAGTGTACGTCCCTGGAACAGAGTCCTGTGGTAAACAGCTTCTTGGGAGGGATGAACATCAACAAAGCCCTGCACAGCTCTTGCCAGACCTCTGCATAGGCACATTCCCAAAGGAGGTGGTCCCTTCCCCACCACCGCTGCCTCATGGGTAGCGGGCTAGGCCATGAGACTCCAGGTGCGCAGGAAGGATGTGACAGTGAGGGTCCTTCTCACCACCAACCAGGCTATATTTTGGTGCTTGTTCTGGTGGTGAGGCGAAGTGACTTTGACAGTCTGCTCAGGGAACTATCAGACAGGATCCATCATCTGCATTTCCTGCAGAACCTCAAGGATGTTGGGTGTGGAACATAGCCTTGGTAAGAAGTCTCACAACACCAGGTTAAAGTCCAACAGGTTTATTTATTAGCACGAGCTTTTGGAGCACAGCTCCTTCATCAGGTGAGTGGGCGTTGTGTTCACAAACAGGACATATATATTCACAAACTCAATTATAAAATCAAAAGAGAAAATGGTCTGGCAGCATCTGTAAGGAGAGAAAAGAGCTGACGTTTTGAGTCCAGACGACCCTTTGTCAAAGCTAAAAGGCAAAGAAATTTATATTTATTTATAATATTTTTATTTTTATTCTGCAGGGTGAGGGAATGAAAGATGAGTCATAGCCACAGAAACCAGGGAAACCAGTTAATAGCTGTCGACAGAGAGAGTAAAGGGTATGAATGGCCAAACGGCAGAGAAGCTAAAATGAAGATTTGGGGTGGGGTGGGGGCAAAGAAAAATGGATGGGACAGAGTTGAGGTTTAGCAAAGGAGAAGCAAAGAGGGAGAAAAGGTAAGGGAAGGGGCGTAAAGTAGGGGAAAAGAGTGGGAAGAAAAATGAAGAAAGACAATAAAGAAATAAAAGTAAAAAATTAAATAAAATAGAATGAAAACAAAGGGGTCAAGGTGGGGTAGAGCAAATATCTGAAGTTGTTGAATTCAATGTTGAGGCTGAAAGGCTGTAAAGTGCCTATCATAGAAATCATAGAAACCCTACAGTACAGAAAGAGGCCATTCAGCCCATCGAGTCTGCACCGACCACAATCCTACCCAGGCCCTACCCCCATATCCCTACCCCCATATCCCTACAAGCCTAACCGGAAGATGAGATGCGGTTCCTCCAGTTTGCATTGAGCTTCACTGGAACATTGCAGCAAGCCAAGGACAAACATGTTGGCATGGGAGCAGGATTCTGTGTTAAAATGACAAGCAACCTGAAGATCAGGGTCCTGATTGCGCTCCTGAGACCGAAGGTGCTCAGCAAAGCCGAGGCAGGAGTGTTCCCTTCCTGTTGGGGAACACTTCAGCAGTCAAAAGCATGTAGCCTCTGATCTTCGGGTAAGCGTTCTCCAAGGTGACCTCCAAGACACACGACAATGCAGAATTGCCGAGCAGAAACTGATAGCCAAGTTCCGCACACTTGAGGACGGCCTCAACCGGGATCTTGGGTTCATGTCAAACTATCTGTAACCCTCACGACTTACTAGGGCTTGCAAAATCTCACTAACTGTCCTGGCTTGAGACAATTCACACCTCTTTAACCTGTGCTTAACCCTTGTTCCACTCGCATTGTCTGTATCTGTAAAGACTTAATTATCTGTTAAGACTCGCATTCCAACCATTATCTTGTAATTGAGTAAATTACATATAAATTACATCTCCTTACAGATGCTGCCAGACCTGCTGAGATTTTCCAGCATTTTCTCTTTTGGTTTCAGATTCCAGTATCCGCAGTAATTTGCTTTTATCTTGTAATTGTGTTTGTGTCTATATATGCCCTGTTTCTGAACCCAACTCTTCACTCACCTGATGAAGGAGCAGCGCTCCGCAAGCTCTTGCTACCAAATAAACCTGTTGGACTTTAACCTGGTGTTGTGAGACTTCTTACTATACCTATCCCAGTCCAAAGCCAGCATCTCCACATCATGAACATAGCCTTGATGCACTTGTGGTAAAAGACAGTTTTTCTGCACAAACATTTCCACGAGGCACAGGTGGTGGTGCACTGTGCAATTAACTGCATTGTCCCATGGCAGGACAAAACACTAGATGGTGAGGTGCTTACCTGTCCTGGCATGCCAAGCATCCACACCATATTGAAACAGTCACAACTGAGTTGGGCTGGTCACATATCTAGAAGGCCCGACACTCGCTTACCAATGTGCATCTTCTATGGAAAGTTTGGGTCTGAGATGTGCCCTCATGGCAGTCAAAGGAAATGCAACAACAGCGCATTAAAGGCTTCACTTAGGAATTTTGATATTGGCTTTGTGTCATAGAATCATAGAATCATAGAAACCCTACAGCACAGAAAGAGGCCATTCGGCCAATCAAGTCTGCACCGACCACAATCCCACCCAGGCCCTACCCCCATATCCCGACATATTTACCCACTAATCCCTCTAACTTACGCATCTCAGGACACTAAGGGCAATTTTAGCATGGCCAATCAACCTAACCCGCACATCTTTGGACGTCTTGGGAGACGGTCACCCAGGATTGCTGCACTAGGTGCCACCAACTGACAAAGAAGCAGTCTCCTTTGAGAGCAAGCGCATTTCAGAGGCAGAGCGAGAACACAAGGAGAGGAAATCCCGAACCAGAAATTCGGCCAAAACTCAGTCAGTTGCTGTATCCTCTCCTATCTGCATCAGAACCTGTCAGGTGCAAATCGGCTTTCGCCCTCAGCAGCGTGACCATCGGAACCCTATCAAACACCCCAGATGACCAGCGTGGACATCTTTACCTTGAAGGAGAAAGAAGCATTTGAAAGCAAACTGGATTGTTAAGTGCTGTACTTCGATATGTATCCTGGCATGTAAAATGTCAACATGTGATGCCTACCAGCAAACCATTGTTTTTATAATGGTTTCCATTGTAATGAAATTCATACATTAATGTGCAAATATAGAAGTCAGAAACTTTGCATACACTGGTTCTTATCCCTTGGGCCTAACTTGCTGATTTGTCTACAAATTGTGTTTGATTCATTGGCCAACCACATGCAACCAATTTACTGAAAAATAGTTAGGATTTGGACAGAACAGGAAAAATGTACAACTTGGGCACAGGCCCCAATAACTCCTATGTTAGCAATAGCAGCAAATATACCAACTTAAATCCTTTGGTACAACAGAGATGGTTGACATATTAAGCAGCCTCTCCTGACAGCTCAATATGTTGTGACATTGAACCACACAGCCCAAAGTTTTGATGTTCAGTTCCAGATACAGGCAAAAGTACTGATGCTGACATTGAAGTAATACTTCCTGAACCATGCAGTAGAAAAGTTTGCTTGATGAATGGTAAAAAGAATGGTCTGTGGGGGCGGTTCAGCTTGGATCTTTACAAATACCTTTGTTGAGGGAGGCAGCTGTTGAATCAGATTCTGTTCATACATGTCTCTTTTCAGACAAGAAACCTGGGCCAAAGTTTTACGTTCAGGGGTCCTGTGCATGATTGACCTAACTGAACTTACAATCTCATCAAATGACATTGGGCGTGCTTCCCGATGTCATCATGCCTGCATGAAATTTTGAATCAGTAGGCACCTGCCATCATTGAAAGGGTTAATTAAGGCCATTAGCAAGCCAATGAACAGTGATTTCACGCCACAATTTTCAGCTCATCGCGCGGGCAAAATGGATGCTCGCAAGTCACGTTCTTTTGCATTTCCTCATCTGAAGGCGAGAGAAAAGTCCTCGGAGCAGTTGCACTTTCTCTGTCATTGTGAATTCATCACTATGTGAGTGCAGAATTGTCCCCAAGTTTCTTTGCAATTCTTTAGCTTGTCAAGCCTGACTTTCAGCATTTCAGGACCTCATCTTCCCAGGAAGGCTTCCCTGAGGTTTGGAGCACAGAGATCCCTCATTTGCAAGGCACTCGTCCTCTGCATCTGATAGGGTATTTTGCTATTGGCACTCCAGTAATGTGTCAGTGGAAGAGTTCGGGGAGGTGGAGGGGGATTCGGGGATCCTGCGAACCTTCAGCTAAGTGTCCTAGGCTTGAATGCTTACTCGAGCCAATCAAACAATCATTAAATGAGAGTCCAACCCAGAATGCCAGTATCACATAACAGTTCACATATTGTCCACATAACAGTACATAGCACGAACAGTTACAAACCTGGGCAGCACCAGGCACCTACTCAAAGCATCAGCCAATTCAGCCCATTAAAAAACGTTTACGTTACTCCCCATGAGCAGAAGAAGTTGGAATCCCTAACTTCAAAATAATGAACATCAATAATATCACCCAAGGTGTGGTCAAGGTGCCTGCAACTTACATCCGTGGGTGCTGCGTCTTGGTGCCCCTCAACTGTGCTGATAATCCAGTCTTGGCAGGGCAGACTTCAGTGCCAGTTGGCATACACACTGAGCGCACAGAAGAATGGGCACCCGACTACCCTTCTCTAAGTTCATGCCATCTTTGCACTTACCCTTACTGACCGCAGAAGATCATTCAACCTTTTTGCGGCACTGGAGCCACGTGCAATGCACCACGTCATGTTCACCAACCTGGTCGGCAACCTCTGCCCAAGCCTTTTTGCCCAGGTGGGCCAGCCTTCTTTTGCTGTACCTGGGCACAAGAATTTGCCAACTGGCACTGATTTGCTCCACTGGACCTCCCACATATTCATTAGAGAAATGGGGGGGCAGAATGCCCACTCAACTTGCCCTCCCACCTTTCATGAGCATCAAGAACTGAGGCCATGACTGCAGAATGTACCCTCTGTACCCTCAGCCACCCCAGAACTATAGGCAGCCTTCAGCCACTTCACATATTAAACTCTCCCAGCAAAGGTGGCATGAACTTTTGTGGGGAAGAGTAATTGGGTGCCCATTCTGTGCATTCAGGGGTTTGGGTGTGTATGCCAATTGGCATGGGGATCCCCAGTGGATGCGGCGCCATTCCCTCCCCCCCACTCTCCGCAATGTAAACCCAACTGGCAGACATGTTTCACACTGGGTGGGCCTTAATTGGCCAACCAGTGTAATATTGCGTTAACAACATGATCTCAGCCGGGAGTGGGTTTTACAGCCTTTCATGTCTGTCTGCCTCAGTTCCAGAATAAACAGCTGGACCAACTGATCTTATGGAGTAAATGGAGAGGTTTTACAGAAGGAATAATCCTGTAATTGTTTCAACAATTACAACCACTACCTTTGGATAGTGGCCGGGATTCTCCGATGTTGTCCACCCCGCCACCACTGCCAGTGAGAATGGAGAACTCGGTGCTCAAATCTCCATTCACAGCAGCAGGACTGGAGAATCCCAGTCGCTGATGAGGTCTGAGAATCCAGGCTAATATCTTTAATCCACTCTATGAAATAATGGTGTCGATTTTAATAATGAGCATTAGATGGAACACTGAATCAGTCGCCCATAATACACCCAGACAATAGGAAGATAAATGTGATAGAGGGAATAATAATGGTCAGCTGTTCCCACCAAGCTTCCACACATTGGAGAAAGCTAAAACTGACTACAAAAAGCTTTTAAAACATACCCTTCACATAGAATGCACAGAGTTAATTGATCCAGTTTTTAATAGAGATAATAATGCTTGTGATTCCTTTGGCATTTACAATATTGGTATCTATTAAATGTTTTATAACATCTTATTAAAGAGCTAAAGGTCAGGAGGGAATGATTTGTAATGTTTATTGCAGAGTACTGCAGACGACAGTAATTTCATTTTGACTGGTATGAAATTTATAGGTGGCTTTTACCGATGTGACGACTTTATCTGGATGTTTGAATTTGTTCCTGATCTCTAGCTGCCTCTGGCCTTTACAGCCAGATGTGGAGTTCATTGAATGTACAGAGAGAAGCAGCAGCAGCAGTGGAATGACACAGATCAGTTCACCACATGAAGGGTTAACTATTCTCTTATCTCCCACGTTGTTTATGCTGATAGCTGTGTTTTGAGCAGCCCTATCACTGTGTTGTGATTATGATTTACACACATAACCCTGGCCTCACGTGGATTCAGAACCAAAGATAGCACAGTGTTATTGTAAAGAAATTCCCCAAGTTGGTGGTAAGGGAAGGAACAGCAACGTATGACAGTGTTGATGACTATGAATGTGTTAGCTGATACAAGGAAAATCTTCTGTGCATCATGGAAAGTCTGAAGATAATCACACAGAACTATGCTGTATACATGGACAAATCCTTTCCATTTAAAGAGATTTTGGTCACTCTTGTTTTTATTGTTTGTACCAGGTGCTAGTCATAGAATCACAGAATCCCTACAGTACAGGAGAAGGCCATTCGGCCCATCGAGTCTTTACCGACCACAATCCCACCCAGGCCCTATACCCGTAACCCCACACATTTACCCTGCTAATCCCCCTGACACTGGGGTCAATTTAGCCTGGCCAATCAACCTAACCCGCACACCTTTGAAACCATAGAAACCCTACAGTACAGAAAGAGGCCATTCGGCCCATCGAGTCTGCACCGACCACAATCCCACCCAGGCCCTACCCCCATATCCCACCCACTCATCCCTCTAACCTATGCATCTCAGGACACTAAGGGCAATTTTAGCATGGCCAATCAACCTAACCCGCACATCTTTGGGGTAGTGTGAGTGAAGGGTTGGATTAATCCAAAACTCAAATTTATTGATCATTTTGCATTGTCTCTTTCAATCTGTTTTTATTTTTATTCTTGTTTTCTTTCCCAAATGTGCTCCCTCCCAGTAGGTTGAATCTTATAAACCTTGCAGCATCAGCTTTGTTGGGGGCGGGGGGGGCAGGTTTGTGTTGTGGCCTCTCGGAGGCAGCCTATTAATTGGCCACGTCCAGGATGGTCGTGCAAGTGGGCAGGACTGGCACACGATAGGGATCAGGACCTGCATAACTGTCTCTGTGTCTGAGAATCTTCTACATTGAGCAGATTCTGCCCTATGATTCCATAGGCAAATGTCAATGGGCTATTGACCATGTAAAGTCAAAGCTGAAGTGGATCTCGGTTTCATAGAGGGATTCCAGCAGAGGTCATGGGACGTGGCCACGTGCCCAGGAACGCAGAGGTCATTCTGAAATAGCTCTTGGGGGGGGGGGGCAAAGGGATCAAGGGATATGGGGGGAAGGGGAGAATCAGGATGTTGAATTTGAAATCAGCCATGATCAAAATGAATTGTGAAGCAGGCTCGAAGGGCCAAATGGCCTACTCCTGCTTCTAATTTCACAAAAATGGATCATAGAAACCCTACAGTGCAGAAGGAGGCCATTCGGCCCATCGAGCCTGCACCCACCCACCCAAACATATCTGCGTCACCCCACATATTTATCTGCTAATCCCTCTAACTGATGCATCCTGGGACACTAAGGGGCAATTTATCATGGCCAATCAACTTAACCTGCACCTCTTTGGATTGTGGGAGGAAACCCACACAGACACGGGGAGAACATGCAAACTCCACACAGACAATCACCCAAGCCAGGAATCGAACCCAGTCCCTGGAGCTAACCACTGTGCCACCGTTTCTATGTATCTATTCTAAAGAACCCAAATACTGCGACATCTGTGTTCAAAAAAGGCTTCAAACTAGCCTGCCCCCTTTAAATAAAGCGGTGATCATCATTTACTGTTTCTTGCCAAATGCTTCCCAACTACAATGCGATAAAATGATCCTGTGCCAAAAAGTTTGTCTTCTCTTATGTCTGATTATTGGCTTACAGCGGCAAATGCCACACGCAATTTATTTTCAGTCTTTGGTCCTCGGCTGACCTCTAAGCCGTCGTAGTGATGACGATGAAAGGTTGACACCTGATCCATGCCATTTGGTACTTCAGTTTCCAAATTCTGAGACAGGTACACATCTGATCTGTGTCTTCTCTTGGTGCCATCAGTCACTGACAGCGAGGTGGGGGTCAAGTAAATGTGATTCCATGGGCCATGTCCAAGTTCGCTGGCAGGCTGTCCCATTCACATAATGTTATTCAAAGTCAGAAACTGTCCAAATACCGATCCCTCTTCGCTGGTTTCTTGTGTGCGCTCATTGGTAAATATATAGCTTAACAATTTTTCTTCCACAATATATTTACCAGGTCTCAGTGACTAGTGCTATAGTTATAATCCAAGCTTAGTATTTTCAATCCGCATAAAAGGAGTGGAACATCGTTGGCGACAGGTGTAACCTGACCCACCTGGCAGGAAAGGAACAGAATCATGTCAGCTGTCTGCATTACACCTTGTTCGATGTTCCTTTCCATTGACTTCAATGGAAAATAAAATCAGGCGGTGTGTCAAAATAGGCAGCCAAGCAAATCCCCTCAGCTTCCTGCTGGCTGGGTTAGGCTCTCCCAGTTTTACTTTGCATCTTTCAAGCATAGTGAGTTTTGTCTGCAGTTTAGCACCAGGTGATGCCAGCATTTGAGTTAGCACTACTCCAATAAGAACCCCAGTTGCCTAGCAATCAATCAGGAACATTAAAATCCTACGTGCACTACATTTTGTGCAACCCCGTGTTGGGCCTGTAACGACCCCAGGAAATGGCCCCTCCATGACAATGGGCGATAAAAGCAAAATACTGCGGATGCTGGAATCTGAAATACAAACGGAAAGTGTTGGAAAATCTCAGCAGGTCTAACAGCATCTGTGGAGCTAAACAGAGCTAAAGTTTTGAGTCTGGATGACCCTTCATCAGAGCTGTAATGACAATATGTGCTAGTTTTATGTCATTGATACGTATGCAACTATAATCACAGGTCTGAATTAAGGCCAAAATAGGCAAGCGACAACTCTGGCTCTGAAAGTGGAATGGAAACATCAAAAAATGAAAATGTATTTTGACTGAAATATTTAAAGCTATGATATAAATTATTGAAAGTATTCCCCCCTCGTCCCAAATAATGTTATATTTAAATTCTTAAAAGTGGATTTAATGAAATAGTTCACAATTTACTGTTCTATTGAACCATACAAAACAGAAAATCTGTATTTAGTCATCTGGCCTTACCTTAGATAGTAAGAAGTTTAACAACACCAGGTTAAAGTCCAACAGGTTTATTTGGTAGCAAAAGCCACACAACCTGGTGTTGTTAAACTTCTTACTGTGTTTACCCCAGTCCAATGCCGGCATCTCCACATCATGCTTACCTTAGATGACAGCAGTGATGTTATCACAAGGATTGGGGACGTTAAAGTCAGAAGGCCGTGATGGCCTACTCCTGCTCCTATTTCTTATGTTATTATGTTCTTATGTGAAGATGCCAGCATTGGACTGGGGTGGGCACAGTAAGAAGTCTCACAACACCAGATTAACGTCTAACAGGTTTATTTGGAATCACAAGCTTTCGGAGCGCTACTCCTTCATCAGGTGAGTTTGGCGATAGGTGTAACATATCATCCACCTTCATCCACTCACCTGATGAAGGGGCAGTGCTCCGAAAGCTCGTGGTTCCAAATAAACCTGTTGGACTTTAACCTGGCGTTGTGAGACTTCTTACAAGTCAACAAAGATCTCTAACCTTTGCTGGAAAATGTCAAATGCAAATTTGTGTTAGGATTGAGTCAGACTTGACTGCAGTGTTTACCTCCCTCTTCAGTAGATATGGTATTGGATGGATGGTACTATCTATGTAGCTGCCACTGTCTTCATGAGAGAAGGGTAAATGTCAAATGGTCTCCCAACTTTCACTCTTTATTCTTGTATGGAAGGAATGATCAAGTGCTCTCGATACCACTAATGAACTGTTCGTGCCTGAGGTACATCTGGACTATGTACAGATGCCACTTCAAGGCCCTGGGGAGGTACTATCAATGCTGTCTGAGACAGATTCTCCACATCAGCTGGGGGGACAGGCGTACTAACATCAGCATCCTTGGAGGTGCCAAGAGCACCAGCATTGGGGCCATGATCATCTGGAACCAACTCCACTGGGTCAGCTATGGGCTTAGGATGCCAGAGCCCTGACTGCCAAAGCAAATCGTCTTCGCCCAACTCAAGGAACGCACCCCAACAAGAGGAGGACAAAGGAAGCACTTCAAAGAAATCTTGAAGGCTTGCCTCAAGAAATGTGAGATAGACATCAATGCCTGGGAGACCCTTATTCATAAGAAACCTTTTTGTTGAAATCTTCTGATTGAAGGGACACAATTCCTCAAGAGTACCTGATGGGAAGAGTAGGAGGCTGAGCAAGGACTACCAGTGGTCTCAAGCCCAAGGACTAATTCCACCTCCTGGAAATATCTGCCAAGTTTGCAGTCGGAGATGCGACTCTAGGAATGGGCCCATCAGCCATGCAAGGACGCATAG
Source organism: Mustelus asterias (assembly GCF_964213995.1). Lineage (NCBI taxonomy): Eukaryota > Metazoa > Chordata > Chondrichthyes > Carcharhiniformes > Triakidae > Mustelus > Mustelus asterias. The sequence continues at coordinate 27,481,384 of NC_135825.1, read as the reverse complement.
AATCCATGAGCAGTGACACGGAGTTTTTTAGGTGGGCTATTGTACTTATTAGTGAGTGATTGCTGAAGAAAAGGACGTCTGCATAAATCACTGTCATCAGGAGAGGAGAGGAAATAATGAGTTTGACATTATAAATAGCAGTTGGCTTAGATTAAACACTAATACTTGTAATTTAAGGTTCATGCAGCTTCCAGACCATTTGAGCTTCTTTCATTGTTTATGATACTTGATTGCAGCCTCACGCGACGCGTCAAGTTGCCTATTCTGCACATGGTTCTGAGCGCTACATTCCCTATCTTTATTACTGGACTTAAACACACTCATTGAGATAAGAACATAAGAAATAGGAGCAGGAGTAGGCCATCTAGCCCCTCAAGCCTGCTCCGCCATTCAATAAGATCATGGCTGATCTGATAGTGGGTTCAGTTCCACCTACCTGCCCGCTCCCCATAACCCTTAATTCCCTTAATGGTTAAAAATCTATCTATCTGTGACTTAAACACATTTAACGAGGTAGCCTCTAGTGCTTCATTGGGCAGAGAATTCTAAAGATTCACCACCCTCTGGGAGAAGAAGTTCCTCCTCAACTCTGTTCTAAATTGACTCCCCCGTATTTTGAGGCTATGCCCCCTAGTTCTTTGTTTCCATTGTAAGTGGAAATAACCTCGCTGCTTCTACCCTGTCTGGCCCCTTCATTATCTTATATGTCTCTATAAGATCTCCCCTCAACATTCTAAACACCAATGAGTACAGGCTCAGTCTACTCAATCTCTCCTCATAAGCTAACCCCTCATCTCTGGAATCAACCTGGTGAACCTTCTCTGTACCACCTCCAAAGCTAATATATCCTTTCTTAAATAAGGGGACCAAAATTGTACACAGTACTCTAGGTGCGGCCTCACCAGTACCCTGTACAGTTGCAGCATGATCTCCCTGCTTTTATACTCCATCCCTCTCGCGTAAAGGCCAACATTCCATTTGCCTTCTTGATTACCTGCCGCACCTGCAAACTGAGTTTTAAGGTCCTCACCCCCTACAGTCCCATGACTGTCAATTATTGGTATGCTATTTGTATCCTTCACTGTGAAGACCGACACAAAAAACTTGTTTAAGGCCTCGGCCATTTTCTCGTTTCCTATTATTAAATCCCCTTTCTCATCTTCTAAGGGACCAACATTTACTTTAGCCACTCTTTTCCGTTTTATATATTCATATATATTCTCCATACAACTGAACCCTCCCCCACACTATTTAGTTTAAAGCCCTATCTACAGCCCTAGTTATACGATTCGCCAGGACTCTGGTCCCAGCACGATTCAGATGAAGACCATCCCATCGGAACAGGTCCCCCCTTTCCCAATACTGGTGCCAATGTCCCATGAATTCAAATCCATTCCTCCCACACCAATCTTTGAGCCACGCATTTACCTCCTTAATCTTATTGACCCTGTGCCAATTCGCTCGTGGCTCAGGTAGTAATCCAGAGATTATTACCTTTTTGGTTCTGCTTTTTAATTTAGCTCCTAGCTTTTTATATTCCCTTAGCAGAACCTCTGTTCCTGTTCTACCTATGTCATTGGTACCTAGGTGGACCACGACAACTGGATTTTTACCCTCCCACTCCAAGTTCCTTTGCAGCCCAGATGAGATATCCTGAACCCGAGCACCAGGCAGGCAACACAACCTTCGGGATTCTCAATCCTGGTCACAGAGAACAGTGTCAATGCCCCTAACTACACTATCCCCAATTACGACTACATTTCTTTTTTCTCCCCCCACCTGATCGGCTCCCTGTACCACGGTGCGGTGGTCAGTTTGCTCATCCTCCCTGCAGTCCCCATTCCCGTCCACACAGGGAGCAAGAATCTCGAACCTGTTGGACAGGTTCAGGGACTGAGGCTCCTGGAACTCTATCTCCTGGATCCCGCTACCTGCCTCACTCGCAGCCACACCCTCTTGTCCCTGTCCACTTGCTGAATTCAATTTAGTTAGTCTAAGGGGTGTGACTGCCTCCTGAAACACAGCGTCCAGGAAACTCTCCCCCCCCCTGATGTGTCGCAGTGTCCGAAGCTCAGAATCCAGCTCATCAACCCTGATCCGGAGTTCCTCAAGCAACCAACACTTACTTCAGACATGCTCACTGGGAACCACAATGGGGTCCACCAGCTCCCACATCATGCAGGAACAACACATCACATGATGTTGCCTGGTATGGAGGGTCTTAGCTATGAGGAGAGATTGGGTAGACTGGGGTTGTTCTCCTTGGAAAGATGGAGAATGAGGGGAGATCTAATAGAGGTGTACAAGATTATGAAGGGTATAGATAGGGTGAACAGTGGGAAGCTTTTTCCCAGGTCGGAGGTGACGATCATGAGGGGTCACGGGCTCAAGCTGAGAGGGGCGAAGTATAACTCAGATATCAGAGGGACGTTTTTTACACAGAGGGTGGTGGGGGCCTGGAATGCGCTGCCAAGTAGGGTGGTGGAGGCAGGCACGCTGACATCATTTAAGACTTACCTGGATAGTCACATGAGCAGCCTGGGAATGGAGGGATACAAACGATTGGTCTAGTTGGACCAAGGAGCGGCACAGGCTTGGAGGGCCGAAGGGCCTGTTTCCTGTGCTGTACTGTTCTTTGTTCTTTGACCCTCCATCCTTATTTCATATGCCTTGTTTTTAAGTTTTTTAAAACTGAGAACTAAACCTACCCTGCCTCGCCCGTTCCCGCCTAAGCCCATTGAGCCAAAGCCCTTCTGCCCTCACTCTGCTACCTGCTCACTCCGCTGCCCGCTAACGACGCTGCCCGCTGGATAGTGCGGCCTACTTTTTAAACCTCCCGCACGCTTAAAAAAAAAAAATTCCTTCCCAGGTCACCCCGCGGCCGGCCTACTTCCGCTTTACACTTGAACTAGGAAACAAAAGAAACCCCGCGAAAAAAGTAAGGAGAAAAAAGTCAATCCCTTAACCTTTTTACTCCAGCCACAAATCGCTCCTCTCTGCCTTGCTCTAGTCGAACAATGATGCTGGAGTCGAAGCACTCGAGAAAGGGTTGGACAATTTCTGCTATGGCAATATGCCAGAGAACTATTTATATTTACAAAAGGACAGTTTTACAGTTTGAGGCACGTGCATGGTTGTAAGAAATATCAAATCTCACAAATTGGTGAGATCCTTATACTTTGTAGAAAATCCCATGCAGTCCTCAGCATTAACATTTTCTATGGCTAGGCCAGTCAGACTAAACTGTGAAAACACTTTGGTGATGATCATATAAATAATTCTATGGTAAAAAAAACTTAGGTCAAAATAATTTTGGCAACGGTTAATAAAATGCAACTCATCAGTATTTCTCGCAGCACTTCCAACCAGGCAGACTGACCAGTTTTTTGAGTCTTTGCTTGGGGTGGAAATGTTATTCTGTGTGTGCGTATTTGCGGGCGGCATGCAGGCACAGTAGTTAGCACTGCTGCCTCACGGCTTGGGTCACTGTCTGTGCGGAGTCTGCACATTCTCACCGTGTCTGTGTGGGTTTCTTCCGGGTGCTCCGGTTTCCTCCCACAGTCCCGAAAGATGTGCTGGTTAGGTGTACTAGCCATGCTAAATTTTCTCTCAGTGTACCTGAACAGGCGCAGCAGTGTGGCGACTAGGGGATTTCCACAGTAACTTCATTGCAGTGTTAACATAAACCTACTTGTGACACTAAAAAATAAACTTGAGCTATTTTTTATTTCATTAATATTTTTCACATTTGAAGTTCGCATTGCAAAAACCTCATATTATTCTTACTGCAAAAATGGCAATTGTGGGAAGTGTGCTCCATAAAAATAAAGCACTTTAAGGAGTAGTTCCCCAGCTCATGATGAATAAAATTTAATAATTTGCTTTATGAGTTAACATCAAACCAGCCAGCTTGTCAGTATGTAATACAATATTCAAATGACACACTTCACTGGCTTTACCTAGAACTGTGAGTGCAGATTTCTTATCTGTACCAGATATTAGTCCAAAGTGTGCAGCCAAGGTCAAGCTAGCCCTTGGTGCAGTTGTAATTTAAATACTTATCTTGCTTTGAAACTTAAAAGGGCTTGTGATTTGTGAAATGAAAGCATTCCGTAAGCAGCAAAAAAGCGGTCAGTATGTGTAACTGGAATAGTTGTTCTCATCCCTTCAATAGCTCTGTGGAAATGGCAGACTACCACCAAATGCAGACCAAGGGCTGCATTTTACATGCCCCTGCCGGGTGTGTTTTCGCCAGGGAAGGGGGGCATAGAAAATAAGGCCAGGGACCTTCCCACAACCTGCCTGCCCACCCCGCAGCTCACCCCCATAATACAGGGGTTGGGCAGATGCTGAAATTAGCAGCTCGCCCGCCATATATAAATAAATAAGCAGGGGTCAATTGGGTTATCCATAAAATGGTAGGCGTGGATATGGGAGTAGGCAGGCGGCTTTATAAAATGGGGGTAGGAAAGGAGGGGTACTATCTTTTAAGGGTGCCCTTTGAGATTTGGGGGTAGCTGCCTCTAAGATAGCACCCTCCCTTTCTTCTGACCTGCTGCTCCATTGAACACACCATGCCCACTTCACCGCTATCCTCTCCTCTTCCTTAAACTGCCCAAACCCTCCCTGCCCAAGACGCCAGACTTACCTGACACTGGCATCCATGGGCCTTCACTTTGGGCCTAGTTATGCGCTCTTGATGCTGCCAGGATGGATCGAGCTGCTAGCCAATCACATCGATCAGCAGCATCTGAGGTTCCCAGTGATGGACAGAAGTTTCACCCTGCCCCAATCCAGCCCGCACGCAGCATGTTATGGCTGTGGGGCGGGCTGGCATGGCACCGGTCAGCTCCCTGCAAAGGGTGCTTCCAGATCCACGCTCCTAATTACTAGCCTTGAACCCTGTGCTAAAGTGCATGATTGTGGATGTCAGTGACCATACAGGACTTGTTCAAGTGTGATACCCGCAGTCTTGAAATAGTGAAGTGAAACTCTGGCCTTCATGTAAAGGGGTGGGTGGGAATGGGGGCTTGGGTGGGAAGGTTTAAAATTGGGATGTGTACATGTGTGTGCGTGTGTGCATGTACACATGTTGATGGTGTGTAGCTTTGCACAGGAACTGTAGGTACTTCAGTTTAAGATTATTTATTAGTGTCACAAGTAGGCTTACATTAACACTACAATTAAGTTACTGGGAATGTCCCCTAATCGCCACACTCTGCGCTTGTACAGGTACACTGAGTAAGAATTTAGCAAGGCCAATGCACCTAACCAACACGGCCTTCGAACTGTGGGAGGAAACCGGAGCACCCGGAGGAAACCCATGCAGGTACGGGGAGAATGTACGGAGTCTGCACAGATTGTGACCCAAGTCGAGAATCAAACCAGGGTCCCTGGCGCTGTGAAGCTGCAGTGCTAACCACTGTGCCACCATGCCGCCTGCAGTTCCATCAGAGCACGCCTCAGTGTCATCAGCCTTTAGGAGAGGAGGAATAAAAGCAGAAGAAAGGGCTCATTCAAAAAGACGCAATGCTATTTATAATTTCAAAAAATAATTTGGCAAATGGACAAGAATTATATACTACAAAGAGACATCACTTGACCAAACTGTGGCAACAGCATTATCATCACATGTTGAGCATTTAAAAAAGAATGTGAACAACGCATTCAAATTTAGAAGTCTATTTTTCTGAATATTTTCTCCAATTTCATGCCAATTTTCTATACATCCCTCCTTTTGCAAAACTGTCTGCTCTTTATTTGGTTCCCTGAGTGTGGATCACTCGGCACCACTGTAACCTGTTAGCAATTACTCAGGTGTCAGATTAATAATGAGTGTTGACAAGTTATTGGAACATGAGAAGCCTCACAGTTGAGTCCTATTCTGTCCTCACCCGGCATCCACATAAACATACTCGCAGTATGTGTTGGCAGACAATGATCAGGAGTAGGAACACAAATTGTTTTTCCCTTTCACATAGTGATCGCAGCTGAGAGAAATTGAGATTAGCTACATCAACAGCAACATTGAAGGGGGAGGCAATGGCCCAGTGGTATCATTGCCAGATTATTAATCCAGAAATTCAGCTAATGTTCTGGGGATGCGGGTTCAAATCCCGCCACGGCAGATGGTGAAATTTGAATTCAATAAAATATCTGGAATTAAGAATCTACTAATGACCAAGAAATCATTGTCGATTGTCAGAAAAACCCATCTGGCTCATTAATGTTCTTTAGAGAAGGATATCTGCCATCTTTACCTGGTCTGGCCTACATGTGACTCCAGAGCCACAGCAATGTGGTTGACTCTCAACTACTCTCGGACAACTAGGGATGGGCAATAAAATGCTGGCCAGCCTATGTCCCATGAAGGAATAATAAATGAAAACCTCTATTTATATAGCATGTTAAATGCAGTAACATGTCCCAAGGGGCGGCATGGTGGCACAGTGGTTAGCACTGCTGCCTCACAGTGGCAGGGACCCGGGTTCGATTCCCAGCTTGGGTCACTGTCTGTGTGGAGTCTGCACGTTCTCCCTGTGTCTGCATGGGTTTCCTCCGGGTGCTCCGGTTTCCTCCCACATTCTGAAAGATGTGCTGGTTAGGTGCATTGACCTGAACAGGCGCCGGACTGTGGCGACTCGGGGAATTTCACATTAACTACATTGCAATGTTAATGTAAACCTTACTTGTGACTAATAAATAAACTTTAAAAAAGGTGCTTCACAGAACTGTTATTAAACAAAATGGGCAGGATTTTTCACCTGCACCACCATGGCAATTTTCCTGCTGCCCATCATTGGCTGGTGGCGGGATCATAGAGTCCCGCAAATGTCTACAGGGTCTTGCGTTCCCTGCACCCTCTGTCACTGGGGAATGCACCATAGGGGCTCGCCTTCGACAGGATCAGAAGATCCCACCGGTGGGAAGGAGCCAAACATTTTGGCCATTGTGACACAAATCACATAAGGAACTTTTAAAGCAGGTGAGGAAAAGCTTGGTCAAAGAGGTAGGTTTTAAGGAACGTCCTAAAGAAGGAGAGAAAGGTATAGCGGCTGAGAATTTTCGGGATGGAATTCCAGAGTTAGAGCCTTGACAGCTGAAGGCAGGGCCAGCACTGGTGGAGCATTCTCAGGATGCCAGATTTAGAAGGGCACAGATGCCTCGAAGGGTTGTAGGAGACTACAAAGATTAAGAGGGTTGAGGGGAGGGATTTGAATACTTAAAATGAAGGTACTCCTTAATGGAAGCCAATAAAACTCAGCAAGCTATGGGAAGATGAATGAATGGGTCTTCGTACGGGCTAGGACATGGGCAGCAGAGTTTTGGATGACCTCAAGTTTACAGTAGGTTCAAAATGGTGGCACAGTGGCTAGCACTGCTGCCTCACAGCGACAGGGACCCAGGTTCAATTCCCAGCTTGTGTCACTGTCTGTGTGGAGTCTGCACATTCTCCCCGTGTCTGCCTGGGTTTCCTCCGGGTGCTCCAGTTTCCTCCCACAGTCTGAAAGATGTGTTGGTTAGGTGCATTGGTCATGCTAAATTCTCCCTCAGTGTGCCCTTACAGGTGCCAGAGTGTGGCGGCTAGGGGATTTTCAGAGTAACTTCATTGCAGTGTTAATGCAAGCCTACCTGTGACACTAATAAGTAAACTTTTAAATAAAGTCAGCCAGAAGCACATTGGAATAGTCAAGTATTAAGCAGCAAAAATACGGACCTTCAGCAGCCAATGACCTGAGAAAGGTGGGGAGCCGGGTGTGATTATCGAGGTGGAAGATTGAAGTCTTAGCGATGTCACAGAGATGTGGTCAAACGCTCATCTCATGGTCAAATATCACACCACAGCTGTGAAAAGTCCAGCCTTGGAGGATCGCGAGAGAGGTGGATGGAGTTGGTGGACAGGGAATGGAATTCATAGCAGAGGCTGAAGGTAGTGGGTGGAATATTCTGGCCCTGTCAGCAGTGGGAACCGTGGTGGGCGGGCAGGGAGAACATCATTTGGCAGGAGGCAAAAAAGTCTGTTTTCCGACAGCGGGATAAACTGTCAGAAATTTGTTCTCTCGACTTCCATGGTGGGTAAATATGAATCGAATTTCCTGATGAGCAATGCTGGAAGCCTCATTTGCATCTTTTAGCATCTCATGCATGCTCATTAAAAGACCACCTCACCAGAATTAAGTTCTTCCTCCAAATTAAGTTCCCACCAGGGAGAATTTAGAACATTCAGTGTTGTGACTGTTTGGAAGTAATGTGCACCTGGCCAGCTTGACCTCTTTCAATACTTGGAGGTCTGTAGATGTTGCTGTCACCTTCTTGGGGACCTTGGGAGAAAGCCTGGGAAAGGGTGGTGGTAATGTCTTGGAGTGTAGGGTCAGTGGCATCGACGGTGAGATGCTGGGAGGTGAACGCTCTACTTGCGTTAGGAGGGAGCAGTAAAAGTCAGATGGAGCAGTGGAATATGGTAGTGTGGCAGGTCCAAGTTACGAGTCAGGCAGGTGAAGGCCTCTGTGGGGGGAAGGAGGCTTCATGGAGGGCTACTGGACAGGAAGCTAGGATAACAGGATGGGGCAGGGTCAGAGTGGGCTTGGGTATGGCAATGGGTGTTGTCTCTGAGTGGAGAGAAGGCACGTGGAGATGGATTGTGATAGGTCCAGGGTAACGGGAGGGTGACAGAGGGGGGAGAAATGGTGATATTGGAAAGGCCAAAGGTGTTAGAACGAGTTTGAAGAGTGGCGCTCACTATTTTTCCAAACTGCCCTTGACCATCCCGTTAGTCAGTAAGTGAAATCCTTTGGAGTGGGAGAAAAGTCTTTTCGGTTGTGTGGAGTTCAAGGTCAACACAAGTGGCTGACTGAAGTGACACCCTTAAGTTAAGAACAATAATCAGTTGTGTTCTCTGTATGGTGAAGTCCACACAACAGCAAGTTTCTGCTTGACTCCCGGGTCTCATAACATTAAGATCTCAGCAAGGTCTGGAGCAGCCATTCATTTGCCATCAGCTGCTGTCAGAGGCAGGGAGGGAGGGAGTAAATGTCTTCAAAGGGCACGGCTGGTGGATGGCAGTAAACTCACGATTCAAAATCTACATCCTCCCAGATGAATGGCTATGACTGACAAGTGCTCATGAGGTCAGTCTCTCTCTGCTGCTGAGGGTAAAGTCTCTCTATAGAGTCTTGAGGATACTGGCGGTGAGTGGAATAGTGTAAGAGGGAACCGAATATCTGAGAGTGTGTGGAAGGTGCAGCTTGAATACACGGAAAGATCCAGTGGAAAGGAATCCTGCAAAGAGAGGTTAAAACCCTGGAGGCGGATCATTGTTGATGATGTCCCAATGATCATATCCTGTGGGATGGAATTCCAAGGTGAGTTCTTCAAATGTGGAGCTTGGAAGGCCTCATAAGAAAGATAGGGTTTGTGTGAGACCACATGGCTTACAGTGTAACAAGCATCGGGGAGGAGGGTTGATGAGAAATCCAGACAAACTTGGTTTTGGAGTGTGGTGCGTCTGACCACTGCTCACCTATTCATTTACATGGACTGTATACTTGCTGTGAATAGTGGAGTATAAGATGGATTTTGCAACTTGTATCACCTTTAGGAATTTACCTACATATCTGTAAAGGTATAGTTGGAGTGAAAGAGTAGTGTCATATAATTCATCTCCTCTTATTGAATAAATGTTTTATTATTTGGTTAAATTTTCATCAAAATAAAAGTTAGTGTTATGATGGCCACGAGGGATTCGTCAATAGATCTCCCTGTGGGCCTTGTAGAATACCAGCTGCCCTATTAGGTGAGTGGAGGCTCGCCCGATAGGGAATGAGCAGAGGCAAGGGGGTTTAAAATCAGCTGGATCCACTCAGGCTGGCAGTCGAATCATTTTGGTGCTGACCTGTACACTGCAGCCACTGAGCGGCACTTTGAGCACGTTGTCAATAGAATCATAGAATCCCTACAGTGCAGAAGGAGGCCATTCGGCCCATCGAGTCTGCACCGACCAGAATCCCACCCAGGCCCTACCCCCACATATTTTACCCGCTAATCCCTCTAACCTACGCATCTCAGGACTCTAAGGGGCAATTTTTAACCTGGCCAATCAACCTAACCTGCACATCTTTGGACTGTGGGAGGAAACCGGAGCACCCGGAGGAAACCCACGCAGACACGAGGAGAATGTGCAAACTCCACACAGACAGTGACCCGAGCCTGGAATCGGACCCGGGACCCTGGAGCTGTGAAGCAGCAGTGCTAACCACTGTGCTACCGTGCCACCTCTATAAAAGGGGGATGGTGACGGAAGACTGGCCTCAGTAAGATTATTACAGTTAGGATCTATCAGGCCCTGGGATCTGACTTGTCCAGTAGTAACATCAGCTGAGATCATAACAATGATAAAATGTACATTTGAAGGAATGGGAGACAGTAATTAAAGAGGGAACCATTAACAAAATTATCAGTTAACACAGGGGTCAAAAATCATAGAAATCATAGAAACCCTACAGTGCAGAAGGAGGCCATTCGGCCCATCGAGTCTGCACCGACCACAATCCCACCCAGGCCCTATCCCCGCATATTTACCCGCTAATCCTCCTAACCTACGCATTTCAGGACTCTAAGGGGCAATTTTTAACCTGGCCAATCAACCTAACCCTCACATCTTTGGACTGTGGGAGGAAACCGGAGCACCCGGAGGAAACCCACGCAGACACGAGGAGAATGTGCAAACTCCACACAGACATTGACCCAAGCCGGGAATCGAACCCAGAGCCCTGGAGCTGTGAAGCAGCAGTGCTAACCACTGTGCTACCGTGCTGCCAAATGGAAGTTGGGTGGTCAGCAATCCAAAGGGAACAGGATTAAGCGAGTAGGAAGTGGACCTCATGGACAGGATGAGCTCGGTAAGGGCACGGTTGGAGATAGGGGACCTGGCTGAGACGGTTCCTAACCTGGTTCCATTTTTACCAATACCTGTGGCATTCCTCAAGGATTTATCCTCGGCTCCTTGCTATTTTTTCTCTTGATGTTGGAAATACCCTTTTAAAAAATATTATTTTTAAAAAATTAAACTAGTTTTACCAGTTTTTGAGCTTCAGGAATGGGCAGAATGTAACGACAGTGCACCATCATGTGAAGAAAGTGAACAATTCATTCCAGCTATGTTCCTTGGGCTGATAACAATCCACATTTGATGAGAGTGTATTAACGGCTCGCTTACTGCGACAATGTCATTGGAGCAGCGGTTGCGGGAGAACAAATTCATATTGCTGGTAAAATTTATTGGTGCCCCTATTCAGCTTCTATTTAATTGAAAAATTATTGTTAATTTCCAGTCATTTAATCAACTGATGTCTGGGATGCAGGGGCCATCTTACGAGGAAAGGCCGAACAGGCTGGGTCAGCGTCCGTTGGAGTTCAGAGGTTTGGGAGGTGATCTTACTGAAACATAAAAGATTCTGAGAGGAGCTGAGAGCATGAATTCTGAAAGGATGTTTTGCCTTGTGGGAGAGATTAGAACTAGGAGACAAAAGACATTTTAAAAATAAGGCATCTTCCGGTTAAGATGAGATGACAAGAGTTTCTTTCTCTCAGAGGGCCGTGAATCTTTGGAACTCTTTTCCCCAGAGAGTGGTGGAGGCAGGGTCAGTGAATATTTTGAAGACAGTGTTACCATAGATTCTTGATGAACCAGAGAGTCAAAGGTTAGCAAAGATCGGCAGAATATGGAATTGAGACCACAGTCAGTTCAGCCATGATCTTATTGAATGGCAATGTGGGTTTCAGGAGCTGAATTGTCTACGCTTTCTCTCTCAACCTTTCCGCATCCTGATGATGCATGGGTCAGGCTTCTGTCTGTTTCTGTAGCTAATTATTCCTGGAACAGGTCGCTAGTTGCTAGTTGGTTACCAGGGGTTTATAGCTTGAGGGGCATTACACCGCATCAAGCACAGTCACACTCACACTCACAAACTAAGGGGCAATTTAGCATGGCCAAACTACCTAATCTGCACGCCTTTGGACTGTGGGAGGAAATCGGAGCTCCCAGTGAAAATCCAGACACGGGTAGAACGTACAGACTCCACACAGACAGACGCCATGCTGGAATCGAATCCGAGTCCCTGGTGCTGTGAAGCACTGTGCCACTGTGCAACCTGAATAGCCTACTCCTACTCCTAATTCATATATGCACAATGTACACATCATTATACATAGTGTGTGTAATTTATATATGGATGATGATAGCTTTCACTCAACTGAGAGTTGCCTTCAATTGGAGTATGGTGTGGCGGCAGCCCTTAGTGCCCCTGGGTTAGGGAGGTGGGAAATCTGCCAGAGCCATATGGACAGTGAGGTTTGGAACAGGATTTTAAGAAGGAATCCAAGGATTGGAGCTGGAAGCTATATCAATTTATACAATTAGAAGTTGTTGAGGAAAAAGAATAGAATCCTTATAGTGCAGAAGGAGGCCATTCGACCTATCAAGCCTGCACTGACAACAATCCCACACAGGCCCGAAACCCACATATTTACCCTGCTATTTCCCCTGATACTAAGGGACAATTTAGCATGGCCAATCAACCTAACCCGCACATCTTTGGATTGTGGGGGGAAACCGGAGCATCCAGAGGAAACCCACACAGACATGGGGAGAACGTGCAAACTCCACACAGACAGTGACCCAAGGCTGGAATTGAACCCGGGTCCTGGCACTGTGAGGCAGCAGTGCTTACCACTGTGCCACCGTGTCACTTGTTAAGACCAAGTATAGCTGCCCCTGAAAGAGACCGGGCATGTGTCTTAAAACAAATTTTTGAGGCGATGAAAGGGAGCTGCATTGTCTGTGTGATTACTTGCTATCTGTGAAATGAAGCAACTTAACACATTGTTTTGACTCTCATCCCAACAGTTTCCTGGTCTGATGTGGAAAAGACCAAGAAGTAGATGTGGGGTTGAGGTAAATGATACAAAGTACATTCAAGATCACAAGGAGATTATATTGTAGGTTGTAGATTGTATTGGAGATTTATATTGTTATGTATCTGAGATATGCTATCAGATACTGAGCAGAATGAGCACATCCCTGAAAATGACACGCTCAGTCGACTTTTAGGAGTGACTGGTTGGCATTATTCTAGCTGAGCGAATATCTAAGGCAGCGTTCAAATTTATAGGAGTATAGTTCAGCTATTTACATGATAAATTTAGAGATATTGGGGGGAGTTTTCCTGTCCTCCGCCCCCCCAGGAAGTGTAGCGGGTGGGGGGGGGGGGCTGACCATGCAAAGATCCATTGACCTTGAGCGGGATTTTCTGGTTTTGGGGCGAGTGTGGCTGGAAAATCCCGTCCTAATTGTGGGCTGTGCTGAATGAGTTGCTGTCAGTGGAGACAGTCTTGAGGACACTATAGAAGGAATTTTCCCGTCCCCTGGCAATTGTAGTGGGCGGGACAGTAACACGCAAAGTTCCATTGACCTTCGGCGGGATTTTCCAGTCTTGGGTTGAGCGCGGCCAGAAAATCCCACTCTATGGGTGGGATTTTACCAGCATGTCTGCTTGAGGTTCGTACAATCCTGCCCGAGGCCAATGGACAATGCCATTCTCCAAGCCGAGCCCGCCCCCGGAATCAGGGTGGGCATGCTGGTAAAATTCCAGCCTATAATTTGGCTCTGTATACCTGAATTAGGGAAAGGAAAACTTTCCAGGGTGCAGTTTCTTGATCACCAAGTACTGAACCTTAATCGAACAAACAGTCGTCTGGATGTTGGATGAGTAAAGGGTCAGTCTCAACTTATTGAATAGCTGCCAACTCTCACTGTCTAGGATCGCACATCAACATGGCCACATTAATGTGGTTCCATAGGCCAACTGGGGCCTATGGAACCAAGGCTTCAGAAGAAGCCTTAGCCCTCAGGAAGATGGGAAGAGCAAAGGGAAGAAATTGAAGGAAAATTAAAAAGCACTACATATGTAAAAGGAATGGTATAATGATAGGGAGTTCACATGTGACATTCTGGCGACATCCAGGAATAACCCATCCTAAAAATATTGCTACATATTTGCCATGACTTCGCGTCCAGGATACATGTGCTTTTGTTGTCTTTGCTTGAAATTCAAGCCTTAAAAGCTCTGAACAATATTGTCAATCACAACTTGGGATCATCAATTCTGTAACTGAACACATGTGGTTGTGTCACGCAAAGTGCTTTAGCAAATAATAGTGCTTCGATGTTGTGTGCCATAACATCTTTTGTCCGCAATATATTTGCTAATCATCCTCCAGGTGAAATAAGTTTGTTTATTAGTGTCACAAATAGATTTACATTACCACTGCAATGAACTTACTGTGAAAATCCCCTAGTTGCTACACTCTGGCCCCTGTTCGGGTACATTGAGGGAGAATTTAGCGTGTTCAATGCACCTAACCAGCATGTCTTTCAGACTGTGAGAGGAAATCCAGTAAGGAGTCTAACAACATCAGGTTAAAGTCCAGCAGGTTTATTTGGTAGCAAACGCCATTAGCTTTCGGAGCGCTGCTCCTTCGTCAGGTGAGTGGGAGTTCTCCCATTCACCTGACGAAGGAGCAGCGCTCCGAAAGCGAGTGGCGTTTGTTACCAAATAAACCTGTTGGACTTTAACCTGGTGTTGTTAGACTCCTTACTGTGTTTACCCCAGTCCAACGCCGGCATCTCCACATCATGACTACCATCGACAGAGGAAATCCACGCAGACACGAGATGAACGTGCAGACTCCGCACAGACAATGACCAAAACCGGGAATCGAACATGGGTCCCTGGTGCGGTAAGGCAGCAGTGCTAATCACTGTGTCACTGTGCCTGCTCCTCAATATGTGACCTTCTCAAACAAGCTCAATACGTGACATGCTGGGTACACGTACAGTTCGGTCATACAAAACCTGATTCCTGATTTGGGCAAGATGTGGAGATGCTGGCATTGGACTAGGGTGGGCACAGTAAGAAGTCTCACAACACCAGGTTAAAGTCCAACAGGTTTATTTGGAATCACAAGGAGCTGCACTCCGAAAGCTCATGATACCAAATAAACCTGTTGGACTTTAACCTGGCGTTGTGAGACTTCTTACTGATTTGGGCAAGTTAGCTTCTCTCAGCTGGGAGAGCAGCGGTATCGATAGAATTAGCTTGGATTGGGAAGTGAGAAATCAACTCATGACCACAATCTAATGGACCTTGCTGGGAAAGTGGAAGTTAAAGATGTCCTTTGGCTGTTTGACTAAGGCATTGCCAGCATCAGTTGAATCGTACACTGGTTAGATCCAATCCACTCAGAACGAAATGGCAGGATGCTTTTAAATACTTAATGAAGGATTTATTTTTAACCAGGAAAATCTGTACAAGCAACTTCAATAGATAGCCGAGACAACAAAATGTTCTTTAATATCCTCTCCTTCTGCTTGAAGTGTGGTCAAAGGAAACAAATAAAGGAGTAGAAAGTGATAATAAGGAAAATGAAATATAATTCACGTGGGACAGAGGACAGCAGTTTATAGAACAGGATATTCTCATGTGGTAGTATGTTTTATAATCTGTGCGTGCTGCAGGATCTATCATTAGTATTCTCAGCGTAACAGCCATTATAGCGCAAGCATCTAAAACCAATCAATGCTGGATCCATGCCAGCTGGTCACATGGAATCAATACATCAATACAGAACTATTTAAAGTTCTCTGCCTTACAATAGACTTTCAGATTATTATGCTGTGTTTTTTTTTCAGCGCAGAAACCTTGCCAACTCAATGAATGAATCATGTGATTTCATTTCTAACATCATTATTTAAATACCATGCTGTCACCATCACTATCAGTGGTCTGCCTAAGGCAAGTTTGAACTGAATTCTCTCTTTTCCAAAGCACACACTCTTCAATTTTCTGTAAGGTCTCCCATTCTTCACACAGTTCTAAATCATTCATATTTTCCTCCTTTGGTGTTTTTTTCCTCTACCATCCCACCTTTTATCACCTCTTTCAAACATTATCCTCACAGTTTGAGGATAAGGGGTAAATCTTTTAGAACTGAGGCGAGGAGAAATTTCTTCACCCAGAGGGTGGTGAATGTGTGGAATTCACCGGCACAGAAAGTAGTTGAGGGCAAAACGTTGTCTGATTTCAAGAAGAAATTACATATGGATCTTCGGGCTAAAGGGATCAAGGGATATGGGGAAAGGAGGGATCAGGATATTGAATCTGATGATCAGCTATGATCATAATGAATGGTGGAGCAGGCTCAAAGGGCCGAATGGCCTATTCCTGCTTCTAGTTTCTATGTTTCCCTCTCAGTACATGCCCATCTAATTAATTTCCCTTTTTCGAGGGGCGGCACGGTAGCACAGTGGTTAGCACTGCTGCTTCACAGCTCCAGGGTCCCGGGTCCGATTCCCGGCTCGGGTCACTGTCTGTGTGGCGTTTGCACATTCTCCTCGTGTCTGCGTGGGTTTCCTCCGGGTGCTCCGGTTTCCTCCCACAGTCCAAAGATGTGCGGGTTAGGTTGATTGGCCAGGTTAAAAATTGCCCCTTAGAGTCCTGAGATGCATAGGTTAGAGGGATTAGCAGGTAAATATGTGGGGGTAGGGCCTGGGTGGGATTGTGGTCGGTGCAGACTCGATGGGCCGAATGGCCTCCTTCTGCACTGTAGGGTTTCTATGATTCTATGATTCTATGATAACATCAATCAGATTATACCCTTCTTGCATTGTTGCGAGCACCACCTCATTACTTTTCTAATCTATCTACTTTACTTTGTCCATGTATCTCCAAAACCATGGAATTTGCCATTATTCCATATGCTTCTAAAATTGCCAGGATTTTTTGATTCAGCGCATAGGCCCTGACGGTAGGCAGAGATTTTCCCCGGCATTTTATGAATTGCAGCCAATTAAGTGGTTGCTGTTGGGACTGCCATGCTATTAACGACAGTGACCCAACCCTGCAAGAGCCAGCACAAAGAGTGAGCCAACAGCTCAGCAATGCCGCCAGATATGATGGTTGTTATGATGGCACGCTGGAGAACTAGGCCCACAGCAGATAGAAAAAGACAAGATTGAAACTTATGTAAGGGACGATTGTTGGAGGGGAGACCCCTCTGGGGAAATCTTTGGGGCTGAGGGCGTTGTCTTGCCTCATCATGGACCTCCCTTTGCCTCATAAATTCTTGGCAGTCAGTGGGCGACCCCTTCCATTGAGCCGGCAGCTTCCTCAGCCATCGCCGAAATGCTGATGGTACCTACAAATGGCCATTAGTGGAGCCTTTAATTATGCAAATTGTCTTCCCATCTCTTTTGAGCTGGCAGCCTCCATTTCGGGACATGCCAGAGGTTAAATACCCCAATATGGGCATGCGTAAGGGAACCAATCCAACACAGCTCCCTGCAATTTTACCCTCTCTCTGCCTGGAGTCCCCCTTCCAGGGGCTGATAAAATTCAGGCCAAGTGGTTTAATTCATTTTGCATTTTCTGCAGATTTGAATGTCTCTCAGTCAATTTTTAAAGTCTTCCCTGGTTTTATCTTGTATTGTCATTCTTTTTATGTCTAAGCAATAGATTTTCACGTGGCGCCTTTCCTTTCCTGAATTCCAATTGGCTGCTGTTTATTTGGTTATCATCAAATAGACATTTAATTTATTGCTTATAATTACATTATTTTACCTGGTGTTGTTGTCCGAGTTAGTTTGCTATCATTTTTGAAATTGGTTAACTTGTTTCCAATCTACTGGGACCAGCCCCCTTTTCATCAACTCCTTTTTCATGATAGTAAACAAATGTATGTCTTGTCTGTATTAATGATCAGTGATAAATGTCCTAAACCTTTGCAAGGTTTATTTCTTTTGTTGGCTAACATTTCTGTCTTGTTAATGTAAAATGGCGAGATCTTTAATTCTATTTGGATTATCATTATTTAGGGTTGACATGTTATTCTGTGCTTTTTCCAAGTAATCATGAGGGAAAGCATAATATATTCATAATATTTTCACCCTTTGTTTTAGCCCTAGTGGAGTACTTTAGGGTGCCACAGCAGCACAGCGGTTAGCGCCGCTGCTTCACAGTGCCAGGGACCCAGATCCAGTTCTGTCCTCGAGTGACTGTCTGTGAGGAATTTGCACATTCTCCCCGTGTCTGCGTGGGTTTCTTCCGGGTGCTCTGGTTTCCTCCCACAGTCCAAAGATGTACAGGTTAGGTGGATAGGCCATGCTAAATTGTTCCTTACTGTCCCAACGTGTATAGGATGGATGAATAAGCCATGGGAAACATGTGGGGTTACGGGGATAGGGCGGGAAAGAGGGCCTGGGTAAGATACTCTGTCAGAGAGTCAGTGCAGACTCGATGGGCCAAATGGCCTCTTCTGCACTGTAAGGATTCTATGATTCTATATGTCTCCTGTTGATAAGAGAGGTTTTTGAAATTAATTTGCTCTTCTCCCCTCCTCCATTAGTGGGGCGAAGGTGGTCGGTACATTTTTTAGAAACCCACCTTCATAGTTTCCCATTCCGAGAAATAACTTTAATTTAGAGATGTTTGTTGGCTGTGAAACCTCCTTTATGGTTTTCATGTTGTCTTCCAAAGGGTGCAAACAATTTGCATTCACCCTAAAACCTAAAGAGGTAACTTCAGCTCCTGTTAAGCCTTACCCCTGCTTCTTTAAATTGTTTAAGAACTTCCTCCAAGTTTGCCCTGTGTTCTTCAGGTGTGGCTCCAGTAATTAAAACATCGTCAAGATAAACCACTACATTTGGGTTGCTTTGTAATAGACTTTTCATTGTACCTTGGAAAATGGCGCAGGCTGATGAGACTCAAAAAGCAGGCATGTATATTGGTATAAACCCTTGTGAGTGTTACCAATCTCTGTGAGTCTTCATCCAATTCTAACTGCTGGTGGGCATGACTGAGGGCTAACCTGGTGTATTTTAAATCTCCGACTAGTTTGGTGTAGAGGTTTTCCACTTTAGGAATGGGGTAACTGTCTATTTGAGCTTCTCTATTAACTGTAAATTTATAATCCCCACAAACTCTAACAATCTGATCTGGTTTTAGGATCGGGACCATGGGTGCGGCCCATTCTGAGAATTGAATAGGCTTGGTGTTGCCTAAATTTGTTTCAGGAGACCAGCGTGTTCCAACCAACTCGATAGGATCAGAACTAGGAGACCCCCTCGAACCAATGCAGTACACCACATATGTATTTAATTGTTGCGTCGCCTTTTCTTTTATTCTTCACTTTGGCCCTGGGTGCCTGAAGACAAAGTCTAAAAGAAAAATTAAATCTGTAATCGTGTTAATAATATAATCATAATCTATCCACACCACATTCATATCCCATATTTATTTAAATAGGGATTTCTAAGGCACAGGTTGCTAAATTAAGAAAGAGAGGGTCTAGAATTTCTTAATATTGTGCCAGGGATTAATTAGGTGCCGTATTTTAAAATTATGTCAGGTATAAAGTAAATCAGAGCAGAGTAAATTCCCACATATGTTCGGTTTATTTCTGAGAGAGTGGTTAGTGTTTGGAATTCTACACTCCAGAGAGATAAGGAGTAAGAGGGGAGAGATACAAAAGTGTTAAAAGGGACAATTTTTTCACACAGAGGGTGGTGAGTGTCTGGAACAAGCTGCCAGAGGTAATAGTAGAGGCGGGTACAATTTTATCTTTTAAAAAGCATTTAGATAGTTACATGGGTATGATGGGTATAGAGGGATATGGGCCAAATGCGGGCAATTGGGATTAGCTTAGGCGTTTAAAAAAAAAAGGGCGGCATGGACAAGTTGGGCTGAAGGGCCTGTTGCCAGGCTGTAAACCTCTATGACTCTAAATCTTCTAGTCTCTTGAGTTCACTTTCAACCTTATAATGAAGACATAGGACATGGGACAAGATCTGAAATATTTTGGTGTTGCGTCCAAATTGAAAAATATTTTAGCTTTACAGTGCCATCCCGACAATGCAGAAGAAGACCATCCGGCCCACTGAGTCTGCATTTTACCCAGGCACCACCCCTCCACCACCACCCCCCTCCCCACCCCCCCACCCACCCCCAATCCCCACCCTATTCCTGTAACCCCATGCATTCACCATGACCAATCCACGCACATCTTTGGACTGTGAGAGGAAATCGGAGCACCCGGAGGAAACCCACGCAGACATGGGGAGAATGCGCAAATTCCACACAGCCAGTCACCCGAGGCTGGAATCGAACCTGGGTCACTGGCACTTATGCATCCTAATTCATTTTGGAAGACCTCGGAATATTTACATAGCAGTTTCTGAAACCTCCATATCACAGATTTAATATCTCTAATCAATTTAGATTAATCTGCTTTAGCCAATCACAACCCAATAAACAAGGCTGATGCCCCTTAATTACCAAAACAGGTAAGTGCACCGCCTGAACCTTGTAGGACACCGTGATTGTTGCCCATAAAGTCTGCAATGTTTCTCTGGTATAGGTAAACAATATAGTTCCTGACTCCTGGTCACACGGTGGCACAATGGTTAGCGCTGCGGCCTCACAGTGCCGGAGACCCGGGTTCGATTCTCGGCTTGGGTCACTGTCTATGTGGAGTTTGCACGTTCTCCCCGTGTCTGCGTGGGTTTCTTCCGGGTGCTCCGGTTTCCTCCCACAGTCCAAAGATGTGCGGGTTATGTTGATTGGCCATGGTAAATTGCCCCTTAGTGTCAGGGAGATTAGCAGGGTAAATATGTAGGGCTAGGGGATAGGGGCTGGGTGGGATTATAGTTGGGCCGAATGGCTTCCTTCTGCACTGTAGGGATGGGCCGAATGACTTCCTTCTGCACTGTAGGGATTCTACAGTCTGAGACCTCTTTGAAGGTAACACAATGCTTGCTCCGCTGTGACTGTAGCTGCAGCCGCTGTGTTGACTTCCATTTTAAGAGGCCTGCCATTCACCATTAAGGCTATATCTATAGGGGGTATTTTACTCACTTGGACCTGTTTAGTATAAACAATATGGGTCCCTTGTTGGGCTCCTCAGCCAGTTTCTTCACAGGAGTTAAACTAACCGTAGTGGGATTTATTTGCACATTCTATCCCGATAGCTTTAGTCTCGCCACATTTGTAAATGACCCTTTTTGATGCACCTGAAACACACATAATTTCTAAATCAGCAGGCTTCTTGGGAGTGTTCTCCCCCACACCAATAACAAGCTCCTGCCCAGGATGCTATATCCCTTTTATTGGATCTTCAGTACCTGCATTCAGGTTGGCCTTCACAACAGCCATTTTTCATCACAAGTGGCTTACTTTGTTTGGCACACCTTGCAATTCGCTTACACCCTGTTCTACATATGCAGTCACTGGAACCAGCTTCGCAGCTTTTTCTGGAGAAATTTTGTTCTCTGCCAATAACCTATTTTGTATAATCAGGCTGTTTATACCACAGACCAAATGGTACTTTAATATTTTTCCTAAAGCTGGGCAGAAATTACAAAGTTCTGCTAATCCTCCCAATCTGGCCTCGAAGTGTGAAACTGTTTCCCCGGGTGCTCGGATTGCTGAGTGAAATTTGTGTCGCAAAGGTGAAGGCTGGAAGTTGAAATGATTCTTAATTAGCTCAACTATCTGGTCAAAAGATTGGGTTTCTGGAGCATCGATGTTAACATTTTGATTAAACTGTGAGTCTTTGGGCTGCAAACTATGAGCAGAATAACCTTCTGCTTTTAGAATCATAGAATCCTACAGTGCAGAAGGAGGCCATTCAGTCCATCGAGTCTGCACCAACCACAATCCCACCCAGGCCCTATCCCCATAACCCCATGCATTTACCCTAGCTAGTCCCCCTGACACTAAGGGGCAATTTAGCATGGCCAATCCCCCTAACCTGCACATCTTTGGACTATGGGAGCACGCGGAAGAAACCCACACAGACATGGGGAGAATGTGCAAACTCCACACAGACAGTGACCCAAGCTAGGAAACCCGGGACCCTGGAACTATGAGGCAGCAGTGTTTTCAACTGTGCCACTGTGCTGCCCTAGTTGTTACCTCGTTTGTTATAAAAAAGTAACAGAGCCTCTCAATATACTGGCCCCAGTTTTCCACATTGGAATCGAAATGTTCTAATTTCCTGATCAAAGGCATTTTAACAATGTGCCTGTTCCTTGCTTATTTTTTATCTTCAATGCCCCAGTCTCTACCTCCTCCAGCTGTGCATGCGATCCCCAAAGAACTTGAAAAGATTTTCCTTGTCGCCAATATAATAAATCAAGGACGACTGAATGAGGCCTCAGAACAAAAGGTCTTTATTGCCAATGCAACGATTAACTATATATACAAATCAGATTTGACAGAATAACTATGCGACTGTACACTACTCCTCCAACTGCCGAACCTGCCTGACCCAGGATACACGCTCTTGCACTTGATTGGCTCAGCTTCCTGCCTGGACACCCCAGAGGGTCCAGCCCGACCATGTGGCACTCAGGGAACACCCCTTAAAGGGGCCACAGTACCACAGCTGACATTTTTCATGGCTGGATGACTAGGACCAGAACTCAGTAAGTGGGAAAGTCCAAATTCACACGTACTATTCCATGGCATAGTGTATATTGAAGGGCCAATGGGACACCAATACTGACTTTTTTTTCACCTGCACTTTCTCTACATTTTCAATTAATTTCTAGGAAATCGTCTCCAGAGTAGGGAATTGTTATTATTCAAACAACATTGCAGCTTTCCACAATTGGCGATACAGAATGTTGCATCACATGTTGCTGGCTGTCAAAAATACTGTTCAAGATCCCGCAAAAAATCATTTGTGGAAATGTTTATGCACAATCTTAGCATGATATAGTACGAATAGAAGATATTTAAATATATAAGCTTGTGAATAACAGCAGATCGTGGCTGTTCCTATTCAGTAATTAGCATAATTTAGTGTGACAATTTAGGTTGCTATGCTCAGGGATTCATAAGAGAAGGCTTAAAGTTGGGATGGAATTTGGCGACTACAAAACTAATGCGCACCAAAATAGTCTGAGGATCTGTGTGATGTGTGTTACGCATTTTCCATCTTTGTACGGCAAACCCAGTGATAACACAGTCAACTGTTAAAGTAATCTTATAAGCGACAGCGCTCGAGTAAAAGCTGTGAAGTGAATTGGCGTTTAACTGCCAACAACTCTTATCCCTCCGAATAAGCTTGCAAGTAAATGCTACTTGGGTTGAACTCTGCAGGCTTGCATTGACACCAGTTATTGCACTTTACAGATCCTTACTGCACTGGCACACAAATGACGAATGGAAGTGTTACATTAGTTTAATGAGACGATTACCCTGAATTCTTGATCCCTTCGCGAGCTGCTGAGCTCACTTCAAAAAAAATGTTACGCGTCAATGATATTTTCTGTGCCTTAGCAACCATTCGTTTCTCCAACAGTTCTGCTCTTTAATTAACTGACGTGTTAGTCATTAAATACTGTAAAAGAGTCGAATTGTTTTCAAAATAGCTGCTTTTGGTTATTTCTGAGATTGAATCCCTTCTTCAAAATGTGGACTTGACATGAAGCAAAAGTCCCTCAGGGATGGATAAGAACAAAACCAGAGCTTTGACTGCAGTCAGTACAGTCATACCTACTTAGCTTTGTAATACTGGAAAAGCCTTGTCAGATAGAATAAAAGGCAAAGCTGTTTTATATTAACATTAGCCAACAATTAATCTTACCAATATGAGCACAAAGGTAGCACATTGGTCAAAAACTGGAAAATAAATTCTTTCTGGATCCTAAAATCCCAGTCTACGCCTCCACAGCACAACTTGTACTTAGCTTCAATGGATCAAGGAGGCATTTTCCATCATTCCAGCTAAAGAAAACATTCACCATTCCACCTGACAACAGGCCACAATCACGTTTAAATTTATTTGGTAATGTGACACTTTCCTACCCTTACTTTTGCACAGCTGCAGTATTACCTCATTGACGTTAAAGTGCTCAATGTTGAGGCTCATGTAAAAATACCATATACTTGCATCGAAGGCAAGCAGGGCAGTAACCCTTTGTGGGGTTCAAATGATACCATGAGCCATGACAATGAAGCTTGAGCAATGTATCTGTATTTTAGCGGAGTTCACGGGATTGAGAATTGATTGAAGGATAGAAAACTCGGAATGGGAACAAACAGCTGATTTTTGGCATGGCTGCATGTCGTGGGTAAAATGCCACAAGGATCAGTAGTGGGCTGTCAGTTATTTACAAGTTATATCATTGACTTCTTACTGATGTGATATATCCAGGTTTGCTGAAAGGTGGGAAAATAAGCTGTGAGGAGGATACAGAGTAACTGTAAAGGGATGTTGACTGATTACGCCATTGGGTAAGAAGAGGGTAGGAGCAGATTTTTTAAAAATTAATTTATGAGATGTGGGCTTCACGAGGCCAATGTTAGTTGCCCATCCCTAA
Source organism: Mustelus asterias (assembly GCF_964213995.1). NCBI lineage: Eukaryota > Metazoa > Chordata > Chondrichthyes > Carcharhiniformes > Triakidae > Mustelus > Mustelus asterias. The sequence continues at coordinate 27,456,945 of NC_135825.1, read as the reverse complement.
TTACCATTGTGAAGGTGGCGGTGAGTTGCCTTCTAAAACTACTGCAGTCCATGCTGTGTAAGTACACCGTGATGTGGAGGTGCCGGCGTTGGACTGGGGTAAACACAGTAAGAGTTTTAACAACAACAGTTTAACAACAGTTGTTAAAACTCTTACTGTGTAAGTACACCCACAGTGCTGTTAGGGAGGGAGTTCCAGGATTTTGAGCCAGTGACAGTGAAGGATTTGTGATATATTTCCAAGTCAGGACTGGGTGTGACTTGGAGGGGAACTTCCAATGGTTGGTGTTCCCACGTGTCCTCATTCTTCTAGATAGTAGTGGTCATGGATTTGGAAGGTGCTGTCTAAGGAGCCTTGGTGAGTTCCTACCGTGCATCTTGTAAATGGTACATACTGCTGCAACTCTGTCAGTGGTGGAGGGATTGAATGTTTATGGATGGGATGCCAATCAATGGGCTAGTTCATTCTGGATTGAGCTTCTTGAGTGTTGTTGGAGCAGCACTCATCTAGGCTAATGGAGAGTATTCCATCACACTCCTGACTTGCACCTTGTAGTTTGTGGACTGGTTTTGGGGAGTCAGGAGATGAGTTACTCATTGCAGGATTCCTGGCCTCTGACTTGCTCTTGTAGCCACAGTACTTGCATGGCTAGTCCAGTTCAATTTCTGGTCAATGGTAACCCCCCAGGGTGTTGATAGTGGAATACTCAGTGATGGTAATGCCATTGAATGTCATGGGGCGATGGTTAGGTTCTCTCTTGTTGGAGATAGTCACTGCCTGGCACTGAAGAGGCACAAACATTACTTGTCACTTATCATTGCAAGCCTGGATATTGTCCAGGTGTTGCTGCATTTGGACATGGACTGCCTCAGTATCTGAGAAGTGGCGAATAGTGCTGACCACTGCAATCATCAGCGAACATCCCCACTGCTGACCTTACGTTGGAAGGAAGGTCATTGATGAAGCAGCTGAAGATGGTTGGGATGAGGACATTACCTTGTGTGATGCCCTGCAACAATCACAGCTATCTTCCTTTGTGCTAGGTATGAATCCAAACAGTGGGGTGTTACCTCCTGATACTCATTGACTTTGGTTTTGCTGGGGCTCTTTGATGCCATTCTCAGTCAAATGCTGCCTTGATAGCAATGGAGTTCAGCTTTTTTATCTATGTTTGAACCAAGTCTGTAATAAGGTTAGGAGCAGAGTGCCTGGTGTAACCTAACGTTAACCTGGTGTAAACCTAACCTAAAGTGAGCAGGTTATTGCTAAGAAAGTGCCACTTGAAAGCACTGTTGATGACCACTTCCATCACCTTACTGATGATCGAGAGTAGACTGATAAAGCGGTATTTGGCCGGATTGGATTTCTCCTGCTTTTCGTGTACAGGACATACTTGACAATTTTCCACATTGTCAGGTAGATGCCAGTTTTGTCGCTGTACTGGAACAGCATAATTAGGGGCATGGCAAGTTCTGGAGCACTGGTTTTCAGTACTATCGTCAGAATATTGTCAGTGCCTACAGTCTTTGCAGTATCCAGTGTCTTCAGCTATCCACCAAATTGACTGAAGACTAGAATCTGCGATACTGGAGATCTCTTGTACATGAATCACAGAAAGTTGTCATTTTGGCACAGAACTTGAGACAGTAAATGGTGAGGTAGGGGGAGGAGCGTGAGGGCGTTGGAGCATGACAGTAAGAAAATCTTTCTCTAATTGTGGGCTTTGATAAGGCCACACCCAGAGCAGTGTTCTCATCACTTTACCGAAAAAAGCATACACTGCCTTAGCAAGGATGTAACCAAAGTTCATGAGATTGATTCCTGGGATGACAAGCTGCCCTATGAGGAAAGAGTGAGTAGTATGGGCCTATACTCCCTGGTGTTTAGAAAAATTAGAGGCAATTTCATTGAAACAAAAGAAAATTCTTCAAGGGTTTGACAGGGTAAATGGTTTTCCCTGGCTTGAGAGTCTTGAGCTAGGGCTCTTGTTCTCAGGATAAGTTCTTTGGGACTAAATTGAATAGACAATTCTTTATTCAGAGTGTTGTGCATCTTTAGAATTCTCAAACCCACGTGGCTGAGTTATTGGGTATATTCAAGATTGAGATCGGTAGGCAATCAAGGGGTTAGGGAAGGGGATAAGGGATACGCCCGGAAAATGGAGTTGACGTAAAAGTTCAGCCATGGTCCTATTGAATGGTTCAAAGAGCCAAGTGGCCTGCTCCATCTTCAGATTTTTACATTGTTAAATTAATGCTGAGATGTTTCACTGCCTTTAAACTGGCACCTGCATATTTGTTCTTTATTATGTATCTGATTAGGTGCTTCAGAGTTAGGAGGTGTATTGGAGGTTGGGGCACCTTCTTCTTCAGGTCTGGTTACCTCCAGATCTTCCTCTCTCCTTGCCATGTGACCTATCCCATGAAACCCTAATCTCCCCCTTGTGCATGGCTACCACCCCCTTCACCATCCTCGATCGCTGCCACTTATTTTTCCTGCAGTTTTTGGCACTTGGGTCCAGGCAGCTAGCTGCAGTGCCTCCTCTGGCCAGAGAAGCACTATTCCTGGAATGAATGGAGAGCTGCCAACCGACTGTCCAAGGCGGAACTTTCTCTTGGTGACGTGCAGAAGTCCAGCCTTCTGTCAATCAGCACTCAGAGAGAGAAGTGACATTGGGCCTGCTGGAGTTGGTAGGGATGCATCCTCTGCTGACTCTTTGAATGGTAGTGGTCAAACTGTGGGGTTGAGAAACATATCAGCCAGATCGACTGGTCCAAATGGCCTAATTCTGCTCCTATATCTTCTGGTCTTATGTCTTAAACTCCTGCCATCCTGAAAATTCTTGCCAATGGTATCTACAGTGCAACAATTATAATAATTATTAAACAATGTGGACATTTTGACAACATTGTTTCTGAGATCTTTGCATTTCATTTCACATCGATATTGAACTCCTATGTAAATTTTAAGTTTAAATTACCAAAAGGAAATGAACAGCTACTAAAGATGAACTAAAGTATCACACTGCCTCATCCCCACCAGCTAACTCAGACTGGTAAACAATATTGGTTAGTTGTTAGCATCAGTTCCCACCTAGATTTGCCAAATTGTCATATTTAGAAGTTGATGACCACTAAGCCAGCAAAAGATTCTCAAAGATTGTACAGATCTAATTTAATTCAATTTTCTTGCCTAAGGTACTCCAACAGGGAAGACCAAACAACTAAGATCAGCTTTAGTTCCAGAAAATATCACACTTTCAATATATTCTATGGACATACTCTCTCCCACTTTCTTCCATTGGGAAAAAGATACAAAAGTCTGAGATCACGTATCAACCAACTCAAGAACAGCTTCTTCCCTGCTGGCATCAGACTTTTGAATGGCCCTACCTCATATTAAGTCGATCTTTCTCTACACCCCAGCTCTGACTGCAACATTACATTCTGCATCCTCTCCTTTCCTTTTCCCCTATGTACTCTGTGAATGCTATGCTTTGTCTGCATAGGTGCAAAAAGCAATACTTTTCACTGTATACCAATACATGTGACAAAAGGGCGGCACGGTAGCACAGTGGTTAGCACTGCTGCTTCACAGCTCCAGGGTCCCGGGTTCGATTCCCGGCTCGGGTCACTGTCTGTGTGGAGTTTGCACATTCTCCTCGTGTTTGCGTGGGTTTCCTCCGGGTGCTCCGGTTTCCTCCCACAGTCCAAAGATGTGCGGGTTAGGTTGATTGGCCAGGTTAAAATTGCCCCTGAGATGCGTAGGTTAGAGGGATTAGCGGGTAAATATGTGGGGGTAGGGCCTGGGTGGGATTGTGGTCGGTGCAGACTCGATGGGCCGAATGGCCTCCTTCTGCACTGTAGGGTTTCTATGATTTCTATGAAAAATAAATCAAATCAAATATTACAATTCGGTAGCAGTAATAATAGGGTTGGTTAGCTCCATTTGCTAGATGGCTAGTGCAAGTTTTTAGAGTATTGGGCCAGAACTCCAAGGTATATTATGAAGCCAGACTAGACCCCAACAATCTTTCTATTTTGGCATAAATATGAGGAAAGGATGTTTCGCTCCAGAGGTAATTCCATTGACAAATTAGGGATCTTTTATCAAAACAAGCTTTATTCAAAGCACAGTTTAAGCATAACTCTAACAAAATGAAGCAGTTTAACTCTGAACCATCGAACAATCTTTAAACATGAAAAGAAACAACTTTAATTTTGAACTTAAGACTATTTCAGTTCCAAATAAGCAACATTCTGATTTAACTGGTGGGGATGAGGCAATGTGATACTTTAGTTTATTTTTAGTAGCTGTTCATTTCATGTGGGATAACTTATATAGATAGACTCAAACATACTTTAAATATAGTTAGCAAACCCAGTTATATTTGCTTTAAATTGTGGCAACAGCCGTGAAGCTTCCAGAGAGATTTCGTGGAGAGGGAGCAGCTTGCAGATTTATCTTCAAACCCCAGCTAACAAATGAAAAGCTATTTCTCTGCTATATAACTAGCTCCTCCCAATAATCATTACCACATGATCTGGTATACCCGAACTCACCTTCCATTCCTTTAATTTAAAAAAACCCCAATGGAAATCTCCATTTATAAACAAGAACCTATTAGCTCCACATTTGTCAATACTCTATAGCTAAAATGAGTAATTATCATGCTTTCTCAACAACTGTGCTGCATTCCTTCCAGACAAACTGACTCCCTGTAGAAAAAAACTAAACCTAAAAGCATTCTACAGAAACATAAAATATATCAATAGTATAGTGCAGGCACCACAGTGGCACAGTGGTTAGCACTGCTGCCTCACAGCACCAGGGACCTGGGTTCAATTCCGGCCTCGGGTGACTGACAGTGTGGAGTTTGCATGTTCTCCCTGTGTCTGTGTGGGTTTCCTCCGGGTGCTCCAGTTTCCTCCCACACTCCAAAGATGTGTGGGTTAGGTTGATTGGCTATGCTAAATTGCCCCTTAGTATCAGGAGGATTATCATAGCACCGTAAATACATGAGATTACAGGGATAGGGCCTGGGTGGGATTGTTTCTGGTGCAGGCTTGATGGGCAGAATGGCCTCCTTCTGCAGAGATTATTTGATTCTAGTATCATCACAATGGTCTGGAATAATGTCAACCATATGGTTTTGATTCCCATCCCAAGCAAGGTAAACTTGGGACCTCCCTCCTCATTCTGCCCCAAAGAGTAGGAGGCAATGACAAGCCACAACTGACAGAAACTACTAAGAAAATATCTCAAGATGAAGCATCAACAGAAAATGAGCAAACAATGTGCCTTTGTGCAGAAGGTAATAATTGGATGAATTGCACTAATAACCGGGTTTACGGTAGGTCTTGGGTGCATAGTAGATTTGCATAGCTTTGTATATTATCTTGCTTACTAAAAATAAATAGAGTGGATTTTGCTGCTGGGGCAAAGAGAAAGGTTTTTGCCACAGTGAACACAATCATATCTACCTGTTTAGCTTCTTCAAATTAAAAGAGTTATGCCAGGTATTATTAAAGGAAAACTTGTTTCATGCTGGCATGAGTGTCTCCATTTAGAAAACAAGTCCCAAGTGGTTATGTTAGCCTTATTAATCTTGCCAACATGAGCACATAGATTACTTGTTGGCCATGAACTGAGGAAAAAAAAACTCTTCCTGGATTCACAAATCCCAGTACATCCTTCTACCTCCCAGTAACTGATGGGGAAAGGTTTCAATGGATTAAGAATGCATTTTCCATCATCTTAGTTTTTTAAAGAAAATCACCATTGCCCTCTGACGCATGGCTACAATCATTTTCAAATGTATATGGTAATGTGACACTTTCCTACTCCAACCTTCCACAGCTGTGATATTAACTCATGGATGTTAAAAATCTCAATGCTGCGGATTATGTAGAAATTCAGCATCGTGTACAAAGACAAGAGACAAGGGGATTGCAGGCTGTAACCCTTTCTGGGGTGCATTCAAGGTATGATACTCTGGTATTTAAATGAGTGAAGTCATTTATAGTGGAGTATTTTCTTTCACAATTGCTATGTTTTTCATTAAATCACAGGTGGCCTGCATTTAAATCCATGAAGAGTCTCATGATGGTTAGTAACCAGATGCTTGTTCAAAGCAATTACTGATTGAAATATTTCTGAATGTATCATGTGAAAGAGGTAGCGATGGATTCGGAGAAAATAGGCTGTTATTTTCTCCTAATGTTTCCTTTCTGATCATGAATTGCACATTTTTAATTTTTAATTGTATTTTGCCCAAATTAAAATCAATAGAGAAAAATCCAAGAGTAGCTGACATCTCCGGGTTTGGTGATTATCCGAATAGCGCACATGATACAATGATCCTTTGGATTATCTAGTCAATAGCACTTCCAGGTCAAGTAGGTGAAGGTGTGTCTGTTCATCATTATATCTCACATCCCCTCATGGCTCAGGCGTTTATGCTATTGTGTACAAATGGTGATGGGTCATCGAGTTCGGAATTGCTGGAATGTGCTGACTGAGTCATTGTCAACAGTGATGAGAGAGGGGATATTACAATTATCGTTGGCATTTCAAGCAATGAAGGACAGAAGTTGAGTTCTGACATCAACAACACAAGTCACTGCCTTCAGACAGAATACATTTTTATTTCAGAACGATTAGAGCTTTTCGGTGGAATTTTTCCATGCTGCCCGCCACGCAAGTCGTTGTGGGTGGGACACAGACTATGCAAATGTCCATTGATCTTGGGCGGGATTTTCCAGTCCTTGGGAGAGCGAGGCCAGAAAATCCTGTCCTTTGAGTTTGTTTTTCGTCCTCTCCCATAGAGATGACAGTCTCCTATCGGATATACCATACAGATGTTCTGTAGAAGAGTCATATGGACTTGAACTGTTAACTGTTTCTCTCTCCGCAGATGCTGGCAAACGTGCTGTGTTTTTCTATTTTTAATTCAGATTTCCAGCATCCACATTATTTTATTGATACCACTGTTCTTATTGACTCAAAGCAAACGTAATGCAGATCTGATAGCCAGACAGCCAGGAAAATGCATTAAGGACAACGCAGCTCCAATGCCAACTTTGCAAACTGAGGCTATGAACATGTGGAGATCTATGAGATTTCCCTCATCTCTCAGCTCACATAGAATCATAGAATTCTAGAATCCCTACAATGCAGAAGGAGGCCATTCGGCCCAGCGAGTCTGCATCAACCATAATCCCACCCAGGCCCTATTGCCGCAACCCACATATTTACCCTGCTAACCCCCTGACACTAGGGTCAATTTACCATGGCCAATCAACCTGACCCGCACATCTTTGGAGTGTGGGAGGAAACCGGAGCACCCGGAGGAAACCCACGCAGACACGGGGAGAACATGCAGACTCCACACAGACAGTGGCCGGAATTGACCCCGAGTCGTTGGCGGTGAGGCATCAATGCTAATCACTGTGCCACCGTGCTGCTCGTAAACCATGTTGGTGCACAAACCAAAAAGCTTGCTCTAAAATACAATGAAGGTGTACAGAAGTGGCATGAATAAATCAAATTTGGAAGAATTATTCATCCCATTCATTGGCTGAGAATAAGATGATGAGGAAAAGTCAAGCCAGTGAAAGATAAGTCTTTCCTAGGTTTGTTAGCTGCAGTATTCAACATTCAGGTTTCAAGTTCTTTTTATGCGTTTCTACTTCATTTCTTCCTTCTTTCCTCCCCCATCCCCACATAAAATGTTATGAGCACTTGACAAATGGTTCATTCCCAAAATCTGTCTTGTTTAACTAGATTATCGTGGATTTGGCACAAGTTATGGCAAACACAACCAGCAGAGGTGTAGGATTGAGAAACACTTTGGCGCTGAAGTCATGAAATCATTCAGGAGGCTTGGGAATAGTGAGGGCGAGAGTTTCAGTAATAAAAAGTGAGAGGGAGAGAAGCCCTTGCTTTTACTGGCACTTTCTAAACCGACCAATATATTCTTTCATATGACCTCATCAGAAAGTGTGTTTCTGCTCAGACTTTTGTCAATCATGATTCAGTGACTGTAACTGTATGACACATGGATACCATGTGTGAATTATGGAACTATAGAATGATACAGTGCAGAACAAGATCATTTTTCCTGCCTGTGCATGGCACTTTGAAAGGATTATCCAATCAGTTCCACTCCTTTACTCTTTCCTCGTAGACGAGCAAATGTGTTCCTTTTCACATATGTATCCAGTCCCCTTTTTGAAAGTTATTATTGAATCTGCTTCCACCACACTTTCAGGCAGTGCACTCCACAGGAACACTCTGGGTTAATTATCACCCGATTCGCCTGGTGATAAAGGGGCACAGTTATTGACAGGAAATAGTGATGCAGTGCTTACCTGCCCTGGGTGCATCACCAGTTCATCAAGCGACAACAGTGCTGGGGTGATGTTGTGGAGGTTGGAGCCCACTATAAATTCTACGGGCAAAATTAGGGAAAGAATTCAGTGAAGCACCCACATAGGAGGGTGGGTGGCAGAGGAAGTAAAGTGGAGATATTTAAAGTCATTTATTTGTTAGTCACAAGTAGGCTTACATTAACACTGTAATGAAGTTACTGTGAAAATCTCCTAATCGCCGCACTCAGGTGCCTGTTCGGGTACACTGAGGGAGAATTTAGCATGGCCAATGCCCCTAACCAACACATCTTTCAGAGGAAACCCACGCAGAAACGGGGAGAACGTGCAGACTCCACACAGACAGTGACTCAAGCCGGGATTCGAACCTGGGTCACTGGCACAGTGAAGCAGCAGTGCTAACCACTATGCTACCGTGCCGCCCTAAAGGTACACTCACAGTTTACTGCAGGATTCAATACATGGAAAGGGTGTTTTTTGCTTCTTTGCAGTGCATAGTCTGGAGGATCATGGAGCCTGTATGATCGCTACCTTCCTCAGTGTCAGGGCCTAGAGGTGTGTCGTTCACAGGGAGGAGGGGTGTTAGGTGGGGTGTTAGGTGCCCAGTATCCATTGGCTGGAGGGCCCTGTGCTGTATTCCTGTTGATCCTCTTCCTTTTAGGTTCTCAGGGGCTCCTGGGCTCCATGGAATGGAGGGGCAGCTGAAGTGAGATCCAGACGTGCTGCCGTCCTTTAGCGTTGATACTCATGGATTCCCACCAGTGCCTGCACCATACAGTTGAAGCCCTGCACCATGGAATTCACGTGTTCAGACATGGAAGTCTTGAGCTGAGCCCTAGCGCGGGCATCTCCTGACATAGAGTATATGTCCAGTGCTAAGATCTCCACTGCGGGCGCCACCCTTGCAGTTTTGGGCCTCATTGCACTGCAGTGACGGCACCATCTCCTTGGATAGAAGGTGAGGGGACTCCTCCAATCGTTCTTGCACTCTGAGGAGGGCCACTCATCCCTTCCTGATACTCGTGGCTCTGCCTTTGCAGCTCCAGCAGCTGTGGGCCGACCAGACCCAGTGGCACATCATTGGCAAGGAGCTCAGCAGAGTATTGGGCTCCAGCATCTCTCCGAGTGCCGGTTCCCTGGGAAATTCTTGCCTCTGCCTGCTGTGAACCTGCAACTGTGAGGTACTCACCAATGAGTGACCCAGAATCCTGCCTACTTATTGAACCCACCGAGGTGTGAGCATTAAAGCAAATTACTGCGGGTGCTGGAATCTGAAACCAAAAGAGAAAATGCTGGAAAATTTCAGCAGGTCTGGCAGCATCTGTAAGGAGAGAAAAGGGCTGATCTTTTGAGTCCAGAAGACCCTTTGTCAAAGCTAAAAGTGGGAGATATTTATACTGTAGGGTGAGGGAATGAAAGATGAGCCATAAAAACAAGGGGAAAGGCTAAGAAGTGATTATGGCAGTCCATAGACAGAATCGAAGGAGTGAATGGCCAAACAGCAGAGAAACTGAAATCAGAGGGTAGGCTGTGACAGATGAAGATGTGGAGGGAGATGGGTGGGAGAGAGGTAAAATTAAGAAAAAGGGGAAAAAAGGAAGCACAGGGGGAGGAAAGAAGGGATTTAAAAAGGGGGAAAGAGTGGGAGGGGAAGAAAAATAAAGGAAGACAATAAAGAAATAAAAGGTAGAGAACAGTTAAAAATAAAATGAAAACAAAGGGGTCGAGGCGGGGTAGAGCTAATCATCTGAGGAATGTGTATCTGGGGTGGTGCCGGATGCAGGTGACAGCTGTGACGCCTCTTCAATGGTGGGTTTGGAGAAGTCCTCCTCTGAACTGCTGGAGTCCAGCTGGTTCAGGGGATGTGAGGATGATCCAGGTTATTCCACTGGTCAGCCTGAAAGAGAAGGGACACAACATCAGTGCATTACAGGGGATATGGAGGGAACATTGATCACCCATTGGAGGCTTGAGGAATGACAGCATAGGGGTTGAGGATTCTCATGTTTCCCTGCTGCCCCCACTTCACCAGCAGCGCAGGCACGCTCTTCCTCCTCACCGGCCAGCTCGAGGTCTCAATCCGTGAAACGTGTGAGTGATCTAAGCTCGGGCATGATTCCAGCTGGCTGTGCCCGCTCATGCTTATTGTGGTTGAGTGTGTCCTACAATGACACAGAGAGGAAGAGTGTAGTTGGGAATGTTGACATTTAAGATGGTGATGAGGTACGGCAGGTGTGGGGTTGGAGTGTGAGGAGTATAGCAGCTATTGGGGGAACATGGTGATTATGGGAAGGCGGGGGGGGGGGGGGGGGGGGGGGGGCTGGTGCCTGGTGTTGGCAAGGTGGCTGAGTGAGTGAAAGGGTTGGGGATGTGAGGGGTGTGTGAGGAGGGTCCAGTGGGAGATGAGGGTGGTGGGGGGTGTGGTGGGGTGGTTCACTTACCCTGCTGAGCGAAGAAGATCACCCATTTTCTTCTGACACTGCTGCCTTGTCCCCTTCTGCAGTGCGCTTGCACTGACCAGGGCTGTCACTGCATCCCAGGCAGGGATGGTGACCCTGCTGGGAGGCTGTCTCCTGGAGCGGGGGTAGAGTGTGTCCCACCTCTGCTCCACTCCATCCAGCATCCCGGTGAGGGCCCCCTCCGAAAAGTGCAGTGTGAGCTTCTTGGCTGCCATCTCCTGCAGTCGTTGTGGAACAAGTGCTGGGAGCTGTTTATACGGAGCTCCCCAATGCTTGCAGCAGTTAAGTTATTGCGGGGCGGGCGAATCAGATGGAACACGCCACAAGTGCAGTGTGATAATTGTGGGCAGAAACATTATCACTGATGAGGCTCAAAAACACTCCATCACTATCGGGGGGGAAAACAGTCTGTTTTTCACGCTGGAACCTACTCTGTTATTTTTCAGGAGGGTTTCACCCAGAATTAACATTTAGAGTACTTCCTCGCATAAAGGAAGCTGTTGAGGTCCAAATCGCTTAGATGTTTTCAAATGGACAGTGGATGAGATGCGAGAAAATGGAATAAAACAATATGTTGAAGCTGAGATGAGGGAAATGAAATCAGAGGATAATCGTGTGGGGTATAAACAGAGCAGTTGGGCCAAATGGCTTATTTCTATGAAGTATACTCTGTGTAATTCTCAGAAGGGACAATTGTTTCATTAACCTTGTCACGGAGAACAGGAGTAAGCAAGAGTGTTGCAGCCATTGCCAAGTTTGAGGAACCATTAACTACACACATATTACTATCATGGCACCTCTCCATAAGTCCTTGTCTTTTCTGAAGAGGAATGGCTTCCATTCAATGAAACATGGCGCCGTGTTGCTGCCTTAGAGCAACACTCCACAGTGCCTGCAATGTTTGAGAAAATTAGGCAAGTGTGTGGATGGCTCCTCATTGACATGGATGTCACTTTATCTACATGGCTCTTGGCAACACTTTAACTCACACACACGCACACTCTCTCGTGGAATAATGCTACAGCAATAGCCATGGGAGCACCCAATCTGCCATCGAATAGGTCTTTGGCATACAATAGCTGTGCCTTTAGATGTTCAAACTGGTCAAGAGGAAAGTTGTAATATGGTGTATCAACACTACTGCATTTGGTGCAGGCACTCTGCATCCCGTATAATTCTGCTATTGACCGTGGGCCCATTCTGGACATGGAGCCTTGGAGATTGCTAACGAATGGAAGCTGTGAGAAGGAGGGAACTTGCAGCAGTTTCTAACATGAGCAACCTGAGAACAAGTGATCATCCATCGAAACCCGTCAATATCACTCTTGCTTTCCATCCAACCCAGCCGACTCACCCTTTGCAGACAAATTAAACCGCCGCATAAGACATGCAGACACAATCTCAGAATGATGACCCTGGAATTCTTAATGAATCAATCTGCATAAATAACAACACTAGTCATAGAACATAGAACAGTACAGCACAGGCCCTTCTGCCCATGATGTTGTGCCAAGCATGATGCCAAATTAAACTATTTCCTTCTGCCTCCCCTGGGTCCATATCCCTCTAGCAGACATGTGATTTTCCTTAATAAAGTGACAAAATTCCACTGAAATTAATATTTATCCAGTGCTTCCCAACCATGTCTCTTATAAATGTGCTTATACTGAGTCTTGTGCTCTAACATGTGGTCTCAGCTTCACTGGTGGAGGGATGTTGTTATGATAATGAGGATACTCTGGACATTATTGCAAAGCGAAGTCTAGCAGTACTGCTTCAACAGGAATTGAAGCAGTGTACTGCATCTCACTGCTGCTGGGGCAATCTGACCCAACTGGTTTAGTGACACCCATGTGTACTTTGGATGAATATAGAACATTACAGCGCAGTACAGGCCCTTCGGCCCTCGATGTTGCGCCGACCAATGAAACCAATCTAAAGCCCATCTTACCTACACTATTCCAATATCATCCATATGTTTATCCAATGACCATTTAAATGCCCTTAATGTTGGCGAGTCCACTACTGCTGCAGGCAGGGCATTCCACCCCTTACTACTCTCTGAGTAAAGAACCTACCTCTGACATCTGTCCTATATCTATCAGCCCTCAATTTAAAGCTATGTCCCCTCATGCTAGCTATCACCATCCGAGGAAAAAGGCTCTCACTATCCACCCTATCTAATCTTCTGATCATCTTGTATGCCTCCATTAAGTGACCTCTTAACCTTCTTCTCTCTAACGAAAACAACCTCAAGTCCCTCAGCCTTTCCTCATAAGACCTTCCCACCATACCAGGCAACATCCTAGTAAATCTCCTCTGCACCCTTTCCAATGCTTCCACATCCTTCCTATAATGCGGCAACCAGAACTGTACGCAATACTCCAAGTGCGGCTGCACCAGAGTTTTGTACAGCTGCAACATGACCTCCTGGCTCCAAAACTCAATCCCTCTACCAATAAAAGCTAACACTCTGTACCCCTTCTTAACAACCCTATCAACCTGAGTGCCAACATTCAGTGATCTATGCACATGGACACCGACATCTCTCTGCTCATCCACACTACCAAGTATCTTACCATTAGCCCAGTACTCTGTAATCCTGTTACTCCTTCCAAAGTGAATCACCTCACACTTTTCCGCATTAAACTTCATTTGCCACCTCTCAGCCCAGCTCTGCGGCTTATCTATGTCCCTCTGTAACCTGCAACAACCTTCCGCACTGTCCACAACTCCACCGACTTTAGTGTCATCCGCAAATTTACTAACCTATCCTTCTATGCCCTCATCCAGGTCATTTATAAAAATGACAAACAGCAGTAGCCCCAAAACAGATCCTTGCAGGACGCCATTAGTAACTGAACTCCAGGATGAACATTTCCCATCAACCACCACCCTCTGTCTTCTTACAGCTAGCCAATTCCTGATCCAAACCGCTAAATCACCCTCAATCCCATGCGTCCATATTTTCTGCAATAACTTACCGTGAGGAACCTTATTAAACACTTTACTGAAATCCATATACACCACATCAACTGCTTTACCCTCATCCACCTCTTTGGTCACCTTCTCAAAGAACTCAATAAGGTTTGTGAGGCACGACCTACCCTTCACAAAACCGTGTTGACTATCCCTAATCAAATTATTCCTTTCTAGATGATTATAAATCCTATCTTTTATAATGCTTTCTAAAACTTTGCCCACAACAGAAGTAAGGCTCACTGGTCTATAATTACCAGGGTTGTCTCTACTCCCCTTCTTGAACAAGGGGACAACATTTGCTATCCTCCAGTCTGCTGGCACTATTCCTGTAGACAATGACGACGTAAAGATCAAAGCCAAAGGCTCTGTAATCTCCTCCCTAGCCTCCCAGAGAATCCTAGGATAAATTCCATCCAGCCCAGGGGACTTATCTATTTTCACACTTTCCAGAATTGCTAACACCTCCTCCTTACTAACCTCAATCCCCTCTAGTCCACTAGCCTGTATCTCAGTATTCTCCTCGACAACATTGTCTTTTTCCTGCGTAAATATTCATTTAGCACTTCTCCTATCTGAGGATCTGATGCGGACATTGGCACACTGCCTTCCCGAGGGAGAGGGTACCAGCTGCAGTTTCCACAGTGGTTGTATCGCTGCCAAAGGTCTATCCATCCTCCGCTCTCCAACTGATTAAAGTATCTCACCTTTTGGTCCCCGAACTGTCAACATTGCTGTCCTTAGATAGTACTGGCCAGGGTATACCAATGGCATCAATTTGTCCTTCAATCAAAACTGCTATTGGTGATGACAAGGACTCTTGCACAATAGGCCTTGGTTTCTATCGTGGGCACCACATACTCCATGGTAGATTGCAGAGAACTCATTCCTTGTAGCAGAATGCCACACATGCTAGAGGTGGACTTCTCCATTCTCGATACCATGATGTGGCAATCCATCTTCAATGCGCCTTATTGTAGCTCCAAGATTCTTCTCTTAAAGGCTGGACCTTATCTTTACCCCCACCCTCTTTAACAATGCTTGGACCAGTGCGTGGCCTTTGCTTACCTCTGTCCTCTGCTGGTATCTTCCACTGCTGTCCGCTCCTGCTCAATTGTAATGAGGAGAATACCCTGTGTAGACCCCTATTAACTCACAGTCATTCCCAGCCTGGGGGTGGGATAGAGTGTGTGTGCGTGGGGGGGGGGGGGGGGGGGGGGGGGGGGCGTTGGGGGGGGGGGGGTCGCGGTGCAGTGGGGGGGAGACGGAGAGAAGTGAAGGTGCAAACTGTCTTGACTGACCTTCTGCTGAAGGCCCTGAATCTGCAGAGGGACCTAAAAGTAGAAGAAAGGATGAATTGAAGAGTGAGTACTGGCAGGTTAGTTAGACTCTCACATGTCTGGGGTTCTAGCCATGAACAACCAGCACAGCTATGTGACCTTTATTGTGGTCAAGGTTTACTAGATTTTCAATCTTTCCTCTGATCAAGTGTACAATCACTTCAGAATATTTCCGTTAACCTTCATTTTGGCTGGAGTTAAAATGATAAGAAAGATGCTCTAAGTATTTCTAACATTGATACTATACTACATTAAAAATGTTACAGCATCTTCCACAAGTCTGGATTCTAAAGTCGCCAGAACTTGATGGGGGGAGATTGTGAATCCTAGAAATCTGAAACAAAAGAAGAAACAGTTGCGAACTGAAGACTGAAGATCTAATGTGTGCTGTTTGTAATATTAACCCATCTTTTACCATCAACAGCTGCTGTGCTACTCCGGCATTTTTGTTTTTTCACTTCTGTTTCACTTAAGCACTTACTCCAATTCAGAGTCGTGGGGGAGTCGGAGCCTATCTCGACATACACTGGGGGTTAGAGAGGGTACAGGATGTCAGTCCATCACAGAACATACACTCAAACTCAGACAAACTGAGGGGCAATTTACCGTGGCTAATCCACTTAACCTGCAAGCCTTTGGACTGTGGGAGGAAACCGGAGCTCCCGGCAAAAAACCCACGGGGACACAGGGAGAATGTGCAAACTCTCCATAGACAGATACCCGAGGCCAGAATCAAATCCAGGTCCCTGGAGCTGTGAGGCAGCAACGCTAAACACTGCGCCAACATGCCACCTTTATTTGCTTTTTTTTCTCTCTCTGCTTAAATTAGTGGTTTAGAAAACTAGTTTCTAAAAATAGACACAAACTTTGCTACTGAACCTCTGAAAAACACTTCCACCCATGCTGTGTGTCACATTGTACACTTTCATCTCCAATGTTGATATTTAGTTCCAATTTCCTTTCTTTGAAAGAAGTTGACTGATAACAGTAAAGCATTAACAGAAGTATGAATAATAATAGCCAGTAGAAAGATGTTTTTTCCTTGCTGTGCACAGATTGGTTGTCACTTTTCCTATAGTACACTTCAAAGGTACAGTAAATGGTTACAAACTGCTCTGGGTGTCCTGAGGTCACGGAAAGTGCTGCATAAATACGAGGCTCTCTTTTCTCTGCTAAACAATTACTGAAGGTGACACTTTTCTCAATTGTACTTAGATCCAAAAGTTGTCATCAGAAAGTTTGCATTTTTACAAGCAGTAATCTTGGAGTATTTCATACACTTCCAGTTAACTTGACTTTGAAATGTCCACCTCGAAATTTTATATAGATATAGGACAATGGAAATTTCTGACTAACTGAGATAAGATATCAAGTACAAATTCATGCAATTTGCATTGATGGTTTCCCTGAAAATTGTTGCTAGTTCTTAAGATTTTTGATAAAATGAGGCAAGGCTGAGTATGTGTTCACCTGCTGGCATTTTTCACTTGACCTACTAGATTTACCTGATAAGGTGTGGGATCTCTGATTAATTTTTTTCCACTACCTAACTAAGGGGCAGGCCTTGTGACACAATGGACAGTGTCCCTGCCTCTGAGCTAGCAGCGCTGGTTTCGAGTCCTACCCCATGATAGCCAAGGAAGGTGTGTTCATAACATGGCCAAACAGGTCGAGTGCGTCAACATGCAAATCCTTCCAACATGTCAGTGGCTGGCAGTAAGAGCGGACGAGACTCCTATTTAGCCATGCTCGATGCGGAGTGGTGCCTCTCAAGTTAAGGGCCTCTGGTGATAGGTGACGGACCTGTTCCAGGTAAAACTCTTTGTGGAGTCAGTTGAAAGTCTGCCTTGTGCACCACTAGGTGTGGGGAGAGAAACAACAACAAACAGCATAAACAAAGGACATTGAAGTTAATCTAAGTTAATATAGCTCAGCACGCTGGCACAGTGGTTAGCACAGCTGCCTCCCAGCGCCAGGGACCCGGGCTCAATTCCCAGCTTGGGTCACTGTCTGTGTGGAGTCTGCACGTTCTCCCCGTGGCTGCGTGGGTTTCCTCTGGGTGCTCTGGTTTCCTCCCACAGTCTGAAAGACGTGCTGGCTAAGTGCACTGGCCAAGTTAAATTCTCCCTCAGTGAACCCGAACAGGCGCCAGAGTGTGGCGACTTGGGAATTTTCACAATAATTTCATTGCAGTGTTAATGTAAGCCTACTTGTGACTAATAAATACATGAATAAACATTACATAGAAAGGCAAATCTACCTGCCAATTATGGAGCCCATAGGGCGGCACAGTGGCACAGTGGTTAGCACTGCTGCTTCACAGTGCCAGGAACCCAAGTTCAATTCTGGCCTCGGGTCTGTGTAGAGTTTGCACACTCTCCCCGTGTCTGCATGGATTTCCTCCGGGTGCTTTGGTTTCCTCCCATAGTCCAAAGATGTGCAGGTTAGGTTGATTGGCCGTGATAAATTAACCCTAGTGTTGGGGGATTAGCGGGAAAAATATGTGGTATTACGGGAATAGGGCCTGGGTGGGATTGTGGTCGGCGCAGACTCGATGGGCTGAATGGCCTCCTTCTGCACTGTAGGGATTCTATGATCTATGATCTTTTATGATCTATGATCTTTTCAGCTGTGAAAATAACTCATTGCTGATTTAAACTTTCTTACTCAGTGTTCCAACTTTGCCTCTTCATTGCGATCTTTTTACAGTGCTGTTCTTTGGAATAGCAATTTGGTTCAGTCAGGAACCCTCTCACCTCTGAGCCCAAAACTTGCAGGTTCAAGCAATGCTGCAGAACATGAAGACTTAATTCAAGCTGACTTGCAGTGTAGTACTGAGGGAGAATGATCTTATTAGAGATGCTTTCCTTAATATGTTAATCAAGGCACTGGCTTGTTCAGATAGATGTAAAAGATCTCATAGCACCATTCATCATTTAGCTCTCAACGAAACACAGACAACTAGCTGAACATTCTGTTCATCTGGGGTTATACTGTGTGTGCAGATTGACTGCTGTGCTTGCCTACATAACAACAGTGGCTACAATTCAAAAGTAATTTATTAATGTGAACTGCAAGGGGCATTTTATGGTCATGAAAGATGCAGTATCAATGTAAGTTGGGGCACCATGGTATTACAGGGGTTACCACTGCTGCCTTGCAGCATCAGGGACCCGGGTTCAATTTCAGCCTTGGGTCACTGTCCGTGCTGAGTTTGCACGTTCTCCCCGTGTCTGCGTGGGTTTTTTCCGAGTGCTCCGGTTTCCTCCCACATTCCAAAGAGTTGCAGGTTAGGTGGATTGGCCATGCTAAATTGTCCCTTAGTGTCCCAAAATGTATAGGTTAGGGTGATTAGCGGGGTAAATACATGGGGTTACGGGGATAGGGCCTGGGTGGGATCAAAGAGTTGGTGCAGACTTAATGGGCTGAATGTCCTCTTTCTGCACTGTAGGGATCCTATGATTCTAAGTTTATTTGTACCCTGACAGTTCAAGGCATGTTCCATTTGACACGTCTCCCCAGGTTTAGAATGTTAAAATCAGTCAGCACTCGGAGTACTAATCACTATCCAATGACTCATTCTGGAAATGAACACCTGTGAATGTTGAGAAAATCATTCTCATCTGTCATTGAGTAAGCTGCTGGTACTATAAGGTTCAGAAATGAATAATGAACCCGTTGAGGTAACAGATGCCATGAAATCATACTCTAGCAAGGAGACAAGACCTTTAGGAAAGGACAGGACAGGAGAATTGTAAAGGGCAAAAATCAAACATTATTTTTGAGAAGATTAGTTCCTTTCAGACACCAATTAATTGCTGATGGCATCAGACTCATTTCATATGGATGACCTGATAAAGTAAATGATCAAATTTCCTTCTGAATGTCTGCAACATGAGGCTTCATTCTTTTCTGTTTTGAATCTGACTCTAGCTCAAAGGGCAATGTCATGTGGTCTTGTATATGGAATACTTTGGACTCATGCCTGTGGCAACAAACTTCCTGCTCAGACCGGGTGCGATAAATCCATCCCATATGAACCTTGTTCAGACCTTAGATTGAGAATTCCTGTTCAAACAAGCATTCTTGGATCTATTGTGTAACTAATTCCCATTGCACTGTCAATGTGATTGAAATACCATTTACTGAATTTTGTTTGGATCATATTTGACTATTGCAACGCAATATAGCACAATTATATTTTA
This sequence comes from Mustelus asterias, assembly GCF_964213995.1. Classification (NCBI taxonomy): domain Eukaryota; kingdom Metazoa; phylum Chordata; class Chondrichthyes; order Carcharhiniformes; family Triakidae; genus Mustelus; species Mustelus asterias. The sequence goes on along the minus strand of NC_135825.1, from coordinate 27,437,572 downwards.
TAGCCATATGCTAAAACCTCCATCTAGGAAAATACACTGTTAATAGTTTAGAGCCTTCCAGTATTATTTCTGAATAGAATCAGAGAATTGATTTGGATTAAGAAGTATGTACACTTCAATAATAGCTTGCATAATGCAATTTCATCATAAAGTTTACCTTGGCTCCTACACACAGAAATGGGGGATGCTGATCTGGATTCACTGACACTATTAAGCCTTGACCACAATGTCAATGGTAACTATTCAGTTCAATTTGAATGCTGTGGATTTTGTCGATTGATTCCAAAAGTGGGAAATAAATCACTCCTCGTGCATCTGTTTGGAAATAATGCCCTCATTCAAGTAACCCAATTATTTGGCATCTCAGATGAAGGATGTGTGGGTGGAAAGTTGGAATAGGAAATAAAAATTAAAATGCGATTGAGTTTTTTTTCAGTATTTATTTATTATAATCAGGAACAAAGACATTGGAAAGAGAAAGCATCCTATTGCAGTCACTAACTGCTTTTATTGGAACACAATCCTTTCTGGCCTATTGAGCTGCAGAGAATAAAAGGTAGATTTTACTCAAGCACCTGTGTGTGCCCTTTGTAATGTGTTGTGTATGTAAGTGCCATCCTGCCCTACTTTGATCCCAAATGTGATTAAACAATTATGAGCTTCTTCCTGTTGGCAGTTCTCCAAGCCTGTCAAGGACAGCTTGCAGTTGCTTGAGGGTTGAACTGCACAGAACTGAAGACTTGACCCTGAGACGTAAGGACTGTGGAGGTTAGCCTGAGAGGTCTCAGTGTAACCCTAAATTACAACTGCTTCAAGTTGCAACGAAAGCAGATGGCCTTTCAGATCCTTTGGTCACATTTATGATCCTGGTTATTAGTACATAAATAAATGGACAGTTGTCCCACTAATCAACGGTATTTTTAGCCCACGGTTCTCTGTATTTCCGATCTCAGGTGGGTAATTACATTATCGATTCGTGGCTGACGGCACCTTATTTATTCTGCTGGCTGCACATTCTTTGGCTTGAAGAGAGCAAAGTATTCCTGAGCACATCGAGAACTTCACTCTGGACCAATAAATTCTGCGGATCATTTTTATAAACTCTGCTTTAAAGAGCGCCCAAGAGGTTCACTAAATCCTCTTATACATCTTTCAAAACTTGGCTGGAGACAACAGTATTAAGCCCCAGCAGTGTGAGGTAGATTCTATGAGGTGGTCTTTGCTCAGAAGTCAGGTTGGAAGCCTCAGTGAATGCAAGCACTTGTTATCTGGAAGTGACCGGGTTTCGTACAGAGCGTGAACTTTTAGATTAGCTCATTAAGGCAGAACAAACCGGTAATTAAAGTTAAATGAGAATAGAAGTGAATGCTTTTTAAAGCAGCAACATTGTCCCTTCCTGCAGTTAGTGATGCACTCAGCCAACGAACTGTAGCACCAACAGCGAGGGGCGTTTAGCTTTGCCACTGGAGAAATTTTCCTTCTTTAGTGCTGCTTTCAGTAAAATGCATGGTTCCATACATTATAAACTTGCCTACAAAATAAGCAGTGTCTACTTCTAAAAATCAATTAGCTGACCCATTGCGCTTTGCCTCCTGATCAGCTGAGAATGTAAACTTAGGCAACTTGGAGACTATGGAGGATTCGAGGGAGGTGGCGGTGAGGGGGAACTGTAAACCATCAGCTTAACATGTGGAAAAATGATAGTGTTTCTGGATGATATCTCCGAGGATTAGCATGTTAATGCCAAATAGGAGGTTGCCAGGTGGGACATCGGGGTAATTGTGTGGAAACAGGAAGATGAACTATTGTAAGTGAATCTCTAGAAGTGGTGAAAGGAATAAGATAGGAACTAGCAGATTGTACTGCCATCCAGCTGAATGACAGTAAAGAGGCCTTAAGCGGGAAACTGCAGAAGTGTTGGACAACAGGAAATAGGTTTGTACTATCTGTGGCATTGTTTTGCAATACACTGTGATTGAGAAAAGCCCAGCCCATTTACAGGAAAGCAAAAGGATTTCTTATCTACTGGTATTGCATAATGTCAAACTATTTTTGAAGGCGATGTAACATTTGTCGAGAATTGTTGTATATTACAAATCATTTCAACTGCAAAATTGTCATTTTTTTTCCCTCTGTTAATTATGCAACCAAATTCAATAGTCTTACCCAATTGGCATATTATGTACATATCTGTAAATAAAGTGGAATTAAATTCTCTTCAGTTGGCTGCTTATAATCAGACTTGCACAAAACAAATATGCATGAATTTAGATGGACCTAGTGAGAACAAATCTGCATTGATCACTCAATTTACGTTTATCAGGTTAAGGACCTTAATTTGTTTGTCCTTGCATATGACATATAAAGTTTGTTTATTTATTAGTGTCACAAATAGGCTTAAACTGCAATGAAGTTAGGGGGTAGGGTGGGCTATGGGCCACCCAGCAACTTGTAAAGTACCAGCAAAGATGGGTAGGCACTGTGCCCCCACCATGCCACCTGACTTTACTATCCCAACCGTCCTACCTGCCAGCCCACTCCTAAGGGTTTGGGCATAAAACTCCAATTAATATCTCCTTCCTTGGCCTGGTGTGAATTTTTGTTTGAGTATGCTAACTCCTGTGAAACCCATTGGCATGTTTTACTTTGTTAAATGTGCCTCGATGTGCAATTTTCCCTGTTGGTCCATGAACACCATTGATAAAGATTAACTGGTCATTCATCTGATTGTTATTTGTGGGATCTTTTTCTGTAAAACATGACAATATAGCGGTATCTTGTAATGCCTAATAGACTGAGATGGCCAGAAAGTTACTTCTAACCAGACTTCCTTTGTAGTAAGAATGTCATTGCCAACAGTGAAAATCCCATTCCAAAAATTTATGAGTCCCCAAAGCTTTGTGAATGAAGGCCAAAATCAAGAATGAGCTGTTCACTACTTGGCGTATGTTCACATCAGTAATGTGTTTAGAGTTTACAATATATGTGTATCTTTGGCAGCTCTCCGTCTCGTGAGACCATGATTTGTGACTTGGTTGTCAACGCTGTGTTAAGCATCGCCTGGCGAGGCTGTGAGACCCATTCTGGCCTGGCAGTCTCCACCATATTTGCTGCAGGTGAAGACAGTGGGCTGAGATGGGGCACAATTCACTGGCCTCTGTTTTCTCTGGGCCATGTTCTTGGCCACCTGAGCTTTCCATTTCATTTCATCTTCCAATGCCCTCTACAGTCAGTTAGCATCCAGAGGTCACGGCATTGGTGACTGTCTCCCAGTTGCTAGTGTCAACGTCATATTTCTCTTGGCAATGACCTGGGAGGTAAGGGATAGTGTCTTGGGATATGGGTAACATAAAGATCATTACTTTGTAAAAGGACAATGGCAACCATGGTGATCGCAAGAATAATTGAGGCATTGCTCTGCTGAACATCATGGGAAATATAATTGCCAATGTTGCTCATGTCAGACTGTAGATCCTGCATCTACCCCAAATCCCAGAGTGGCGTAGAGCGGAAAGATCCAGAATTGATGTGATCTTCTCAGTTTAGTAGCTGCAAGTAAAAGGGGCCCTGAACAAGGGAGGCCACTACGTATTGTCTTCACTGATCGCCCCAAGATCAAATGAGCAAAGGTGGTCTATTTTAGCTGCTGCGGAAATGAATTGACCTTTGAAGTTGCTCAATGTCATCTCCCCTTTTCCTGACAATGTGAGGGATAAGGTCAGCTCTGATGGGGCAACAATGAAACATTTTGGAGATCCGCAGTGGGGTCAAATAGGGTTGCTTCTTGGTGCCAACACTCTGTACATGAACCACAGCAAAGAGAAGAATATGCCAAAGAGAGTGTCTACTGACAGATCAGAACTGATGGAAAGCTGTTCAGCCTTACCCACCTGTGATCCAAGAGAAATGTGCAGCAAGTCCTCATATCAGACATTTGCTCGAAGCTGCCAATGCTGCATGAACATTCCATACTGAGGAACATCTACAGCAGCAAATGGGACAGACTCTCTGGCACCTGTGAAGAGTTTGGTTTGGCCATCAGCACCAGGAAGACAAATGTCATAATCCCAGGGTGTTACCATCCTACCGTCTATCAGCATTGACAATGTGATGCTGGAAGTTGTTGATAGCTTCACATTATCAAGGCTCACCAGAGACTGGGACATTTGTGTAGATTCTACAGGAGTGCCAGTTTCTGATGCTTGATGCGTTCAGTTGGTACAGCATCATCACTTAGAGCTCTACCCATGGCAAGTGAGTCCTTTGCTAAACTCCTCCGCTTGGGGTTCAATATCCAGCCTCCTCTGACAGGCAGGCTCTCTATGTTGTTAAAGCTTCCTCAGTGACTGTGTTCTCCTTCGAGTGCAACTCATATTTTTGCTGGTCTTTGAACGGTTTGATAATATAGTTGCTTTCGTAGATTAAAGGGAAATAAAGTGCGACGGACGAAGCAACAAAGGAATTTTACTTCATTAAATTTGTTGTTACCTAGGTAACAGGCAGGTGATTGCAAGTATACAATTTGATTTTTCCCCCCTGAGGTTTCGATTGACCTTTCAGTTTATCCCTGAGCATGTGCAACTCACGAACTGAACAGTCGTGACCACATCTTCTCCCCTATAAATCTTGGAAAATGGAAATATTTTTTCAGGATTTTCCAACAAGCAGTCAGACACTTGAACCAGAGCAGCATCTGCCCTTTAGTCCACCTGGTCTGCTGTACTTCTATGCAGTTTCCAGTCATTTGATTTGATTTGATTTATTGTCACGTGTATTGGGATACAGTGAAAAGTATCGTTTCTTGCATGCTATGCAGACAAAACATGCCGCTCATGAAGTACATACGAGAGAAGGAAAGGGAGTGGGTGCTGAATATAATGTTGCAGTTACAGGTAGGGTGAAAAGAAAGATCAGCTTAATATATAATAGAACCATTCGAAAGTCTGATGACAGCAGGGAAGAAGCTGTTCTTGAGTCGGTTGTACATGTTTTCAGACTTCTGTGTTTTTTCCCCGACAGAAGAGAGTGGAAGGAAGTATATCCGGGGCACATGGAGTCCGTGATTATGCTGGCTGCTTTTCCAAGACAGCCGGAGAGTGTAGACGGAGTCAATGGATGGGAGGCTAGTTTGCGTGATAGACTGGGTTTCATTCACAACACTGTAGCTTCTTGCAGTCTTGGTCAGATCTGGAGACATACCAAGCTATGATAAATCCAGATCGGATGCTTTTTAGTGTCATAGAACAAGTACAATGGAAGATTTTTCTGAAACTTGAAGATAATATTGATACGTAGGATTGGTCTGCTGTGGTTTCAAGACAGGCATGTAGCATTGACTTTCTATTACCCAGTTAGCATATGTCACTGATAATTTTATTGGCGCTGCCGTCAGGGGTTGGTGAGGAATCTGACTCTGGAGATTCTCCAAGCTCTGATTGCCAGTGGAGAGATGGCAAGTTCTGTAACAAAACACGCTGCAAGACTTAGCAGGCTGGTCAGCATCTCTGGATACCCAGGCCATGTGCACCTTTTGCCATTTGGGTGAAACCATGTTTCATGTGCTTGTAGACTGTGAGAGGCTGTAGAACCGCACCCCCCCCCCTCCCCCCCACCTCCCCCATTTGAGGAGGCAGGTTTTGGAGGTCATGTGGGGAGGAACAAAATTGCCGGTGCACACAGGACACCCCCAGCAAAGGACAGGCTCTCCCCACCAGCTTCCTTCCTGCCTTTTCCACAAAGTTGAAGAAAAAAAAACAGTCTTTACACTCCTGCTCCACTGACCATGTCAATCAGGTTATGGCGTTGTCAGCTTGGTAATAAGCTAAATTGTCCTTTATTTAAAAATGCTGTAATCAGCAGCTTGTCTGCCTACTGTTCTATGGGGTTGGGGGTGGGACAGAAAGGCAATGGGTTGGCCACCCATGATATTTTGCTTGTCAGCCTGCCTGCCACCAGTCCGCTTACCACCCCCCCCCACCCCAAACACCCCCCCAACCACCCCACCCCAAATGCAGGCCGGGCGGGGGCTGTAAAATACAGCCCAGCAATTCAAAAGCATTTGAAAAGGTACTGAGAAAGGGGAAGAAGGCAGAACAAAAAAATAGAGGAATAAATACAAGAGTGTAGGTGCTTAAAAGGAAAACAGGAGAGAGTTAGATGGTTGAACAGAGCAAGAAGAGACTAAAGGAGGATGTACAATGAAAGAAATTAATGAAAAGAGAAACAGAACGTGCGACTGGCTGAGCTGATGGGCCATTGGAGAGGAGATGGGGCAAGATTAAAATGGGATCTGGAAAAGTTGGCTAAGTGTTTTGAAGGAGTGTTCTTCCAGCTATTGTCCACCCATCTCCCAAAATGCCAACACACATGTTACATATCGCCAGGGATACCGTTTTAATGGAACCATCTGAAAATGGTAAAGTCAATATCAGGACCCAAGGACTCCCATGCACCGAATAGAATGCTAAGGTTTAATTCCTTGATCTTTATTGAAACAATGCAGAATGTTAAAGGCAAGAGGACAAGAGTGAGACAAGAAATTAAAGTGGCAAATAGTAAGGTGCTCAAGCTTGCTCAAGAAATATTATATTTCTATAATATGGTGGATAATCCTTTTGGGATTGGTTTCAGGGGGTTGGTGTATGTTCAGAGGTATCATTTCCAATCTGAGTTACCATGCACATTGCTGCACCATTTCTTGCCAAGTTAACTGAGCAAGCTTGCTTACACTCAACAAATGCAGCATTACAATTTGTATTTGGATTCTACTGAAAGTCAGTGTTGTAGCTGGTAATAGTTCTGTTCATGCTGCTGAGTTAAATACCAGTCTCCAACCTTGGTATAAATGATGTCACTCCCAGAAGATGAGGGCTGAAGTTGCACAACTCTTCCAGTGTGCTTCATAACACTAGCAGGAATTGACCAATGGAAAGGCGAGAAGTTGTTGCGTGTGTGGCCTGGACCAACGTCAAAGATCCCTATTGACCTTGGATGGGGTGTGGCCTCAGCCTTGCACCAAATAATGTCATGAATGCAGGAGGGGTTGGAATAAGTGTTTCCAACACTTGAAGTTCCTACAAGACTCAGCAGATGAGACACGAAACCTGCAGCATACTTCAGAGCCACTCCTAGCCTGCCAAACATACCTTACATTGATTGTAGGATTCTTTGTATATTGTCACACAGTCTGTACATTCCTTAGAGTAGACACAGGAAACATTCCTTAGACCAGAAACCCTTCCTGTTGAAGCAGTTGAAGTTTTTTTTTTCTGTAAAAGCTGACGAAGCAACATGGGTGCCATTGATTGCACCTTGGACCTCAGGAAAACTGCAAAACCAGTTGGCACATTTTGCACTGCTGTCCCACTGAGGCAGCAGAATTTGATTAGATCTCCAGTTGGCTTTTGTAGTGTTCCAGTCACCCATTGAGTGCATGCTGGTACTGCAGTCTGGTTGGCGTTATGCAGGTGACATGTGGCTGCATGGAATAAGCCTGTGATAGAATTGGATGTGGTGTAGTTACACGCAGAACAGTACAGGTAAATCCTCATGAAGTAGGTGCTGTGCTGCTGCACCTCTTCCATTTCCATGGTAACGGGCCGAGACGGCTCTGCCGTCGGGAATGCCATAGCCACTCCTGAGTCGCCCTCACTGTGGGTGGGGGAAAAGGTGAAAAATTTCCTGATGTTCTCACACTCTTAAGAAAATCTGGAGAAACGTTATTCTCAGAGATCACTATTGAATCTCATAGAATCCCCACAGTGCAGAAGAAGGCCATTAGGCCCATCGAGCCTGCATCGACAACAATCCCACCCAGGCCCTTTCCCCGTAACCCCTGTATTTACCCTGCTAATCCCCCTGACACTAAGGGACAATTTAGCATCGTTGGAGTGTGGGAAGAAACATCAGCACCTGAAGGAAACCCACACAGACACAGGGAAAATGTACAAACTCCACACAGTCAGTGACCCGAGGCTGGAATTGAGCCTGGGTCCCTGGTGCTGTGAGGCAGCAGTGCTAACCACTGTGCCACTGTGGCTGCCCCAATTCCTTGTGCTTACAAAGTTCTCACGCTTTGTGTGAGCTGAAAGCGGCATTGGCTGAAGCTCGTGCTTCTCCACCGAACTTACCCGAGTTCTTTGTAAAGATTTCAGAGTTGCGTTGTTGCCGGACCTCATCAAAATTGATTTAAATATGGTACCTTGAGATTCTGTGGACAGCTTGTTCAGATAGCCAAAATCTGTGAGGGGAATTTGAGGAGGGGTGGGTTTTGGTGCTAATAAACTGGCTTCTTCTCCACTCTGATGAAAACATGGAAATTACAGTGAAAATGGAAATTCTACATGGGTCACGCACACTGGCATTTATCTGCAAACATCGTTCTGTATTTCACATTGGAGTCCAGCTGGCTTGACAAGAGTGGCAGGCGGTGACAAATCTAAAGAAGGATAGGACGTGGAGGCAATGCATCCCAAAACAGAACCCAAAAAAAAACAACAGGGTAAATATAAAGCACCTGAAGTATCTTGCTTGGTGGCATGCTGGGACAGTGGTTAGAATTGCTGCCGCACAGCACTAGGGACCAGAGTTCAATTCTGGCCTTGGGTGACTGTCTATGTGGAGTTTACACATTCTTCATGTGTTTGTGAGGGTTTCTTCCAGGTGCTCTGGTTTCCTCCCACAGTGTAACAATATGCAGGTTAGGTGGATTGGCCATGCTAAATTGTCCCTGAGTGTCCCATGATGTGTCAGTTAGGGGGAATGGGTGGGGTTACGGGGATATAGCCTGGGTAAGATTCTCTGTTGGAGATACGGTGCAGATTCAATAGGCCGAATTGCCTCCTTCCACGTTGTCGGGATTCTATGATTCTATGTGCTACCTCACGTGGTATCAGCTTCTGTTCCAAATTCAACATAGTATGCTCTTGATCAAGAATGAGAAACGGTTTGTGCAAGAGGAAGGCCTGAGGGCTTCAAACGAGAATAAAAAGGCAGGCAATAGTGTAATGCAACATGCATTGATATTATTGAACAGGATTTATGTGAAGTAAAGAACTCTCCCGACCCTTTGAGAACCCTAGGGGCAATTGTGAAATTTTCAAAAGGGCCTGGATAATGGCTCAATTGGATGCTAAAGTGATACGTAAACTCACCTGCTTTACTGCAAGAATACTGACGTGCTTATACTAAGCTGTTTTCCAAGCAGACTCTTTCCAGCTCTATGAATGCCTCTGCTTCCTCTCTAAAGTGTGGGAGGAGGCTCCTGTTTTCATGTACATCAGCCATCCTCTCCTCTGAACCTCTTCTTTATTCATGTCTGAATTGAGACAGCAGATGGGAGATTTTTCTGAGTCTCGACCTAAACCCTCTGGATTGTCTCGGTGCAATGAATAATGGAAACATCAGGTGGTCCAGAGTGACAACACTGTCATCATGTGCTAGAAGGAGGCCATTCAGCTCATCACGTCTGTGCTGGCTCTTTCGAAGAGCAATCAAGTTAGTACCACCTCCTCTGCTCTTCCCCCATATCACAGAATCATTGAATCCCTACAGTGCAGAAAGAGGCCATTCGACCCACCCAGAGTGGGTCAACTCTCTGTCAGAGCATCTTACCCAGGCTCTATCCCCAAAACCCCATGTATTTACCCTGCTAATACCCCTAACCTATACTTTGGACACTAAGGGGCAATTTTAGCACAACCTGCACATCCTTGGAGTGTGGGAGGAGACTGGAGCATCCAAGGAAACCCACGCAGACATGGGAAGAGCGTGCAGACTCCGCACAGACAATCACCCAAGGCTGGAATCGAACCCGGGTCCCTGGCGCTGTGAGGCAGCAGTGCTAACAACTGTGCCACCATGCCATCCCTGCAGTTATGCCTGCATTTATTTTTCCTTCAAGTATTTATCCAATTCCAGGTTACTATTGAATCAACATCCATAACCCTTTGAGGCAGTGCATTACAAATGCTAACCATTCATTGCATAGATAAAGTTTTTCCTCTCTTCACCTCAGGTTACATAAGGAGCAAGAATAGACCATTTCACATCTTGATGCTGTTCCACCATTTAATAAGAACATGGCTGATCTGCTTGTTGCCTTAACTCTACTTTCCTGCCTGCCCCCCATAACCATTGACTCCTCTGTAGATCAAAACTCTAACTCATCCTTGAATATATGACACAGCCTTCACTGCACTTTGCGGAAAATAATTCCAAAGATTAACAAACGTCTCTGGGAGACAATTTCCTCCTCATCTCAGTCTTAAGTAGGAGACCTATTATTTTAAAACTGTGCCCCTCATTATGGGTTCCCCCACAAGGGGAAATGTTGCGGGGTGGGGGAAAAGTTCTGGCTTCCAATTGGTATATTTGAAGGTGTGGGAGGGGATCATATAAAATAGGTAGCCAGCCCATTGCCTTCCCTCCCAAGCTGTCTCCTATAATACAGTGGGGGATAAAGCACCAGCCAGCCCATCCACTCTTAAGCTTATCATGGCCCTTAGTTGGCCACTTGTGGTCAATTAAGGGCTGTTTCCACCCCTGCCACAGTAATATGTGCAGTTGACCAGCCTGATACTGGTGAAAAGGCTGGAAGGAAAGGTGGTATCTCCTTTAAGGGGTGCCATGCACTTCTCAGGGATACCTCGCCCCCACCCCCAATACAAGATTTTACCCCTCACTTTATGACTTCTTCCAGCCTCCACAGTGCCAACTCCCCCAATCCTCCACCACACACCCACCTGCCAAGAGACCTGATCCTCTCCTGACTAAGAACCCCGGACTAACCTTGAACTCTGGTCACCAAGGATGTGTCCAAAGATGTCCAAAGATGTGTGGGTTAGGTTGATTGGCCATGCTAAAATTGCCCTTAGTGTCCTGAGATGCGTAGGTTAGAGGGATTAGTGGGTAAATATGTAGGGATATGGGGGGAGGGCCTGGGTGGGATTGTGGTCGGTGCAGACTCGATGGGTCGAATGGCCTCTTTCTGTGCTGTAGGGTTTCTATGATTCTATGTTCTCATCAGGACTGCTTGTAGTCCCAGTTGTGGCCATTAATTAGTTCTCTAGCTGTTGAAGCTATTCAGCTGCCAACCAATTAGATTGTCTGACAGTTCTTGGGGGCAGGACCTCTTTTCCATGAGGACGGGAGTTCCACAATTACCTTGTTAAGGTCACCCTTAGGATGAACAATAAGCACCCACCCCCTTCAGCCCAACCTCACAGCCTCTGCCCTGTCAACCCCCCTTAAGATCTTACTTATTTCAATAAGATCACCTCTCATTCTTCTAAACTCCCAAGAGTATAAGCCCCAACTTGCTCAGCCTTACCTTGTAAGACAACCTGGGGGTTATATAGTCTATCAATCTATCAAGATCCTGGGAGTTAGCATTAACCAGAAAATGAACTGAACCAGCCATATCAATACTGTGGCTACAAGAACAAATCAGAGGCTAGGAATTCTGCTGTGTGTAACTCACCTTCTGACTCCCTGAAACTTGTCCACTGCCAAAAAATTTCAAGTGTGATGGAATACTCTACTCATCTGAATGACTGCATCTCCAACAACATTCAAGAAGCTTGAAACCATCCAGGGCAAAGCAGCCTGCATGATTGGCACCTCACTCACCAGCTTAAACATTCACTCCCTCCACCACTGATGCACTATAGCAGCAGTGTGTGTACCATCTACAAGAAGCACTGCAGCACCTCACCAAGGCTTCTTGCACAGCACTTTCCAAACCCACGACCTCTGCCATCGAGAAGGACAAAGGTAGCAGCTGCATTGGAACAACACCATTTGCAAGGTACCCTCCAATCCACACACCACGCTGTTCTGAAACTTATATTGCCATTCCTTCACTGTCACTGGGTGAACTGCCTTCGAACAGCACTGTGGGTGCACCTACATGGACTACAGCAGTTCAAGAAGGCAGCTCACCACCATCTTCTCAAGGGTAATTAGGGATGGGCAATAAATGCTGGCCTAGCCAGCGAAAGCCACATCCCATGAAAGAATTTTAAAAAAACTCCTACCTCTTCTTGCCCAATGACAGAACCAGCGAACATCCTTTTATGGTTACACTGTGTCTTCCTCGCAGCTTATTTTCCCACCTTTCAGCAAACCTGGATATACTACATCAATAAGAAGTCATTGATATAACTTGTAAATAACTAAGGGCAGCACTTCATCCTACAAATCAACCTAGTGAACCTTCACTGAACTATCTTCAAAGCAAGAATATCCTTCCATAAATAACGAGACCAAAGTTGTAAGCAGTATTCCAGGTGTGGTCTCACCATTGTCCTATACAGTTGTAACAAGACTTTTTAATACTCCATCCCCCTTGCTAATCATCTTAAATCTCTGGTTATCGACACTTCAACAATTACAAAAAATTGCTCTTTAGTTACTCTATCTTCATGATTTTAAATACTTCTATCAAATCTCCACTGGGCCTTAGTTGTTCTCAGGGGAACAACCCCAGTTTCTCCAATCTATTCAATTTTCCTTTCTTTATATGGATGGACCGAGAATCAGAATGTTCCTTTTCAGACATGCACTCCAACCCATCTGATTTTCTGACAGTCACTGTGCCGGTATGACTTATTGTTGGACGCAGACTTGACAAAAATGTCCCTTGAGTGTCCAGAGCTTGGTTAGTGGTAAATGTTTTCACAGACAAGCCTCATCCTCTCCTGATTCAACACTCATACTCACAATATTGTTATCAGGGCACCACAGAACAGTGAGCCACAGAGAGAAGTATAACTGATTTTTCCCCCTCATTGTCCGAGGTGCTGAGAGCACTTTCAGTGCCATTGTTACTATTCTGGCTAACTCAATACCAGCCAGGGCTCCAAGGGGCCTTTCTGGTCTGAAATAGCTTTGTTTTCCATTGAGCAATTTACTAATTTTTCATTCATTCATGGGATGTGGGCATCACTGGCTGGCCCAGCATTTATTGCCTACCCGGAGGGCATTTTAGAGTCAACCACATTGCTGCGGCTCTTGAGTCACGTGCAGGCCAGATCAGGTAAGGACAGCAGATCTTCTTCCCTAAAGGACATTAGTGAATCAGATGGGTTTTTACAACAATCGACAATGGCTTCGTGATCATCCTTCGATTTTTAATTCCAGATTTGTATTGAATTCAAATGTTACCATCTGCCATAGTGGGATTTGAACCCGAGTCTCCAGAGCATTACCCGGGATATCTAGATTACTAGTCCAGCGACAATATCATCACACCATCGCCTCCGTCAAGCCAGGAGGAAGCTCTACCCAGCCCCTTGATTCATAGCCATGATTTTCAAGCATAATTTATAGCTAGGGCTGGAAATGAGATTGGAGCTTTGACTTGCGTTAACTTTGTTTTTCTTTCATTTTATCATCTCGTTTTCTTCAACTAGGTCATTTTAGCTAGTTTTGTTTGTTGCCTGGCAACCTTCCCCTCCCATCCTGAACTATGGCTGAAATATATCCTGGACAGAAATATAAATCATAGCTTTAGTATTAGCATCAATTTGCCGTTAATTTAGATGACACAAATAGTTGACATGTATAGTCGATCTTCTCTAAGTCAAATGACGTTCAGCTTTTTGACAGCTGTCAAGATTTGCACTGCATTTCTTGTTTTTAATGTGGAAAGTAGCGATAGGAGCCTTCAAAACATGTTATCTTACATGCTTGCCGTCATACCAGGCAATGTCCTGGCTTGTAAGGAGGGGTGAAAGCTATCACATGTAAAAATAAATCTTGAATGCAGAAACCTTAGCACATGTACACAATTATATCCAATTCCAAAGTAGTGTAATTGTAAGACAGGGAAACTGTTGGCTCATCGCATTTGTTGTGGGCAGGATGGGCAGGTTTGCCTTATTAAGATTTTGACTATGAATGTGTCTTCGCATGCCATATCTGCACTGACCAATAGAGGATAGTTGGCAAGTTCGTCAGACTTAAAGCATGGAGGTAGAAAGTCAAAATTCAACAGATAATTTAATACCAACTGGAAATTTTGCTGCCTGCACTTTCTGTTCTTTTATTAATTTTACTACAAAAACGCATTTAAAAAATGGCGGCACGGTGGCACTGCTGCCTCACAGTGCCAGGAACCCGAGTTCAATTCCGACCTCTTGTCACTGTCTGTGTGGAGTTTGCACATTCTCCTCGTGTCTGTGTGGGTTTCCTCCCACAGTCCAAAGATATGGGGTTTAGGTTGATTGGCCATGCTAAATTGACCCTAGTGTCAGGGGATTAGCAGGGTAAATATGTGGTGTTACAGGAATAGGGCCAGGGTGAGATTGTAGTCAGTGCAGACTTGATGGGTCGAATGGCCTCCTTCTGCACTGTAGGGATTCTATGAATTCAAAAGGAAATGGCATTGATATCACTCCATTCAGAACACTGTGTGCTTAGGATGTCAGAGTCCCGACTTCCAAAGCAAATCTTCTTCGGCCAGCTCAAGGAAGGCTCCGAACAAGAGAAGGACAAAGGAAATGCTTCAAAGACACCCTGAATACTCACCTCAAGAAGTGCAACATAGATGTCAATGCCTGGGAGACCTTTGCTCAGAAGAGAACTCATTGAAGGGACACAATTCTTTGAGGACACCTGACGACAAGAGGAGACTCGGAAAAGGAGCATGAGAAAGGAATCCCAGTGATCTGGAATCCAAGGACCCAAACCACCTCTCAGAAACTCCTGCCAAGTGTGTGGTCGGAGATGTGGCTCTAAGATTAGCCTGATCAGCCATGCATGGACTCACAGAACCCATGACCAGTGACATGGAATTTCTTCGGTGGACAATCATTAGCGAGCGATTGTCAAAGAAGAATCCCTAAGCACGACACAGCCAATGAATTATATCTGAAGCAGTCACTTGTAAGAAAACGCATAATTTAATTTATTTTCAACTAAACAGTTTTGAGAATGTTTTCACGATTTTAATCCTCCTCTTTTATAATAGTTTTTTTAAAATAAGTTTCCAGATGAAGGCTGTGCAACAAATTTCAAGGAAAGAATTTACATGCATGATGTCTTGTTGCAGATTGCAGATAAACTGGCCATTGAGGGAATAGAAGCTTTTTTAATGATCATGTATTTGTCAGTATTGATGAACAGAACACATACATATGGCTTGTAGGTGTAGTTTATATCACCTTGTAACCTGAAGCATCCCACTGCCTCCTCAAGCATTGCTGCTGGGTTAGCTGGAGTTAGGAATGTTGATGATGTGGAGATTGTTAAGAATGTTAACAGCATTGGGTGCGTGCTATCTCTCCTGTTATTACTACATCATTTAAAATGCCTGCATATATTAAGGTGGATGCTCCTAATGGCCATTATCACATCTGGTGGTTAGTTAAATGCACGCACAACGTGGGTGTAAACTTTATGTAATGGATTGGTGACAACAGTTTTCTACTTTCGCCCACTCCCGTACTGCCGGAAAAGTGGCAATCTAGTAAAGAGAAGCCTTCCTTGTCAGGAAACAGAACAATACTCCATCCCCCTGTATCACTTTTAAAAAATTAACATTCTCCACACACAGACATCTTCCCCGCCCCCAGAAATATCTCCCAACTAAGGATGCTTTTGCTTGATGTCACATGAGTGTGCTATGTGCAAAATATACAACAGGCTGGAATTTTCTGGGCTCAGCAGCAGCGGGCATCGTTGCAGCGGGAATGGAAAATTTGGAGAGAGGCCAAAGTAAATTGATGTTGGGCTGCTCTGCAAAATTTCTTGTAGCGCTCGCAATGATGGACTAGAAAATCCCACCCACAGGGCAAAGTTTCACGCGTGACGTGTGCAGTCAGCGGGCGGCACCGGAAGTGGCCGCGAATCCCGGTGCCATCTGAGATCAATTGAGAATCGCGATGTTACGCTGACTGGCCTATTAAGTGGCATCTAGTGTAAATCATGGCCGAATTGGGCCAGCAGGATTTGAGGGGGCGGGCGCAGGACAGGTACCATATCCAATTGCAGCCTGCCACCAAGTTTAAAGGTGGCATGCAGAGGCCACAGAAGCATCACTGCCTGTAGAATGGCTCACGCTGGGAGACACGGTAGGCGGGAGGGGAGCTCCAGCATCAGGCAGGAGGACAGCAATGTCCCGAGGGCTCCACACTGTGCTAAGCCCAACACAGAAATCATCCTCTCAAAACCCTGAAACACCAACTCAACTCACTCACTGAAACTCTCAACTCTACATCCAGCACTTGCCCCATTCGTCTTCTCTCCTGTCCTTGAATCCAAAAACATCAAAAAGGTTTGGGCCACCTGTCCCATGCACCAAGCTTGAAATTGCACAGGGCACGTAGAACTTTGGCCAGTTGGGAATTTAATCCCTCCAAGAAGCTGGATAACTGTCGATGGGTGCGCAGCCAAGCTGCACCTGCATTCTCCGACCAACATATCGCACGGGTGCACGATGACATTGGGGCACGTGCCTGATGCTATTTAACACACTTCTGGGTTGGGTGTGCGTTTGCCTGGCAGATGTCAAATTCTACCCCATAGTTTTTTTAATAGTAGGAGAGTTAAGTGACAGGTAGAATTCTCCTAAAACATTCTAAGTGCTGAATTCGCATTAAAAATTTTTCAGCGGGATATTCAAAATGAACCTCCCACACTCTGCATCACAAAGTGCCTTAGCGTGAATCACACTGAAAAGCTGAGGGCGGGGCCTGTTCCGGCTGGAGAGGCCGACAGCATAGCGCTGAGCGGGCTACTGCGCATGCGCCAATCTGTCAGTGCCGAGATCGGCGCATGCGCAGTAGCCCTGCACTGCTGGCCTCCCAATTACTGGCCAGCTCGACCCCGCACCACTAGCTGTGTGACACCCCCCCACTGATTACTGGCCTCCCGGACGTCTCCGGCTAGCTCCGACCCCGCACCCCCCCCGGCATGCCTCAATCCCTCCCCTTCCCCTCCCCACCCCCGGCAGTCACAATCTTCCAATCCCCCCAATCCTCCCCCCGCAGTTTCGACCCTACCCCCCCCCCCCCCCCACCCGCAGCCCCGACCCCCTTGAAAGGCCAACCCCCCCATATTGATGGCCAGCTCCAGTCGCTGTCCTCCCTCCCTCTACCCATGATCCCAAATGCAGAGTGACAGTGGAACCCCCCATTCCCACTGAATACCCCCAGAGACCCTGCCCCAACCGCATGGCACTGCCCGATGCCCGGTAGGCATGTAACCAGCAGTGGGGAGCTGTTGTAAATCCTCCCAGAGTGAAACACTCCTGGCCGTGGCGAGGGGGGGCTGAGGGGGAGGGGGGGGGGGGGAACGGGGCCCACTAATATGAAGCTAATCCGATTTAAATAATTTTATTTAACCCCATACTGATTCCTGATGAGGAGCTGACGATAGCGGAAATCCAGTGGCCGGAGACGCGTGAAGGCCGTGGCGGCAGATCGAAGCTCACTACACAGCCTCCGCTGATGTGGAGGCTAGCGCAGCACAGCGGGCTGGGAGAATCGCCTCGACATGTTGAAAATTGACATTTTAATGCTCAAAGTGTAATGGTATTATAAAAATGGACTTGCTTCCGAGGGGCACTTTCTGGGAATTTGAAAAAAATCTAATTTCATTGTTTGGAAGATGCTACAAACCTGTGAAACCATTTCAGCAAAATCTGACAGTTAATATTTTCTTAATAAAACTTCATGGAAGAGATTGTAGTAAAAAGTAGAAGAAAGAAGCAATAGGTCAGATACCAGGGACAGGCTTTTGGGTTTTGGGTCGTGTCATATCCACGCAATTACACCGGTCGATTTATGGTAAATGAGCACCATTTTTTCATACAGTATGGAGAATGGACAATCTGCCTTGAAACCAGAAATATGGTGACATCTCTTCTTCTGCCAATATACATGAAACTGCCCAAGGCTGGGAGTGATCCTTCTTGCTTGTTCAGCACATTAAAATGCAAATGATCTTTTGGGACATTCCATTGAAAATACATTAAAACTGAACACATACTTCCTGTTGGTTTAATGGCTACTTTGCCCGGATACCTGCCGACACCTTTGCACACTGGTCCTGCAGACCAGAATTCCACAGAATGGATGTGAGGAGAACCCTCTCTATCACATGGAGATGCAAACCTATTGTGTGTCAATGCTTAGGTCATCAGGGAGCACATGGATAACACAAAAACAAATACTATGGTTACCTGACATAAACCAGCTTGCAATAAGGAAAATTTATTAACACACATTTTGAGAGCAGCCTTATTTCACTCAGTCTGGGAGACAGAAAGACTCAGAGGGAAAAGATAGCCAGCCAAGGAATTGACTAACAGGCAGAGAAGTCGGGGTAGCCTTTTAGCTCACAAAAAAGAACAGAAAATGCTGGAAAATCTCAGCAGGTCTGACAGCATCTGTAGAGAGAGAATAGATGTGGAGATGCTGGCGTTGTACTGGGGTAAACACAGTAAAAGTTTTAACAACACCAGGTTAAAGTCCAACAGGTTTATTTGGTTGCAAATGCCATTAGCTTTTGGAGCGCTGCTCCTTCGTCAGATGGAGTGGATACCTGCTCTCAAACAGGGCACAGAGACACAAAATCAAGTTACAGAATACTTATTAGAATGCGAATCTCTACAGCCAACAGGTCTTAAAGATACAGACAATGTGAGTGGAGGGAGCATTGAGCACAGGTTAAAGAGATGTGTATTGTCTCCAGACAGGACAGCCAGTGAGATTCTGCAAGTCCAGGAGGCAAGCTGTGGGGGTTACTGATAGTGTGACATGAACCCAACATCCCGGTTTAGGCCGTCCTCACCCCCACAGCTTGCCTCCTGGACTTGCAGAATCTCACTGGCTGTCCTGTCTGGAAACAATACACATCTCTTTAACGTGTGCTTAATGCTCCCTCCACTCACATTGTTTGTATCTTTAAGACCTGGTTGGTTGTAGAGATTCGCATTCTAATCAGTATTCTGTAACTTGCTTTTGTGTCTCTGTGCCCTGTTTGAGAGCAGATATCCACTCCATCTGATGAAGGAGCAGCGCTCCGAAAACTAATGACATTTGCTACCAAATAAACCTGTTGGACTTTAACCTGGTGTTGTTAAAACTCTTACTGAGAGAGAATAGAGCCAACGTTTCGAGTCTGGATGACCCTTCATCAGAGCTGAAGCTTGGGATGGCTCCTGCTCGGACCAAGACCACAAAAAATGACAGAGGGTTGTGAACGAAGTCCAGTCCATCAAGCAAACCAGCCACCCCATCCATTGACTTCATCTACACTTCCCGCTGCCTCGGAAAAGCAGCCAGCGTAATCAAGGACCCCATGGAACCCAGACACACTCTCTTCCACCTTCTTCTGACTGGAAAAAGATACAAAAGCCTGAGATCACGTACCAACCAACTCAAGAACAGCTTCTTCCTGAGACTTTTGAATGGACCTACCTCATATTAAGCTGATCTTTCTCTGCATCCTAGTTATAACTAACCGTCTCCTTTCCTTCTTCCCTATATACCCTATGAATGGTATATTTTGTCTGTATAGCGCAAGAAACAATACTTCTCACTGTATCCCAATACATGTGACAATAATGAATGAAATCGACCTGTGACCTATGTTTCAAAAATGCTTCATTGGTTAAGAAGTGCTTTGGGCCATCTTCAGATCATGGAAGGCACTACAAGTCATTTCTTTCCCTATCTTGAACGTGCTGACTGCAGCACTGGGTGGCTGTCCAGTAACTTATCCAAGTGTCTATTCTTTATGTTTGATCCCAGAGAGCGAGCGTTGGCAGAATATTCGACTATAGAGGGTGTCATGGCTGAGTCTGATCCTGCTGTCAGCCAGTGTCACCAGACTTAACACTGAAGTGCTCATGGCAGAATGATTACAGCAGTAATCACATCTCATTTCAGGAACACAATAAGAACAAACATTTGCACATGTTTTATTCCTTGGCCATAATCAGGTTTCTAATAGGGATTAACAGCTTTCAGGTTGCCAATGAAATTTCAAATAAACAGATTAACTACTATAAGATTGGGGATGTAAATAGATATTGCATTCAGCAGATTTATATTGAAGTGTTCCCCTGTATTTTGCAGCTGCAGACTTGCTTCTATGTAAAATAGATGTTAACTACCTATAATGGAAGCTGATCATATTTAGATTAAAGTTTAAGGAGTGAATTGGCTTTGTTAGGAGTATGTTTGTTAGTAATTACAGTGCAGTTGATTCCTGCACGTTAATATTCTTATCTCTTAAAACAGGCCATAACAGTCAGAAACAGTATAATGTCCAATTGATAAAAGAATGTCTTATGTCTGATACAAGGCATTGGCGAGGCCGCACCTGGAGTATTGTGCATAGTTTTGGTCCCCATATTTGAGGAAAAATGTAGTGGCATTGGAGGCAGTTCAGAGGAAGTTCGCTAGATTGATTCCAGAGATGAGGGGTTTGTCGTATGAAGAGAGATTGAACAGTTTAGGCCTATACTCTCTGGAATTTAGAAAAATGAGGGAAGATCAAATTGAGGTATAAAAGATGATACTAGGTATGGATAAAATAGACATGGAGCAGATGCTTCCGCTGGTGGGATATTCTAGGACGAGAGGCCATAGTCTTAGGATAAGAGATAGCAAAGTTAAAATTCAGAGTTGAGGAGAAACTATTTCTCCTAAAGGGTTGTGAATCTGTGGAATCCGCTACCCCAAAGTGCGGTGGATGCTGGGAGAGTGAGTAAATTTAAGGAGGAGTTAGGCAGATTTTTAATCGGTAATTGGTTGAAGGGTTATGGGGAAAAGGCAGGAAAATGGGGATGAGGAGCAAATCAAACATGATCGAATGGCGGAGCAGACTCGATGGGACGAATGGCCTAATTCTGCTCCTCCATCTTATGAGCTTATGAATAGGTTAAGCCTGACATTTCTTTCTGAACTGGAATTCACCTTTGCAGTCAGTGTCATATTTGGACTAATTTTTCAAGTTAGCTGTGTTAAACTTGTAACTTCTAAATTAGTTAAATTAACATGATTTAGAACTGTGGCTTATGCCTGATCCATTTATTTGAAAAACACATTAAAATATAAAGCTGCCCCCTAAAAATCCACGTGCCTATTTATGCATATACTGCGCACAGAACATGACGTTTCCATTCAATGATTTTGTTCTGGACCAGCCCCATGTAAGTATCCATTGGCACTGACTAAATGCAACTCGCATGCAACCCAGAAGCATTGGGAGATGTGAAAGTTGTAGGTGCAGGCTTTTAAAAAGTCAAGAATGGCTGAAGATTTTAGAAGCAAGGAAGTAGGTAAGTACATGTCATAGTGAGTTGACCATCGAGAAGATGAAACAAATGACTCATCTACCATTTACAAATAATGGCCGGAATTCTCCCATCCCTTCCACCACTGGAATTCTAGTGGGCGAGGGGTGGGAGGGGGGGACCATGTAAAAATCCATTTAAGTCAGGCAGGAATCTTGATTTTTCAGGCAAGCATGGCCGGAGAATCTCGCCCAGTGGAGGTCCAGACAGTGACAACCAAAGAAGGGAGCCTGTTATTTAAAGTAACTAGCATTTTCCTTGTGCACTCAACACAAATATTGAGATCGACTGCTTGTACCACAGTCAAAAGTGACTTAAATATGTAAAAATTGCACAACCAATTGACAAATAATGATCTGCTTCCTGCTTCAGCATAAAATAACCTCTCCCAAACAATAGACAGTAAATTAAAACAGCCTGTATTTTTGTACCTCTTTTTGACATTGGTTGAAGTCACAGGGCACATTGCAGAGGCAAGATATATATGAACACTGAGTGAAAGAAGGGGGGATTATTAGAGGAGGCCAAAGGCCGAATCAAAGAGATGAACTTTAGTGAGGAAGAGAGGGGTGTGGAGAGGCTAAGGAGGAACTTTCAGAGCAGTGATGGTCAACCTCTGCTAGTGAATGGGCCATATGAATGGCCCCCTCTTCATCTCAGTGTGCCGCAAGATCGGAATCAGGCTTGTTCACTAACTATGACCCCATAAATAGGATTAATTGCATTTAATACAAGGCTGAATATTTCATAATGAGTTATAAAAAATTCTTAATCATTTAAATATTGATAAAATTCTTGCCAACTTCAAATGGTAAAAACAAAAGAAATATTTGCATTTTGGGCATGGAGGGAGTGCATGTCTTATAATCAATGTGTGTAATCAGCAAGCAACTCACTTCACTTGCCTTTACTTTATGTGCGTATCACTTCAGTCATACTAGTAACAACAAAAATATATGGATGGAAAATCAGCAGAACGTTGTGATGCGCTATCAATAAGGCGAAAGACTACCGGTGTGCCAATACAAGTTTAGGCTTTTATTCACAACAGAATCAGGAGCACATCCCAACAAATAACCGACCTGGACAGAACAAGGGGGAGGAGACAGCCACCTTTATACTAGGTGCCGAGGGGAGGAACCAAACCGGGAGGGGATGTGTCCAGGTATGACAAACACACACAACGGTGGTCCATATAGGACAAAGGCACAACTGAGGTCCACCACATGTTGCACCTGTGTGTGAGCAACGGCCAACAAAATATCCCATGGGCGACAGTCAGGGCACAGACATCTGGCCACTGGGTCGTAGGTTACCCACCACTGTTTCAGAGACTGGGACCCAAGTGGCTAAAAACATGGCTGCCAGCGGTAAAGGGAAGAGTGATGTATTAGAGAGCTTGAGGTTGAGATGTTGAAGGGTGAGAGGAGGTCATGGAGATAGGGGTGTGTGAAATCACATCAGTTTTAAAATCAAGGAGGAAAATTGTTACTTTGTGGCTTTGGGATACCAAGAGCCAATGTAGATTAGCAAGGATGAGGGTCAAATTCTGTGGGATCTAATTTTAGTATGGACAATACTCCAAGTGAATAACAGGGGGAAGGTTAGCCTCTCCTAAACTGGATGTCGACAATTAGCCTACCATCAGGGAAATGAAGGAAAGTTGAATAAAGTGGTGCAGCAGTATAGCTGATGTCACCAAGGGACAATATATAGTTGAGAAAGAAAAGGTAACTAAAAGGCTAAGAATGAATCTTCAGGCATTTGCCAAGGTGATGATGCAGGAGTGGGAAGAGAAGTCATTCCTAGAAATGCACTAGCTACAATTTGATAGGTAAGAGTGCAGCCAATGAAGAAAAGGCATTGGCGAAGAACAGTCGTCATCCACTGAAGGCCGCAAAGATATTGAGGAGAATCTGTACTGTGACAATTCTATGATTCAGATGAATAATGCATTATAATCACTGACAATGTCCCTCACTGTTTTGCTTAGGGTTGTTTTAGTGCAATGGGAGAGATAAGTATAATTCTGAATGGGGGAACAACCCATTCAAGAACTTAAAAAGGAAAGGGAGGTTGAGATGGTGCGCAGAAAAATGCGCATGGTAAATGGAAAAAAAGTGAAACAAATTGGAAATTTGTTAAATATGTGTATACCCCTTCCTTGTGAGACACAGCTACATATTGAGCTTATGATTTTGTTACTCAGCTAAAATGAAGCATATGTCTCTCTTGCTTTTTGAAGATTTTCCCAATAATATTCTGCATACAGTTCATAAAGACAGTTGTCTTGTTGGGGGTGATTGTCCCAGCTCACTCGCTGCTCTGCTCTCGTCGTGCAGCGGGCCAGGAGGCCTCACAGGCTTCCCACTGGGTGCCATGGTCGCCGCGACTAAGATTTCCAACGTAATCAGCTCCAGGTCGGAAGTCGGCACGGAGCTGATTACCATACGGAAATCCCCATTTGCATTTCATGAGCGGGCCTGGGACTGAAGTCTCCGGGCCCGCCAGCATCTCCCCTGCTAGCATTTCCCCCCACCACCTCCTCCCCGCCAGGAGTGCTTCACTCCAGCGGGATTTACTCCTGCTCCCCACTAACGGGGAACAGGCAGCCCGATCCCCCTGGAGGGATGAGAGGCCATTGAGGCCCCCTCCAGGGGGTCGAGGATAAGGGGGATGCCCCTTGACAGTGCCTGGCACTGCCCGAGGGCAAAATTGGCACTGCCAAAGATGCATCTTGGCACTGCCCACCGGGCATTGGGCAGTGCCAATGGGGCTGGGCCTATTTGGGCTGGGGCCTATTGGGGGGACGATCATTGAGGGTTGCGGGGGGGGGTCCCGCTGTCACTTTGAACTTGGGATGACTAGGGAGTGGTGATCAGGGCTGGCCATCTGAGTGGTGGAGGGGAGAGTCTGGGCTGCTGGGGGGAGGGTTGGGGCTGTCAGCGGGGGGGGGGGGGGGGGGGGGAGGGGGGGGGAGGAGGGGCGGGTTGGGACTGTCAGGGGGTTGGGGCTGGCCAGGTGGGGGCTTGGGGAGATCAGGCCTGTCAGAGGTGGGGAGGAGGGGACATTGGGGCTGGCCCAGGGAGGTCTGGGAGGCCAGCAGTTGGGGAGTGTGTGGGGGGGGCGGGGGGGGGGGGGGCGGTTCTGAAGGCCAATGATGGGGGCTGGAGGGGTTGGAAGAACAGTGATGGGGGATGGCAGAGCTGGCCAGCAATCAGGCTGGCCAGCTATTGGGAGTCATGATGTGGAGATGCCGGCGTTGGACTGGGGTAAACACAGTAAGAAGTCTAACAATACCAGGTTAAAGTCCAACAGGTTTATTTGGTAGCAAAAGCCACTAGCTTTCGGAACGCTGTTCCTTCGTCGGGTGGGTGGGAGTTCTGATCACAAACAGGGCACAAAGACACAAACTCAATTTACATGAATAATGATTGGAATGTGAGTCTTTACAGCTAATCAAGTCTTAAAGGTACAGACAATGTGAGTGAAGGGAGCATTAAGCACAGGTTAAAGAGATGTGTATTGTCTTCAGACAGGACAGCTAGTGAGATTTTGCACATCCAGGCAAGTTGTGGGGGTTACAGATAGTGTGACATGAACCCAATATCCCGGTTGAGGCCGTCCAGGTACACGGTACATACTCTTGCAACTCGGCCAACGTTGTCTACCTGATACGCTGCAGGAAAGGATGTCCCGAGGCACGGTACATTGGGGAAACCATGCAGACGCTACGACAACGGATGAATGAACACCGCTCGACAATCACCAGGCAGGAGTGATCTCTTCCTGTTGGGGAGCACTTCAGCGGTCACGGGCATTCAGCCTCTGATCTCCGGGTAAGCGTTCTCCAAGGCGGCCTTCACGACACACGACAGCTCAGAGTCGCTGAGCAGAGACTGATATCCAGGTCCCGCACACATGAGGATGGCCTCAGCCAGGATATTGGGTTCATGTCACACTATCTGTAACCCCCACAACTTGCCTGGATGTGCAAAATTTCACTAGCTGTCCTGTCTGGAGACAATACACATCTCTTTAACCTGTGCTTAATGCTCCCTCCACTCACATTGTCTGTACCTTTAAGACTTGATTAGCTGTAAAGACTCACATTCCAATCATTATTCATGTAAATTGAGTTTGTGTCTTTGTGCCCTGTTTGTGACCAGAACTCCCACCCACCCGACGAAGGAACAGCCTGTTCTGAAAGCTAGTGGCTTTTGCTACCAAGTAAACCTGTTGAACTTTAACCTGGTGTTGTTAGACTTCTTACAGCTATTGGGTGGTCAGCAATCCGGGGCCACTCCACATGCACTGATCTCCGCACTGACAGACCTGTGGATGTACAATGGTTCACTCAGTGCAGTGCTGCCGGCTTCTCAGGTGAGAATAGGCTCCACCCACATGATTTTCAGACTAGGGCATTTTACAGTGCTCAGAGTGTGGGAGATTCATTCTGAAAATCACGCTAAAGAAACCAGCAGGATTTGCTCGCATTTTCCCTCGCATTGGAGACTTAGAATTTTGTTGGGAGAATCCCGAGTGTTGTGTTCCGGTAGTGTTGCTCCCTTGCTCAAGTCTCCAGTGTTGACAGTGAGTGTTGATTGGTATTTTGACTAAAAGGAGAGGTTGTGTTTATCACAGCAAAGTCTGTGCTTAACCTCCATCTGACATCTACATGCACATATTTCCAAGCAGAGTCATTGGATAGTCATCGTGTGGGAAACCCGTCCAATCTTTCCTCCCTAACCCCAGGCACTGAGGCCAACACCTTTCTTCTCATCTTGGCCCAGATGTGTTTATGAAGTACAGATTGAGAAACCTATTTTGCACCTTCCTGGCTGTATGTTTCAGCTGTCACGGAGGTAAACTGTTGGGTGAGTCAACTATTCCTTTTCTTTTTAAAATGAAATCATTACCATACAAATTTTCACATGGGTTGGGTCATAATGAGCTATATACACACTGAATTGCAAGCAATCTGAAGAAGCCTTAAAGGTTAAGATTGTTTGTGTTGTCCCTCCCTCAAATATGGTGCACTTGACAAACTCTTAGGAATACAGGCGTGGATTCAAAATTACACAATGAAAGTAAAGACAAATATTTCAAGTGACGTTCCCTCTGCACCTGTTATACTTTCATGAGAAAGCAACAGGAAGGATGTAGGCCAGGTGGCTCAAAGGGCTACATCCTTCGCACCTGTCAGCATCACCTTGACAACGCATAGATTCTGCCAATCTCAAATGCATAATACCTCTCATTATTTGTTTAATAGGAAGTTTGAGATAGACTTTTGTTAAGGAAGTATACCCGGAACAAATTAATCTGGGCTGAATTAAAAATAGTTGCTTGGCAAACATATCCAATGCCTCTTTATCGACATTATCAGTAGCACTTCATTTCTGTATTCAGTAAAGAAATGGCTATAAATTGCCTTTGTGTCGCTTACACAAAATAATGTTCCTTCCCAAATTAAAATAAAAGCTATGTTTTAAACTCCGGTGAGATCCCAATGTAATTCTCATCAAACACCTCTTCTGCTGGGTGACCATTTCCTTATGCAGATAAGTCTTTGTGAGATGATTTTCTGCATTAGGTTGCCATTAGTTGAATTCTCTTACTTGCTCCATGAAAAGTGTGCCCTGCAGTGAGGAATTGTGGAAAATGCAGCAGGGAGGAAACATTTGGTGTGATTGGGCGGCACGGTGGCACAGTGGTTAGCACTGAGATCTCACAACGCCAGGGACACAGGTTCAATTCTGGGTGACTGTCTGCGTGTGTTTCCTCCGGGTGCTCTGGTTTACTGCCACAGTCCAAAGATGTGCAGGTTAGGTGAATTGACTGTGCTAAATTGCCCCTTAGTGACCAAAGATGTGTTGGTTAGGGGGTTTTGTGTTTAGTAGGCTAAATGTGTGGGATTACAGGAATAGTTTGGGGGATATGGCCTGGATAAGGCACTCTGTCAGAGAGAGTCGGTGCAGACTCGATGGGCCGAATGGTCTCCTTCTGCACTGTAGGGATTCTATGATTTGGCTAGTTTGCACTGCAGCAGGACACACTTGCATCAGAATGCTGATGACCTGTTCCCCCATGGCCAGGTTAGCAGTATGAACCTTATGTTGTTATTCTTCGTGACTGCCTGAATAGGATAAGCACCATGATCCAGTATTCTAGGCACTTGAAATAACAATGGTGCTATGAATGGATGTTAAATGAATGAATCCCAGCAACTGCCAGGTTAGCTGGTATTCACATGTTCATAATTCTATACTTGGAGTCACCAATGAAATGTACATTGATCAAATGGGATCCCATTCTCCTCCTGAAGTGGGTGACATTCATCCCAGTGAACACATACATTCCACCTCACTGTTCTGCAGTTTGTGAGATACAGTTGCTTAGTAAATGTACAGGGCTGCCTGGTGTTGCCTTGTGCCCTCATTATTTGCAAGAGAGTTCCAAGCGAGAAGACTCTGAATGCACTTAGAGCCACTTGCAGTAAAGTCCAACAGGCTGCAAGATGGTGAGCCAGTGACTGTCCCTTACAGCTCTGATAAAGGGTCATTTACACTCGAAACAGTGGCTCTATTCTCTCTCCACAGATGCTGTCAGACCTGCTGAGATTTTCCAGCATTTTTCTGTCACTGTCCAATACAACTTTGTCAGACTAGCCAGATGTCCTACGACACAGGGCATGCTATGGGCATATATGAAAGGTAACAGGTTCATCAGCAAGGAAAATCCACTGAAAACAAAGGCAGGGAGGTCAGCACTAACCACAATAAACGGTTGGTGGAACACTAATGAGTTGTACTCTAGGGAGAACATGATCACTGCAGATGCTCGAGGCACCATGGAAAAGCTGCCTGTCACGGCAGAGCTGGACATTGAGCCTACAATGGAGGCTCTTGGCAAAGGTTTTGGCTCACTTGCCATGGACTAAGCTCCAGATACCGACACTAAAAAGGTACGAGAACTGGTACTCCTGCAGTATGTGCACAAACTTCTCTTTCTGCTGGAGTGAGGGGACAGAGGCCCGAGGTATACATAACACAAATATTGTACAAAAACCTGGACAATTGCAATGATTGCAGTACCTATTGAGAGATCTCCCTGGTGAGTATCCCATGTTGTCAGACTGCAGATCCCAAATCTCTGTGTGGTTTTGGAACTGGAAGATCTACAATTGGCATGATCTTCTCTGCCCGGAAGCTGCAAGAGAAACAAAGGAGACCGCTGTACACTGCCTTCCTCAATCTCACCAAAGCATTTGACCACATGAGCAGAGGCAGTCTATTTATGCTGCAGGAAGTTGTTCGGCCCTGCTCACCTGAGGTTGAAGGCAAATGTTCACCAAGACCTCCGCAGATAGTTGCTCTATGCTGACAGTGCCATGCTAGCATTCTATCCTTGTACATCTTCAATGGCAAATAGACAGATTTCCTCAAACGTTGAAAGAGCTTGGGTTGACAATCTGCATAAGAAGACAAATGCCCTGGTTGGAAATGTTATCGCCATCTACCAGCATTGATAATGTGGACGCTGGAGGTTGTTGATAGCTTCACGTATCCAGGCTCCACACTACCAACAATCTGTCATTTGATGCTAAAATTGCCTGGATTGCAAAAGCTGCAGCTGTTAGTTCAAGCTGAATGAGAGTGTGTGGAGCAGCAGCAACCTGAGTGACAACTCCAAACTGTGGCCGAAGCCCTACGATCTCGCCCGCCCCGATTCGGTTGCCATCGGGTGGGATTTTACGATCTTGCCCGAGAGACGCCATAAAATCCTGCCCTGCGAGTCTGCCAAGCCTGAATTCTCAGCGCACTCCTCTGCTGCAGTGAGACCAGGACAACATAGGCTAGGCAGGAGAAAGGTTTCCACCTTCACTGTCTTAGGTGCATCCTCCACATCTCTTTGCAGGACACGGTCACCCACTCAGTGGTTCCGGAGTCTGCTAATTCTAATCAATCATTGCCAAACCAATGATGTCTGTGCTGGCTCCACCACGTTCATCGGATAAGTGAGGACTGTTTACCCAAAGACCTTCCTTATGGTGGACTGATCACTGGGTCACAATCTCTTGGAAATCTATACCTCTGCTACAAAGACACCTGCAAGTGAGATATGAAGATGGCGAACATTGACACTGACCACGAGGAGAGAGAGGCTGACAGCTGTCACAAGTGGAGGTTGAATTTTGGAAGGGAATTGGAAGAAGCAAGCAGAAATGACAAGCTCTCCAGTCTGAGAAGAGGGCCCAGAGTAAACAGAGGCCAGCGAATTGCGCATTTTCGCAGCCCGCTGTCTTCACCTGCAGTGTACATGGCAGAGACTGGCATTCCAGAGTGGGCCTCCAGAGTCACAGAGTTGACCATCTCGGAGTAAACAATTATCTTACAGGATGGAAGGTTGCCCAGTTGAATTGAATCTCTGCAGTGTTGCAGGGTGGGGAGGGGAAAGTAGAGGAATTGAAGTGCAATTTAAGAAGCAATCTTTCAATTGTGGCAGATCAGAAAAACAGTTCAACAGCTGACTAACAAAGACATTCCCTAACAAAAAATCAACAACAGGTACCAGCAGCAAGTTCAAACAACTCCGACCCCTTTAAGAACAAAGGAAGAGGCCTCCATTACAAAAAGGTGTTTATGGTTATTTATATGGACCATCCATTGCATTTGAACTCTGACAGTTAGGGTTATATTATGGGGCCTATGTTCTTATTTATCTGCATTTTGGAACTTCAAATAGCCTGTCACATAATGGGATAATTTTGTCTTTTGTTCAGCTGCCCATTATACATCTCCCGCAATATTCATTTCCTTTGTGGCCTCAAACTACTTTTGGAAATTTCCTTTTGATGCGGGATAAGGTTCAGATTTCCATAATCATTCTAACTGGGTCCCACCAGGACGTTGCCATTGCTGTTCACACTTTATATTAATGATTTAGACTTTGGAATAAAAAATACAATTTCTAACTTTGTTGATGATGTCCAAATTGGAGTGGAGGAGGGGAACAATATAATCAATATTGAGGAGACTGCAACAAATTATAAGAAGATTTCAACTGATATGAAGAATGGGCATATAATTGACAAATGAATTACAACAGAGGTAAGTGCAAGTCATTACATTTTGGGAATAAAGACAAGGGGGTCACATCTTACTTGGAAAGTAAGAATCTAAATGGGGTAGTGAAGGGATCTGGGAGTACAAGTACACAAATCATTACAAGTCGCAGCACAGGTTAATTTAGCCATTCAAAACGCAAACAGAGAACTAAGTTTTATTTCTTGAGGGATAAGACTGTGTGCGCCATTCCAGTCCAGCGACTTCACAAAGGAAGCAGCCAGCTTCTCCTGCAAGAAGACATCAGGTAGGCTTTGGTAGCAGCGCTACATAAATGGATTTTTCACCTAGAGAGTGTTTCCACTTGTGGGCAAGAACAAAACTAAAAGTCTGCAATAGAAGATGGTCAGCAATGGGGAATGCAGAGGAACCTCTTTACCCAGAGCGAATGTGGAGCTTGAAAGGGTATGGTTGAGATGAATTGCATTGATGTGTTAAAGGTGACGCTCGATAAGCATGTGTGGGAGTAGGGAAGAAATGGCTATGCTGATAGAATTAGAATGAAGAAAGATGGTGGATGTTCAAATGGAGCATGAATGGCAGAATGGGCTGGTTGGGCCAAGTGGCCCACTTCTATGTAATAAATCTGCTGGAATCTTCCCTTTGCCTTTTTTTTCTATCTTGTTAATATGTAATATTTTCATCTCTGACAACAACAGTTGATAAATGTGTTGCCAGTGTTGGTCTGAGCCATGTAGAGCTGCAACTCCTGAAAAGTTTTGCTGAGCTGGCTATCTCAGTCAGGATGGCTGTAGGACTGCTCCAATTAGCTTCACTGTCCCGAGTTTGTGAAAGGAAAGGAACCAGAATAATTCTTGCTGGTGATTGCTAGCTGAAAAGTACAAGTGTTCTTAATGTTTGGGAAATGGGTGGGGGCCGGTGTTGGGGGTGGTGGGGAGAGGGATGGAGATCAGGCGTGATAGTGGAGGAGATTTTCTCAGTTGGTGTCTCCTGTGAAATTGTACAAGCTTTTTTATTAGAATTAATTTAAGATTCTTCTCCAAACATTAAGGAAACCTTTGTGCTGTGCTGACAGTGTCACTGACGAATGGCAACCAAAGGCACAGATTCCCCCATGCGTGGGCAAACTTTAAACTGTGATGCACACCAAGTCAAATAGTTAGCTGACTCTGCGCTTTAAACTTGGGTAGGAATTCTCCAACCTCAGCCGCGGCTGGAATTATCCAGTCCCGCTGCTGTGAATGGAGATTTGGCTGAGTGCCAAATTCTCGATTCTTGCTGGCCGTGGTAGCGGGGCATGCGAGACAGAGAATTCTGGCCTTGTCCAGTAGAGCTGAGGTATGGAGAGCATATGGCCCCAACTGGAACTACACTTCAGCATAAATTGATGGCTTGGAGAAAAGAATAGAACGTGGAGAGGAAATAACTTGAAGAAATACACATAACATTAATTACTATGGTTTTCGTATACGATGGTGTCAAAAGGTAATATTTCCACTTACAGTCCGTTTCCTAACTCCTAAACAATTAATATTTTTTTCTGTTTATTTTTGCTCAATGCAAATAGGAAATGTATTGAGGTCCCACTAGAAATTCTATTTATCCAAAGGGCGTAACTAACGTCATGATATGGTTATGGCTTTCCTGTGCGTACTTTGTTACATTAGGCCCATCCCTTCATCAAATATTCAGTTTCACAAGCTTCTGACATATCCAGTCCTTATATTGCGGGTTATAACTCTTCAGAGACGGACCTTTAGACAGGGAGCAAAAGCGTTTTCAACGGCCGACTTCAGATTTAACATCAGCTTCTGGCCGTCCTTGCCATTGATATTCCTGTTGTCAACTCTTTGGTTGACAAGCAATGAGCTGAGCTTCGAAGAATGGCAACAGGTGGGACTGCATACTGCTGAAATCCCTCGAGAGAGAGAGAGAGCTTGAGTTGGCAACAGCTGGGCATAAAATAATCATACAATCATTACAAGGAAGAAAGTGATAAAGAATTAGAAATGAGATTTTACCGTGTCAACACTGCGGTTGAAGGCTGGGTGGGTCAAAGTTTACTGAATGTGTATGAGGCAGTGGACTTGATCCGACTCAACAAAAGCATACACGCAAGGTATTTGAAAGTTGGACTCATGTCAGCACAATATTGCCTTGTAAATCGGAGTTCAATGCATTGAAAGGTGCACCAGAAGGGATGTTATCAGTCAGTAATTTAAGAAGCTACAACACACATTGCTTGCATTTCTAAACAGTGTTAGTCTCTTTGGAGCTGTGTGAATATAATAGCAAATGGCACTTGCAATGTAAATAATGCTTTATTGGCAATCATTAGAAATGGCCATGAAATTGCATATGAAATAAAATTAAAGCATGATATTTTTACAAATTCCTCGAAATCTAGGTACACAGTGACATTGTCACATAACTTCACCCATGATAATGCTGGTTAGAAGAACCTTGTTTGTTCCTGGTGCTGTGATTCCAAAATTGCGTACATTTGATCGTACCAAAGAGTGAAATGGCCGACATCTATTCCTGTGTTCCCTGTGGAGGAAGATCTTTCTGATAGGCAGGAGTACCAGCAATTCAGAGAGATACCCCAATTTCACAAAAGGCAAATATTTGGGCCAGGGGATCATTTGAATTAAATGTTTAGGTTTATTTAAAACGTTAAATGTGACAGTTACCAGAGGACCATCGGCTTGAACCATCATCTTCATGAAAGGAAAGTGGGCAACCGGGGTCCAGGGGCTAAAGAGAATTTGGTGTATTTTACTGGCAAGTGTACAAAGAATGCAATAACTTAATTATGTGTTATGTACTTTTGTGTGGTAATAGTGGTAGTAAGGGTGAGTTTCCAAGCAATTGTTCAACCATTCGATAGCGTTAGCAAATGACTTAAGCTTTGCTCTTGTCATTTAGCCATCTGAATTAATGGTTTGGAACTTTTGTAGTTTAGAAATGCTATGAATTTTGCACTTCATTAAATCATAGAACAGAATCCCTACAGTGCAGAATGAGGCCATTTGGCCCATCGAGCTTGCACCAACAACAATTCCACCCAGGCCCTATCCCTGTAACCTCACAGATTTACTCTGCTAGTCTCCCTAACAATAAGGGGAAACTTTGCATGTCCAATCCACCTAAGCTGCACATCTTTGGAATGTGGGAAGAAACTGGAGCACCCAAAGGAAGCCCATGCAGACACGGGGAGAACATGCAAATTCCACACAGATAGTCACCCAAGGTCAGAACTGAACCCAGGTCCCTGCGCTGTGAGGCAGCTGTGCCTCCATGCCACCCTACTTTTAGAGTGTCCTGAGGATGTGAAAGACACCTTTTGAATACAAGGGGAAAAGTTGTGTTGCTTATTTCAAAACAAATCACCCCAAATTGACATAACCCATGCAAAAGGTCATGGAAATTTAAGGACAAATTCTGTTCAGCAGACATAGAGTTGGCGTCATACTTTGCACGAGTTTAAAAGTCATTATCTTAAAACTGGCCCCATCCACAAAACTGATGATGTCCCCTCAGGATGAATTAAATTACCATTGGGAGTTTATAGGCTATTGAGGAGTCTCGACAAATGTAATACCTTTTTCTGCGGCACAAACTTACTAATAGGCACATTTTACAACCTATTGAATGTCCCCTTGTTTTCATTTCATAACAAGCTGAACACTGTACCCTAATATAACTCAAAAATCGTTCTGTATCTTTAGAGTCACAGAGTCATAGAGGTTTAAGCATAGAAATAGGCCCTTTGGCCCAACTTGTCCATTCCACCCTTTTTTTAGCCACTAAGTTAGTGCCCAATTGCCTGCATTAGGCCCATATCCCTCTATACCCATCTTACCCATATAACCCATGTAACGCTCTAAATGCTTTTTAAAAGACAAAATTTTACCGCCTCTACTACTACCTTTGGCAGCTCATTCCAGACACTCACCACCCTCTGTGTGAAAAAGATTGCCCCTCTGGACACTTGTATCTCTCCCCTCTCATCTTAAACCTATGCCCTCTAGTTTTAGACTCCCCTACCATTGGGAAAAGATGTTGACTATCTAGCTGAACTATGCCCCTCATCATTTTATAGACCTCTATAAGATCACCCCAAGTCTCCAAGCTCCAGGGAAAAGAGTCCCAGTCTATGCAGCCTCTCCTTATAACTCAAACCATCAAGTCCCGGTAGCATCCTAGTAAATCCTTTCTGCACTCTTTATAGTTTAATAATATCCTTTCTATAATAGGGTGACCAGGACTGCACACACATGTATGGTAGAAGTCATTTAAAGCCTTTAAAACGATGCCTAATTTTTGCAATAACTCCATTTCCAGTTGTATTAATCAAACTGCACCAAGCTATCGCACGTAAGTATAGCAAGGGATAATTTTTGATTACAATTTAGAGAAAGAAAGTTTCAAAAACACCACCCAATGGCAGCAAATGCTGACCATCTTCTATTGCAGACTTTTAATTTTGTTCTTCATGTCAGAGTTCGTATTTGGCACCGTGCAAATGAATTTGAATGGAATCCTGAGAGAAAAACACTTGTCAGGACAGACGCAATTTTAGGTGCACTTTTCTTCCAATCACCATTTGCATCCTGAGCACAAATTCTAGGCCAGGTTCTTAAACCTGTATCGTTCTACCCATTTATTTCATTCTACTGCAGGATGTTTTATCCTTGCAGGGTGATGGAAAATGTTGGCATTGGTCAAAATTATTTGCCTGATTTTGGAACCCAGCATTTTTATCAATTATCACAGGGTTAAATGGAGCACTGAAGAAAAATTCTGGCTGAATCTTTTGAGCAGTGACATGTGTTGGTACTGAGCATTGTTAAAATCCAAGGCATTTGGACTGTTGCCATCTGCCATGTAAAAGTAGATCTAAACCTGATAATTTTTGGATTTCTTGGTAAATCATTGGAGCCCACCTTTAGACTGCAGCTTGCAAGAGCAATGTGGAGAACATTCTTTTGATTTGCATAAGGTGGCTACTCCTAGTTCTGGTATGCAGTGGGTGAGTATCTGTTACATTGCTGAACAATGTAGCTTCCACCCACCTTGTAATGATATCTTAAGGTGACATTCCCACAGTCTTTTTAAGTCCGCCATTTGAAAATACAAGCAGAAGATAGCATGTTCTTGATATGCACATTACTGATTTCTCACAATAATCTACGATTAAGGAAGGAATACATATAGATTATTGCATTTTACGGTAAAAAATTTGCTCAATTTCAAAAAGTGCTGCGATCTATATTTACAGTAATCAACTCCTGTAGTTCAGAACAGCATAAGTGCTTAGAGCACATTTCCAGCATAGAATGGAAGAGAGAGAAACACGGAAAGAAACTAACTTGCATTTATTTGGCACCATCCTTGACTTTAGGACTTTGATTCTTAGAGATAGGATGTATGCGCATTTAGAAAGGAATAAACTCATTAACGTTTGTGATGAACAAAGCATCGTAGCTGTGAGGGACAGCTCGGTGGATAGGATATTGGTATGTAGATAGGCTGGAAAATTGGGAGGGGATCCTGGATTCAGGATTCAATCCTGGACCGGGGAGCGGCGCAGGCTTGGAGGGCCGAAGGGCCTGTTCCTGTGCTGTATTGTTCTTTGTTTGTTCTTTGTTAGTCAGCATGGTTTTGTGAGAGGGAGGTCATGCCTCACTAACCTGGTGGAGTTTTTTGAAGAAGTGACCAGAATGGTTGACGAGGGAAGGGCCATGGATGTCGTCTGTATGGACTTTAGTAAAGCGTTTGACAAAGTCCCTCATGGTAGGCTGGTGAAAAAGGTTGGATCTCATGGGATAAAGGGGGAGGTGGCTAGATGGGTGGAGAACTGGCTTGGTCACAGAAGACAGAGGGTGGTAGTGGAAAGGTCTTTTTCCAGCTGGAGGCCTGTGACTAGTGGTGTTCCGCAGGGCTCTGTATTGGGACCTCTGCTGTTTGCGATTTATATAAATGATCTGGAAGAAGGTGTAACTGGGGTGATCAGTAAGTTTGCGGACGACACAAAATTGGCAGGACTTGCAGATAGTGAGGAGCATTGTCAGAAGCTACAGAAGGATATAGATAGGCTGGAAATTTGGGCAAAGAAATGGCAGATGGAGTTCAATCCTGATAAATGCGAAGTGATGCATTTTGGTAGAAATAATGTAGGGAGGAGCTATACAATAAATGGCAGAACCATAAAGGGTGTAGATACGCAGAGGGACCTGGGTGTGCAAGTCCACAGATCCTTGAAGGTGACGTCACAGGTGGAGAAGGTGGTGAAGAAGGCATATGGCATGCTTGCCTTTATAGGACGGGGCATAGAGTATAAAAGTTGGGGTCTGATGTTGCAGATGTATAGAACGTTGGTTCGGCCGCATTTGGAATACTGCGTCCAGTTCTGGTCGCCACACTATCAGAAGGACGTGGAGGCTTTGGAGAGAGTACAGAGGAGGTTTACCAGGATGTTGCCTGGTATGGAGGGGCTTAGTTATGAGGAGAGATTGGGTAAACTGGGGTTGTTCTCCCTGGAAAGACGGAGGATGAGGGGAGACTTAATAGAGGTGTATAAAATTATGAAAGGCATAGATAGGGTGAACGGTGGGAAGCTTTTCCCCAGGTCGGTGGTGACGTTCACGAGGGGTCATAGGTTCAAGGTGAAGGGGGGGGGGTTTAACACAGATATCAGAAGGACATATTTTACACGGAGGGTGGTGGGGGCCTGGAATGCGCTGCTAGGCAAGGTGGTGGAGGCGGACACACTGGGAACGTTTAAGACTTATCTGGACAGCCATATGAACGGAGTGGGAATGGAGGGATACAAAAGAATGGTCTAGTTTGGACCAGGGAGCGGTGCGGGCTTGGAGGGCCGAAGGGCCTGTTCCTGTGCTGTATTGTTCTTTGTTTGTTCTTTGATGTAGGCAATTCATAACTGAGGAATTTCTTTTGAATTGTAATATTTTTAATATATGGCAGCCAGTATAATAGCTAGAAAGGTCTCACCAATAGTAACATGATAAATAATCAGGTAATCTGTTCTGGTGATGTTGGCTGAGGTATAAATATTAGTCAGTTGATTGGGAAAACGTGCCCGACATCAGCTTCTGGCCAACTTTACCTGAGGAGGTGGGGGATTGACAGTGAGCAGTCCACCTTCACACAAGACGTACCCTATCAGATTTTTATGAGCCCACTTCAGAGGGCAGGTGGGGTTTCATTCGGAAGATAAAAATTTAAGGAACTGAAGATTTGCTGATTGGATTTGGAATGGTAGGAGTAAAAGTATAGAAACATAAAAATAGGAGGAGCGGAAGGTCTTTCCAACCTGTTCTATCATTCAACATAATCATGGCCGATCCTTTATCTCAATGCCATATTCCCGCTCTCTCACTATACCCCTCAATGGCTTAAGAGTCTAGAAATCTATCTATTTCCTTCTTAAATATATTCAGTGACTTGGCTTCCACAGCCTTCTGTGGTAGAGAATTCCAGAGCTTCATCGCCTACTGCTTGAAGAAATTTCTCTCATCTCAGTCCTCAATGGTCTACCCTGTATCCTGAAATTGTGACCCCTTGTTTTGTACATTCCATTGGGATCCCCTCTCATTCTCCTAAATTCCAGTGAACCCATGCCCTGCCAACCCAATCTCCCCTCATACATTAACCGTGCTGTCCCAGGAATCTTGGAATCATAGAACTCTACATTGCAGAAGGAGGCCATTCAACCCATCAAGCCTGCAACAACAACCCCACCCAGGCCCCACCTCCTCAATTCCATGTAGTTACCCCGATAATGACCCTGACACTAAAGGACAATTTACCATGGCCAATCAACCTAGTAAGAAGTCTCACAACACCAAGTTAAAGTCCAACAGGTTTATTTGGTAGCAAAAGCCACTAGCTTTCGGAGCGCTGCCCCTTCATCAGGTAAGTCTTCATCAGCCTTACCTGATGAAGGGGCAGCGCTCTGAAAGCTAGTGGCTTTTGCTACCAAATAAACCTGTTGGACTTTAACCTGGTGTTGTGAGACTTCTTACTGTGTTTACCCCAGTCCAACGCCGGCATCTCCACATCATGACAACCAACCTAACCACACATCTTTGGATCAGTCCTGTGAATCGTCGCTGCACCCTCTCTATGGCAACTGAGGAGTGTAGGTTTGGATTAAAGTGATCCATCCATGCGCCAATACAGGCATAAATATGATTTTATTTTTGGAGAAAGAAAGCTAGTGCAGCAGTATCATTCTGCTAAACAGAGCCATAGAAGTCGGTGTCAGGGAATTTGAAATAGCAGGCATCAATTAGGCCAACGCTGTTTCTGTAGGACTATGATTTCTCTGAACCACTAATCTGTCCTTTCTCTTTCTAGCTAGTAAAGAGGGCAAATGAAATTTTGTCCTTCATTGCTAGAGGGATGGAGTTTAAAATCAGTGAGGTTATGTTGCAGCTGTATAAAGTGCAGGTGAGGCCACATTTGGAGTAGTGTGTATAGTTTTGGTCTCCTTACTTGAGAAAGGATATACTGGCACTGGAGGGAATGCAGAGGAGATTCATAAGGCCACAAGACATAGGAGCAGAATTAGGCCACTCGGCCCATCAAGTCTGCTCTGCCATTCAATCATGGCTGATATTTTTCTCATCCCTATTCTCCTGCCTTTTCCCCATAACCCCTGATCCCCTTATTAATCACTAGGTTGACTCCGGAGTTGAGAGGGTTGGCTTATAAGGAGAGACTGAGTAGACTGGGGCTATACTCACTGGAATTCAGAAGAATGAGGGGAGATCTTATAGAAACATATAAGATTATGAAGGGATAAGATAGAAGCAGGGAGGTGGTTTCCACTGGCGGGTGAAACTAGAACTAGGGGGCATGGCCTCAAAATAAGGGGGAGCAGATTTAGGACTGAGTTGAGGAGGAACTTCTTCACACAAAGGGTTGTGAATCTGTGGAATTCCCAGCCCAGTGAAGCAGTTGAGGCTACCTCATTGAATGTTTTTAAGACTAGGATAGATAAATTTTTGAACAGTAAAGGAATTAAGGGTTATGGTGAGCTGAGTGGAGCTGAGTCCACGTAAAGATCAGCCATGATCTTATTGAATGACGGAGCAGGCTCGAGGGGCCAGATGGCCTACTCCTGCTCCTAGTTCTTATGTTCTTATGTATATCACCTTTTACTGTTCATTGGCTGCTGGAGGGTTGAAGAAGATTTTTGAAGTCCATTGGGCGACTTTCTGGGACATTTTGTTACCAACACATTGTCAACATTCATTTAGGAAATTCTCTGAGGAATTCACCTAAAAAGGGTAAGTGCTATGCTATTCTATCTTGCTGGGATGCCTTAGAGGAGTCTTCAAGAGTGCTTGGCAATCATCATCTAAAAAGGGTCCACAGGAGAAATGGATGGTGAAGATCAGACCAAGGTTGGCCCAATCAGCTGCAGCAAGAGAGAAGGGCAGGAGGCAAAGGTTAGTGAGGGAGGGTTCAAGGAGGGAGGTGGCCTTCCCCACTGAGCTTCATCCACTAACACTGTGTTTGAGACCCTCTCATCTGATCCCTGAACCATCATGCAATGTGCCATTGTGTGCCAGTCAACCGCTTTGGTGGAAGTGAATGAGCTTTTTTATTTATTAATTTACGGGGTTGAGGCATCAGGCCAGCATTTGTTGCCCATTCCTAATTGTCCTCCATTTCGGAGGGCAGTTAAGAGATAATTGCATCACATGAATTGCATTTGAACTAACACTCTCTCCTAAAGGTGACTAGCTGATTGGGAGTAATCATTGCAGAGGCTTTCGATTACTACTTTAAGGTATATCACCTTTTACTTTTCATTGGCTGCTGGAGGTTTGGAATCATATGTAGGTCAGACTGGGTAAGGATGGCAGATTTCCTATCCTAAAAGGCATTAGTGAACCAGATGGGTCTTTACGGCAATTGATAATGGTTTCATGGTCATCATTAGACTTTTAATTCCAGATTCTTTTATTTACTAAATTCAAATTCCACCATCTGCCATGGCGGGGATTTGAACCCACATCCCCAGATTGTGCCATGGATCTCTGGATTACTAGTCCAGAGACATTACCACAGCACCACCATCTCCTCACAGTGGAGCCTGTATATACTGCTCCATGAAATTGTGCTTGATAACTTGTATGCTAAAACTGTAGTGCC
This sequence comes from Mustelus asterias, assembly GCF_964213995.1. NCBI lineage: Eukaryota > Metazoa > Chordata > Chondrichthyes > Carcharhiniformes > Triakidae > Mustelus > Mustelus asterias. Next base: position 27,396,985 of record NC_135825.1, on the reverse strand, counting down.
TGTGTAGCACGTCCAGGCAACATCAAATTATGGCCATCAATAATTAGGACTAAAATTGCATGTTAAAACCAGACTTTGAAACAGGTGTGCTGCAATTAGCACAGCACCTATGAAGCACCAATTTTTACCCTTTCACCAGAATAACCTCTGTCTTCAGAACACTTTCTATTTTTCTACTTCAGTTTTCCAACATTTACAGCTTATTTTTTTGCCATTGTTGCTTTAGAAGTTTCAAAAATGCACTCAAGACCTGAATTTTTACTATTGCCAGCAAGACATTTAATTGGCTCAAGCTTCATGTGTATGTGAATGTTTTGGCCAGTAGGCACTGATTCGATGCTCCTGCGTTCCTTGACTGTGTTTACTATTTGAGTGGGCACTGGATTCCATGGAATCCCCACACAAACCCCGATGTTCTTTTTACTGGCAGCAATGGAAAAACCACCTTGTTTAGACTACTGGTTGTTTTTGGAGCCAGTGGGGAGAGGGAAATGTAATGGCTGGCTCCTCAGTCCTCCTGTAACTGGCTCACATCCTGCGCAGTACTTCATTGCCACAGTTACCTTAGCAGCTGTGTGGAGAACAATGTGAGAGCTATGTGGAAATATTGCAAAGTTAAGCATACGGAGACCACAATTTTCCATCCATTAAGTCCAGTGGACAAAAGGCACGGACAGTGAGCGGGTGGGCAATTTTGTGATGCGGACCCCTGGTATTTGTTGGAAGCGGGTAAAAAAGCAAATTATTATCTCTTTTAAAACCTTGTGGTATTGTTTTGCTTTTTGCAAATCATTTGGAATGCTAAAACCTAGTCAGACCAGGGATGGACAATAAATGCTGATCTTGCCAGCCAAGCTCCTGTGAATGAGCTAAAAAAAAGAGATGGACACCATCGCTTTTCATGAGCGGAAGTATTTTTTTTCCCTTCTGAACGATATGTCGAAAACTGGCTTCCAAGTAACACATCAATGTGCTTCTTTTTTATTTACCACGTCATTTGATTTTCATGGGGGACATGGTAAGCTCAAACTAATCCTGTCCACACATGTATTTTGACAGTACATGCTTTTCTGTAGAAGTCACTGATAACAATCAAGGGCAGCCACCTGGCTAGTAACCTGGAAGATTTCTAGACTGAATTGCTCACTTCATCATCATTAATGACAACAACAACAAGTTTACACAGCTTTTAATACAGGGAAGAATGCACAAGAGGCCAGGGTGGAAGGACGCAAAGTAATGGAATGTGTTGTAAGGTTGGAGGTTACTGAGAATTTTAAACTGGAGGCATTGGGAAACTGGGAACTAATGTTGGCCTGCCAAGGACAAAATAATAGATAAAGTGGGTTAGTATGCAGGCAGCAGAATTTTGGATGAGATGAAGCTATGGGTGATGACAGTACAGATTTGGAAGATAAATTTCAGTATCTGAGGAACGGCAGTGGCAGCATGGTGGCACAGTAGTCGGCGATGGCACAGTGATTAGCACTGCTGCCTCACAGCGCCAGGGGCCCAGGTTTGATTTTGGCCTTGGGTGACTGCCTGTCTTGTTTGCGCATTCTCCCCATGTCTGCATGGGTTTCCTCTGGGTGCTCTGGTTTCCTCTCACAGTCCAAAAATGTGTAGGTTAGATGGATTAGCCATGTAAATGTGTGGGGTTAAAGGGATAGGGCAGGGGAGAGGGGTAAGATACGCTATCAGAGAGTCAGGGCAGACTTAATGGGCCGAATGGCCTCCTCTGCGCTGTAGGAATTCTATAATGGCTAAACCAGTTGTGTGCCAGTTGTGCTCAAGACGATGGACACGATCTTACCGGCCATTCATGCCACGCTCCCGCTGCAGTGAGGTTGGAGAATTTGGCAGCCAGCCAAATCTCCATTCACTGCGGCAGGATGGAAAAATCCCACCAGCGTGAACAATGGTAAGATACCGGCCTATATCTCTTGTCCATGAGGGAGTGATGATGCGAGCTATGCTGGGCCAACAAATGGGATGAAAAGGAGAAAGGTTTTTCTGAGGAAAAAAAGCATTAAAGGTGAAGGTGGGGAAGTAGCTGAGCAGATCAATAGCTACAGAAATGTCATAGTGAAAAGAGGGCCAAAGGTTAAACAGTTGGCAATTAGAAGTTAGTGTTTTGGACAGAATGTTTCCAGTGGAGGTTGCAGAAGGAAGTGATATTGGAAATGGTTAAACAGATGCGATTGGTGAGGATGTAAGGGAATAGTTAGAATCATAGTATCATAGAATCCTACAGTGTAGAAGAAGGCCATTCAATCCATCGAGTCCGCACCAATCACAATCCCACCCAAGCCCTACCCCCATAATCCCATGTATTTACTCTACCTAGTCCCCTGACACTAAGGGTCAATTTAGCACGGCCAATCCACCTAGCCCGCACATCTTTGAACTCTGGGAGGAAACCAGAGCACCAAGAGGAAACCCACACAGACACGGGGAGAACATGTAGACTCCACACAGACAGTCACCCAAGCAGGGAATCGAACCTCGGTTCCTGGCACTGTGAGGCAGCAGTGCTAACCACTGTGTCACCGTGCCACCCTAAAGTAAATGGTCTTCTAAGAGTATAACAAGAGACGAAATAGAAGCTGGAGATGACCATTTGGCCCCTTGAGCCACATCTGCCATTCAATAAGATGACAGCTGATTAGTTCTTGGCCTTAATTCCACTTGCAAGCCTGGTCCTCCCCATAACCCTTGATTTCCTGGTAGGTAAAAAATCTGTCAAACACAGCCTTGAATATATTCAATGACCCAGCCTCCACAGCTCTCTCAGCAAATTCCAAAGATTAAAGATCCTTTGAGAGAAGAAATTCCTCATTTTTGTCTCAAATGGAATTTCCTTTATCCTGAAAGTGTGCCCCCTGGACCTAGATTCCCCCACGAGGGGAAATATCCTCTCGGCATCGACCCTGTCAAAACCCCACAGAATCTCATTTAGTTTAATAAAATCGCCCGTGGCGATAGTTAGCATCGCCTTTACTGACTGGGAACACTTTCATCTTGATGTCCTTACATTTGAGTGTAGCTAAACTGAGTGGGGAGAAAGTTCCAGTACATCGGGTGAACACGTTAAACTGCTTTTAAATATCCAAAAAGGATTCATCTCCGGAGTGGTAAATTGTGTAAAAAAATGCATAGGGAATGCCTTATAGCATAATTGGCAATGTATGCTTGTCTCTTGCACTGCTGCTAGAAAAAGTGGTTTTTGTGCTAAAGTATGCCAATAGCCTCTCCATATGTTTACTTAAAAAATGCCTTTATACAGTACCTTTCACAGCTACAAGGCATTCCAATGTCCTTTAAAGCAAATTAAGTATTTTAGAAGTGTAGTCACTGTTCCAACGTAGGAAGCAACAGTCAATTTGCCCATAGCCTGCTCCTCACAACCAACAATGTGATAAGTGATGATTGAGGGATAAATATTGGCCAGGACATCAGTGATAACTCCCTTGCTGATCTTTGAAACAGTGTCATGGGGCTGGATTCTCCCACCTCGCTCCTCTCCCTGCAGAAGGAAGTGATATTGGAAATGGTTAAGCAGATGTTCTCCCATCTCACTGCAGTGAACGGAAATTTGGCTGAGTGCCAAGTTCTCCGTCCTCGCTCGCTGCAGCGACGGAGCGTGAACGGCTGGAAAGTTCCAGCAATGGTTTCTTTCGCATTCATACGAGAGAACAGACAGAACCTCGGTCTAACATCTGATTAGAAAGACAGCACCTCTGACAGTGCAGCACTCAGACAGTGCAGCACTGAAGTGTCAGCCTTGATCTTATCTGTACAAGTCCCTGAAGTGGGATTTTAACTCTCAGCCAACTGAGTCACAGCTGGCACATGCACATATAAAAATTGGCTAACATACAACATACCACATATTGGGGAAGCAGTGACCTAGTGGTATTATCACTTGACTATTAATCCAGAAAATCAGCTAATGTTCTGGGGACCTGGGTTTGAATCGCCCCAAGGCAGGTGGTGGAATTTGAATTCAATTTTAAAAAATCTGGAATTAAGACTCGAATGATGACCATGAAACCATTCCCGATTGTCGGAAAAACCCATCTGGTTCACTATTGTCCTTTACAAAGAACAAAGAAAATTACAACACAGGAACAGGCCCTTTGGCCCTCCAAGCCTGCACCGACTATGCTGCCTGACTGAACTAAAACCCCCCTCCCTTCCGGGGACCATATCCCTCTATTGCCATCCTATTCATGTATTTGTCCACACGCCCCTTAAAAATCACTATCGTATCTACTTCCACTATCTACCCGGCAGCGGGAATTTAGGGAAGGAAATCTGCCGTCCTTACCTGGTCTGGCTGACATGTGACTCCAGAGCCACAGCAATGTGTTTGACTCTCAACTGCCCTCTGAAATGGCCTAGCAAGCCACTCAGTTCAAGGGCAACTCGGGATGGGTAATAAATGCTGGCCAGCCAGCGATGTCCATGTCCCACGAATGAATAAAAAAAATCTGGGTCAGTTTTTTAAAAACATATTTAGCCTCAGAACTCACCACTGCCAAGGCCAGAATTTACTGTCCATCACCGTGTTGCCCTAAAGATTTGACACAACTGCCTGTTTTGTTTGAACATTTCAGAGTGCTGGTTGGTGTGGCGCTGTCACTTACAAACCAGGTCAGTTATCCTATCCAAAAGGCCATTAGTGAACAACCTGGGTTCAATGACAAGCCAACGGTTTCATGGTCACGTTTACTGATACCAACTCTTTGGGCAGGATTTTCCAGCCTCCTTATCCCAAAACCGTAAAATCCCACCCGAGGCAAACGGACCTTTCCATTGTCCGCCCCTCCACCGCTCCGATTCCCGTGGCAGGCGGGTCGGTAAAATTCCGGCGTATATTTCCACATCATATAGATCGGGTGGATTCTCGGAGGCTTTTTCCCAGGGCTGAAATGGCTGCTACGAGAGGACACAGGTTTAAGGTGCTGGGGAGTAGGTACAGAGGAGATGTCAGGGGTAAGTTTTTCACTCAGAGGGTGGTGGGTGAGTGGAATCGGCTGCCGTCAGTGGTGGTGGAGGCAAACTCGGTAGGGTCTTTTAAGAGACTTCTGGATGAGTACATGGGACTTAATAGGATTGAAGGTTAGAGGTAAGCCTATATATAAGCCTAGGTAGGTAGGGACATGACCGGCGCAACTTGTGGGCCGAAGGGCCTGTTTGTGCTGTATTTTTTCTATGTTCTATGATGTCTTTTTAAAAGAACCAAACACAAATTCTCAAAGAGCTGTGATTTATTGAGAGTATTATTAAATGGTTAAGAGTACATCATGGATGGCTGAAATATTTCAGCATGTGGAATTCAGCATGCAGGTCTAATCACGCGAAACACCAAGAATGAATATTAATAAGGTGCACTCTAAAACCTCCGGTCATTCCTCACACACGCTCCCAGGCACCATCCTTCTTACACAGGAGTCCAGGAGTGATGGTGATTGCGTTCTCCTGGGCTTTACACAGATGAAAACACTTTCAGTTCTGTTTGTAGTGACATTTAGGCTTCATTCAGAATTCACAGCTGTTTCAAATCAAAGACGCACAATTAAATGATAAAATGCTTCTGCTCCAATGGTAGGTATAAGCTGAAACTCTGATCCAACAATGAAAACTTACAACCAGTAGAGCAAACTGATTTGAACCGGGAGCGTGAAGCCTGTTTTGGGGATCTTCAGTCTCCCGTTCTTCCAGACCAATCAGCCTTATTTTCCCAGACTCCCAGAGCAGGGTTAGGAGGCAGGACCGGGAGAAAATTTGGAAAATAATACATCGGGCCAACTACCCGCCTTCCACTCACCTTGCCGCAGGTGGGGTCACCGAGGCAGATGCTAATGGGCCAGTTGGGGGTAAATTGATGGTGCTGCCAGGATCTTCTCATGATGACAAATCCACTCCTGAAGCTGGAGGCCAACAGGTCACTCACTGGAGGCCGCCTCACAGCGACAAGCTAGAAGTCTGTCTGCACCTCCTCTCAGACACCTCAGGACAGACCTGCTGACATGTGAAGGTCACTCTTGCAGCCAAGTGCCTTGACACTTCTGGCCATGCGTAATTTTTAATTGTTCACAATATTGCCCAGGACACCTTCATTTTGAGCACTCTCATGGCCTCCTGCCTGCTTCAGGAGTACCACCTGTGCCAGTGTAGCCGGCAGCCGGGCATCATTTCAGGCCCTCCTATCCACTTCCCTTGTTCACCTGCTGCCCTTGGCTGGACTGGGACCTCAGTGGCCGATTCTGAGGTGGATACCTCCAGAAAAACACAACGCTTTGCCTCGGCCACTTCCGGCTTCTCTACCAGGAATTGAGGCTGACACCAGGATGGTAACCCATCTGGGAAAATTCAGATCATGGCATCAAATAACAGATATTGTTGCAGCCCTGGGCTAAAACATGAATTGTGATTAAATAAAGAGTCACCATGTGTAAGAAAATACTTTACATTATTGCCAACTAGTTGCCAGGCAAAAAGTGTCACAAAGCAAAAGTAGCACAAAAAAGGAGGCAACTGTCACTCATTTACAAAGAAATCTAGATGGTAAAAAAAGCAATTAACCATTACTCAGTGCACAATATCACATTCATTTTGGCTTCAAGAGCTTATGATAAAGTCCCTGCTCTATTTTGAGAAAATCTATAATGGATTTGGTTGAGTTAAATCTACCCAACTACATTTGCCGCCAAACCCACTCACACATTGTTAGTGCAGACATAAATATAAAGAAGTTCCTTATTAATTTGGCAGTGTGGGGCATCACAGTGACAGTGGTTAGCACTGCTGCCTCAGCGCTAGGGACCCGGGTTCGATTCCCAGCTTGGGTCACCATCTGAGTCTCTACGTTCTCCCCGTGTCTGCATGGGTTTCCTCCGGGTGCTCCGATTTAGGTGCACTGGCCATGCTAAATTCTCCCTCAGTGTACCCGAACAGGTGTTGGAGTGTGGCGACTAGCGGATTTTCACAGTGTTGATGTAAGCCTACTTGTGACACTAGTCAATTAAAAACAACAGTGGCTCAAGTGCTCAACCGACCCCTGTAATAAAACCAACTTTAGTGTACAAATTGACTGGGGCACATTCACTTCTCTAACTTCATCATGCATTGCTTTACCTCACAAGATCTCACAGAATTGACTGATTCTGGACTATTTGCCGAAATAATAATAGGATTCCTGTCGCCTCTGGCTCAGTGGGTAGCACTTCAATGGCTGTGAAGAGCTTTGAGATGCCCAGTGGTCATGACAGTGAGCATATAAATGCAAAGTCTTTCTTTTCCATTCTTGTGATGTTTCCCCCACTGGCTCTGTGGGTAGATGTGCTGTGTGGCACTCAAACCGGAATGTTCCTGATAGGTTGTCTGATCTGTGCAAAGTTAACCAATTGATGTTGGGAGTTCCAAAATTGGACCTTAGGCAGGTCAGATTGTCTGTTTTTGATCACTGCTGTGTAATTGTTTACATTAATTTGTCATATAGTCAGAGGTTTACAGCATGGAAACAGGCCCTTTGGCCCAACTTTGTCAACATGGAAAAGAGAATAGAATCCCATTCAACTGTAATGATCTCTCTTTCTATGCTTCAAGAATGGTCCCAACACTCACTATACAAGAAGAAAGGTCATTTTGAGCATTGCATTGCTGCCATCTATGGAAGCAGAGTGAGGGCCAGCGAGAGGACGGATAAAGGAGTAAAGAGAGATCGAGCTGATAAAAAAGGCAACTCTCTTGTTTCATAATAAAGGTGTAAATAGAGCTTCTGCCAATTCTATGACCTTTGGTCAACAGAAAAGCATTACAACCCTCGACTGAAGTCAATATTTGCATCGTGTCTGACTCATGCTTCACTTCTGGGAAGAGGTGGGGATAAATATCAATAAAATTTACTATGAGTTAAATTTAGACTGCATTAACACTTGCAGTAATGTCTATCACTCATTTACTTGATAATTTTCTATTTTTCTGCCACTCCTCCCAGAGTACAATTCCACAGGCTCAGAGTCTTCACACCAGAGATTCTTAATACATTGGAAAGAATTTTAATCAGCAGCAAGATTCTGATGGGAAGATCACTGGTTTCAACCAGTCTCCTGCCTGCCCAGTGAGGCCACGCCGTGCCAGTTCACTTCCTGCTCAGAATGGATGAAGGCTCTTGGTGGTTTGTGGCAAGCAAGGGAGGGGGAATGAAGGCCCAAAGGAGGTCTGGATTTTTCCTCTGGGGCCTGGAGAAGTAACCCCTCCTTTAAATTGTCCTGATGTGGAGATGCCAGCATTGGACAGGGGTGGGCATAATAAGAAGTCTCACAACATTAGGTTAAAGTCCAACAGGTTTATTTGCAATCATGAGCTTTCGGAGCGCTGCTCCTACCTCACCTGAGGAAAGAACAGTGCTCCAAAAGCTCATGATTCCAAATAAACCTGTTGGACTTTAACTTGATGTTGTGAGACTTCTTATATTGTCCTGCCTCTCCATCTTTCTCTCACACATTGACCCCTCACCACCCCCCTCCTTAAAACCTAACTCTTTTACCAGCTCTATTGGTTACCCTTCATAACATCAACTTTGTCTCAGCTCGGAGGAAACTGGATAAGCACATGAGGGAGAAAGAAGTAAAAATATATGATGAGCGTTCTTGATGAAGTTGGATGGGAGGACGATTGTCTGGTGGATGAACACCAACATGGACCAATTAAGTAGAATGTCCTGCCCTGTGCTGTAAATGTAGTCTAATTCTGCATTAGATTGTACCTCTGTGAATTGTCATGGGCTGTTTCTCTGTATTAAAGACTTCATAAATGCAAATCATTGCAGATTGAAGTATAACAAGTATAACTTGCTGATGAGGGAGTGACAGATTCCAAATCACATGGAGCAGTGGATGGATATGCTTGCCAATTGCCCGTAGTTGGGTCACACTTTCAGGGAGCAGGAGCTTGTTCGTAATAGTGATTTGTTTCGATTCCATTGAACATGGCTATTTATTAACCTCGTACTACTGAGCAAACAGGAACATTCTTAAGTTAAAGGGATACTGGAATTGGCACTTTACAGGGTAAATAATGTTTATAACCCTCAGTTACTGGATCTGTACAGCCCTTTTCCTGTTTTTTGATAAGGAGGCAATTATGTACATATAGAATAAAGGTGCTGTGGAGTTATCACAAGGTGATAATCTAACTGAAGAGGTTCAGGTGGCTTCATACTTCCTCTTGAGTGCAAAGCTCAGGTAGTTCTAACTATCATTTGAATTCCAGGACAGGATTACTGCTTTTTCTAGCATGGCTTATTCAAGACTATTCTTGCCTGATGAGTGAGGATAGACAGTTCCAATTTTGTCTTGTAAATAGCCACTGATACGTGTATAAGGGTAACCTCGGGTGACCTTGCCTCTGATCTTCCAGTCCTCCTTGACAGGAGGTGGCTTCTCCTCAGTGTTCCCCAAAATCGGAATGGCTGAGAAGAACAAACCTGGGAAGATTTCCAACTTGGGCTCAAAACAGGCATAAAGCGAGCAGGGCATCTGCCATGCCTGCCTGAGGTTACAGCAGAAAGCCCAAACCATTTTGATTTGCTGGCCTCATTTAGATTTAGCTGTTGAGATTTAGCTGAACCAAATGTGGACAAGATTGGTGGGTGGAGGGGTGGGGGGGTATGGGGGTGGGGGTGGTTATTACTCCTGGTTAGGCAGGAGAACGGGCCAACAAGAACTATTTATATCTTCTCAAGCAGCTAGGGGCGGCACGGTAGCACAGTGGTGAGCATTGTTGCCTCACTGCGCCAGGGACCCGGGTTCGATTCCTGGCTTGGGTCTCTGCCTGTGTGGAGTCTGCACATTCTCCCTGCATGTCTGCGTGGGTTTCCCCTGGGTGCTCTGGTTTCCTCCCACAGTCCAAATATGTGCGGGTTCGGTTGATTGACAATGCTAAATTGCCCCTTAGTGTCAGAGGGACTAGCTAGGGTAAATGCATGGGTTATGAGGATTCATTTTGATCATGGCTGATCATCAAATTAAATATCTTGATCCCCCCATCCTCCCATATCCCTTGATCCCTTTAGCCCCAAAAGCTAGGTCTAATTTCTTCTTGGTATATAGTATGGGTAATTTCTATCCTTCTGATTTCACTGAAATTGACTAAAAAAAGAACACGCTGACAGACCATATGCTTCTGGCTAAAAACAACTAGTTTGATTTTAATTATGCGACTGAAATAACACAGAAGCAAAATGGATCAATCAGCAGAACAAGTCCAGTAACAGAGTACATGGGTTCTCACACATTTATTAACAGTTCCACAGCAGTTAAAGTCCTATTAATTCTCTGTCATTTTGACCACACATCCTTGGTGAAATGCCTTTACATCAACATTAGAAGAAACAAAGTCCCTCATTAGTGTTATGCTTGATATATCAGAACAATGAAAGAGGGACTGACAAGCACGGGCTCCAGTTAAAGTTCTGTTTCACTCTCTACCTTGATCTGAGCTGTGGTGAAAGGAAGGTAAAAACGTACCTTTACAATTTGTTAAAGTTGCCAATCAAATTAGAACTCAAAATCCAAGGCCAGGATTTTATGTCCCCGCCACGGTGTGTCTCCAACCAATCAACATCTACTCCGACAGGACTGTAATATCCCGCTGGGAGAGATGGGCTGCAAAATCCTGGCCCAAATGACTATATGGCCGGAATTTTGCCGTCCCGCCTGTCACGCAAATCAGAGTGGGAGAGGGGCGGACCACGGAAAGGTCCATTGGCTTCAGGCGGGATTTTCCGGTTTCAGGGTGAGTGAGGCCAGAAAATCCTGCCGTATGTATCAGAAGGAGTTTGCCCGTTCTCCCAATGTCTGCACGGGTGTTCCGGTTTCCTCCCACAGTCCAAAGATGTGTGGAGTACGTGGATTGGCCATGGTAAGTTCCTCTTAGTGTCAGGGGGATTAGCAGGGTAAATACATGGCGTTACGTGAATAGGGGCTGGAAGGGCTTGTTGTCGGTGCAGGCTCGATGGGCCAAATGGCCTCCTTCTGCACTGTAGGGTTTCTAAGATGTTCATTTTGATAAATTCATGGATCTTCCACATTTGGCTTGCGGGCTTTAAGGCACTGGGTATCTAACTCAAAAACATATGGTTAAATGTGCGGCTTAAAACTGGAAAAGAGCTGCTGATATAATGTTTTAAATTTCATTTTGAAAAGATTTCTTCCCATTCCATGAAATCCTGAGAGTAGCAGTCAAAGATTTGGGTCTGGATTCAGGCCCAGGGTTAAGTGTTGCTGAGGTGCACATCCTATTCCTGAAGGAAGAAGACTGAGGGGGGATTATTCTGGCTGTTCACACTGGCGGGATTTTCTGGTCCCGCTGCAGGGAATGGAGATTTGGCTGAGCACCAAATTCTCCGTCCTTCTGCTCGCAATGGCAGCGGGGAGTGAATGGCCGGTAAGACCGCACCCTGAGCATCAGAATAAATTGATTCAGCGCTCTGTATTGGGAGACGAAACGCAGATTGGATGAACGCTTTACAGAGCACATTTCCTCAGTCTGCGAGCATGATCCCGACCTCCTGACACTTGCCATTTCAATTCTCCATCTTACTCACAAGCTAATATCTCTGTCCTCGGCCTGCTACAATGTTCCACTGAGGCCCAATGCAAGCTGGAGGAACAGCATCTCTTCTTCTGGTTAGACACTTTACAGTCTTCTGACTCAACATTGAATTCAACAACTTCAGATCATGAAATCTGCCCTCCATTACAAATTATTTTTCTGCAAGTGCCAATCTGTATCTTGTTCTCATATTTTGCCTTTAGATAGTGCTGGCCCCCTGTTTGGCTATTAGGACATTCTGCTATTTTGCTTTCAGGCAGTGCTGACCTTTGTTCTGCTATAAACACCTACTTTGGACCAAAGTCTTTAATACTAACATTACCACTTCATTTGTCTTGTATTCCATGATATCTTTGTCATTTGATCTCTCTGGCCTTCTGGTCTACCAGTGACCTCTATTTTGTTCCTCCTGCCCCTCTCTTCCTTTCAGCAGAAAACTCATCACATTTCTCCCTCCTTCCAGTTCCAAACAAGAGTCATATTAGACTCAAAATGTTAACTCTGTTTCTCTCTCCACAGATGCTGCCAGTCCTGCTGAGTTTTTCCAGCGCTTTCTGCTTTCATTTCAAATTTCCAGCATCTGCAGTATTTTGCTTTTATATAAATAGTTCTTGGGCCTTATTTACTGTGGATGAGCTTCCTGCATTGACCTCACATTCACAGGCAGGTTGTTCAAAAGGAGATGTCAATTTTAGCCACCTGTCATGGTAGCAGTGGTCCTACAGTAAGTCTCGAGAGGTTGGGGGACATGGGGGAGAGGGTAAGATGTGGTTGCAACTCCTTGCCACTCCAAAGGTTTTCTGGGGAAAAACCATACTTTTGATTGTCAGCCGCGGGGTCTGTTGAAGACTCCTGAACAGTGACAAATTAGTCATAAGCGTTGTTAACAGGTGTTAGGCCCCTGATTTACATATTCAAGAGGTTTAACACCTGTTTTAAGAATCTGTCTCACATGTCTGGTGGAAAAACAGATGTAGTACATTCCATTTCTACCCTGTGGTGTCTCCTGTGTGTAACAAGTGCACCAGTCCTGGTCCAAATTACAAAGATTACTTTTCAAATCTGATATGCACTGAGCATAGTTTACAAAACGCATAATTTGATTTGTCAGAAGACTGCTGTTAGTGCAGCCAATTCTTTTTTACCTCTTGTTTGGGTCAGTAAGACTTCATGACCGAATTCTCCAACTGTTCACACACTGCCGTTGTTGCAAGCGAGGACGGAGATTTTGGCGCTCAGCCAAATCTCTGTTCACTGCAGCGGGACCAGAGAATCCCCCTGGCGTGAACAGCTGGAGAATCCCACCCATACCTGTGTTGATTAATAGCATTCACATTAATGAACTCTGCTGAATTTCAGATCTTTCTTTCCCTCCCTCCCCTACAGAATTACAGGGATCCTTGTATGTTGAGCCCTTTTTGAGCCCATTTTGATTCTAAGTGCTGGGCAGACTTGAAACTGGGAGTGTTTCAGATCCGACCTTGAGGCCCATTCTGAGGCGTCCCCATTCACACTCTGCCTGAAAAAGTATCAGCGATTCCGAATCGCGCTGCACAAGCCTGTGGGCGGGGCTTAATGCGCCCGAAACCCTGCAGCTCCGATCGGCACCTCCAACTGCGCATGCGCAGAAACAAAATGATAGATTGCGGCTCCCCTGCCACATCTCACCTGGGCCGGATAATGCCTCCCCTTGGCCCCCACAGACATTGCCCCCCTCCCCCCCACAACATTACTGACCCCTTATCCCCCCACCACCCCGTCACCCAGACCGATCGTGGGGCCCTTCCCCCCACCAATATTAGGCAGAGTGGTAGTGGAGCCCCCTTCCACCCCACTGATCTCAGGCAGAGTGGCAGAGGGCCTACCTTCCCTGATCCCCCCCCCGCCCCGACCAATCTCAAGCAGAGAGTCATCGGACGCTCGGCACTTACCTCCTCACTAACTGGAGCACCCGAGTCGGACTTCTATGGAGTATGTCTGTTTCACACCAATTCTGGATGGGCGAAAGCGGTGAGAAAGGGGGAAGTGCTGGTAAAGTTGGGCGTGCAGCCCATTAAGTCAATTTAAATGCGTGCAAACGCATTTAAATGGCCGTTGCGTCCATTTCGGGCGTGGTCCCGATTGGGACCATGTTTGGGTCGTGGTAAAGGGGAAACCAGCGCGGAGGTGGGCGCGAATCGTGCTACTCACCTCACGCCCAACTTTACCAAGTTTTCACTCCCAAAAACGGGCGCAACGCGATGGTAAAATCGGGCCCGTTATCTTGTAAACCAGTAGAGAAACAGATATTACAGTGTGGTCTGCTGGATGCAATGGAATTGCTGGCTTTTGGGAAATAGAGCATTCACGGAGCAGACAGGAAGGATTTGAATGTTTAATCAAATGTATCCAACTTTAAAAGACAAATTTGACCTACCAAAAATAAGGAACCATTGCATTATTACTTTATTTCTCACCTGTTTTCACATTTTACTATCAGATATCAGTTACTTTTGGAGTAACTTCATTACAAGGGTGGCACGGTAGCACAATGGTTAGCACTGCTGCCTCACAGCGCCAGGGACCCGGATTCAATTCCTGGCTTGAGTGACTGTGCAGAGTCTGCATGTTCTTCCGGTATCTGCGTGGGTTTCCTCAGGGTGCTCTGGTTTCCTCCCACAGTCTGAAAGACATGCTGGTTAGGTGCATTAGCCATGCTAAACTCTCCCTTAGTGTACCAGAACGGGTGCCGGAGTGTGGCAGTCACAGTCACTTCATTGCGGTGTTAATGTAAGCCGACTTGTGACACTAATAAATAAACTTTTTAAAAAAATTTAAAAAGATATTCTCACTGGCAGAAGGATTGAGAATCAGAGGATTTACGATGATCTGCAAAAAAAGCAATAGCAACATAAGGAAAGGGGTTCTTTCGCAGCAAGTGGCTCGGATCTGGAATGCAATGCCAACGAGTGCGGAGGAGGGAGGTCAAATCAAGGCCTTCAGATGGGATTTGGATAATCATCTGAAGAAGAAAAAGATTCGAGGTTACGGGGAGAAGGCAGTGGAGTGGGAATAGTGAGTTGAAATAAGAACTAATACAAACACGATGGGCTGAATATGCTGCTTCTGAGCTGTAACTACTCTATAACTCATAAAGAGAGGTGAATTGCTCATTTTTAGAATGGTGCGCCCACTCACATTATGAAGATAGTAATTTGCTGCTGCTATAGAGAAGTTGAATCATCTCCGTCAGTGTTGGCTGAGTTCCTTCATTTGCTTCAGTGCCTGATCCACAATACCAAGCACTGATTGATGAACATTTGACCATTGTGTTGTAGCATCATGACACAATAACAGCTTACACTTTATCAAATGATTCACAACAAAATCTCAAATGGAAAATGTCAGAAATAAAGCTCCAAAGCACAACAGATGGTGTTATTTTTGAATCAGAGTGTCAAACTGTTATTGTAATCAGATTTGGAAGCCATCTATAATGAGACACATGCCAAGCCGGCTTTAGGCATCTACCTGGGATGCCTGTCTGAAAAGAATAAGCTAACATTGTATTAGTTCAAGAATAGGAAACACTGATGTGTACAACCTGCTTTGCCCGCAGATCCAAGGCTGACCCTGAACATTTGTGAAAGTGAGGACCAGATAAAAATCATAGAAATCATACAGTGCAAAAGGAGGCCATTCGGCCCATCGAGTCTGCACCGACCACAATCCCACCCAGGCCCTACCCCCACATATTTACCCGCTAATCCCTCTAACCTACGCATCTCAGGACTCTAAGGGGCAATTTTTAACCTGGCCAATCAACCTAACCCGCACATCTTTGGACTGTGGGAGGAAACCGGAGCAACCGGAGGAAACCCACGCAGACATGAGGAGAATGTGCAAACTCCACACAGACAGTGACCCAAGCCGGGAATTGAACCCAGGTCCCTGGAGCTGTGAAGCAGCAGTGCTAACCACTGTGCTACCGTGCCGCCCAAAAAAATGCAGGCAGATATTACAGTGTGGTCTGCTGGATGCAGTGGAATGCTGGCTTTTGGGAAATAGAGCATTCACGGAGCAGACAGGAAGGATTTGAATGTTTAATCAAATATATCTACTTTTAAAAGACAAATTTGACCTACCAAAAATAAGGAACCATTGCATTATTACTTTATTTCTCACCTGTTTTCACATTTTACTATCAGATATCAGTTACATTTGGAGTAACTTCATTACAAGGGTGGCACGGTGGCACAGTGGTTAGCACAGCGCCAGGGACCCGGATTCAATTCCTGGCTTGGGTGACTGTGCGGAGTCTGCATGTTCTCCCCGTGTCTGCGTGGGTTTCCTCAGGGTGTGGGTTTCCTCTCATATTTCCCTGTTCCATGATAAGTGAAATTTTTCCCATTTGCTTCCACAATATATTTTTGCTTGGTTGGAAGGGGAGAGACCAAAATCATGAAGGTGGCACTCCCAGCGTAAGTTTGCAGAGGATTGGGTTTGATTTATTTTCGGGTCGAGGATTTCAGCACAGGCTTCCGCCTTTCACCCTTTGGTTTCGAAAGCTCAACTTCTGTTGTTTGTTTTCCTTTCAGTGGAGCTGCAGTGTCTATCTGAGAAAATGTAAAGAGGTGATGGAATTGAATTGATTTATTATTGTCTCATGTATTGGGTTACAGTGAGAAGTATTGTTTCTTGCACACTATACAGATAAATCATAGCATTCATAGAGTACATGGGGGAGAAGGAAAGGAGCGGGTGCAAAATAGAGTGTTACCGTCATAGATAGGGCGAGGAGAAAGATCAGCTTAATATGTGATCGGACCATTCAGAAGTCTGATGGCAGCAGGGAAGAAGCTGCTCTTAAGTCGGTTGGTACATGTTCTCAGACTTTTGTATCTTTTTCCCGATGGAAGAAGGTGCAAATGAGCATGTCCGGGGCACGTGGGGTCCTTGATTATGCTGGCTGCTTTTCCGAGGTAGCTGGAAGTATAGACGGAGTCAATGGATGGGAGGCTGGTTTGTGTATGGCAGCAACCAAGCCCAAAACCAGGAGGTGAGGGATAGGATGGCAGTGCAAGATAGAGATGAGGGTATACCCATGGATGGTGCCTTCTTCATTAAGAGAACCCTTTGAAATGCTGTGGAGTCAAAGCTGTGGACACCCACTTGCTGTTGGATTTGCCCAGTGCTGGATACTTCGACGTGACCTTCAAGAATGTCGCAGCATGTATGAAATTCCTCAAGGTGCTTGAGGGGAAAGGGAACAGTTGAGAATCTCACAGTGGAGCCTTATTGTGACCCTGCAACTTTCCAACCCTATGTTCCTGTAGTGGGTATGCTTACCTCCCTCACCACATTTGCCGGCGGAGTCAGGAACTGCACGGAGATCAAAGACTCCTTCGGGATTTGGACCAGCATGCATCAGGTCAAGCTGTCGTTGAAGGTGGATAGCAAGGGAACAATCCTCCGCACACTCCCGAAAGCTTTGCAACTGGGGCTACTCTGAGCAACCCAGTGTTTGTCGCACTTTGTAGCCAACTGTCAGCTACACGAACTGCAAGCAGTATAGTGGAGCAGGCTCCCTCTACAAGATGCGCCCAGAACACTGTCGTCAGTTTTGCACAAACAAAAACCATCTGACTCAGCTGCTGAAGGAACAGCACCCCGAAATAAACCTGTTGGACTTTAACCTGGTGTTGTGAGACTTCTTACTGTCTCAGAAGGTACACAGAGAGTTCTGTGATCAGCAACCTGAAAGAAGGAGGCTCAGTAATGTCACTGCAGCTTGACATACTAAGGATCAGCAAATACTTTCATGCCTGGCTGTGTGACCTGAAGCTCACAGACAACATGTGTGTCTCCCAGTCCTTCCCGGCCTCTACCATGGCGGTCTCAGTTTGTGAGAGAGACTGAATAATCCACTAACTCTGGACAAGCTGACAAAGGCCGTCAGGTCCTTTACGATGACAAAAGCTCCAGGAAGCAAAGCTTACCAGTGGAGTTTATTCGACTCTGTGAGACTGAATTGGTCCACAGATCTACATCTGAAAATGTTCTGGCAGATATCATGATGGCCTCCCTTGAAAGCCATAGCCTCCTTCCGTACTGCACCTTGGTCATGTCCAGGCAGTACCTGTACCCCCTGTCACTGCCTGTACCCCCTGGCAGCTGGGTAGCAGCATCTTTTGCAAGGACATTCTCCTTGCCCTCCCTGATGGCACTGAGCACCCTATACCTACACCTCTGCTCTAAGGTGGCGTCTGCGATGACCTGGCCTCCTCTCTCTTGGTCTCCGGTCCTCCTCAGAGGAGAAGGCACTCCCTGCTGTGTACACTATGACCCATCTGCAGAGATGCTGATGGGGTTGATTTATGCATGGAGGGTAACAGAGGATCCCAGACCTCCATGTCAGAGGGCAGCAATGCCCTGAAAGCTCCAGACTGTGCTGAACCCTCCACAGAGCAAAGATAATGCTGGAAATGCTCAAATGAAAACCCTCAGCTCACTCCTAAAAGCCTTTAATTCCTCAGCCTGCCTTTGCCCCAGCTTTTATCCAACACTTGGATGAGAAAACCGCAAGAACAGATCTGTCACCTGCCCATGTTGCCCATATGAGGATCTAAAAATCACATGGGCAATGTAATGTTATACACAATTGGAGAGATGATCCTTGCAAGTGGCTCCATAATTGCTGACGGGCGAATTACCGATCCACGCCTGTACCCGCCGACTGAAATATCGTGGGAGTGCGCGATGATGTCGGGATGCGCGCCTGACATCATCATGTGCTATTTCATCCGCTACTGTCCAGGCTGTTTCAAATTCTGCCCTGTTGTTAAAAAAGCTCATTTTTGTGGCAAGGCCTCTTTCAGCCCTTCCAATCAAATTTCACCAGGTTACCACTCTTAAATCATAGCATTCCTACAGTACAGAAGGAGGCCATTCAGCCCATCAACCCTGCACCGACCACAATCCCAACCTATCCCCTACAGGATGTAAACATTTTAAAGCAATTTTTAAAGGAAAAATTTGCATTAGTTGATATTCAAATGAGTTCCAGAGACACTCGTGGGGGGGGGGGAATAAAAGAAACACCTTTCAACACAGTCATGATCGAGGCACAATCAGTGACTCCAGCAGAAATCTCACCCAGCAATGATAGATTGTTTTAAAAAAGGAAATCGCAACTTCAAGAGTGCTTGGCAACCAATGAAATACTTTTTATACGTATCACTGTTGTGATGTGGGAAATGTGGCACCCAATTTGTGCACAGCAAGATCCCGTAAGATCGATGAGCTAATGAGCCGTTCAAGTGTTTAGTTTTGTTCGTTGAGAAATAAATATTGGACAGGTCCCAGCTGCTGCTCTGCTCAAGGATTACTAATTTTGTTAACATTAACACATTCAAGAGGCCTAATGCCATAGAATCATAGAATCCCCACAGTGTAGAAGGAGGTCATTCGGCCCATCGAGTCTGCACTGACAACAATCCCACCCAGGCTCTATCCCCGTAACCCCAGGTATTTACCCTGCTAGTCCCCCTGACACTAAGGGTCAATTTAGAAACATAGAAACCCTACAGTACAGAAAGAGGCCATTCGGCCCATCGAGTCTGTACCGACCACAATCCCACCCCGGCCCTACCCCCATATCCCTACATATTTTACCCACTAATCCCTCTAATCTACGCATCTCAGGACACTAAGGGGCAATTTTAGCATGGCCAATCAACCTAACCCGCACATCTTTGGACTGTGGGAGGAAACCGGAGCACCCAGAGGAAACCCACGCGGACACGAGGAGAATGTGCAAACTCCACACAGACAGTGATCCAAGCCGGGAATCGAACCCAGGTCCCTGGAGCTGTGAAGCAGCAGTGCTAACCACTGTGCTACCGTGCCGCCCAATTTGTGCGGCAATTTAGCATGCTCAATCAACCTAACCCGCACATCTTTGAAGTGTGGGAGGAACCGGAGCACCCGGAGGAAACCCAGGCTGACACAGGGAGCACGTGCAGACTCCACACAGACAGTGACCCAAGGCTCTGTGAGGCAGCAGTGCTAATTACTGTGCCACCATGCTGCCCCATGTTCAGGCAACCAGCCCACTGTTAGATTGGGATCCAGTTTTACGCCGATCTATGTTCAAGCTCGTGTTTTCAACCCACAGCTGAGCAAATACAGATAGAATGGGATCAGATCTGAGCTTTGCGACAGACTTCAAGACAGCACCTTTGGGCTGAAAAATGGTCCCATGCCTGCACTTGCCAACAGCTGGCTGGGCTCAGCAATTTTACTGCAGGTGGCCTCCTAATTGGCCACATGTGTGCTCACCATCCAATTAAGGGCAACAGTCAGGCTCCTGATCCTGCCAGCCCAATCAGTCAGGAGGAGAGGGCATTGCTGAGGCCACGGCTGTACCTCAAAATGGAGGCACCTTTGCCTGCTGCTAACTATTTTTCCCTTGGCGGGAACAGCGACAGAGCTGCAGTTCCCTGCTGATTCACCAGCCTCTCTAGAGGGCCAGTAAAATTCAGCCCCTTGTCTCAGCTGCCTTGGCTGATCTCAGGCCAGTGGCAACAGTGATACTAAGCTTCAGTTCCCTGGAAAATTAAACAACGTTCCTGGTCTAGATTTTCTGAGGAGATCGGATCAGCACAGTAATGGGCTCAGCTGTCAAGCTCGCCAATGTTGAATAGTTTGCCAGTATCACTACCTAGGCTGACATCTGAAGGATGACAGCTTGGGCAAGATATCCAATGTAGCTGGTGCCTGTGGGATCTAACCCTAACATGGGACAGCACAATGGCACAGTGGTTAGCACTGCTGCCTCGTAGTGCCAGGGACCCGGGTTCAATTCCGGCCTCGGGTTACTGTCTGTGTAAAGTCTGCACATTCTCCCGTGTCTGCATGGGATCCTCCGGATGCTCCGGTTTCCTCCCACACTCCAAAGATGTGCAGATTAGGTTGGTTGGCCATGCTAAATTGCCACTTAATGTGCGGGGGATTCGTAGGGTAAATACATGGAGTTAAGGGGACAGAGCCGGGTGGGATTGTGATTGATGCAGACTTGATGGGCCAAATGGTCTCCTTCTGAACTGTAGCGATTCTATACAATGAGTGCCTTCAAGCAGGAGGGAAGCAAACCGATGCACTGGCCCACGCGATTTTGATTATAGCTAGTGCAATAAGCTTTGTGAGTTAGTCCAGTTCACAGAATTTCCAGGAATTTGCTGTTCCATACAAACCACAATGATTATTGCTAAATAAAAATGTACACAGTGGCTGATTCCCCACCTCCACCCCCCAACCCTACTTACTTTGAACATGATGTGGAGATGCCGGCGTTGGACTGGGGTAAACACAGTAAGAAGTTTAACAACACCAGGTTAAAGTCCAACAGGTTTATTTGGTAGCAAAAGCCACACAAGCTTTCGAGGCTCTGAGCCCCTTCTTCAGGTGAGTGGGAATTCTGTTCACAAACAGAACTTATAAGACACAGACTCAATTTACATGAATAATGGTTGGAATGCGAATACTTACAACTAATCCAGTCTTTAAGAAACAAAACAATGGGAGTGGAGAGAGCATCAAGACAGGTTAAAAAGATGTGTATTGTCTCCAGACAAGACAGCCAGTGAAACTCTGCAGGTCCACGCAACTGTGGGAGTTACAAATAGTGTGACATAAATTCTGATTCTAGGATCGCATGATAAAGACTCAGGAGGAAAAAAGCAGAAATATTTATGTGAAATAGTGTGACATAAACCCAATATCCCGGTTGAGGCCGTCCTTGTGTGTGCGGAACCTGGCTATCAGTTTCTGCTCCGCGACTCTGCGCTGTCGTGTGTCGCGAAGGCCGCCTTGGAGAACGCTTACCCGAATATCAGAGGCCGAATGCCCGTGACCGCTGAAGTGCTCCCCAACAGGAAGAGAACAGTCTTGCCTGGTGATTGTCGAGCGGTGTTCATTCATCCGTTGTCGCAGCGGCCTCAACCGGGATATTGGGTTTATGTCACACTATTTCACATAAATATTTCTGCTTTTTTCCTCCTGAGTCTTTATCATGCGATCCTAGAATCAGAATTTATGTCACACTATTTGTAACTCCCACAGTTGCGTGGACCTGCAGAGTTTCACTGGCTGTCTTGTCTGGAGACAATACACATCTTTTTAACCTGTCTTGATGCTCTCTCCACTCCCATTGTTTTGTTTCTTAAAGACTGGATTAGTTGTAAGTATTCGCATTCCAACCATTATTCATGTAAATTGAGTCTGTGTCTTATAAGTTCTGTTTGTGAACAGAATTCCCACTCACCTGAAGAAGGGGCTCAGAGCCTCGAAAGCTTGTGTGGCTTTTGCTACCAAATAAACCTGTTGGACTTTAACCTGGTGTTGTTAAACTTCTTACTTTGAACATGTCACTGCGTGTCTTTGCAGAAACAACATCCTATGCTGCTAATGTGCTTTAAAATTTGGTTCATACAGAATGTTATGAGGATTGTGTTAAAATACGATGATGCAATGGTGTTTCCCGTTTTGAGAAACAGCGTGGAGTGCTTTTCAAGACTTCTTACCCTGGGAACGCTGTCACTTTAATGCAGAGCCTGAATATTTTTACTTAAAAATAATTATTTTGAGTTGGTGGAAGAGGTCATTCAGTTTGCTCCACTTAAAGTCAATTACTGGAATCCTGCATGAATCAGCCGGGTGTTCATCTGCACCAAGGGAATCTGTTTGTGTGTTGGCAATGTTTGAATGAAGGAAGCAGACAGATTTCCAGTCGGCCCTGTGGCCTTTAAGGGCCCCATTCAATAGGACTTAGTGAGGAATAATTTTGCCTTATTGAGATGTTGCATAATTGAAGTAGTTTAAAACTACGTTGAAATTTTCCCAATGGCTCGGTGGTTGCTATCCAGTGTGGAATATTTGCGTGTAACTTGGGAAAAGGGGAGAGAAATAAAATCAGCTAAATATTCTGCACCGAGGTTATTATTGCCCAATGACAAGTGCAATGAGGACTACGGCAATTACCATAGAATCATAGAATCCCTAAAGTGCAGAAGGAGGCCATTCAGCCCATCAAGTCTGCACCAGCTCTCTGACAAAGTATCTTACCCAGGTCCTCTCCCCCACCCTATCCTCATAATCCCATACATTTTACATGGCTAATTCTTCTAATCTACACCTCTTGGGACCCTGAGGGGCAATTTAGCAAGACCTAACCTGTACCTCTTTGCAGTGTGGGAAGAAACTCGAAGCACCCGAAGGAAACCCACACAGATATGGGGAGAACATGCAAACTCCACATGGACGGTCACCCGAGGCTGGAATTGAACCCAGGCCCCTGGCGCTGTGAGGCAGCAGTGCCACTCTGTGCCACTCTGGGTCCTGGTTAGACAATTAACCAGAAAAAAAGTTCAGGCACTGGGTGAGGCACTACATTGCTTTCCAATGGTCATGGGACATTACCCTAAAGTGAGTCAATGCCTCCCTTCAGAGCACAACATTGGAAAAATAAACTTTGCTCAGTGCATTTGGTGACTGAATGAATTACTTTGACATTCGTTGACCATAGGTTTTATTTCACCATCGTAAAAATCTGACACCATTGGCACTTGAGAATTATAAGATGCTTTGCATGAATGAAATCTTTATGGGTGTCATTTATTTCTAACAAGTGATTGATATTTTTGTACGAACCTGTCTTGCATGAGGGGGTGGGTGACGCCAACAGTTTTGTGAACCACAGTTCGGTGAACCGTATCTTTAGAAGGATATATTGGCCTTGGAGGACGTGCAGTGCAGGTTTACCAGAATGATATGTGGACTCCAAAAGTTAAGGGGAGAGATTACGGGGGTGACTCTCCCAGCCTCCTGGCATTGCTCACGGGGGCAACTGGTACTGACAAAGGGACAACTTGGCACTGTCCTCCAGGCATCAGACAGTGTCAACAGGGCAGGACCAGAGGAGGGTGGGACCTATTGGGGGCAGGGCCTATGGGGGGGCGGGGCAATCTGTGGGGGTGGGGGTGGCCCAATTGTTACTCTGCATTCAGGATCGGTGGCAGAGGGAGGGAAGGGGTTTATCGTAGCTGGCCCTCCGGGCGGGGTGGGGGGGAGCTTCAGGACTGCCAGGGAGATTGGGACTGGCAGGGTTTGTGGGGGGAGACATCAGGGATTGCCCAGAGAGATCCGGGAGGCCAGCGATTGGGGGTGGCGGGGGAGTGGAGGGGGGTCAGAGCAGCAGCGATGCGGGGTCACAGAGCTGGCCAGCGATTGGGCTGGCCAATGACCTGGAGGCAGGTAGTGCGGGGCCACTGCGCATCCGCCGACCTCCACTCTGACAGATCGACGCATGCGCAGTGGTCCGCTTAGCGTTATGCTGCCGGCCTCTCCAGCAGGAATAGATTTTCAGATCTTTCAAATCAGTCCACAGATTTTCAGTCTGAATCTCACAAGGGCGCACTGCTGAGCTCAGAGTGCCGGAGGTTCATTTTGAAAATCCCGCTACAAAAATCAGTGGGATTTACTCCAGTTTTCACGCGAATTCAGCATTTAGAATTTTTTGGGGAGAATCCCCCTACACGAACTACAGCTATATTTTCTGGAATTTATAAGGTGATTTGATCAAAGTTTCCAAGAGATTTCATAGAAACATAGAAACTAGAAGCAGTAATAAGTGATTCAGCCTTTCAATCCAGCTCTGCCATTCATTTTGATCATGGCTGATCATCGAGCTCAATATCCTGATCCCGCCTTCCTCCCATTTCACTTGATCCCTTTAGCCCCAAGAACTATATCTAATTTCTTCGTGAAATTAGGAGAGGTAAATAGAAACAGGTAAACTATTTCTGCAGGTTGAGGGGTCTAGGACTCAGGGGAATTCAAACCAAACCATTCAGAAGTTCAATTAGGAAACATTTCTGCAGATAAAATTTTGGAACCCTCTTCTGCAACTAGCAATGGTTATAGATCAATAGCACTGCTACCTCACAGCGCCAGGGACCCGGGTTCAATTCCCGGCTTGGGTCGCTGTCTTTGTGGAGTTTTCACATTCTCCCCGTGTCTGCGTGGGTTTCCTCCGGGTGCGCTGGTTTCCTCCCACAGTCCAAAGATGTGTGGGTTAGGTGGATTGGCCATGCTAAGTTGCCCCTTAGTGTCAGGGGGATTCGCTTGGGTAAATTCATGGGGTTGTGTGGATAGGACCTGGGTGGAATAGCGTTCAGTGCAGACTCAATGAGCCGAATGGCCTCATTCTGCACTGGAGGATTCTATGATTTCTGCAGCTAAAATTTTGGAACTCTCTTCTGCAAGTAGCAATGGTTATAGATCAATTGCTAATTTTAAAATTGAGATTGAAGGATTTTTGTTAACCAGATCAGCCATGATCTCACTGAATGGTGGAACAGACTCGAGAGGCTAAATGGCCTATTCCTGTTCCTAATGGCAGGGTTCAATTTTTACCTTTAATGCTCAATCACAGAGGAGATTCACACTTCTAATCATCGTTCAGTGACTAATCCTGGGTGGATGTTTGTTGAGGGTAAGTAGGAGCCAGTTGTGAAAGATGTCCCGTAATGAACAGCATTACACCCACCTGAGGCTTAGGCAGCTGGGTGAAGTATTTGTGAACACCCGCCATTCATGGTCCTTTGGCCCAACATTAGTTCGGGAAAGAGGGGTGTAAAAAAAAAATCCAAAAATCCTCTCTGCCCCAAATTTCTGAAAGAATAATATCAACCGACAAAACCAACAAACCTCAAACATCCTGCATCAAAGTACAGCTGCAAGTTATGAGGTTATGTCAGATAGTCATTTTTACAAGTATCTCTTGGTAAATTTTGTGACAACTGTAACGTACTGTGCTACGTGACCCCTGCTGCGTTGCTCGATGCCCAGTCAGCAGTTTTGCAATCCATAACTGAAGTAACCAGGGTAAAGGTAGCATGATATGGTGAATGACCCATTTTTAATTTCTTAATCTTCCTTACTCACGAAGAAGATACATGCCGCATAATTTCAGTTGTTCTGTTGCCTTTAGTTTATTCTTTGTGTTTTTAAAATTAGGCAATTGCTTTCATACCAAAATAAATTCATTGTTCAGATGTTAGGCAAAACAATTATGGAGAGGTGTTCTGGACTTTACCAAGAAGTGAATCAGTGGATAATCTTTCAATGTATAAAAGCAAATTACTGCGGATGCTGGAATCTGAAACCAAAAGAGAGAATGCTGGAAAACCTCAGCAGGTCAGGAAAGCAGTTTTGTCAAAGTTTTGTCAAAGTTATGACAAAACGTCATCTGGACTCGAAACGTCAGCTCTTTTCTCTGCTTAAAGATACTGCAAGACCTGCTGAGATGTCTCAATGTATAACCTATGATGGGGGAAAAGGGATGTATATTTGGATTAACGCAGCCATCAGACTGAGATTTTGTATCTATGATGTTGAGGTCCTTTGATTTTATTTTCTAAAGAAAATAACTACTTTAAAGATTCATGGCGAAAACTAATCTACACTGTAGGCAAAGCATAGATATATTCATTCACCAAACTTCCAAGAATAGGATTTTTTAAAATCTGAGGGTACCTACTGTCTCAATTAAAATGACTTTCTTGTTCATTCTTTAGTTTCAGAGGTTTATAGATCTACTTGGGGGAAGGAAGTTGCAATATAATTCTTCAGTACACCATCACCTCCTCAGGCAAGTTGGTAAAGGCGAGAGAAACTGAAGCCAGGCTGAAACGATCCATCTGCTCTCAACCTGTCTCAAATGGGTATTGATGCAAGGAAGTAGGTCTCCTGATTGGGCTTCCTATCGGACGCTGGTTGGGTGGTACATTCCTGGTTCACATTCCGCTCTTGTTAATCCTCTTCCCAAAATCCCAAAATCACAAATAAACTGACGTTCCCATAAGAGCAACATATTGTAACAAAATCACATCTAAGTAATTCATAATTTTTTTCATATTCGTTCATGGGATGTGGATCTGGAGTCACATATTTACCCGCTAATCCCTCTAACCTACACATCCCGGGACACTAAGGGGCAATTTAGTGTGGCCAATCAACCTAACCTGCACATCTTTGGATCTGGGAGGAAACCGGAGCACCCGGAGGAAACCCATGCCGACACAAGGAGAACGTGCAAACTCCACACAGACAGTGACCCAGGCTAGGATTTGAACCCAGGTCCCTGGAGTTGCAAAGCAGCAGTGCTAACCACTGTGCTACCATGCCACCATTCGTGAACGAGATGGGTTTTTATGACAATCGGCAATGGTTTCATGGTCATCTAGACTTTTAATTCCAGACTTTGATTGAATGCAAATTTCACCATCTGCCATGGTGGGATTTGAACCTGGGTCCCCAGAGCATTTCCCCTGGTTTCTGGATGACTAGTCTAGTG
Source organism: Mustelus asterias (assembly GCF_964213995.1). Classification (NCBI taxonomy): domain Eukaryota; kingdom Metazoa; phylum Chordata; class Chondrichthyes; order Carcharhiniformes; family Triakidae; genus Mustelus; species Mustelus asterias. The sequence goes on along the minus strand of NC_135825.1, from coordinate 27,369,966 downwards.
ACAATATCACTACCCCGCTGCCAAAGCTCCTTGTCATATGAGCGAATCTAACTATCTCCCCTTGACATTCAATGGCGTTGCTCACGATCAACATCAAGGGGTTACCATTCACCCGAAAATTAACTGGACCATCCATATAAATTCTGTGGCTACAAAACCAGGTCAGCGAGTGAAAACTCAGCAGTGAGCAACTCACCTCCTGACTCCCCGAAGCCTGTCCACCATCAAGAAGACACAATTCAAGAGTGTGAAGGAATACTCTCCACTTGCCTGGATGAGTGCAGCTCCAATAACACTCAAGAGGCCCGACACCATCCAGGCCAAAGCAGCCCACTTGATTGGCACCCCATCCACCAGCTTTAACATTCATTCCCTTCACTACCAATGCAATTGGCAGCAGTGTCTACCACCTCCAAGATGCACTGCAGCGACTCAAAAGAAGAAAAAGAGCAAGGCTCTTCGGCCCTCCCAGTCTGTGCTGATTACGTTGCCCTATCTAGATCAACTGCTTATATCCCTCTATTCCCCGTCTGTTCACGACTCACCATAGGTCATTTGATAGCAACTTCCAAACCCACGATCTCTACCACCTGGAAGGTGAGGGGCAGCAGACATATGGGAACACCACCACCTGTAAGCTACATACTATCCTTAATTTGAAGTATATTATCGTTCCTTCACTGTCACTAGAGCTCCCTTTCTAATAGCACTGTGGATATACCTACACCACATGGACTGCAGCAGTTCAAGGTGGCACACTACAGCTTTCTCCAGGGCAATTGAGGATGGGCAATAAATGTTGACTTTGCCAATGATGGCCACATCTCATGAAAGAGAAATAAAGGAACAATTTTCACCTCTTCCCTTTCCATCATCCCGCTCTCTGAAGACTTTGAAATTCTTCCTGGTGAAACAGCAAATACGTTAGCATATTGCATTCACTGCAAATGTCCAGTCTCTCTCACGCTCGCAGTGAGTTTGATTTGATCATCACCATCAGGAAGACAAATGGCATGATCCAGCTATCAGCATTGACAAATGTGACACTGGAGGTTGTCGATAGCTTCACATATCTAGGCTCCACAACCACCAGCAATTCGTCACTTGATGCTGAAATCAACACAAGGATCACAAAAGCTGCAACTGTTATGCCCAAACTGAGAAAAGCGTGTGGAATAACAGCAACCTTTCCGAGAACATCAAACTCCGAGTCTACTAAGCCTGCACCCTCAGTGCACTCCTTTACAATGGTGATACCTAGACAACATCTGCTAGGCAGGAGAGAAGTTTCCACCTTCACAGTCTCAAACATATCCTTAGCACCTCTTGGCAGGGCAATGTCACTACCTCTGAGGTCCTGGAGCATTGTAACTCCATCAGAATACAGTCTTTGCTAAGCCTATGATGTCTGCCCTGGCTCGGTCATCTTCATCTGATGGATGATGGCTATGAACCCAAAGATCTTCTGTATGGAGAACTAGCCATTGGGCCACAGTTCTTAGTTGTCTACGCTTCCACTACAAGGACATTTGCAAGCAAGGCGGCACGGTAGCACAGTGGTTAGCACTGCTGCTTCACAGCTACAGGGACCTGGGTTCGATTCCCGGCTTAGGTCACTGTCTGTGTGGAGTTTGCACATTCTCCTCGTGTCTGCGTGGGTTTCCTCCGGGTGCTCCGGTTTCCTCCCACATTCCAAAGATGTGCGGGTTAGGTTGATTGGCCATGCTTAAATTGCCCCTTAGTGTCCTGAGATGTGTAGATTAGAGGGATTAGTGGGTAAAATATGTAGGGATATGGGGGTAGGGCCTGGGTGGGATTGTGGTCGGTGAAGACTTGATGGGCCGAATGGCCTCTTTCTGTACTGTAGGGTTTCTATGATTTCTATGATTTCAAGGTATGAAGATAATGGATATTGACACTGAAACAGGGAGACAGTCACTGATGGCTGCGACCTCTGGAGGCTGACTGTTTGGAAGGACATTGGAAGAGGCAAGCAGAAATGAAAACCTCAAAAATAGGGCCCAGTGAAAACAGAAACCAGTAAATCCTCCCTCTATACATCTCACTGTCTTCACCTGCAGCAAACATGGCAGAGACTGGCACGCCAGAGTGGGGCTCCAGAGAGATGCTTAACACAAAGTTGAACACCATGGTGCAAGCCATCGTCTTATGGGATGGAAGTCTGTGACTGCTCATGATACAGCCTTCTCTGCATCAGGCAGATCAAATGTAGATGGGTGATTACGTATCTAAATACCTCCGTTCAGTCTGAAAATGCCACCCTCACCTGCCAGTCGCTTGCCACTTTATTTCTCCATCCCACTGCCACTCTGACAGCTTCGGACGCTGTGAAATGCAGTTCAAGGAACTGCACCTCATCTTTTCATTAGGCTCCTTATAAACTTTCAAACTCAGTATTTAGTTCAACAATTTTGAATCATAACCCCAGTTCTAATGCTTTTGGACAACAGGTGCCGAGGAAGACCTTTCTGAAAGTTCTGAACAAGAGTCAAGTTTGACTCAAAAGTCACAGACTCCCACCACAGGCTGTCCGCCCTGCTGAGTATTTCCAGCATTTTCTGTTTTTATTTCAGATTTCCAGCATCCATGATATTTTGCTTTTATTATAGGTACTGGCAATGGCTCTATTATTGTCATTTACAGCGCCTCTCGACTTGCTTTTGTTTCTTTGTTTTGATCTATCACCCTCTTTTGCCTTTGTCTGATTTGTAGCATTATTTCTTTTGCCATTTATTCATTCCTGCTGTCCATCCCTGCCATCCACCTTCTATGCTGTTCTTTCCTCCCTTTCCTGCACTGTATTTACTTACAATCTAGTTTAAAGTTAAAGTTTCCTTATTAGTGTCACAAGTAGGCTTACATTAACACTGCAATGAACTTACTGTGAAAATCCCCTTGTCGCCACACTCCAGCGCCTGTTTGGGTACACTGAGGGAGAATTTAGCATGGCCCATGCACCTAATCAGCACGTTGTTTGGACTGTGGGAGGAAACCGGAGCACCTGGAGGAAACCCATGCAGACACGGGGAGAATGTGCAGACTGCACAGACAGTCACCCAAGTAAAGAATTGAACCCAGGTCTCTGGCATTGTGAGGCAGCAGTGATATTGACTGTACCACCGTGCCGCCTCAATTTAATATATCTCTAACCTTTGGCACTTCTGATGAAAGGTCAATAAACTAAAACACCGGCACTGTTTCTCACTCCACAGATGCTGCCTGAGCTGTTGAGTATTTCCAACATTTTTTCTCTTATTCTTTCATAAATCATAAGCTTCAATTCAACATTCACCTGTCATGAAGCTGATTTATGGAAATGGTTAACTGGAGTGGCAACCACATTATACAGGACCACCTCCATTTTAACATTTATTGAACAAGGGTGAGGCGCTGGGCTGCAGCAGCACTTGTCTGCAGACTTTCTTTCATGCCTTCACATTGGATTTCCTTTCACTCCATTGTTGCCTTTCACCCTTGGCTTCTCTCCCCTTTCAGTTTAACAAAAGATGGTCGATGGGTTGAAAAGTCTTTTGAACCTTTCCAAAGGCTGTAAGGATTTCTGGCTATTATGTCTTCTCTGTTTGCATTCAAATTGTAATTTTCCAGTCCCACTATCAGGCCATCTCCATCTCCTTGTCAAAAGCTATTCTGGAGTTACGAATAATTTTGATAATGAGCTGGCCATGGTTTGAGTCCATCTTGTGAGGCGAAGATGACCACATTCATCTGTGGTGCATGGTAGGGTTCTGATAGGTAATTAGGTGACTGCTAAGGTCAACCTGCGCACGGAAGGTTCCTGTGCAACTGGATCAGGATATCACAGGTGATTGCGTTTTGGGTGGTTCAGGATTTCTTCTCCTTGTATTTTCTCCCTGCCTCTGATACGCATTTGCTTCTGAAGGAAGCTGAAATGTTTTTCACTTGATTGCACTCAATGCAGCAATCTTGGGTGAGCTTCACCCAGGATTGGACGTTGCTATAAACATTCTTAAGTGAAGTCTTCTAAGTGTTCTTGTAACACTTCCTTTGACCACACTGAGAGCGCATCGCAGACTCAAGCATTCTGCCTGACTCTATCGTAAATATGGCAAGGGATAATTGTGCACTATCAGCACATCACACTTCTGCTACACCTGCACAGACGTAAAGTGAGTCCACAGTGGAAAATTGACTCTTTGAAATGATGGGCTGGATTTTTAAAATCATTCAGGGACCATATTGGGGGGTGTGCCGGGTTTGCAAATTTCGTGATCCCAATCTTGAACCATTTTTCAGAACAGCTGCTTATTGTTACACCACTTAGCCAATTTAGCAGAATTAGGCTTAATTAAGGGCCTGTTCTCATGCCAAATGGGACTTCTAGTCGATAATACGGGCAATCTATATTGACATAAACCACATCCAGGTCAACGTGGTAGGTTCAGGTCAAGAAGAGGGGGAGGGACCCTGTGGATAAAGCAACACCAACCCCACCACCTGTAATGCTTCACCCTCCAATATTAGGCAGCTGCTGAATTTTAAGAAATAAAGTTGACTTCCCTGGCCTTGTACTGTTCTATTTAAATCCTCGTATTGGCATCTCCCACCTTAACCAATGTGATCGCCAATCTCTGAGTGCTAGGGCTCTTCCATTTGGCTAGACAGTGAGTCCTTTAATAGGCTGAAGATTTGAGGATCACACTGGGAATGTTTAAAGTTTAAACATTTAAACCATATTGTGTGGGGTCGGGACACAGAACTCGCCCAATGTCCAGTTCCCAACCCCTGATTAAATTTCTGTCCCATTAATAAGCTGAAGCATATCTGTTCACATCTTAATCCAGGAGATCTCAGTGTAGATTCAATTAGGTGCAAGAAAATACTCCCATTTACTCCCTGACTTTTTTAGCTCTTTCACAGGATTTGGGTATCACTGGCTAGGCCAGTGTTTGTTGCCCATCCTTCATTACTCTTGAGAAGGTGGTGGTGAGCCACCTTCTTGAACCATTGCAATCCATGTGCCTGTAGTTACAGCCACAGTGCTGTTCAGGAGGGAGTTACAGGATTTTGACTATGGAGGAACGGTGATATAGTTCCAAGTCAGGATGCTGTGTGGCTTGGAGAGGAACCTGCAGATAGTGGTATTCCTGTGTGTGCGCTGCCCTTGTCCTTCTAGGTAGCAGAGGTCACAAGTTTGGCAGGTGTTGTCGAAGGAGCCTTGGTGAGTCGCTGCAGTGCATCTTGTAGATGGTAGACAAGGCTGCCACTATTTGTCGGTGGAGAGTGTGAATGTTGACGATGGTGAAAGGAGTGCCAATTAAATGGACTGCTTTGTCCTGGATGGTGTGGAGCTTCTTGAATGTTGCAGGAGCTGCACTCATCCAGTCAAGTGCAGAACTTTCCATCACAATCCTGACTTGTGCCTTGGCATAATTGCTAAAACAGTTTACAAAATCAGGAAGAAATTGGAATCAAAGGAAATTTATTCATCATCCAAAATTTCTGCAGGATATCTGTAATTGCATTATCTGTGTTAAAATCATTTCTAAGCTTTTAAAAGGCATGACACAAAATTGTGACTTAAATATTTAAGAGGATGAAAAGCATTTTCAGAGATAATTTACTGTCATCCTTTATCTTCTCCAAAAGCAGAAAGACAAAGGATCTTTCCACAGAGATCATAGCAAAAATGCAGGGCACACAATCTATGCTCATTTTATAAAACAGAAAAGCTGATGTTCACTCTGACCTGATGACACACAGTCCAACAAAGATTATGATTGACAAACTGGAGTGCGAGCTCTGTAGAATAAAAAGAGCAATCCTTCCAAATTTAATATCTCAAAATGGAAAAGATTTAAACGGCGGTGTTCGCTGGAGCTATTTACTTCTGATGAGAATTACCAACTCAAATAAAATAATTATAAGGTTGTGGGTGTTTAATGTCGACATGTGCTTGGTGATGATCCCGGTCTCTCAATCAGACTGCTTGATGCTGAGATTACCAGTTCAATGATGCTGCATTTGTGAAACCTAACTGAAAATGACACACTAACTGTTGGAAAAGCCTACACACTGGTGTGCAAACATTTATAATCACAGCATATTCTCTTGCCTATTAGTGTGAGTGAAATTGCTAATATGGGCTTTTTAATTCATACTCCTGCCTCTCAGTCCTTCTGCTGAAGTTGTTGAGGAAACAGCTGCACTCTGGCTATCAGCATATGCACCAAATCAGCACACGCGTCACCCACAAGATTGCAGTCAGCAGGCATCAGAGCTCTTGACACTTATTCACAGGTAAAATAGGGTTTTCTTTCCTGATGGATATTGATTGCGGATCCACTTGTTCAGCAGGTACCATCTAATACTCAGTTCAATACCATCAGAACAACCACAAACACACATAATATTAGAAGCAGTCAAACGATGAGAACATCTGACAACAGCAAATCAAAAATTAGGTAAATACTAATCAATGCAGGCATTGATGGTGCGAAGCATCTTGAGTTTTGCAAGAGCTGCACTCATCCAGTCAAGTGCGGAACTTTCCATCACAGTCCTGACAGTTTACAAAATCAGAAGAATTTTAAGTCTGCAGAGATAAATAATGTTGCCTGTACGATTGGGACATGAAGGGATTTCTTTGCGACAAATGCTTTGTGAGAAGTTTCTTTACAACGTTAAATGCAGAAATTCTAACTCATGTTGAGAGTGGTCAGAATGTAGGGCGCATCCTCGTTCCTTTGAATTCTGGACGATTCTTTTGTTTGCAGCTATTTTCCGGGAGAGGGTTACTTACAGATTGAATTGATGTCTTCAAAATTCTGGAAGTTTTTGACTCCAGGTTGAATTTTTCCAGGTGAGTCTTGATCCCAATATTGGGTGGAATTCTGGGTCGGGAAGCCGGAAGGAGCAGTGGTGGGATGACGAATGCAACCAATTAAAAGTCTGCCTCTTGGAGACACATTCAATTATAGACTCTGGCCGCTTCTAGCATTAGAATCATAGAATAGAACCATAGAATCCCGACAGTGCAGAACGATGCCATTCGGCGCATCGAGCCTGCACCGACAACAATCCCACTCAGGCCCTATCCCCATAACCCCATGCATTGACCCTGTTAGTCCACGTGACACTAAGTGGAAATTTAGCATGGCCAATCAACCTAACCCGCACATCCTTGGAGTGTGGGAGGAAACTGGAGCTTCCAGAGGAAACCCACGCGGACATGGGGAGAACATGCAAACTCCACACAGATAGTCATCCAAGCCGGAACTGAGCCCGGGTCCCTGGCACTGTGAGGCAGCAGTGCTAACCACTGTACCACTGCGTCAACCTTCTACCCCCACTAAGGGGTTCAATCCATGGGACCTATGTCTAGGGCCGCCATCTGCCTTCACAATGTGAGAGATGCTTGGAGATCAGCTCTTATTATTCCATACTAAAGTAAAAGTAAAGTTTATTTATTAGTCACAAGTAAGGCTTACATTAAAACTGCAATGAAGTTACTGTGAAATTCCACTAGTTGACACACTCCGGCGCCTGTTCGGGTCAATGCACCTAATACAGATGAAATCGGAAGCTAAAATCACCCATGCCTCACACAACTGAGGTCTAGCGGTGTTTACCACTTGTTTTGACCCCTGCCCAGCTGATTCCTGCCATGAAGTACACTCAGGGGTAACCTGCATCTCATGATTGAAGGGCAAGAACAGGGGGCATAGGTATGTGAATAAATGTAAAAGACCTCTGGCAGAGAGCAGGAGATAGAGAAAGCTTTTTTTACACAAATATTTTGAGTGTCTGTGAAGTACACAAAGGATAATAGAAATCTGGAACTTGAGGTTAGGTTAATTGAAAAGTTTGAAACTGATTAGATTTAAATGGGTGTTACGATGCCTGTAAAGAAAGACAGACATCGAGGTGACCAGTTTGTTCAGTGACACTGCACACGCTCATAACATGAATACACTACAGTGATTCGCATTTACAAAAAATGATTTTTAAAAAATAAACAATTTCCTGCTTTACTAAATATACAATTTAACAGAGAAAAATAAATCAAATCTTTGTGAATATGTACAGTTGGCGTGACTACAAGTGGCTTTTTTAAAACAAACTACATCCACAGACCAAATTAGTAACTGGATTATGAAACCTTCCTGAACTCTGAACAGGTATCGGTGTGGAGTCAGGTTTTGGATTGTTTGGCTTCAGTTCAGGACTTACAGAGAATCCAGTGGGGAATCACCAGCCCCATTTGCCACTGGCGAGAATTCTGACATGGGGCATCAGAGCTAAAACGGGATTCCCGATGGGCATCAAACTTGGAGACACATTCAATTATAGAATCTGGCCGCTTCCAGCATTAGAATCATAGAATCCCGACAGTGCAGAACGATGCCATTCGGCCCATCAAGCCTGCACCAACAACAATCCCACCCAAGCTCTATCCACATAACCCACATGTATTGATCCTGCTAGTCCACCTGACACTAAGTGGAAATTTATCATGGCCAATCAACCTAACCCGCATATCTTTGGAGTGTGGGAGGAAACTGGAGCACCCGGAGGAAACCCATGCGGACATGGGGAAAACATGCAAGCTCCACACAGACAGTGACCCAAGGCCAGAATTGAGCTTGATCATGAGCGTTTGAAGCGCTGCTCCTTCATCAGGTGAATGGACTCACCTGATGAAGGAGCAGCGCTCTGAAAGATCGTGGTTCCAAATAAACCTGGTGGACTTTAACCTGGTGTTGTGAGACATCTTACTGTATCCACCCCAGTCCAACACCGGCAGAATGTTACTAGCTGTCTTGAAGCCAAATTTAAAGCCTTCCCACCATTCACCTGCCTCCCCAGCAGATCTGCACCAGGCAAGCTTTGGTGCTCGTCTTGAGTATCGTGGACCTGGTACAGTGGACCCCGAAGGGGGGGAGGGGGATCAAAGAGATAAGTGCAGTGCCTATGTGCCCCTCTGATTTGGGGTGGGAGGGCACGGGGCTTAAAAAGCAGATATATTCATTTTACCTGAAACTGCATTCCCTTTTGTTTGTGTCACACTGGCATTTCTGACTGGACTATCTGTATTCAATTTTGACAGTCAAATTTGGTAAAACTAGACTCAAATAAGTCCTCAACCCTCTCTTCATCCAAAACTCAGCAGGTGTGATGATTTTCACGCCTTGAAAGTTTGAATCTGCTTAGAATCATAGAAACCCTACAGGCAGAAAGAGGTCATTTGACCTATTGAGTCTGCACCGACCACAATCCCACCCAGGTCCTATTCACATAACCTCACACATTTGCCTTGCTAGTCACCCTGACACTAGGGTCAATTTAGCAAGGCCAATCAACCTAACCCGCACATCTTTAAAGTGTGGGAGGGAACCGGAGCACCTGGAATAAACCCACGCAGGCACAGGGAGAACGTGCAAACTCCATACAGACTGTGACCTGAGGCCGGAATTGAACCCAGGTCCCTGGCGCTGGTGTTATTGTGTCTGAATAACCCATTCAGTTGAAACCACCCTTCCGAATTAGTTTCAGGAAAAGGCATTTGAGTCAACATCAGTCTGGAAAATTCATTTTCTTCCCTCTTGAAGCAGGAGAGTGTCTCAATCCACAAGAGTAGTCAGATGAGCCTCTGACATCCATATTTTTGTAGCTCTTTGGGATTTAAAAAAATATATAAAGTATTGGCTGAAAGTCCAAAGTAAAACTACTAGTGTATCACTGGTCAAGCTTCACTTACATGTACCATAAACATATTGTGATGCTTTGTTTAGACCATTCCCTTTTCATATTTTGTCCCCAACAACTTGCATAGTGGAACTAACACCATTGTGACCCCAGGCCAAAATCATAATAATATTGTATTATGTCAGTAATATTGAAGCCTGGCCAGAAAAGATCAAAGCTCGGATATATCTTTTGGTTTTGGAGCATTGGCTATACCCTCTAACTTCTCCTTCACTGGCTGTAGCCCTTTATCATTGCTTTTCAGGCCAAGGTACGCTACCTTGGACTACATAAAAGCACACCTGCTTCTTTTCAACTTCATGTCGAGCCTTTTCAGCACTTCATCCAACACTCCCTCTGATGTGGTCACAATTAAAACATTGTCCTGATGCTCAAGCAATGTAGCACTCCTTGCAAAATCTTTCCCACTGTTGCTTGTAAGATTTTTGGAGAAGTTTTCATGTCATAGCGAAGATTTGTGACAACATTACTTGTGAGTATTTATTGTCAAATATTTGTAGCTGTCTTGATCCACACTAAACGTGAGACAAATCCAACTCTGAGTATATCTTGGATCCTGCTAACTCTACATACAAGTCTTGAAAGGTCGGCAGTGGATACAGTCCATCATCCACTCCCTGATTGATTGTGACTCTGTCGTCCCTACATCACGTATGATTGGAGTTGTCAATCACCGTGGTCAATTTTTACTAGTATACCATTTCTCTCCCGCCTCTTTAGTTTTCTTTAACCTGGGTTTTGAGAGCCTAAAGAACTGGCCTAAGCCTTGCACTATCCTAGTTTTGCATTAAGTATGATTCAGGTGTGATTTCTACATTGATTATGTCTTCATAAGTATCCTCAAAAGTGCCATAGTAGCTGTTCAATAGCTGACTAGGCTTCTTGATCATCACAACTTGAAAAACATACTCCCAATCTAATTTCAGCTTATGTAGTTAATTGCTGTCCATTATATTTGGTATATCTCACTATAATGCTGGGCACACTGAGGGACTTGCCCTGAGATTGCACATTGCACTCCATTTGTCCGCACATTTATAACACGTCCCTAGAGCAGCTGTTCAATTGAACTGTGGTGTCAGTTGGAGGTAGGTCATTGAATTTACTCTTATACGTGTCTCTATGCATACTTGCACATTCGGAAGCCATAACAATGTGTATGTTGACGAACTGTTGATTTACCAACACCTTTGTACTGAAGTATGGAATTTGAGTGATTACTAGTGACATAAATACCACACAGCCCTCGCTGTTCCTCGCTTCAACACTTTGGATTGAATTCAAGATTATGAGCTCCACCCTTGTGATATTGCTGTTTTTCATTACCACTGGAATGAGTTCTCATTCCTGCTTTGGCCTTTGCTCTACATGCAATTGAAATATGGCCTTATTTCTGGCAATTATAGCATTTGGCATGTGTCATGTGGTTGCCATTACAGTGATAACACGTCACTAAAGCTCAATCAGCAGTACATCTTCTGACCAGGGTGAGGCAATGGCCCAGTGATATTATCGCTAGATTATTAATCCAGAAACTCAGTGGATGTTCTGGGGACCCGGGTTCGAATCCCGCCACAGCAGATGGTGGAATTTGAATTCAATACCTGGAGTTAAGAAAAATATCTGGAATTAAGAATCAAATGATGACCATGATTGAAAGAAAAACCCACTGATGTCCTTTAGGGAAGGAAATCTGCCATCCTTACCTGTTCAGGCCTACATGTGACTCCAGAGCCACAGCAGTGTGGTTGTCTCTCAAATGCCCTCTGAAATAATAATGATATGGAGACACTGGGGTGGCCACAGTAAGAAGTCTCACAACACCAGATTAAAGTCTGACAGGTTTATTTGGCATCACGAGCTTTTGGAGCACTGCTCCTCCATCACTCACCTGATGAAGGAGCAGCACTTCGAAAGCTCGTGATACCAAATAAACTGGTTGGACTTAAACCTGATGTTGTGAAACTTCTTACTGAAATAATAAGCCACTCAGTTGAGAGCAATTAGGAATGGGTAACAAATATTGGCCCAGCCAGTGATGCCCACATCCCATGAAAGAATAAAAGAAAGGTCTCTTCACCCCTTGGTCGACAAAAACCTTCTGAATAGTCACTAGGATGAAATTCCCACCTCCATGGCATCTCCATGGCATAAACAACCATTAGCTCAAATGTAAGATTTTGTGTCGTTAATAATGTTGATTTGATTTTACCATCCATCAATCCACACAAAATCTGTTTGGTAATACAAGGTCTAAGAAAGTGCCAAAGTTGCAATGTAATGATAACTTGTTCTAACCTCAGTGGTTGGTAAACTAATGGAGAAGATCCTGAGGGACAGGATATATGAGCATTTAGAGAGGTTTAGTATGCTCAAGAATACTCAGCAAGGCTTTGTCAAGGGCAGATCGTGCCTTACGAGCCTGTTGGAGTTCTTCGAAAATGTGACTAAACACATTGACGAAGAGAAGGCGGTAGATTGGTTTATATGGATTTTAGCAAGGCGTTCGATAAGGTCCCCCATGCAAGGCTTCTAGAAAAAGTGAGAGGGCATGGAATCCAAGGGGCTGCTGCCCGGTGGATCCAGAACTGGCTTGCCCAAAGGAGGCAGAGATGGGTCTTTTTCTAAATGGAGGTCGGTCACCAGTGGTGTGCCCCAGGGATCTGTTCTGGGACCCTTGCTGTTTGTCATTTTCATAAATGACCTGGATGAGGAAGCGGAGGGATGGGTTGGTAAGTTTGCCGACGACACGAAGGTTGGTGGGGTTGTGGATAGTCTGGAGGGATGTCAGAAGTTACAGAGGGACATAGATAGGATGCAAGACTGGGCGGACAAGTGGCAGATGGACTTCAACCCAGATAAATGCGTCGTGGTCCATTTTGGTAGATCAAATGGGATGAAGGAGTACAATATAAAGGGAAAGACTCTTAGTACTGTAGAGGACCTTGGGGTCCGGGTCCATAGGACTCTGAAATCGGCCCGCAGGTGGAGGAGGTGGTTAAGAAGGCGTATGGTGTGCTGGCCTTTATCAATTGAGGGATTGAATTTAGGAGTCCGGGGATAATGATGCAGCTATATCAGACCCTCGTCAGACCCCACTTGGAGTACTGTGCTCAGTTCTGGTCACCTCACTATAGGAAGGATGTGGAAAAGATTGAAAGGGTGCAGAGGAGATTTACAAGGATGTTGCCTGGATTGAGTGGCATGCCTTATGAGGATAGGCTGAGGGAGCTCGGTCTTTTCTCCTTGGAGAGACGAAGGATGAGAGGAGACCTAATAGAGGTATATAAGATGTTGAGAGGCATAGATCGGGTGGACTCTCAAAGGCTTTTTCCCAGGGTGGAAATGTCTGCTACGAGAGTACACAGGTTTAGGGTGCTGGGGGGTAGGTACAGGGGAGATGTTAGGGGTAAGTTTTTCACACAGAGGGTGGTGGGCGAGTGGAATCGGCTGCCGTCAGTGGTGGTGGAGGTGAATTCAATAGGGTCTTTTAAGAGACTCCTGGATGAGTACATGGAGAGTAATAGGATGGAGGGTTATAGGTCGGTCTAGAAGGTAGGGATGTGTTCGGCACAACTTGTGGGCCGAACGGCCTGTTTGTGCTGTAGTTTTTCTATGTTTCTATGTTTCTATGTTCAGTACCACAATGCTCATCAACTGTTTCACTGTTTTTCTGCTTTCAGATTCCAAATTTGTAGCTTTCCACACTCTCTGCTCACTTAACACTCTCTATTCACTGTGCACAATGGCACAGTGGTGGGGCAGCATGGTGGCACAATGGTGGGGTGGCACAGTGGTTAGCACTGTTGCCTCACAATGCCAGGTACCCAGATTCAATTCCGACCTCGGGTCGGGTCACTGTCTCTGTGGAGTTTACACATTCTCCCCGTGTCTGTGTGGGTTTCCTCTGGGTGCTCCGGTTTCCTCTCACACTCCAAAGATGTGCAGGTTAGGTTGATTGGCCATGCTAAATTGACCCTAGTGACAGGGGATTAGCAAGGTCAATATGTGGGGTTATGGGAATAGGGCCTGGATGGGATTGTGGTCGGTGTAGATTCGATGGGCCGAATAGCCTCCTTCTGCACAGTGGGGATTCTATGGATTCTATAGCTTTAAACTGTTCCTCCAACTTAGTGCTGATTGGTTTGAACGTCTTGTTGGGTAAACAAAGTTTGTTAGTTCGGCCGTACACTTCCAGACCAATCCTGGTTTGCAAAATTGTTTTCTTGCACTCAGGAATTGCAATGTTCCGAATCTGGACCATTTTACTTCAATCTCCAAATTTTAAAACATAAAAACATATATAGTGATTGGTTCTTAAGCTCTGATTTATTTCTAGCTTTTCAATGTTTCCCGTGGGCACAGCCATATTGCCCTGCCTCAGATGTAATAGTAACATAATACCTTCATTGTGGCTGTTTGCAATAGTAGAATCTAAGTCAGCCTATTAATACAAACTCACCCAGAGCCATGTAGTCGATTATTGAATGGTTGATGGAAACTAGGACCCTGTAGCAGACCATTCTATGGCGCGTGGCCATGTGAGGTCAGGAACAATGAAGCTCAGTACAATCTAGTTGATGTTGCCACCATCTGAGCAGGCAGGTCACCCAGAGCCAGCTGACCTTGCTCCTTACAGTCCCTACTGCCACTTTTCTGCCAATATATTCGTACTTTGATCCCATCCTTGTTGCTAAATATGTTCCATGTTGTGAGATACTCTTGCAAAGAAGGACAGTAACCAGGATGGTCAGTTCACATGATTAAAGATATTACTCCACCCGTTGCTTATTCATAACATTACAGTTAGTCATGATTATTAAATGGTATGGAACCAAGTAGGGGAAGTGGAGTTAAAACGCTGACCATATAAGTCGGTATTCTCTGACCTCGCCTGGATTCTCCGGTTCCGCTGAAATGAATGGAGATTTGGCTGAGCGCCAAATTCTCCGTTCTTGCTGGCAACGGTCGTGGGGCACACAAGACTGGGGAATTCCAGACATGGTCTAAAAGGCTGGAGGGATGAATAGACAGCTTATGTTCCTTATGTGGTTGAAGGAAAAGGGACAAAAGAATAAAAGGGGAATAGAGAAGCACCATGGGATTATGGAACTACTTCTTGTACAAGTTCAAACACCAACATGGATGGATTGGTCCAAAGGGCCTGCATCCATTTTATAAATTCTATATAATTCTAAACTAGCCTGGTCTGCGTGGATTTGGAAAATGACAGCTTTTCAAATATCTCAAGAACTGTGAATAACTGCTAGCAACTCATTCTATACAACAATATTCTCAGACTGGAGAGACTGGACACTTGAACCTGAAATTTATACACAATCTAATCACAACATGTTTGAGTACAAGATTTTAGAATCATGTTTAAGTTTATTTATTAGTGTTGCAAATAAGCTTACATGAACATTGCAATGAAGTTACTGTGAAGATCCCCTAGTCGCCACACTCCAGTGCCTATTCGGGTACACTGAGGGAGAATTTAACATGGCCAAAGCACCTAACCAGCAGTCTTTCAGACTGTGGAGGAAACTGGAGCACCCAGACGAAATCCACGTAGACATGGGGAGAACGTGCAGACTCCGCACAGACAGTGACCCAAGCCGGGAATTGAACCCGGGTCCCTGGCGCTGTGAGGCAGCAGTGCTAACCTCTGTGCCACCGTGCCAATATATTGGGGATTGATGTTCACCAGAAGGGAAAACCAATAAAAACTTGGAAAGGGCGGGTCCAGTAAAACTGGTCCGAATTGGCTCTGCATACCTTAAAATGGACCTCTGGTATTGTAGGTTCCGGCATTACTGACTTATTTACTGGTATTTGAACATTTTGAACAGGTTTTACTTTCTGAAATGGCTGGCAATATTCCTCAGCTCTGGCAGCACCTGTGGAGAAAGGAATAGAGTTAACGTTCCAGGTCAATGACCTTTCATCAAAGCTGAGAAAAATGAGAGATGAAACAGGTTTTCAGCAAGGGAAAAGTGGGAGGATTCAATATCATCTTATGACCTGGAGTTGCAACTATTTGCTTAAACGTAATCCATTTATATATGCCAGATTGTTTGAAAGCAACTTTTTAGACTGGAGCGTAATTCATTTTCAGTTTGCTTGCATAGACTAGGTTCCTGTGCATAATGGAAAACAACAATTCCTTACTTAACAGTTAATGACAATATCAAGTACCAATTATAGTCAGTCATGTACATGTCAGAGAATGCTCCGGCAATGAAATGTTGGAATGCTAGCATGGGTGTTGACAGTCTGAATCATCAGGGTGTGTGGTGTGTGTGTGTGTGGAAATCCTAACCCTGAGTGAAGTTCAATGCATTCTAAAATGACACCGGTTACAAATGCATAAAGCATGAAACAATATAAAGTGATTTGACACACAAAGCACACTTCCACAGACTACTAATAAATTACCCTGGGCCTATTTTGGGATCTACATCTTGGGAAAGCTAATAGCCACAAAGGTACATGGAAATTTATAACTCGCGCAGGGGAGAAAAAGTGCTGACTGATCATTTTGGTTTGTAGCAGTACATATCTCATCGGCTAATCATAGTGGCACTGACTTAGCACTGGTAAATTCTGTGTTCCAACAAATATATAGCCTTCTTTCTGAAGTATGCTATCTGGAAACAGCAGGGAATCTAAATGCTGAAAAATGAATTCTGTAATTTTATTTGTTGACTGTACTAGTCTCCCATTCAGACAACAACTATTTAGCTTCCAACTTCAGTGTCATTTGAAAATAAATACTTTGCTGGAAAAACAATATAAGAATGAGGAAGTATCTTTTTCAGTTCTTGCTAATGAAGATGGTTTCCTTGGAATGTGGTTAAACTTTATAAAATCTTTCATATATAAATATATACTGACGATGCCACAATTGCATCGTTATGTTTATGTGATGCGTTGTACATCAGTTGTACATCAACAATCTTCCAAAAATCCCTTTGTGGACCACATTTTATTCTTCCCAAATGTGCAAACAGGGTGGAGTGCCCTCAAATGGATTTCAGTGGGAAATGACTCAATGATATAATGGCAACCACTAATGTAAGGATTCTTATTTTTCTGTTTGGAATACAGTGTTCTGGTCTCCATGCTATCAAACGGATATCGAGGCATTGGACAAGATGCCGAATAGAGAATAATAATAGAACTGAAGTTATATCCAACTGGAAAGGGGTTCGTTTGACCTGATAAATGTAATTAAACGGTTTCGATAGGGTGAATGTGGAAGAAATGTTTTCACTTGCAAGGCCTTAGATCCAGTATGATCATTAATAAATCCAAAAGGTAATTCAGGAGAAAGTGAATCACACAAAGAGTGTGGGATTTGCTACCGCAAGCATAGTTGGGGCAACTTGCATTGTTTCATTTAAGAGGAAGCTAGATAGGAAAGGAATAAAAGGATATGCTGATGGAGTGAGTTGAAGAGAGTGAGAGGAGACTTCAATGGAACATAAATGCAGCATAGACTTATTGGACTGTTTCTGTGCTGTAAGTACAATGTAACACTATGGCCAAAGAGTTACAGCCATTCACGCCGGTGTGATTTTCCCATTCCTCTGCAGTGAACAGAGATTTGGCTGGGCTTCAAATTCTCCAACCTCACTGCAGGGAGAGCATGGTGTGAACAGCCAGTAAGATCACACCCTATATTTTAAAAAAATAACTTATGTTAATTTAATGGAATTACATGATGAAATTGTGAAGTCTTAATTGAATCCATTTAAATATATAATTCTGCACTCTCATTATTTCTTCACTGAGCCTTCATTCTGGATGCAGGAATCACCCTGGTATAATCTCTTATTTAGAAACCTGAAAGCAGGCAAGTTTAAATCAGTTCAGTTAATCATATGTGGGTGAGGCATGAGAACTAGACTGGAGCAGAATAAAAGTGCATGTGGGTCTAGGAATACAGTCACTACCAAAATTGTGAAAGCAGTTATGAGACCTCATTATATTGATTGCAGTATGCTAGGCATATGTGGTTCCACATTGATTATGCCTTCATAAATGTCCTCGGAAATGTCATTGAACTTATTTGATAACTATTCAAGCTTGTTGGTCATTGCAACCTGAAAAACATACTCACAGTCCAACTTCAGCTTATAAAGTCAATCTGTGTCCATTAACTTTGGTTTGTTGATGTATGCAAAGAGGCACCTCTCCTGGTTATCCAAACCAATCCATAAAATCTAAATCTGCTCCTACCAGGTCCACACATCCACAAACATTCAATCCCTCCACCATCGACGCTCAGTAGCAGCAGTGTGTACTATCTACAAGATGCACTGCAGCAATTCACCAAAGATCCTTAGGCAGCACCTTCCAAACCCACGACCACTTCCATCTAGAAGGATAAGGGCAGCACATACATGGGAACACCACCACCTGCAAGTTCCCCTCCAAGCCACTCACCGTCCTGACAGTCGCTGGGTCAAAATCCTGGAATTCCCTCCCTAACGGCATTGTGGGACAACCCACAGTACGTGGACTGCAGCGATTCAAGAAGGCGGCTCACCACCACATTCTCAAGGGCAATTAGAGATGGACCATAAATGCTGGCCAGCCAGCAATGTCCATATCCCAGGAATGAATAATAAAAACAAAAATCAGGTTTCAGACACCACTCACATGCAATTGGAGGCAGCTGTTGATTTCTATGGACAGCTCTGCTGTAAAACATGCATGTATGAAATGTAAAATGGTAGGTGTTGAGGCATGCCATCACTGAGTCATCCAAGCCTAAATGTCCATTGGAGTGAATAGCCGGTCTTGTTTGAGACTGTTGCCACTGTTGGGTCAGTTTCCTTCATAGTACATGCACTAGAAGTATTCAAAACAATAATTAAGTATTTAAATATGAATCCTACACTTGTTTTATCTTCCCCCTTATCATCATCATCTGTACAGACTGCATTGTTTTGCCTTCATCAGTTCAGTCTTACGGGCCTTTACATCACTACAAATATGAAAAACATTATCAAAACTATGTCAGAAGGCAAATTCATGCAAGAACTCATCTCCCTTTGCATCTAATAATTAACAAAAATCATTAAGGCCAGAACGTTGCAACCATTCACGCCGGCAGGATTTTTCCATCCCAAAGCAGTGAATGGAGATTTGGCTGGGAGCCACATTCTCTGAATTTGTTGCAGCAGGAGTGTGGCGTGACGGCTGGTAAGATTGAGCACTAAGAGTCATCTTTGTGCAACCGCTTAATACCAAACATTGCTAGGCCATAGGCTTTAAGTGAAATCACTTAAAGCCAAAATCTGAGTGAATTTACAACATTAGAGATTGAAGGCTGTTGCTTATTTCACATTTACATTTACTTATTTAGGCCAAATTTCTCCTGTCTCGCCCACCGCAGGAATCGTAGCAGGTGAGACAGAAAATTGGCGGACCATTAAAAGATCCGTTGAGCTCGGGTGGGGATTTTCCGTCTTGGGATGCGCACGGCCAGAGGATCCCACCTATAATTTTCTCACCTTCTTCAATAAAGATTTAAGAGCTCTTGGCCAGGACAGGGGAGAAAATCAGCCAAAAATCCTCTCATCTAATGACTTCTGCAAGAAAACATGTATGTATGGAAATCAGTTAAGGACGTGATCAGAATCATGATCCCCAATGGCCAAATGCAATATTGACACTCACTGTCTGGCTTAATTCATAAAGATTGTGAATTCATGCTGTTTGATATGTTCTGCCAGTCACAAGCTGTCCATTCCAGATCATATCAAATAGCATGTCCCTTCAATTGTTTGCAATAGGCAGAGTTCTGACCATACTCAATCAGTCCGTGCTTGCAAAACTAATGTCAAATGATAAATCCGATTCTTCAATGGGACTCACTTACTGAACAGCCCCAAGTGTGCTAAGGTACTAACAACCACTTTAAGATTATCAGTCAGGCTCTTTATATGTGGCTCACTTATACTTTCTCAAAGCTATAGATATTCATACACATGTACCTGTCTGTTGCAAGCAGAAAGAAAATGTCCAAGTGCGGTTTTTGAAGTAAACAAAAACATGGGGACAATTGTTCCCATGTGCATTCTCCATTGTAACACCTTGGTAAATCAGAATTGGTTTGCCAATGAATCAGCATCCTTTTCTTATGCAGCATAAATTGTTGCTGTCTTTGAAATTTGGCATTCTCGTATCTGTCCTGGTGAGTGCAAGATGAAATGCTTCAACAACATGTTTCTTTTGTCAGCAATAAAACAACTCAAGCCTTTGAGTTTGAAACTTAAGGAGCATCTTTCACGACGTCAGGAGCTCCCAAAATGCTTTATAGCCCATGAAGTGTTTTTGAATTGTAGTCATAATGAATATAGCCCAGAGTTTCTGTTAGTTTTCAATTTGAAATTGACCAAACTGCTGTAAAAGCTCACAGAATTTAAAACGCACCTTACATCAAGCTTAAAGATTCTGTGATTTTTTTGTGTGGTTTAGAACATTACGCTGGTCACTAACTCTTCCCACAAAACCGGCCATATCCCAGATCCAATGAATCACCATGGCGAGTTTCTGATGTTAGCACCCATTTGCAGTTGTTCAAAGATTTGCTTCAAATTAAATCCATTTCCTTTAGATGCATGGGCACTAGTAGGCAGTAGGTATTAAAAATACTTAATTTCCAATGAAACAATCTGATGCTCAGCAACAGAAACTAGTAAATGGCTCAGTATAATTATTTTTAATGTCATTTTCAGTGATTTAAAATCAGGTTGCTCATAGGTGGTGGATCAGACACACATTAACATTGTTTTGTGATAAACCCCATATTCAGCTGCTTTAATAAAACTGCACTAAAGTCAAACAATTTCATGTTATCTGCTGTCTAATTGCACTGGCTCATGGAAGAGTTTATGTTTGCGATTCTACAAATGCGTTTGAGTGGAAACATGTATCAGAGCTTCATCGGGAAAAGAGTGCAATTTCAAGATAATTTTTCTCAATTGTGCCCAGCGTGGAAACTCTACTCCTGCCAGATTAATTAAGTCAGAATCATAGAATCATAGAATCTCTACAGTGCAGAAGGAGGCCATTCGGCCTGTCGAGCCTGCACCAACTCTCCAACAAAGCATCGTACCCAAGCCGTATCCCCACATGTTTACTCTGCTATTTCCCCTCACCTATACATCTTTGGACACTAAAGGACAATTTAGCATGGCCAAAGTACCAAACCTGCACATCTTTGGAGTGTGGGAGGAAACCGGAGCACCCAGAGAAAACCCATGTAGACACAGGGAGAATATGCAAACTCCACCCAGTCATCCGAGGCTGGAATTAAACCTGGGTCCCTGGCGCTGTGATGCAGTAGTGCTAACCACTGTGCCACCATGAAATAAATTTAAATGGATTGTCTAAAGTTGACAATCTCACATAAAATAAAATCTCCATTAATAACATACAGAAAAGGTAAAGCAATTTTTAATATTACTGCGATACTTGGAGGTTGATTGACTTTTTTTGAACTGTGATGGAGTCATTTTTGCTTGGAAAATAATTACATTCGCTTGAAAGATGTTTTCAATCTTGGGTGCAATAACTGCTGGAGTCTAAACACATGGAACTGGCTCCCAAGTTTAATCATTGCGCTATGGTAACCATGTTGACCAAATGGTACTTTATAGAACCACACTTTGGTGGGCCCATGTTGGCATTGGTCCTCTGTGACTCATATTTATATTTGGAACTGAGCTGGTGATTGAACAACTGCCCATCCACAGATGGCTGGTTGCATGGTGGTCAATGTTCAAACTTGTTGGCCCAACATAGTGTTATAGCCTCTGTCCCATTGCTGTGTGAATACCTGGGGGGTTGGGGGGTTGGGGTGGGGGGGGGGGGGGGGGGTGGGGGGGGGGGTGCGATTCTCCCAATTGCTGAATTCACGGGAAAGATGGTGTAAGTCAAAAAAAAATTTTCAGTGAAACTTCAGACCCGAATCTCCCACACTCTGTGCAATGCAGAGGTCACAATCGGGGGACGGGGCCTATTCACGCCAGAGTCTGACAGTTCCGGATCTCTGCACATATGCAGTGGCCCTGATCTGTCAGCCTCTGGTTTGCTGGCCAGCCCGGGACCTTCGCAGTGCTGCTCCCCAACCCATGGCCTGATCACGGCCCCCATAAGCATTCCTGGGCCTGCCCCGACTTCTGCCTCATACCGGAGCGCCCCGATCTTCAGGCCCCCCCTCCCCCCCCCCCCCTCCCCACCCAGCAATGACGATTCCCCCCCCACCCGGGCAGACCACACCCCCCCGACAGGAGGCAGACCACCCCAAGAGGCAGAGCCCCCATGGGAGGCAGACCCCCCCGCCCACCCTGATCGCTGGCCTCCCTTCAGCCCTGATCGATCCAAATGGCAGAGTGGTAGCTGGACCCCCTACCCTTACTGATCTCCCCTAAACCCTGCCCCCTAGTTACAAAAATAGTTAGTTACAAAAATAGTTTTGATCATTACTGAGCACAATTGAAGAGCACACATCTTTTGGGTGATGAATGGGTATTGAAGGGTCCAATATGTTGTGTGTGTGCCCTCAGTCCACGCTGGAAGAGTGTTGCACACCCTATTCGTGAGAGTGCCTGTGGTGTTTGTCCCTTTAAGGGCAGAGTAAGGGTCACCTGGCTTGGTGACCAATCGGGACTCAGGTGGCAGAATCTTCTGACCATTCACGCGGTGGGATTTTTCTGGTCCCGCTGCAGGGAACGGAGATTTGGCTGAGCGCCAACTTCTTCGTCCTCGCTTACAGCGGCAGTGAGGCGTGAACGGTAAGAAAATCCCAGCCAGGGTGTGGAATCACCCCATGGTGAGAGAGACTCCTGGGCAGAGACGATTTGGGAGCTAGCTGCAGCCATGCTGCTGCTATACAATTCTTTTGTGCTTCACAAATGAAGTCTGCGAAAGTGCATCTTTACAGTTTCATTCAGAATGTCTGCCCGATATGGACATTAGGCCTATTGCCTGTACAAATCAGGAACCTGCTGCCTGCTTCAGTTCTGCTGCCAAATTGGATTGCAACTGTTGTATTCAGTTTTCACAGGCTAACAGCAGGCAAACCAATGATTTTTATAGGCTCTTAGGTTAAAAAAAAAGGAAAGTGCAAAATATTGTACTTATATCTGTGAGCCGCTGCCAGCCAGTTGCCTCAGCACCCTCCTCCCTGCCCTCACCCCCAATTTGGGCACAAATTAATTTTTAGGCAATGACTTTCCCCACTCAGATTGCTCATTTGTCTCCCTCTCTCCTTTAGACTCTACCTCTTTCCCGTCAGCAATGACTCAAGCTGGATACTGTAAGGGAAGCCTCTTGGGACATGTTGCTGTGTGAAAGATGGTGTGTAGGCGTAAGTTGTTGTTGTGATTGAAGCATTCTGATATTCAGCCAAGTGCTACCAGCACAGCTCAGGGATCCATATAACTTAGCAGCAGACGAGACACGGGTATTCATCCACTGAGCATCAAGGGAGTACTCAAAACTGCTGATAAGTACCTTTCTACACAGAATACCATTGTTGGAAATGGGAAGTGACTCAAATCCATTAACAAAACCTATTTATGAATTTCAGGAAACAAGGGAATGTTAGCACCGGGAAGGGCCCTGTCACAAGGATTTCCCAGCTATGTGTACAATTATGCGTGGATATAATCATCGGGGAGACGCTGTCGTTATTGTCCTTGTTAAAGTGTTATTAATTGCATTGCAACCAAACAGGCAGACATAAGGATGCAATAATTGGAAATGTTAGAATCGTAGCATCTCAATTTCCACAGTTATTGCTAAAGTTAATGACTCATGTCCTTATCAAAAAAAGGTTGACTTCCAGCTCTCCCAGAGCATGAAATGCAATATTTTAAATGTAACCACGTTCTGTTTCAATAAATTCAAGAGTCTACCAAATGATTACCATGTGAATAAGAATAGCATAAGGCACACAAACACTTTACTAAAGCAAGATGTTACAGTTTATTCTTCATTTAAGGGCTGCGAATTGACCTAATACTGTATTTATATGCGACGTTTTGCAGGTTAAATACACTGTAGATTTGCATCTTCACCACTTTGATTATAATCTGGCTAAGTGCATCAACCAACGTTCATAGAATTTGTTCATATTTTTATACAGCTGAAATAAATAGAATGAAAAGCAACACTCCTGTTCCTCCTGGCACCACAAGAGAATTAACAACAAAGGACATGGGCTCCTGCCAAGAGGTTTGTGAGTCTCTGGAACTCTCCCTCAAGAGGCAGAGGAAGCGGAGTCCTTGAATATTTTTAAGGGAAAGCCAGATAGAATCTTGATTAACAAGGGGGTGAAAGGTGGAGTTGAGGTTATGATCAAATCAGCCATGATCTTATTGAATGGCAGAGCAGGCTTGAGTCGCTGGCTGGTCTACTCCTGCTCCTAATTTATATGTATATATGTATTTATGTATGTATCTACATATGTAAATATATATATGTACGTTTGCAGATGGGAACCAGTAAAATTCACTGGGTGGCCTTTCCACCTGTCCACCTCAAACTCTCAGAAATGTTAAGAAGTGTGGACAAGTGGGGCCCACAATTATTAGCCACTCATGGGCTGCTTCCCTCCCAGCCACATGTCAAGTGGGAAGAGGCCAGAGATGATTGTGGAGCCCGTCACGTGAGCCTGCTCAGGCCTTGGACTGACAAGAGACGGGGGCCCCCATCACCAGCCCCCTTTCATGATCAGGACACCCCTCTCAAGGTCTGCCTCTGCTCCCCCTTCACACAGTGTTCCATCCATTCCTGCCATTCCACCACAACGCTACTCCCTGGCACTTCCCCTGGGACCTCCCTTCCTGTCCCCATCACAAGCTCCCTACACATGCCTAAGTCCTAGGCTCCCAGACTTATGGGATTCTAGGTGTAGGCCACTGCTCTTCGGGGTACCGTTGGATTTACAGAGCTGCTGGCCAATCTGACTTGCTGACAGCCTGATGCGCTATCAATAAGGCGAAAGACTACCGGAGTGCCAATACAAGTGTAGGCTTTTATTCACAACAGAATCAGGAGCAGATCCCAACAAATAACCGTCCTGGACTGAACAAGGGGGAGGAGACAGCCACCTTTATACTAGGTGCCGAGGGGAGGAACCAAACTGGAAGGGGGTGTGTCCAGGTATGACAAACGCACACAACGGTGGTCCATATAGGACAAAGGCACAACTGAGGTCCACCACACAGCCCTCTGAGGTGAGGCATTCCCCTGAGTGAGGAGCAGAATTCACACCTCCGACCAATTCGCACCCACAGAGTATCAAATGGCTGTGGGAAAGCCAATATCAGTGGGAATACATTCCCCACCAATTTTTTCAGTGGCGGCAGTGGTGGCAGGGTTGGAAACTCCACTACCCAAGAAATCCTGCCCAAATTATTTGGAGCCTCTTCTGGCCGTGACACAGTCCCATGCTGGGTCAGTCAGTTGGATGCTCAGGCTTTGTAGTAAATATTACTCAAGCCTTAACAGCAACTTTAGCTTTGAGTAGACCAGCCAGCGACTCAAGCCTGCTCTGCCATTCAATAAGATCATGGCTGATTTGATCATAATCTCAACCCGACCTTTCACCCCCTTGTTAATCAAGATTCTATCTGGCTTTGCCTTAAAAATATTCAAGGACTCCACTTCCTCTGCCTCTTGAGGGAGAGTTCCAGAGACTCACAACAAGTGGTAACGGCACCTACATGGATTCTTATCTTTCCAGGAGAAACCTTCACCAGGTTTTCATGCAAAAGAGTTTGAATGATGATCCAAACTTTATTAAATTAATCAGCATCTTAAATGTGACCCATTCTGGATGACATAAGACGTATGATGTGTAATGTCTGTCAACACCTCATGCTGGACCTGTGATAAACATTTATGTGGCCTAAAAATAAATAAAACTATTATAAACCATCTGTATGGAAACTTGCAAGACAATCCTCATACAAACCACATTTTATGAGACTCACATTCTTACACTACTCGCTGTCTCGGACTCACTTTCTGAGGGAGGAGCTTGCTATTTTTACTGAGAGCCTAATTGTTGTGACACTGCTTTAATCCGCCCATTGCCTTATTAGATAATGTCTCCCTCAGACTGTACACACAGCCTCGGCCCGCATTTCCCTGCAATTGTCAAAGCTGAATTAACAGTTTAGATATGAAACTATTACCGTTTGTTAGGAAGAAATGAAGTCCAGCTGCAGACAGGGGAGTGGTTGGATACAGATTGCAGTGGGTTGTAAGTCTTAACAAGCTGATAGACTTGTCAATCTACAGAGAGGATTCCATTGATTCACATTGTCATTGGGCCCGATTTTACCAAAACTTTGTGCCCGTTTTTGGGCACGAAATCGCGGTAAAGTTGGGCGTCGGACCTATACCGCGATCTGCACCCGATTTCCGAGCAGATCGCGGCTTTACCGACACCCGATTCCCGAATCGGGCAGCCCAGCGATTTGAATGCATTTGCGTGCATTTAAATCGACTTAATGAACCGTGCGCCCAACCCTACCGCCAAATCCCACTTTACCGTCTTCTGGCCTGTTAGCTGTTAGCGACCTGCAAAATAAAAGTCTGAAGTCGTCGCTGCAGCTTCCGAAGAGCGGAGTCAGAGCCTTCAACGGCTCTCTGACCCAGGTCATCCTCTGGTTTTGGTGGGGGGGGGGGGGTGGGGGGGGGATGCGGGGGCGGGGGTGGGAGGAGGAGGGGGGGTGGGACACAGATCATCCTTTGGTCGGTGGGGGGTTCCGCTGCCAGTCTGCGGCCGATCGGTGGGGAGGAAGGGGGCAGGGGGTTCCGCCGCCACTCTGCGGGCGATCCCTCCCCCCCACCGGAGGAACCAATCCCTCCTGCCGGAGTGGACATGCGGCCATGCCATCCCACAAAACCTTCAGGATGAAGCGATTCCTCGCTAAGAAGATGAAGTAGAACTGGCCGATTCCACAGTGGATCCGCATGAAAACCGGCAACAAGATCAGTACAAGTCCAAGAGGAGACACTGGAGAAGGACCAAGCTGGGCCTGTAAAGGGATACACCATCACTGGTACACTACCAGCCACAGCCATCTCTCCCGCTCTCTTGCCCCTGCAGGGAAGAGTAATCTGTGGCTGGTAGTGTACCAGTGATGATGTACCCCTTTACAGGCCCAGCTTGGTCCTTCTCCAGTGTCTCCTCTTGGACTTGTACTGATCTTGTTTCCGGTTTTCATGAGGATCCACTGTGGAATCGGCCGGTTCTGCTTCATCTTCTTAGCGAGGAATCGCTTCATCCTGAAGGTTTTGTGGGATGGCAGGGCCGCACGCCCACTCTGGCAGGAGGGATTCGTTCTTCTGGTGGGGAGGAGGGATCGCCTGCAGAGTGACGGTGGAACCCACCCCCCCCCCGACCAGAGGATGATCTGGGTCCCACCCCCCTCCTACTCCCACCCCCCTCCCCCCCCCCTCCCACCCACACCCCCCACCCCCCCTGCCGCCCCGACCAGAGGATGATCTGGGTCCCACCCCCACCCACCCCCCGACCAGAGGATGATCGTCAGAGAGCCGCTCTCCCCACTTTCTGCTTTTTCTTTCGTGCCCAGCCGCGCTCTGTCAGATTTTTTTCGAACTGCGCATGCGCAGTTCAGAGCTCCGATTGGTCCGCCAACACTAAACCCTGCCCACAGCACGAATCAGACCGGAGCCGGCAAAACGCGTATGGGCGCGCTGGAAAGAGGATTTCAGGCGCGGGTCTATTTGACGCCCGAATTCGGCACTTAGACTCAAAATGGTAAAATCAGGCCCATTACCTATTATTATGAAACTTCAAAATACAAAGTCATTTGCTTATATTTTTATATCACAGAATCACTCAATTTTAAGTGTGACTTATTTTGGTCGCAGCACCTCATTGGCCAAAAAGTGTAATATAAACAATTCCACTTCATTTAGACAAAGAATGGCTTGCTTGTTTCACAAGTTATAGAATCACTACAGTGCAGAAGGAGGCCATTCGACCTATCGAGTCCACACTGGCCACAATCCCACCCAGGCCCTATCCCCAACCCCACCAGTTACCCTAGCTAGTCCCCCTGACGCTAAGGGGCAATTTAGCAATCCACCTAGCCCACACATCTTTGGACTGTGGGAGGAAACCAGAGCACCTGGAGGAAACCCACGCCGACACAAGGGAGAACATGCAGACTCTGCACAGACAGTGACCCAAGCCAGGAATTGAACTCAGGTCCCTGGGACTGTGAGGCAGCAGTGCTAACCACTGTGCCATCCACCAAGTTATCCAGTTTGTTGACTGACACCACCTAAAAAGCACTCGTGTCTCATAATTTTCATGTTGTGCCACTTTAATCTTGCCTGTTTTTCTAGCTGCGGCACACTCTTTTATTTATCTCTGTTATTTGTTCTGCAGTTTTCCCTGACAGGCAATTACTCATGTTGGTATCTGATTCCATGGGCATTGACAGGCCTCCTGTTTTTCATCCAGGAGTTCCCGGGTTCAAATCCCACCACGGCAGGTGGTGGAATTTGTATTCAATAAAAAATATTTGGAATAGAGAATCTTCTGATGACCATGAAACCATTGTCAGTTGTCGGAAAAACTCATCTGGTTCGTTAATGTGCTTTAGGGAAGGAAATCTGCCATCCTTACCCGGCCAGAGCCACAGCAATGTGGTTGACTCTCAACTGCTCTCTGAAATGGCCTAGCCAAGGGTAACTAGAGATGGGCAATAAATGCTGGCCAGCCAGTGATGCCCTTGTCCCATGAATGAATAAAAAAAGAATCATGACAGGAAGAAGGAGATCTTGAGGTTGCCTTCCAAGTGGAAATAGGGCAAAAGACCACAAAGTGAAGATGGATTTTCACAGACTTCGTTTGTGAGTACTTAAAGGATTTATTAATAAGAAAGCAGCAGCCTCATGTCTCCTGCCTAAGAGAGGACTCCACTCCCAATGGTGATTAATCCTAATTGCCAGCTGACCCTTTTTTGCTGTGTTTCCCTTAAAGGGACAATTACCACATTGCCCCTTTTCCTTGTCACTGTGGCTTCCGTAATCTTGCAATAGGCCTCCAAGCGGGGCAGCTGAATCAGACAAAAGTCTATTTAAAATCAAGTCCCAATTGTCCATTTTATAGAATCAGAGAATCATAGAATCCCTACAGTGCTGAAGGAGGCCGTTCAGCCCATTGGATCACTACTGACTCTCCGACAAAGGATCTTACTCAGGCTTATCGCCCACCCTTGATCCCACGAGTTAGGTGCATTGGCCGTGCTAAATTCTCCCTCAGTGTACCCGAACAGGCGCCGGAGTGTGGCGACTAGGGGATTTTCACAGTAGCTTCATGTGTTAATATAAACCTACTTGTGACGCTAATAAATAAACTTAAACTTAAACTTTATCCTGCTAATCTCCCTAATCTACACATCTTGGGACATTAAAGGGCAATTTAGCATGGCCAATCCACCTAACCTGCACATCTTTGGACTGTGGGAGGAAACCAGACAGTACCGGGTGAAGTGCATGCTACGCGCTGTTTCTCCTTCTCTTTAACTCTGAAGAAGAGTCGTAGGGACTGGAAACATTAACTCTGTGGAGTTTGCACATTCTCCCCATGTCTGCGTGGGTATGCTTCGAGTGCTCTGGTTTCCTCCCACACTCCAAAGATGTGCAGGTTAGGTTGATTGGCCATGCTATATTGACCCTTCGTGTCAGGGGATTAGCAGGGTAAATAGGTGGGGTTATGGGGACAGACTTGGTTGGGATTGTTGCAGGCTTGATGGGCCGAATGGCCTCCTTCTGCACTGTGGGGATTCTAAAAAAAATTCTACACAGAGGACCGGAGTTAAATGTGATCCTATGCATGCATATGGAGGCTGACACTGATTTGGCTACTGCTTAAAGGTGTGTGCATTGGAGGCCTATTGTGTCAGCTGTGTCCCGGTAGGTAGCACTCTGGCCTCTGAGTCACAAATTCTGGGTTCAATTTCCATGTGAGCACAGAAATCAAGGTTGACATTCCAGAGCATCACTGAGGGAGTGCTCCGCTGCTGGAATTGTTGTGAGATGTTAAACTGAGGCCCCATCTGCCTTTGGGTGAATGTGAAAAGTGCCATGGAGGTATTTTGAAAAAGAGCAGGGGAGTTATCTCAGATGTCCCGGCCAATATTTATCCCTCAATCGACATTACAAAAGATGATCTGTTCATATTCGCATCGCTGCTTGCTGGAGTTTTTACTGTGTTCAGGCTGGCTGCTCTATTTCCTCCAT
The DNA here is from genome assembly GCF_964213995.1 of Mustelus asterias. Lineage (NCBI taxonomy): Eukaryota > Metazoa > Chordata > Chondrichthyes > Carcharhiniformes > Triakidae > Mustelus > Mustelus asterias. Next base: position 27,339,885 of record NC_135825.1, on the reverse strand, counting down.
TACAGCAATTATAACACTTCAAAAGTCCTCAATTAGCTGTAAAGTGCTTTGAGACGTCTGGTCATTATGAACGTGCTCTATAAATACAAGTCTTTCTTTACAGTTTTCCAATTGTAACACTCAACTGCCCCAGCTAACTCAGCCTCAACATGAGATCAAATACAAGACCTTTGCAGACTATATGGGCGTCGTACAGCACTTATCCACTGAGCCTTGTTACTTACTTTTTAAATAATATTCTAGCAAACAGATGAGCGGATGTGATACCTGGACACTCAGAAAGTAATGATCTACTGGGGCAGAGTCAATATGGATTTATGAAAGGAAAGGCTTTTGACAAAGTCCCACACAGGAGGTTCTAAACACAATCAGAGCACCTGGGATAGGGAGTGATTTTCTGCATGGTTTGAGGATTGGTTAGTGGACAGAAAACAGAATAGGAATAAATGGGTCACAAAATAAATAAATAAATGGGTGGTACAGTAGCATAGCGGTTAGCATTGCTGACTCACAGTGCCAGGGACCTGGGTTCAATTCCTGGCTTGGGTCACTGTCTGTGTGGAGCTTGCATATTCTTCCCGTGTCTGGGTGGGTTTCTTCCGGGTGCTCCGGATGTGCAGGGTCAGGTTGATTGGCCATGATAAATTGCCCCTTCGTGTCAGGGGGACTAGCAGGGTAAATATGTAGGGTTACGGGGATTATGGTTGGGTGGGATTGTAGTAGGTGCAGCCTCGATGGGCCAAATGGCCTCCATTTGCACTGTAGTGAATCTATTCCATTCTATTCTATCCTATTCCAAAACATCATGTTGACAAGCTATGACTGGTCAGGGACTACAAGGATCAGTACTTGGGCCCCAGCTGGGTAGAGCTTATATCAGTGATTTGGATGTGGGGATAAATGTACAATTTCCAAGTTTGCGGATGACACAAAACAAGATGGGAATCTGAGTTGCGAGGAGGATGCAAATTTTATTTCAAAGGAATTTGGACAGGCTTAGTGAGTGAGCAACAACACGGATGATGGAATATAATGTGGATATGTGTAAGGTTATCCACTTTGGAAGGAGGAAAGGATGTGCTGAATATTTCTTGAATGGTAAAAGATTGGGAAATGTTGATGATCGAAGGGATCTGGGTGTCTTTGTTCCTCAGCCACTGGAAGGTAACATGTCAGTGCAACAAGTAACTGGGAAGATAAATATTATGATCGCCCTTTTTGCAAGAAGATTTAAGTACAGGAGTGAAGATGTCTTGCTTCATTTGTATAGAACCTTAGTTAGACTGCTCCTGGAATATTGTGCACAGTTTCCATTCCCTTATCTAAGGAAGAATACATCTATTATTGAGAAGTGCAGCAGAGGTTAACCAGACTAATTTTTGGGATGGCAGAACTGTCCTTTGAGGAGAGATTGAGGAGACTGGGCTTGTATTCTCTAGAGTTTAGAAGAATGAGAAATGATCTCATTGAAATTTCCAAAGTTCTTAAGGGGCTGGACAGGGTAAATACATAAAGTGTGTTTCTTCTGGCAGGGGGTTTGGGAGAGGTATCTAGAACCAGGGGACACATTTTTAGAATAAGAGGTAAACCATTCGGGGCTGAGATGAGGAGGAATTTCTTCACTCAGTGGGTGGTGAATCTTTGGCATTCTCTACTCCAGAGGGCTGTGGAAGTTCAGTCGTTGAGTCTGTTCAAAACTGTGATCGATAGATTTCTGGATAACAATGACACCAATAGGTCTGGAGATAGCACGGGGAAATGGTATTGAGGTATGATCCAGTTGAAAGATGGAGCAGGTTTGAGGGGCTGAATGGCCTACTCTTGTTCCTAAGCAGCAAATAGATAAGCAAATTGGAATGGAAAAATGAGATGAAACTAAAATGGACAAATTCCTTTTATTTTCTATTGCTTTTCCTCATGGTGTCGCAAAGTTTGTCCTTCTGTATGAACAGATGAACTCCTACCCAGACAACTTTAAATGTTTGACAGAGAGTAACATAAAGGATGATGCTATTAAAAAGATGAATCAATTGTGTCACAAATAAATATTTTAAATTGCTGCTTTTGTTTGCAAAGAAAGTCATGGTAATGCATATTGTTTTACGTATCTGATATAAGGTTCCTCAGAACAGGAATATAGAGTTATATCTCAGCTTCTATGACTTACTCTCATTGTTTGATTGACAATTCTTAATCATAGAATCACTGCAGTGCAGAAAGTGGCCATTCAGCCCATCGAGCCTGCACTGATAACAATCTCACCCAGGCCCTATCCCTGTCACCTCACATATTTACCCTGCTAATCCCCCTGACACTAAGGGTCAATTTACCATGGCTTATCAACCTAACTCGCACATCTTTGGACTGTGGGACGAAAGCGGAGCACCCGGAGGAAACATACGCAGACACGGAGAGAACATGCAAACTCCACACAGACAGTGACCCGAGGTCAGAATCAAAACCAGGTCCCTGGTGCTGTGAGGCAGCTGTGCTAACCACTGTGCCACCAGATATGAATCTCATAATTTTGACCACAAAATATGATGCAAAGAAAGCATAATTTTATGCTATCTATATTTAAAATATATAATACATAGGAGTTCCCTTCGCTTCCATTCCTGCAATGGCAACGTATCTTAGGATCCTGTCTCAGTGACTAATGATATGTACTCTGATGACAATCTCACCAGCAAACCTCTTCAAAATAATTTATTCCGCAGTGCCACTGATTCAATCTGTCACTAACTTTATTATTATTAAATTGGCTGCTGTTATACACAGCCAAGGCCTCACATTGTGAATGTTTGTAAATAGCAATTCCTTAATCGCAAATAAGAAATTCTGTCGACATATGGGACATAATTTTAGACTTGGCATGGGGTATGCACGTCACTGTATTAAAATTGTACTTGAGGTCATAACTGGTGATTTGAATATTGCTGAAAAAAGATATTTTGTCGAAGCTTTTCGTCTGGCACTCATCAGGACAATCTCAAGAATACCAATGTCAAAGGAAACAACACCTTTATACTGTATGTAAAGAGAGCGTTGATTGATTGGCAACTGGGTTCTGATTGGTACAGCATTGTTATGGAGAATGCTTTAGTTGATGATGACTGACAGTTAACTGCTGGACATTGTTTGAAAATTTAAACTAGGTAAGATCACATGAGGTTAGGAATAATTTATTAGCTTGGATAGAAGACTGGTTAACTGACAGAAGGCAGAGAGCTGGGATCAATCGGTCTTTTTCTGGTGGCAAGATGTATCCAGTCGGGTGCCACAGAGTTTGCCCCTGGGGTCCCAATAATTTACAATCTATTTAATGACTTGGATACAGGGATAGAAGGTACTATTCTCAAATTTGCAAATGACACTAAAATAGGTGGGATAATAAGTTGCAATGAAGAATCAGCATTAAATATGTGTGAATCTAGATAGCAATTGAAAAGAGAACTATCTTCATTTAATTGATTAAGTTTTAAGTTTATTTATTAGTGTCACAAGTAGGCTTACATTAACACTGCAATGAAATTACTGTGAAAATCTCCTAGTTGCCACAGTCCGGCGCCTGTTCGGGTACACTGAGGGAGAATTTAGCAAGGTCAATGCACCTAACCAGCTCGTCTTTCGGGCTGTGGGAGGAAACCAGAGCACCCAGAAGAAACCCACGCAGACATGAAGGGAACGTACAGACTCTGCACAGACAGTGACTCAAGCCGGGAATCGAACCCGAGTCCCTGGCACTGTGAGGTAACAGTGCGAACCACTGTGCCACCGTGCCGCCCAAGCAATGAGAAGCTGGAGATTAAGTGAACAGCAGTAGAGGATTTGTTAACTGATGAATGTGGCAAGGGGCTTGTTAGATTAGAATTCGAATGAAAGCAAAATTAAAGACAAGAGGAGGCCATTCTGTCTATTAGAGCTCATCTGTCCAATTAAAACTCTATATGCTCCCTCACTCGCACAGTGAAAGTTGAACCATAAAAGGTGTGAGGTTCAATCCCCAGGGAGTGCAAAATTATCTCAGCTGAGGCAATGGTACTATTGGCCTCAATGCCTTTGGGTTAGGGAAGACTCCTGATTCCTGATTGCAATTCCCTGCTCGAAGCGCAGATGTACAGACTTCAAGTGAGAGTGTGATCTGACTGAGCTTTCATGCTGTCTGTGGCCAAATATTTTGATGTGGAGATGCCGGCGTTGGACTGGGGTAAGCACAGTAAGAAGTCTCTGGTGTTGACACCATTGAAAGAGGCCACCAGACCAAGGCCCTCCTCTCCACTCTATTCCCTGTAACCGCCCACATTTATCTTGGCTAACCCACCTAACCTACACATCTTTGGACATTAAGGGGCAGTTTAGCATGGTCAATCCACCTAACCTGTACACCTTTGGACCATGGGAGGAAACATACACAGACACTAGGAGAATGTGCAAACTCCACACTGATAGTGACCCAAGGCAGGAATTGAACCCAGGTTCCTGGCACTGTGAGGTAGCAGTGGTAACCTGGTGTTGTGAGACTTCTTACTGTGCCAAATATTTTGCCAATATTCACTTCAAACCTCACAAATTCAAGGTTGGGATTGGTATATTTTTAAACTTTGGAGCAGCAAAGAGATATGGGGATAGGGCGGGCAAGTGGAGTCGGGGTCAAGGATCAACCATGATCTTGTAAAATGGTCGGGCAGGCTCGAGGGGCCATGTGGCCTACTTCTGCTCCCTATTATGTTCTTCAATGTAAATAACGGGTGAGATCTTAGTGCCCATGTAGTCTTAACACATTAAGCAGTTCATACTTAGTGGGCGGCACGGTGGCACAGTGGTTAGCACTGCTGCCTCACAGCGCCAGGGACCTGAGTTCGATTCCCAGCTTGGGTCACTGTCTGTGTGGAGTTTGCACATTGTCTGCATGGGTTTCCTCCAGGTGCTCCGGTTTCCTCCCACAGTCCAGAGACGTGCAGGTTCAGTGGATTGGCCATGTTAAATTGCCCCTTAGTGTCAGGGGGACTAGCTAAGGTAAATACATGGGGTTGTGGGGGGTGGGGCTTGGGTGGGATTGTGGTCGGTGGAGACTCGATGGGCACAATGGCCTCCTTCTGCACTGTAGGATTCTATGATTCTAATACTTTCAGGAGAGGAGGGGTGTTGAAATTGATGAGAAAGTATTGGTTTAAATAACGTGCTGTATAGTGTTCGATTGATATGGACTGCAGTCTTTGTGGTTGGAATTATCTGTAATCCCATTAACAAGCTGAACATCACTGAAGGCTTTGTTGATCCACCTAAGGTCTCTCAGAAGCTCTGACCTGACATCTTGTAAGTATGGTAGCAGGCTAATCATCAGGTCTCTGCAACGTCTGTTGAAATGATATCATATTCTACAAGGATAAATAATCTTTTTTTAAGGCTCTCCTAACATGCTTTGCCTTCACCTTTGCCACAGGAACCTTATTTTAAGGTTGCATTCACATTTACACAAGGTGTCATCTGCACGATCTGCAAGTGGATTTTGTCTTTGTTCATATCTTTCACAAAGCAGCTCACTTGTTTTGCTTCCTTTTATATTGCAGCTGTATGTTTGGCGTTCTTGGAAGCAGCTGTTTCCAATCCAAAAAGCACAATGGGAACGATATGACTTAACCAGCATGTTCAGAGCCGAATGAAAACAAATCTGTATCTTATCAGACTCGCTTTTCCCTGGGGACTGGGTGGCGGACTGAGCTGCAAGTCAGCCCTTTAACCTCCAAATGCACTTCTCTTTTCCTTTTTTAGTTGAGATTAAGAGGACCTGTGAGCTAACTCGCCACATCCCCATTCTTGCATCCACCACTTGGATCCCAGTGGCTGAGATTCATGGAAAACTAGTTCTACTGTCCGACCCTGGATTGGGTTAGATTTATCAGTGAATATTTAGGGAACTTGGAGACAAAAATCTGTCTCACTTAGTCCGAACTAAACGAATTACAGCATTAAAGTGGCTCATGGCTTAAGCTTAAAATCAGACTATGTGCTTAATCATAGAATCCTTACAGTGCAGAAAGAGACCATTTGACCTATCGAGTCTGCACCTACTCTCCAAAAGAGCACCAGACCAAGGCCCTCCTCTCCACTCTATTCCCTGTAACCGCCCACATTTATCTTGGCTAATCCACCTAACCTACACATCTTTGGACATTAAGGGGCAATTTAGCATGGTCAATCCACCTAACCTGTACACCTTTGGACCATGGGAGGAAACGTACACAGACACTGGGAGAATGTGCAAACTCCACACAGATAGTGACCCAAGGCAGGAATTGAACCCAGGTTCCTGGCACTGTGAGGTAGCAGTGCCAACCACTGTGCCAACGTGTTGCCCTGGTTGCCATGCAGAATTCTGTGCTTCATGTTTGTTAATCAGGCTGGGTGGAATGAAGTTTAGCCTTCTTAATTTTGGTTGTTATGAATAAAGGTCCAATGGCAAGACTATTTTCAATGGTGTCAACAAAATTACACAGTTAATGAAGGAAAATGGCCTAAGGTGCTGCACGAGAGTTACCAAACAAAATTTAACACTGAGCCACTTAAGGACACAATGGGAGACATGACTGAATGCTTGATCAAAGAGGTAAGTTCTGAGGAGCATCTTAAAGGAGGAAAGCAAAGTACAGAGGCTGAGAATTTAGGAGGGGGATTCCAGAGTTTAGGGCCTAGGCAGCTGAAGGCATAGCTACCAATAAGAGAGCAATTAAAATTGAGGGTGACCAAGAGGCCAGAATTGGAGGAGCACAGAGATCTTTTAGGTTGTAGGATTGGATGAGGTTTCAGAGCTAGGGAGAGGTGATGTCATGGGGGATTTGAATATTAGGCTGAAAATGTTTTAATTGAGGCGGGAGTCAGTCGAGGTCAGTGAGCACAGGGGTGGAAATGATTCGGTTTGAGTTAGATTGTGGGCAGCAGAATTTTGGAGGGGTTCAAATATCATAATCGGAACTACTTTTGAGCTTGACGATGTTTCAATGGGAAAATGCACTGCCACTATGGTACTGAGGTTTAGGTTTGTAGGCGTTAACACGATCATCTACTGAATAAACTAATCACAGCTGGGCAACAATGGTGTTGCTGCTCAGTTAAAGAGGAAGAAAAATATCAGCTAGAGTTCTGGGCAAGAATTCTCCAACCTCGCCTGTGACTGGGATTCTCCAATCCTGCTGCAGTGAATGGAGCTTTGGCCAAATTCTCTGTTCTCACTGGCAGTGATGGCGGGGCAAATGAAATCGGAGAATCCCGGTCCTCATCTCTATCCAGAAGATCTCGCTGGAAAATATGGATACCAGGTGAAGACAGGTCACAGCTTCAGCTTTGATGCTTTCTCTCTCCCCATGTTAGAATTGTCAGTAGTGGCTATGTCTGAGCCTGGATTGTCCACAAACAGACTTGAGGTCTACCGCGTTGGGTGGACACCAGTGGAGTATATTGTTGAGACTGGTGACAATGTTATTGTTTTATTTTATGAGTATCACTCTTTTTATCTATCACATGTTTATTGATTGTGCCACTTTTTAAAAAAGAGTGGGGAGAGACACTTTCATCCAAATAATTTTCTTTTGATTGATGACATTGGGATGTCATCTTAATTGGCTGGTAGGAAAAATAGAATCGTCAGTAACCATAGAAATACGCCCAACATGCATCATAGTGAAGGTGAAGGTGGCAAGGGCAGGGGGAAGGGAAGATAACTGTAAAAAAGATAGCATTTTTTTTCAATGTCAGTGCCACATTAAAAATGGATGTTGAAGCGTGAGAGATATGAAAAATCATTAAAGAGAAAAAGTTATAAAAGTTGTGGACCAGAAATATTAGAATGGGTTTTTCTTTCTTCATGGAAGTAAAAGTAAATCAAAATAATGAAAATAAAATTAAGAGAAAAAGAAGGAAAATAGGCAGATAAAGGGCGGCACAGTGACACAATGATTAGCACTGCTGCCTCACAGCGCCAGGTATCCAGGTTCAATTCTGACCTTGGCTGTTTGTCCGTGTAGCGTTTGGACAGTCTCCCCATGCCTGCGTGGGTTTCCTCCGGGTGCTCCGGTTTCCTCTCAGACTCCAAAGATGTGCAGGTTAGGTGGATTGGCCATGGAAAAATGTGTGGGATAAGGCAGGGGAGAGGACCTGGGTAAGGCACTCCGGGTGGGATTTTATGACCTCGCTCATCCCAAAACCGTAAAATCCAGCCGCAGGTCAATGTACCTTTCCATGGCTTGCCCCTCGCCTGCTCCGATTCCTATGGCAGACAGGGCGGTAAAATTCCAGAGAATCCGTGTGGACTCGATGGGCCGAATGACCTCCTCCTGCACTGTAGGGATTCGATGAATCTATCCTATGATATAGTTAAGCAGAAGTAAAATGGTTAGTCGGGTTCATTTTTATTTCGTTCTTCATATTTTTTAACATGGGTTAATGATTATAGTAATGAAATCTGTGCACATGGTAACTTAACAATTTTATTATTGTAATAAATTTTCTTCAGTGCGTGCATGGAAAACAGCAAAGCTAAAATGGCTGGCCCACAGAGACTGGAGGTTTCCAGCAATGACAGCAGGCTAATTCTTAGCATCTTGTCATTGCTGAGGTGAACCATACAACCAGAACACACAGCTCACTATGATAATGATTAGTTGAAATGATTCAAATATCAATGATATGGATTCAGTTGAGAGCGATGTGACATTTCCTAATGTGTCTGCCCCCAGTTTAACACGAGTGATTGGAATTCAACTTGGATCAGTCCACCTCAAGGTGAATTTGTCACCTCAGTGTAGAGCAGTCGATACCAAGGAGATGTGTCATGCTGTTAAGCACTATTATTTTGGTGGTAACTTGGACGTTTAAATCTTGATATCGAGGTTTGCAGAGCTGAGTTGGGGTAAAACCTTGGGATCGGGCTGTTGGGCTGTGGTGCAGAATGGGGGTTGGCTGTCTATTATACATAGCACATCAGATTCAGACCCATTACAGTCAGTGGAATTAAATATCAGGCACTGTGGAGAACGAACAACCATTCTAATACTGCCTGTTGCACTGCCAACTGAAAAAAATTTCAACCCCCTTTGTGCTTATGGTAGAATTTGAATTTAGTTTTATTTAGATCTCCTCCAGCTGAAATTTCTAATGTTTCCTTTGATGGGATTACCTTGTATTAGCGAATAAAATGCTTAAGCCGTGTCAATCAATTTCTTCAAGGTGAACTGGATAAGATTCCAGCAAGACTGAGTTTGAAAGTCATTGCTGTAAGTTAAGATAGAGATGGTCAGATATTTCCTGGAATGTGATGGTTTGCGTGTTGCAGGAGCCCAGAAAATGTCAGCTATAGAAAACAAATGGCTGATTTGAATATTGGAGTTTCTGTGTAAATCAGTATTATATTGTAATAAATCTACGGAGGCGAAAGCCCCGTCACCAAAGTTCCTTTATTTACAAGATCCCACTATACCATACAGAGTGCTCACTGTGTGTTATCTGTATCAGGAGTCCAGAGGGACTGACACTCCTGTTTAAGTACAGGACATGGGGCTCCCTGATTGGACCATCAATTAGCTCTCAATCAGGGAGTTCATAATCAAGCAGGCCAACTTCAATTGCCTGATTAAAGTCATCACATATATAGACCAAAGTTTCTTGGCCGTTCCTGCCAGCGGGATCTTTCAGTCACACTGACGCCGACTTTCAGGCATGTGAATGGTGGCATAATGTTAATGCTCTAACAATCCAAAAACCCAGGCTCTGTGGACATGAGTTCAAATCCCATTAATGCAGCTGGTGGAATTTAAACTCAATTCATTAATAAATCCAATTTGATCAATAAAATCTGGAGCTGGTAGTCTCAGTAAAGGTAACCATGAAGCTTTCGCTGGTTGATGTATAATCCCATCTGGTTCACTGATGCCCTGTAGGGAAGGAAATCTGCCATCCTTACCTGGCCTGGCCAGCATATGACTACAGACTCATAGCAATGTCATTGACTATTAACTGCCCCCTGAAGTGGCCCAGCAAGTTACTCAGCTGTAGCAGTTAGGAATGGGCAACAAATGATGGCCTTGCCAATGATTCGCACATTCCATGAAAGGAATAAATAAAAATCATCTTTCAAAAGCTGGGCAGTTGTACCCCCCCCAAAAAAAAGACATAAGGGAAAGGCTTACACCTGTTCCCACATTAAGGAAGCTTTGTGCCATTAGTGGGGCAAAGTGCAATGAATCTAATTGTGATAACCCCATGACTTGCATGAGGAAATCATTGATTGACCTTCCTGTCGGACTCGTTGAGTACAAGCTCCCCGTGTATAAAGCAGGCCCCTGAGTGGGTCCATTGTTGCATTGTCCCGGTTGGGACCTGTTTGCGTTCACCACAGGCTTATGGTTTTTGCTTTACTTTATTTTGTGCAATAAAACACTGTTCCTTGACAGCTGACTCCTGGAGTTATTATACTAATTAACTGCAATTTTTTAAAAAGGAAGTGTTACGTTGCTTGACTTAAATTTGTACTGTTTTAGGGAATGAGTGCTGCTGGTTGCTGTTGAGTGAAAAGCTTGGAATTGTTGCTGAGTTCAGCAACATGCTGGACCTTGAATCACATGAGCTTGACATTACGAAGGACAGCAGGGGAGATAAAGCACTAACCTGGAATTTTCATTTCAACTGCTTATTCAGCGCCCAGTAAAATGCGTCTGCCAAGCTTGTTCTGGCAATCAATTCATGTGCTCATATTATTTTGGAATAATCAAAAGTATGCTGAAGATGCTGTAAACTTTGACGCTGCCCAGCAGGTAACAAAATGTTAATGCTATTCATCACTAAGTACAATGGGCTAGTAGTTCACTGTCCATCTATTCCTATCGGATAATGGTCCGTCACACAAATTGGCCGAATGGGATGGTCAACATTTGACACTGGGGTTATGTGCCCAAAATTTAAAGTTAAGAATTCCCCAGCATGAATACTCCTCACCTTGGTGTCCACAAAATGTCACTGGGGAAGGAAACCTTTATCATTTAAATTAACCCTCCCCCTTCCACAACATGAAGACATTGTGAGCAGCCTCTGGCAGTTAGCCAACAGCACATGCCAATTGGATCATCAGGCAGTGTCAGGGAAAGACCCAGTCCATCTTTGGTAGCTGCCAGTATTGGGGACTTTCTCTGAGCCACACAGTCCAGGTAGGTCTCTGCCCCATACATCCCAAGAAAGCTCATCTCATCAGTGGCTCCACAGTTGGCTTCCACTCCCTACACTGGAGAAAGGTGGTCAGTGGTTTCACTTCTGACAGTAACCTTTTCTGAGCGTGTGTGTCAGTGTGTGCATTTTTATGTCAGATATGGAAAGTATTGGTCTGGGTCTATCACTGACAGTCTGTCAACATTCAATATCAAGAATTACTCATGAATAATAACCACTTGTGTAAGGTATTTGAAGATGACCACACCTGTAGAAAACACTTTAGCGAGGGGGGGTAAAAGAACATTCTTTATAGCTGTCATTTTATTCAGTAGCAATAGATAAAGTCCTATCTGACTGGTTGAACAGGAGTTTCCCTCCTTTTTAATCTCCAGTTGTACAAATTCCTTTTTTGATTCACAGATTTGAATAATGAAACAAAATTTTTGGCCTTCCTATAACAGTACAGTAAGTGACACTGCCAAGAAAAGAGAGAGCAGTCCCCAAATGCAACCGTGTTCTGGGAATTCTGTCTTCATCTATTTCGAAGAAAAATATTCTCCATAAATGGAGTTAAACTTAGAGGATTAATTGAGCCAACAGCTGGGAAAGTTCAATGCACCAGGAGGACTCCTAATGGGAAATTTCACAGTGCTATCATTTTATTATCAGCAGGGTGTCCGCACTAAGGCAAATTAAGTGACTTAGAAGGCGTCTGCTTTTGTCCAAGAATGTAGGAATGCATGCAATTGCTTGGAAATCATTTGGCAGAACCTGGTGTGCACTGAAAGCCCAGTGTGAGTTATATTTCCACTTGCTGTCACTGATAAATATGGACAAACCAAGCCCGATTTGTTTTCTCATTAATTTTACACTTCTCTGTCCTCTCCTTGCTACAGCACAGTTCCATGTGTGGCAGTTGCACTCAGGAAAGCAGTGCTGGTGATCCTTGACGGGGAAAGCTAACCTGCTCTGCAAGTGCAGAAAGCATTGTAACCTAGCCCAATTCTATCCTCGTCTGGGCCACAGGTTGCAGCAAAGCAATCAGGAGCACAATCCCTGGTGACTTTTCCCCACAGCCCCCCTCCCCTCCTGCCTAACCCAGGAGTGCCGAGGCCAATTGTAACACGCTGATCATCACTCCAAGTGACAGCAGCTAACTCAGCATAGGCCAAGCCTGGGACACCTCTTGCTTTGCTCTTGCGCATCTACTCGGTGTCCTAATCAGCGATTCCTGTTCTGACTGAAATTGGAGATGTTCGATGTCTAACATCAGCACTGCTGGCATTTGCATTGTGTAAAGGTCCATACAAGCAGCAGATAACGTGCCTCGTGTATTGAGTCGGGTTTATTTAACAATAATTGGTCACGGAAAGGGTGTTCATAATGCGGTTCAATGGCCTGATACTCAGCCCGGGAATCCTTCCACCACCTCCCCACTATTCCCCAAAGGGGAAAGAAAATGTGTGCGAAGAGGTTTTTGAAAAAGCAATAATTAGTATTAGTTTAGGGGCGGCACGGTGGCACAGTGGTTAGCACTGCTGCCTCAAAGCGCCATGGACCCAGGTTCGATTCTGACCTTGGTCACTGTCTGTGTGGAGTTTGTACTTTCTCCCCGTGTCCGTGTGGGTTTGCTCAGGGTGCTCCAGTTTCCTCCCACAGTCCAAAGATGTGCATGTTAGGTTGATTGGCCATGCTAAAATTGACCCTAGTGTCAGGGGGATTAGCAGGGTAAATGTGTGGGGCTACGGGAATAGGGCCTGAGTGGGATTATGGTCGGTACAGACTCGATGGACCAAATGGCCTCCTTCTGCACTGTAGGGATTCTATGATAGTAATGATAATGCAAGTCAGTAACTTCAGCAGCACTTCACTTTCTGTCTCTATCTCTCCCCATAAGGTTTTTTTTCCCCTTATATAGTAAATTTCCCATTCCTTTTTCCCAACGGTGAGAGAATTCTGACTACTCATAGCTCACTCCCACGGGACTAAGTATGGTTGCCGTGACAAGAAGCAAGGGAAAGGGGATACCAGTTTTGCGGGTTGGTTTGTTGCTGGATTACCCACACTCTGGTTTAACAAAAAAAGCTGCGTGAAACCTGTCAAAGCTGTGTGGGGTTTTTGAACAGCCTTCCCCTCGAGAGCGGGAATTGGCAGCTGAAACCATCAAAGCAGACAGCAGTAAACAGTAAGGCGCAGATGCTCACTGCTTATAGATAAATATGTTTGGTAGCTGTAAACATTTCATTCAAGCCTGCCACAATGTTTATTATAAATAAATATTTCTTCTGAAGCAATTGGTTGGGTTCACACACACACACACACACAATTTTCCTGCTATCACAATAGCCTGAATTATTGTGTAGTGCTTAGAAATGCAACAACTGATAAATGTACAAAATCTAAACCCCATGCTTTTTCATAGAATCATACAGTACGGAAGAAGCCTTTCAGTCCATCGAGTCCACACTGACACATTGGAAACACCTGAACTCCCACCTAATCCCATCTGCCAGCACTTGGCCCATAGCCTTGAATGTCATGATGTGTCAAGTGCTCATCCAAGTACTTTTTAAAGTTTGTGAGGCAACTCGCATCTACCGTCCTCCCAGGCACTGCATCCCAGACCGTCACCACCCTCTGGGTAATAAAGCTTTTCCTCGTATCCCTCTAAATCTCCTGCCCCTCACTTTGAACCTATGGCCTCTCGTGACTGATCCTTCAACTTAGGGGAACAGCTGCTCCTTATCCACTCTGTTCATGCCCCTTATAATCTTCTATACCTCCATCAGGTCACCCCTCAGTCTTCTCTGCTCCAACGATAACCAGCCAAGCCTACCCAACTCCTCTCCATAACTTAAATGTTCCGTCCCAGGCAACATCCTGGTGAACCTCCTCTGCAATGAAACATTATTAAATTAGGAAAAGACACAAGGGCTGCAATGCATGGAGACAGAGAGAGCAAGGCATTGGGATTAATTTGGAATGCATTGGCAAAGAGATAACCCAAACTAAATGAGTCAGAGACTCCCCTGTGTACTTTAAATTTCTACAGTCTGAAAGAGACTCTGGGCCGCTCCCTGACTGTTCATCAGCTTATCTAGTGAATAATTGTGCTTCATAGGCCATTTATGTTTAAAGTTTAAGTTTATTTGTTAGTATCACAAGCAGACTTCCATTAACACTACAATGAAGTTACTGTGAAAATCCCCAAGTCGCCGCACTCCGGCGCCTGTTCGGGTACACTGAGGGAGAATTTAACATGGCCAATGCACCTAAGCAGCATGTCTTTCGGACTGTGGGAGGAAACTGGAGAACATGGAGGAAATCCACGCAGACATGGGGAGAATGTACAGGCTCCGCACAGGCAGTGACCCAAGCTGGGAATCGAACCCGGGTCCCTGGCGCTGTGAGGCAGATCTCAAAACTTACAGAGATCTTGGGTGGGATTCTCCGATCTCATCCGTGGCCACACAGTTGCAAGTGAGAATGGAGAATTTGGCAATCCAGCCAAAACTCCATTTACTTTCAGCAGCACCGGAGAATCCCAGCCGCCAACCAGGATGGAGGTTTTCGGCCCTTGTCAAGAGGACAAAGAGGAGTGCAGCAGAAAGAGGGAACGACCTAGGTGTGGTTACTACAGTGGATGGGTGCAGATTGTACAAGTCAGACCAGCGTGACATATCATGACAGCAGATCTGCTGATGGGAGGAGTTACAAGCAGCAGCAGCAACAACAACAGACGGGAATGTGCTATGGTAGATCCCCGATTTGTATTGTGTTAGCTCAGGTGCGGTCACTATGGTTGGCCTCAAAATAACAAGCTTAGGGAAGGGAAAAATCACCCAGGGTTTCGACTCCTGATTTTTATGTAGCGACTTGGAAGTACAGTGGAGCCCTGATTTAACGCGCCCCGATTTAGCGCGAAATCGAATATAACGCGGTGGCGTCATCGGACCCGTTTTTTCCCACTAACAGTTGGCAAATTTTGCGCGACCTCGATTTAGCGCGACCCCACTTTTTTCGCAACCCTGCTTTTATGGACCCCAACTATCGTGTTATAACGGGGCTCCACTGTATATATGTATGTGTGGGACCTGCGTTGTGATGTTCTCACATTGCCGTGGCTCACAAATTAACTATAGTCGGGTAAGATACTGGACATGAAGTTATATCCAAGCAAGGAAACTCTGCCTTCAGAAAGGGAAAAACTGATGAAAAACAAACAAAAAATATTACTAAAGGATTGCTTCATGCACTAAAAGCATTTTTCATTGCTTTACAATTGGAAAATATCATCACATAAGCTCCATTGAAGTTAATCACTGCATCACTTGCACATGACATTATCTTGACACAAGGGGGAGAATTTTCCTGTCCCACCTGCCATGGGAATTGTAGCGGGCGGGAGGCGGACCATGCAAAGATCTTTTGACCTCAGGTGGGATTTTCCGGTTTTGGGGCGAACGCAGTTGGAAAATCCCATCCATGGTGTGCTTATTCATTCCCAGAAATGAATTTGCTGGACTCTACGAGTGAAAATGGAACCACTTTAAATAGCTTTTATGCTAAGTTAAAGCAATACTAGCTCCAGAATTTGGAATAGGTATCTGTCAGGCATCAACTCAGAAGTGTTATCATGGAATGAGCACAGTAAGAAGTCTCACAACACCAGGTTAAAGTCCAACAGGTTTATTTGGTAGCAAAGCCACAACTTTCGGAGCACTGCCCCTTCATCAGGTGAGTGGGAATTGTGTTCACAAACAGGGCATATATAGACACAGACTCAATTTACAAGATAATGGTTGGAATGTGAGTCTTTACAGGTAATTAAGTCTTAAAGGTACTGACAATGTGAGTGGAGAGAGGGTTAAGCACAGGTTAAAGAGATGTGTATTGTCTCCAGCCAGGATAGTTAGTGAGATTTTGCAAGCCCAGGCAAGTCATGGGGGTTACAGATAGTGTGACATGAACCCAAGATCCCGTTTGAGGCTGTCCTCATGTGTGCGGAATTTGGCTATCAGTTTCTGCTCAGCGATTCTGCGTTGTCGTGTGTCGTGAAGGCCGCCTTGGAGAACGCTTACCCGAAGATCAGAGGCTGAATGCCAGTGACTGCTGAAATGTGTTTATATATGCCCTGTTTGTGAACACAACTCCCACTCACCTGATGAAGGAGCAGCGCTCCGAAAGCTTGTGGCTTTGCTACCAAATAAACCTGTTGGACTTTAACCTGGTTTTGTGAGACTTCTTACTGTGTTTACCCCAGTCCAACACCGGCATCTCCACATCTTGGAATGATACAGCCCACGAGGAGGTCATTCAGTCCGACATGCTCCACCCTATTCACACGATAAAAGAAAAGGTTCCTTGGGGAAGGTTCTAGAAGGAGTTTGGGTTCCAAATCAGAAACAGGATTTGGTCGTTTGTACAAAAACACTTTTATTTCTAGCTGAATCTCTGGTGGGATGGAAATGATACATGATGTACATTCAAGGCAGGCCCAATAATATTTGCCGATACATTGCCAACTTAATTGTAGGTGCCAATGTTAGCTGTCACTATCTTCTTGCCAAAAGCAAGGTAACAGATGAAATACAGTAAGTGCTTTAAAACACAAAACAGTCACTTCTTTGCTGGTGTTAATACTTACTGACATCAGTCAATTGGTTTCCTAGGTTACCAATAAAGAGTTACAATTGTGAAATAAAAGACCAATTTGTTAAGGGACAATAAAGTGACAAATGATTTGTTGCATGAGTTCAGGATTTGACCTGCTTCTTTTGAAAGCAAATGCCCTGATTTTATTCTGTGTATGTAAATTACATGGTTCTCTTAAAATACCATTCTGTGGTTGGAAGCTCCTCCGTCACTTTCTAGTCCAGAGAAACATGCAGGACCTAAAAGGATGACATTTTTTTCTTAAAAGCTCATTTAGATCTTTGAGGAGATATTTTCATCAAATGGCAAGCCAGAAATTATTGCACAGAGGTGAGGTGAGGGGAAACTGAAAACAACACTGCCTGTTTGACTTTGTGGATTTTAACAATTATGGAGCTCTTTTCTCCTCAACAGGGAAGACTGAGGGATGAACTAAATTTATGGAATGATTTAATAGGATATGGGTGGAGAACATTGGAATATAGGAACATAAGAATCAGAGGCACAAGTAGTCAAATTCAGCCCTTCAAGCCTGTTCCGCCATTCAATCAGATCATAGTTGATCTCTCCCTGGTTTCAAATCCATCTCCCCACCTGTTCCCCATATCCCCTTATCCCTTTCTTTTATTAGACTGGTTTGATATGTGGGGAAGAGTAGAACTAAGGGTCATAAATGCGATTTGGTTACTAATAAATCCCAACGAAAATTCAGGAGAAACTTCTTTACCCAGGAAGTAGTTAAAAAGTGGAATAATGAGTCGTTAAGGTGACTAGCATTGATACATTTAAGGGAAGGCTTAATAAATGCACCACAGAAGAAAAGAACCGAAGAATGTGCCAGTAATGTAGAAGGGAGAGAAAAGGCTTGTGTACAGCATCTTCTTGCATCTGACATCTTGCAACTTTCTAAATCCGAGTTGGACAGCAAAGTCACAGCAGAAACACTGAGATGGACTTGTTATCGTGCTGGAAACACTGTGTAGTTAAATAGGTAGATAAAGGTAGAATATTACAAAAAGTGAGGATTATCTTAGGCTTATGATGCTTGAGCTGATTAAGGCAGTGAATAGCTAAGCCACTTAAATTGGCAAATTCTGAGATTCAACCTATAGTCCATGTTGAATGATCTCGGCTACCATCTGCCTCAGTGCTCTGGGGCTGGAATGGCCTCAGCTCCCCCTTCCTGCTCAGTGCTGGAAGTACATAGTGTGTTATGCTGGATAAGGATGGCACTGGGTGTGGCTGTGGATCCACCTTCGACTGAATAGCCAGCTATTTATTAGCCTGATTAGTCAGTCTGACTTCAAATCGATTTGGAAATTATCTAGTATCATGGCTAGTGGACAATAATGTCGATCACCACCAAGAAGTTCCAATCAACGGGCACGTTTTCAATTTGAACCATTCCACACACCTTCAATTATGAATCAGATGTTTAGGCCGGAATCTGGATGCACTGTCTCGGCGCAACAGGTAAATGTAAGCATAACATCAGGCAGCAGGAGGGTGTCGCATGGGAGCTGATTGAACAAAGAACAAAGAAAATTACAGCATAGGAACAGGCCCTTCAGCCCTCCAAGCCTGCACCGACCATGCTGCCCGTCTAAACTAAAACCCCCTACCCTTCCGGGGACCATATCCCTGTATTCCCATCTTATTCATGTATTTGTCAAAACACCCCTTAAAAGTCACTATTGTATCTGCTTTCACTACCTCCCCCGGCAACGAGTTCCAGTCACTCACCACCTCTGTGTAAAAACCTTGCCTCACACATCTCCTTGCCCCTTGCACTTTAAACCTATGCCCCCTAGTAATTGACTCTTCTACCCTGGGAAAAAGCTTCTGACTATTCACTCTGTCCATGCCCCTCATAATCTTGTAGACTTCTATCAGGTCGCCCCTCAACCTCTGTTGTTCAAGTGAGAACAAGCCAAGATTCTTTAACCTCTCCTCATAGCTAATGCCCTCCATTCCAGGTAACATCCTGGTAAATCATAGAATCATAGAAACCCTACAGTGCAGAAGGAGGCCATTCAGCCCATCGAGTCTGCACCGACCAGAGTCCCACCCAGGCCCTACCCCCACATATTTACCCGCTAATCCCTCTAACCTACACATCTCAGGACTCTAAGGGGCAATTTTTAACATGGCCAATCAACCTAACCCGCACATCTTTGGACTGTGGGAGGAAACCCACGCAGACACGAGGAGAATGTGCAAACTCCACACAGATAGTGACCCAAGCCGGGAATCGAACCCAGGTCCCTGGAGCTGTGAAGCAGCAGTGCTAACCACTGTGCTACCGTGCCGCCCTAATCTTTGTCAATCTTTTTGATAGAATGGTTGGATCTTCTCCAATTGAATGTATTGCATCCATGTCCCACCCTCAGCTTCTACTCCATCATATGCCAAGTGTTGGGAACCATCCTAGATATGGTTGTTATGCCTGGACATTGTATCCAGATTCTGGCCCAGATATCTGGATCATAATGTATAGACCTATGGAAATGGCTGGCAGACAGCCTGGGAGTGACGAAGAGGGATATCAATGGGTGTGGGAGTGTGTAGGGTCACGTGGGAAGGGGTGAATCGCTGATTTGCATTGCTTCGCTTTAGGTGGAAGTGCCTTCAGATGCCAAGGCTCTGGAAGTCCCCCATTTCTCCTCTCCACCTCTCTACCTCTCTTTTCTCCTTTAAGACGCTCGTTAAAACTACCACTTTGACCAAGCTTTTATCATCTAATCTAATATACCTTCAATGGGCTCAGTCTGCTATTGCTCCAGTGAAGTACCTTGGGTTGTTTTATTTTGGAGAAACTCCTGTGGCACATGTGACTTGGTAATTTAAATATTTATGTGCTCATTACCAGTTTTCTTAACCCTGCATTCTAACTTTAATGTACGGGTTTCCTGGGATTTGTAGAACATGCCACAATATCAAAAACAAGAGAACAGCAGAATCTGAGGGAAGCTGAACAAGTGACAGGCAAGAAATGTTTAAAAACGGAGATCTCACTCCTGCTCCCTTGCCGGGATAAAAGACATTTGCTCACAGCACTTGTTCTAAGAGTGTGTTTTCCCTGACCTTGGGGCCTCACAAGCGGCTGAGGAAACCTATGAGAAGCCCAGACAACAATGCGCAGGAACGGTACAATAGAAGCCATCTGATTACCAATGCTGTTCAGAGAGAAAGCGATCAGGATGCTGAAGATATGCCTTAGGGACCTTGGTTCAGTTGTACCAGCCATGGTATCCAGGATAATAACGGTATGCTACGGCATTCTGCAGCAGTGAGGACAGAGGGTCCAGGAGGTGAAGGAGCTGAACCCCCTGCCTCTTCAGAGGAGGAGACGAGGTGCAACAAGAAAGATTGTGATGTGGCCAAATGTAACAGCAGTCTAGCAAATAGCAGACATAAGGACTAATGAGGGGTGAGAAATGAAATGTGTTTAGAGGATAAAATGACAGCATTTGTAAAGAATTTCTGAGAGCAATATGTGTTCCATTCCAATATTGTGAAGGTGAGTGTCATTGGCAGATGGGCGTCTTGGGGATGTGAGGGAGTGCTCAGACAAAAGGTTATGGGAGCACTTTTAAGATGTGTACATACGAGTAGTGAGGGGCCTGAGAAGGATTGGGATGTCAAGGTGAAGGGGGTTGAGGTAAACATATCAGGATTTGAATGTGCCAGTGATTTACATTTCCTGCCCTGACTAGATCATTGAATGTCTTCCAGCACTGTACCCAGGAGTGTTGCAGCACACTCCTGCTATTGGCCTCCTCAGCCACTTCCCACTGTGTCTGCTTATTTTCTGCAGCAAGCTTCTGCCTCCTATGATCAGGGAACAGAATCTCCCTGAGGGAACTCACAATATCATTTCGAGAGATGCATCGCTGGAGCGCGGTGCTGCCTTGCTATTGTTGTGTCTCTCTGTATCTGCAGGTTCTGGCTCTTTTTGAAGACCTTTATCATGCTTCAGATCTGACCCTCACTTGGTCACATTAAATAGCTCAGTTGCAGTGGACTGATGCATCTTGCCTGCAAGCTCTAATTGGTCAGGGGGACCCAGAAGTCAGGTGCAAATATCTTTCTATTAAACGTATAGAAGTGAGAGGGACACAAATGAGTTTGATGGACAGAGATTGAGATTAAAACAAGAAGAAAAACAACTGAAAACAGAAAGGTAAATGAAGGAAGTTTCGGGGTAGTTGCATGAAGTTGTACTCTGTGTGGGAGCTTTTCCCAACAGGAGCACACGCTGGGAGTTCAGGTCTGCCCCCAAGATTGTTAATATGTGCTCCCACTGGCAGGATTAATGCTGGCAGTGTGAATGTATTTCCCCTATTATGGTTCTCAAATAAGACACAGGAGACTGAATTGCAAAGTCGCATCACATGTACAATTCACACTGCCTTGCTGCTGACGCTCTGATGTTCTGCATCTGTGCCACCAAGTCCAAAGTTGCAGAGGCCTCTGACAAACAACATCAACAGATATTTTTTTCAGAAAACAAAACGGCAGGGAATTAGCACGCAGCCAAACACCAATTGCTTTGGAAGTCGGCATTAGTCAAAAACTGTTCCAAATTCCTTTGCAATTGGTAAGATTAGGAGTGTCGAGGATCCCCATCACTGATTATAGCCTTTCTAAATGCCTTGCTTCTTTCCGAGGAATTAAGATGATTCATGAGAAGAGGCTGGCATTGCTGTTCCATGCAGTTTTCCTAGAAAAGTATATTCTTCTGGTTTGCTTCTTCGAATACTGGCACTGTAATCTGTTGCATTCAGCACTTTTACAGGGTTGGAGAACTGTAAGTTATTCAAAAAGTGAAAACAATATTCCATTGAATCTCCAGTGTGTAGACATTTGTACTGTTTAAAAAAAAATAAATGTAATTTTAAAAATTAGATTGTGCATTATTATCATATGATTGCTTGATGAATTTCTACAAATTTCTCCGGACTCTATTTTGCCAGTGGCTCATTGGCCTAGTGGTATGATTCTCGCTGAATGAATATGCGAGAGGTCCCGGGTTCAAATCCCAGACGAGCCCTCACTTGTTAGGGCGCATGGTGGCACAGTGGTTAGCACTGCTGCCTCACAGCGCCAGGGACCGAGTTTCGAATCCTGGTTTGGGTCACTGTCTGTGTGGAGTTTGCACATTCTCCCTGTGTCTGCGTGGGTTTCCTCCAGATGCTCCAGTTTCCTCCCACAGTCTGAAAGACATGCTGGTTAGATGCATTGATCCGAACAGGCATCGGAATGTGGCGACTGGGTGAATTTCACATTAACTTCACTGCAGTGTTAATGTATGCCTTGCTTGTGACTAACAAATAAACTTTAACTAAGGCTGAACCCATTTCTATGTAATAGGATTGATATTCTGTTGAAGTACTGGGCAAAAGAATTCGATACAAATGCATTAAGTATTCATATTGCTCATTCAGATTGCTCAGGGTAATTTCTTGGCTAATTGCCAGCATATTTCTCTGCAAACAACCACCCATGATGCTGAGTGAGGAAAGGCATCACTTGCTGTTGCAGTACATTTGAACAGTCAGTTTCTGTTCTGTATTCAGTGTAGCAACCTGAGATGTAGCACTGCCATTGTCCTCAGGGATACAGAGCAGTGAAACCCAGAGTTCCCACTCCTGATCCTTGTCCAGTCCTGCCTGCTGGAAAGCCTGCCTGTGTGGACATTGAGCACGTTTGGGTAAAATGTTCTCCACTCTCAAACGGCCTTGCTAATGCTTCTTTGCCTGGGCTCACACTTGAAGAGGCAACTCACTCGGGTGATACAGCAGAGCAGCTGCTGCTGCCAATGAAACTGGACTCCAGCACGAGCCAGAACCTTCAGAAAAAGAATGAGAATATGAAAGCTCCTGCAAAGATGTTTTAGTATTTCACCAAAATGTGCCCAGTCTCATGTTACACGATTTTCAAAGTCAACATGCCGTTAGTTTTACAAAACCTTTGGAACAGTCAAATTAAACTGAGGGAAAAAAAATCTGTAGGAATTCTTTTGATAATTTAGTGAGCGGATGCACCAAGTGATGGACTACTCAACTATACAGCTGGATGAAAGCTTGCACGAGGACAGCACGGTGGCACAGTGGTTAGCACTGTTGCCTCACAGTTCCAGGGACCCAGGTTCAATTCCAGCCTCAGGTGACAGTCTGTGTGGAGTTTGCACATTCTCCCCGTGTCTGCATGGGCTTCCTCCGGGTGCTCTGCTTTCCTTTCACAGTGCAGATGTGCAGGCTAATTGGCCATGCAAAATTGTCCCTCAGTGTCAGGGGGACTAAATATGTGGGGTTATGGGGATAGGGCCTGGATGGGATTGTGGTTGGTACATACTTGATGGGCAGAATAGCCTCCTTCTGCACTGTAGGGATTCTATGATTCTATTAACTGCTGTTTCCAGCAAAACAGCACACGTTCTCTTGCACAGC
The DNA here is from genome assembly GCF_964213995.1 of Mustelus asterias. Lineage (NCBI taxonomy): Eukaryota > Metazoa > Chordata > Chondrichthyes > Carcharhiniformes > Triakidae > Mustelus > Mustelus asterias. Next base: position 27,316,579 of record NC_135825.1, on the reverse strand, counting down.
ATTTATGATTTCCAGCTTTGCCTCTGTTGATAGTATTTGTGCCTCTGAGTCAAGAGATTCTGGATTCAAGATCCACTTGAGTGTAAAGACCAGGGTGGACACGCATGTAATACTGAAAGAATTCTGTGTTTCCTATAATACTGCTGCACTTCAAGGAGTACTTTGAGATGTTTGGTGGTTTGTGAGAGGTGGTATGTAAATATAAGTTGTTGTAGCATGAGGTATGACGACGAGGAAGCCTTGAATCATACCCATGCTTTATTGAAGATTTGATAAACAATATACAAACAACCTCGATGCAGATATAGGTCTAGTTCCACCAATGCCCAGGCTCGCACTAAATGTTCCCTCCGACCAGGATTCACGCCCTAACACCCAATAGATGTCAGGTTCCGTACTTTCTCCTGATAGGACTCAGGAGGGTCCCCTGACCCATGAGTACTTGCTCCTTAAAGGGGCCACGTTAGCAGATAAGGTCCCGATCTCACCAGCCATTCACGCCTTGCTCCTGCTTCAGCAAGGACAGAGAATTTGGCGCCCAGCCAAATCTCCGTTCACTGCAGCGGGACCAGAAACTCCTGCCGGCATGAGCAGAGGTAAGATTCTGGCCATAAGTCTTTCTTTTTCTCCACCTGGAAATGGTGAGCCTGGAGAACATTTCCAAATTTTTAAAAGTTCAACTTAACAACATGCCAGATGGAAAAAAGTCTCCCTTCTACAATGTCCAGACTTGGATATTTTCAGCAAGAACGACTCCACAATGATCAGGATAAAGCCTTTTCATTCTCATAGCCTTAGAACGCTGATGACAACAATTGTAGTCACCCTTGCTGATGTCTGGAAGTTTACCACAGGCTAGGAATCAAAATTAAAAGCTTCCTGTCTGTTCTCTTTTGTCCAGTGTAGATTCCTTTTGCCCCTAGGGAGAAAAACTGATTCCTGTGACTTAGCGAGGGATTTTACAGAATTTTCTGTTAAGGGAGGTTATCCTTTGGAATTTAAATCAATTCGGGAATGTATTAAGCGCAACTAGTGATTTTACAAATTGTTTATCATGCTTAAGGCCCCAAAAGGCATTTTTTATTCTTTCCAATATTCTTAAGATAATTTTGCTGTGTTTGCTATATTTATCTAACTCTACAGATAACGAGTGATCACAAAAAAACGCAGTGCTGGAGGATATCTCTGCATCTGATCCTCTTTTTCTCCTCTTATTTCTTTCTCACTTTCCACACTCCACATGACAATCTACAATTGTGTTGCCGATTGCATCCTCTGTTTTGCTGTTACACTAAAAGCTAATCCTTGTTCCTCCCTTTTATTCCAGGGCCTAAAATGTGGATGCCACACTGCCAGAGGAGTAAGAGGAGATCAGTTCTCAGGAAGATGCAACGTCACTCAATTGATTCAGACTGCTGGCACTATGGTTATTTTGGACGCTAGGCTATCTTCACATTGAGAATCAGTGGACAAAAGCACGCAGAGCTCAGGTGGAGGGATACTGTAGGTATCAGCTCGGAAGAGAGCAAGCTAGCTCTGCTGCAGGAGGCTCAGATGCTGACTTTGTGATGCCCAGGCTAAGACAAAGCTGATGGGCATATACAATGAAATGCTGGACACATTGGGTAACAGTGGTATTATCGCTAGATTATTAATCCAGAAACTCAGCCAATGTTCTGGGGACCTGGGTTCGAATCCCGCCATGGCAGCTGGTGGAATTTGAATTCAATAAAAAAAATCTGGAATTAAGAATCTAATGTTGACCATGAAACCATTGTTGATTGTCGGAAAAAACCCATCTGGTTCACTAATGTCCTTTAGGGAAGGAAACCTGTCGTCCTTACCCAGTCTGGCCTACATGCGACTCCAGAGCCAAGTGATTGACTGTCAATTGCCCACCAAAGGCAACTAGGGGTGGGCAATAAATGCTGCCAGCCAGCGACGCCCATGTCCCATGAATGAATTTTAAAAACATATCCCGTGAATGAATAAAAAAAATGCCAGCAAGTTTGTCACAAAAGGCTCACATCATAGAGAAATCCAAGAGAAATCCAACTCTAACTTGTGTCTAAGGCTTCCTTCTTGCATGGCACAGAAGCCATTGTGTTTAATATGAGTGGTCAAGTGGTCTACTCCACGCATATGACAATTACACGCCCCATGATGGGATATCTGAAAACAGCTTTAACTGCTTCCATTCCATGGAAGCTAGTGTTGACAAGGACCTTCGAAGTGTAATATCAGTCCTTCATTCGGCTTTCACTAGTAGCTATAGTCCCAGGAGAATGCGCTTTGCTTCATGGGACAGGAACTTGCTGGCCGCTCTCCGGGTTATGCTGGGATCCTTCATTTTCATTAATTGCTGTAGCCTTTCAACAGTGTTTCCATATGGTTGAAAGATTCAAGTTTTTCGGTGTTCAGATCACCAAGAATCTGTGCTTGTTCCTCCACGCTGATGCTATAGTTAAAAAAGCTATACTTTCCCAGAAGGCTAAGGAAATTCGGCATGTCCACTACAGCTCTCACCAATTTTTACAGATGCACTATAGAAAGTATCCTTTCCGGATATATCACAGCTTGATATGGCTTCTACTGTGCCCAGGACCGCAAGAAACTACCAAGGGTTGTGAACGTAGCCTAGTCCATCACACAAACCAGCCTCCCATCCATTGACTCCACTTACACTTCCCGCGTCCTCGGAAAAGCAGTCAGCATAATCAAGGACCCCACGCACCCCGGACATACTCTCTTCCACCTTTTCCCATTGGGAAAAAGATACAGAAGTCTGAAAACACGTACCAACAGACTCAAGAACAGCTTCTCCCCTGCCGCCATCAGAATTTTGAATGATCCTGTCTCACATTAAGCTGATCTTTCTCCACGATTGGTAACTGCAACACTGTATTCTACTCCTGATCCTTTCCTTCTCCCATATGTACTCTATGAATGGTATTCTTTGTCTGCAAGAAACAATACTTTTCACTGTATCCCAATAGATGTGACAATAATAAATCAATTAAATTCACCCTTGCACTTTTCAGCTGCTTCAGCGTTGCTCGCAGTGGGGCAGTCAGCTCTCCAGTGCTATGGGCCCTCTCAGTAGACTTCCCATATCTATGTCCCACTCCCGTCCTTAATTGTACAGTGAATGTAGAGATGACCAGTTAATTGACCACCCAAAAGATTATACTGCAGGGTGCACCTCTAAAAGATGAAGGGCCACTGAGCATGAAACAAAGGGAGGGAAGGAAATACTGGATATGAGAGAGAGAGAGTTAAGTATATTTCCAGTTTATTTTAAATTACCAATTCAGTACAGGAACTTTACACCATTCAGTACATTTGAATGGGAAAACAGGTGGCAAGATATCATCTTCATGTAGCTGATAAAGGAGTGGCATACCTTGGATAGCAACCTTTGTATTTACCGTTTAACTGCACGTGTGCAGAGGTGGCTGCCTGATTTGTGTATAAAACATGATGAGCTCTGTTAACCTCTGTTATTTTCACAACAAAATCTGGCTTATGCTATTTGATGCTACTTTATCAATTTGCAACCAATCCTCAAGTTCTGTTCCTGAAGTTAGCACCCTTAATCACTGCAATCTCTAAAGCATTTGTTTTACATGAATACCAAAAGTTCTAACATTATATTGCCGAGAGCCCCATTTTTAATGTACCTACCTGGAGGTGAGTGCCTCCATCATATTCCAATTCAATACTCCTCCGAGGCAGTGCAATGTTTCAGCCAGCTTTATATTGAATGAGACTCACAAATTCAGATTTATGAAGTGAAAGTTCATCAAGGTAAATATAGTTTATTTTTTTTTTATTCATTCGTAGGACATGGGTGTCGCTGACTGGCCAGCATTTATTGCCCCTAGTTGCCCTTGAGAAGGTGGTGATGAGCTGCCTTCTTGAATCGCTGCAGTCCGTGTTCTGTGGGTTGACCCACAATGCCATTAGGGAGGGAATTCCAGGATTTTGACCCAGCGACTGCGAAGGAACGGTGATATATTTCCAAGTCAGGATGGTGAGTGGCTTGGAGGGAAACTTGCAGGTGGTGGTGTTCCCACTTATCTGCTGCCCTTGTCCTTCTAGATGGAAGTGGTTGTGGGTTTGGAAGGTGCTGTCTAAAGATCTTTGGCGAATTGCTGCAGTGCATCTTGTAGATAGTACACACTGCTGCTACTGAGTGTCGGCGGTGGAGGGATTGAATATTTGCAGATGTGGTGCCAATCAAGCGGGCTGCTTTGTCCTGGATGGTGTCAAGCTTCTTGAGTGTTGTTGGAGCTGTAACCATCCAGGCAAGTGGGGAGTATTCCATCACACTCCTGACTTGTGCCTTGTAGATGATGGATGGACTATGGGGAGTCAGGAGGTGAGTTACTCCCTGCAGTATTCCTAGCCTCTGACCTCCTCTTGTAGCCACTGTGTTAATGTGGTGAGTCCAGTTCAGTTTCTGGTCAATGGTAACCCCAAGGATGTTGACAGTGAGGGATTCAGTGATGGTTACACCATCAAATGTCAAGGGGCGGTGGTTAGAGTGTGATGGCCATTGCCTAACATTTGTGTGACGTGAATGTTACTTGCTACTTATCAGCCCAAATGTGTTTTTAACGCAGGTTAAAATGCATGTGATGATTTTATTTTACATAGAACCTCATAAGGAGAGAAGATCTTCAGTGATAATTTAATATTTGTATATTTTTCAAAAGGAAAGCTCTTTTAATGGGCTAAGTAGAATTGTTCATGATAAGACATGGGCATGCAAGAGTTGATGATACTTCTGAAATTCAGAAGAAAGTGCAAGTTCCCAAATTTTATCGGGTACTTCATATTCTGATTGGTGAAGAAAGTTCTTTATCTTGCTGGTTTTTGTATTCACAGTTATTTGATTGGAATTTGTTATTTGCCCGCTGAGGGTCAGGATGCAGTTCGTAGTGATCTAACCTAGATTTTCTGAGACCACAAGGCCTTAAAAACTACAGCTGCGTGACATAAGCAGAGTGTGGTTGTTCCTGGTGAATATTATTAGTCACTTTACATTGATAACATTTGCAAGAGTGTAACAGAAAAGATTTGAATACATTTCCATGTTTTACTAATGCCATTCTTCAATGCAATAAAAAGTGTTTACATTGACCCTTGTTTAGGAGGTTTGGTTGGCATGGCAATGTATCCCACAAGAGAGTTTAATATGATTATCAAAAGCTGGATGGAAGATGGCATAATCAGGAATGGAATGTTATTGCATTATGACTGCAACTGAAAAATATTTATATTCATCACAGTTGGAATGGGAGATAATGTTAAAGATTTGAAAACTGTATTGAGAAAGTACACAATGATAACTTGGGGCAGGAGCTAGTTTGGTGCAAACAAACTTATACTTTATTGGGAAGAAACATTGAGATGTTTACAGGCTCGTTGCCATCTTGCTACCTGGAGCGCTGCACTCGCATCACCCACCCGCCGGTTGATTGACAGGAGGGAGGGGAAACCACGCTATTACCACATTGCCACTCCCCTTAAGTTCCTTATGAAAACTATGCGTTCGCAATCCCCTTCGGCTTTAACTTCCCCTCTTCTACATCCATGTTTCTGAGGTGCTCTGCTGCAATGGTCAGAGCGACAAAACTCAACCAGGGGAGGTTCCAGAACAGGAATCACGGAATCCTGAGTCATGGAGACAATTGCACCTCTGGAACTGATGGCTGGACACTCGACAGCTCACTGAGTGTATCAGGAACAACAGTTGCAGGGCAACCATAAGCCTCAGAGGTTGATACTGAAACATTAATTGCAGGCTGACTCTACATTCATTGGGATGTTTCTCTTGTTCGGATGTGATCCACGTGTCTGCGCATTACTTTGTTCTCAACTTGAACTCAAAATGACAATGGATCAGTTTCCGAAATGATGGCTACTGAAGTCCAGTACGGTCCACTTCCAAAGTCCATGACTCGGCCAACGTTGTCTACCTGATACGCTGTAGGAAAGGATGTCCCGAAGCATGGTACATTGGAGAGACCATGCAGACGCTATGACAACGGATGAATGAACACCGCTCGACAATCACCAGGCAAGAGTGTTCTCTTCCTGTTGGGAAGAGTCAGCGGTCACGGGCATTTGGCCTCTGATCTTCGGGTAAGCGTTTTCCAAAGCAGCCTTCACGACACACGATAACGCAGAGTCGCTGAGCAGAGACTGATAGCCAAGTTCCGCACACATGAGGACGGAATCAACCGGGATCTTGGGTTCATGTCACACTATCTGTAGCCCCCACGAGTTGCCTGGGCTTGCAAAATCTCACTCACTGTCCTGTCTGGAGACAATACACATCTCTTTAACCTGTGCTTAATGCTCTCTCCACTCACATTGTCTGTACCTTTAAGACTTGATTACCTGTAAAGACTCGCATTCCAACCATTATTTTGTAAATTGAGTTTGTGTCTTTATATGCCCTATTTGTGAACACAACTCCCACTTACCTGACGAAGGAGCAGCGCTCCGAAAGCTAGTGGCTTTTGCTACCAAATAAACCTGTTGGACTTTAACCTGGTGTTGTGAGGCTTCTTACTCAATGTTATTGTCAGACACTGGCCACCAGATATAATTATATGCTAACATCTTCATCCTTGGCATGCCTGGGTGTGCAAACAAACGTAAACCTTATTGGGAGCACACATTATGATATTTACAGGCTTGTCGCTATTTTGCTACCCGGAGCACAGCACTAGCACTGCCCACCGGTTAATTGGCAACCTCTCCCATTACCAAAGAGCCCATTGTGCTATTTACTGTATCTTCAGTATGGGCGGCACAGTAGCACAGTAGTTAGCACTGCTGCTTCACAGCTCCAGGGACCTGGGTTCAAATCCCGGCTCGGGTCACTGTCTGTGTGGAGTTTGCACATTCTCCCTGTGTCTGCGTGGGTTTCCGCTGGGTGCTCCAGTTTCCTCCCACAGTCCAAAGATGTGCAGGTTAGGTTGATTGGCCATTCTAAATTGCCCCTTAGTGTCCCGGGATGCATAGGTTAGAGGGATTAGTGGGTAAATATATAGGGCCTGGGTGGGATTGTGGTTGGTGCAGACTCGATGGGCCGAACGGCCTCTTTATGCGCCTTAGGATTCTATGATTCAGTGATATGATCAAATTTAGAAAATCATAGGTTTGCCCACGCTGGGATGGTAACTGCACACTGTTGAAGTTGTCTCAAATTGCACACAGGCTCTAAACATACAGCATAGGATCGTATATTCAAATTTTGACTTTAGCTCTGAAGCAATTTGAATTTATCATTGTGGAAGAAGGAAATTGTCAAGGAACCAATTACATAGCCATTACTAAAATGTCATGAGTTCAGCGTACATCGACCACAAAACAAGCTGCAGAAATGAATGAATATTAATAAACTACCTTAATTTAAGTTTATTTATTAGTGTCGCAAGTAGGCTTACATTAACACTGCAATGAAGTTGCTGTGAAAATCCCCTAGTCACCACACTCTAGCACCTGTTGGGGTACACTGAGGGAGAACCTAACATGACCAATGCACCTAACCAACATGTCTTTCGGACATGCCATGGACAAAATGGTCATCAATAGAAAGAAACATTTTCTTATTAATTCTCCCAATCATGGGTTACTTTCTTTCACTTTTTAGGTAATCTTTTACCACTTACAGTTTTTCCAGTGAGAATTTCATAGAATCTCTAGTGCACAAGGAGGCCTGCACCGACAACAATCCCACCAGGGCCCTATCCCTGTCACCCCATCTTTCTAATCCCCCTGACACTAAGGGGCCAATCCATCTAACCAGCACATCTTTGGACTGTGGGAGGAAACCGGAGCACCCGGAGGAAACCCACGCAGACACGGGGTGAACATGCAGACTCCGCACAGACAATGACCCAAGCCGGGACACGAGCCTGGGTCCCTGGCGCTGTGAGTGCTAACCACTGTGCCTCCCTGGGCAGCTGGACGTTTTGTACAGCACAGCATTCTGCTACTCTTCAGCCGACACCTTGCAGCAGAAGCTTGTTATTTGCTAAAATATTCTTACCTCCCTTCATCTGTTTGAGAACAGTATTAAACATCTCCCTGGCATGGTCCACCACAGTTACTGTATAGGGAACCAGAATAAGTACAATCAGTAAGAAGCACGGCGGCCCCAGATGATAAACTGGTCCAATTTCATTCATATCTTTCCTAATCTATCAACATTGGCCCATTTTGAAAGCATTTGTTAGACTTCAAAGTGCTTGCATGCTGTGGAAATGTCACAGCAACATATCAGGTAAATAAAGAAAAAACTTGCCAAGAAACAATGAAGAGGTGTGTTTACGCAGTTCAGCAGGGACACATCAATGTAAGGAACACATTGGCTCATGCAATGTTGAAAATAGGCAGTTCTAAATATCCAGGATTTTACTAAAGTTAACGGACATCTATGATGGTTTGGTCAATAAATCGAGATTGAATTCAGAGATGGGGAATAGGAATTCAGGCTGTTTCTGACACCCCTGGGTGGAATAATCTCTCTTTGGAATTTTGATGGGGGCTTCACCTTAATTGGCATGGAGACAGGTTGCAATTAAAGGCTGCAGATATGCTCTCGAAGCTGGAGGACCAATCAGAAGCCTTCTGTCTTGAGAGAAGCAACAGCCTGCAATAGATTGTAAGGGACTGAGAGGGTGCTTCAACATGGAGGCACCCCTTAGTAACGTTTTCAACACAAACCAGGAGAAAAAGCAGCTGGGCTACAACTGTAAGGTGACCAAATCTTCAAAATTTCAAACCAAAACCATTGCTAGTAATATTGAGTTTCACATTAAGGGGATGTAGTCTCAGTGAGATTGTGCCCCACGCCAGTGTAATACTGAACTGTAGCTCTCTGACCCCCTCACTGCAGCACTTTTACCCCGGGGCGGCACCATCTGCTGCACATCTCTGACATCAGCAAACCCATGGTTGCTAAGAGACGCTGTCAACACCATAGACCCAGGAGAGTGAATGGGCCGACCTTGCAAGAGCTCCTGGAGTGAAAACCTGACTGGGGTGTCCCCCTGGAATCAGCCGTCAATCAGGCTCAGTTTACATTCCAATTGTATTAGTATTTTGCCGCCGCCTTGTTCTCACTGGCGTAGTTTAAAGATTAGCCAAAAATGCAAAAGTTGAAAACCATTTTGCGACAACATTGGGACACTGGACCGTTCAATGAAAATCTGGGACTGTCCTGGCAAAACCTGGACTTCTGGATACCCCACACAACAGTGGGCTGGGGGTGGGCACTGGTGTGGGAGAGGATGATGAAATCTCTTGGCAAGGTGGTCTATGACTGCCACACCAGGGCAGGCCAGGAGGGTCTGTATGGTTGCTTGGAGCACTGCTTTCCACTCAGCCTGCCTTTGGGTGCACACCTCCAGCCAGTTAATCTGACTCCAATCATGTTGGGAAATTGGAATCCAACTGGAAAATCCCAAGTGTCTTCCCCTGAATAACAAGGCTTTTATGAAGGCAAACAATAAATGCAAAATACTGTGGATGCTGGAATCTGAAACAAAAACAGAAAAATGCTGGAAAATCTCAGTGGGTCTGACAACATCTGTGGAGAGAGAGGAGAGCCAACGTTTCGAGTCTGGATGACCCCTTCGTCAGAGCTGCAAACCCAGCTCTGATGAAGGGTCATCTAGACTCAGAACATTGGCCCTTATGAAGGCAGGTTGCCCTGCTGGGCCCCGAACCTGCCTTGGAAGAAATGGCTGACACACGAAAGGAGGTCGTGAAACTGGCACGTCGATTGACACTGATATTCTCAGGCCCCACCTTCCTCTGTTCCCAACCTTAAACCTCAACAGGCCCCTAAAACCCTGTCCTCAAAGTTTTCATCATGATCTAAACCATGGACAAATCTAACCAGTTTTCTGAAAAAGGTTACACTTAGTTACACAGCAAGTTGGACATCATGCCTTCCGAACCAGAACACTTTGTAGGAAGGCAAATGGTCGACATTTAAAAGTAAAATGAAATGTCCAAAGACTGTATTTTTCCATCAGCGTGAGGTTCAAGTAATCTGACAAACCATTTCATTTTGGATATCTATTCAAACTTATAATTTTCCAAAATAGTTTCCCTTTAATTATCGTAAGTATTTAAAACTACACCAAGACCTACTATTTTGTTGCAGCTTTATTTTTATATAGTCAGATTTATTTCAAGGTCAACTTTATTCTAAAAAAAAATGTTTCAACTGTTTTTATAAAAACTTGACGACCAAACAATTTAAACAGCTTGCCTGAAATCGACCAAATGCACGGAACTCCATTTGTGAACAAGTGACTTCAGCCAAACAACTTTGGGCACAGTTCTGTTTACATTCATGTTTGTCTGAGATATGGTTCCTTGGCTATTGAAGTGGTTCAAAATTCATGGAATGTAGGCTAAAAATAACTCAAGTGTATAGGGTTTGTCAGTTGTCATGAGACAAGTACATTTACAGCACACGCATAGTCTAGGCTTGAATGCTTTTAACTCTGGCCTATCATTATATAGCTTTAATAGACCTGTTCCGCACACAAAAAAAAATCAGACTAAAGGCTCTTTTTGGTCTTGGTGGCAGTCAACATTACCTCAAGTTTAAGATCCTAAACACAATGCCATTTGTTGGCACAGCAACAAATATTAAATACAATACAGGGCATACATTACATTAAATTGTTCCACAACGATAATGACAGCAGTCCAATTCATAACTTGGAACACAGGAGATTCAAAGAATAAATCCATGAATATGCCCAGCATTAAAAAGAGTAGAATTACTCACAGATCACGCAGTCACAAATACAATCGATTCTCCACTGTCCTGTTTACCACCATTTATTACACAAGTGTGGAAAAATGATAACATAAGAAAGTTAAACTAAGTTGATCTTTGATATGAATCCATATTTTTTTTATTTGATTTGATTTATTATTTCACGTGTATTGGGATACAGTGAAAAGTATTGTTTCTTGCACAATATACAGACAAAACATACCATTCATAGAGTACATATGGGAGAAGGAAAGAAGAGGGTGCAGAATATAGTGTTGCAGTTACAAATAGGGTGTAGAGAAAGATCAGCTTAATATAAGGTAGGCCCATTCAAAAGTCTGATGATGACAGCAGGGAAGAAGTTTTTCTTGAGTCGGTTGATACTTGTTCTCAGACTTTTGTATCTTTTTCCTGATGGAAGAAAGTGGAAGAGAGAATATCAGGGGTGCCTGGGGTCCTTGATTATGCTGGCTGCTTTTCCGAGGCAGTTGGAAATGTAGATGGAGACAATGGATGGGAAGCTGGTTTGCGTGATGGACTGGGCTACGTTCACAACCCTTTGTAGTTTCTTGTGGTCTTGGTCAGAGCAGGAGACATCCCAAGCTTAACCGTAGACCCATGCAAAGCGTTCCAAATTTTTCCAATCCTTTAAACAAAGGGCTGAGCAACCTAACATTTTATTAATCTTATTGCAAGTCACTGATGTTAGAAATTCTAGAATAAAAACAGAAAAATCTGAAAATATTTTGGCAGCATCTGTGGAGAGAGAAACAGAAGATCTTTAAGCATTTCAGCATTTTCAATTTTCATTTCAGATTTCCGATATCGGCTTCTGTATTAGAAATTTTGGCCATGGACTTTCTTTTTCCCGAAACAGTTGATTTTAACATAAGGTCACACCTTCAGTACTTCTGACATCCAGTGATATTTGAGGTGGCACATGCAAATTAAATGGCACAATGGTTAGCATTGCTGCCACACAGTGCCTGGGACCCGGGTTCGATTCCCGGCTTGGGTCACTGTCTGTGCGGAGTCTGCATGTTCTACCCGTGTCTGCGTGGGTTTCCTCCGGGTGCTCCGGTTTTCTCCCACAGATGAAAGATATGCTGGTTAGGTTCACTGGCCTGAATTTTCCTCAGTGTACCCTAACAGGTGCCATAATGTGGCGACTAGGGGAGTTTCACAGTAACTTCATTAATGTGAGCTTACTTATGATACTAATAAATGAACTTTAAACTTTAACATTACTTCCTAAAAAAATGAAGCTCAAAGCAGACTTAATTTTTGCAATTCAACTGAGTTGAACGTTTTTCTGATATCCCACTTACACCAACAACCACTTGTTATCATGGAATCATAGAATCACTACAGTGCAAAAGGAGGCCATTTGGCCTATTGAGCCTGCATTGACAACAATCCCACCTATGTCCTATCCTCGTAACCCCATGTATTTACCCTGACACTAAGGGGCAATTGAGCATGGCCAGTCAACCTGATCCACACATCTTTGGGCTGTGGGAGGAAACTGGTGCACCCAGAGGAAACCCACGCAGACATGGGGAGAACGTGCAAACTCTACACAGACAGTCACCCAAGGCTGGAATTGAACCTGGATCCCTGGTACTGTGAGGAAGCAGTGCTGACCACTGTGCCACGACTTTCAACACAGAGAAACATCCCACAGCATTTCACAGAAGCCGAATTAGGCAAAAACGGAACCTGGGCCAAGGAAGCTGATATTAGGACTGCTGACTAATTGCTTAGTCAAAATGTAACTTTTAAGGACGGAGCAGATCGAGGGAGAGGGACAGAGAGGCAAGGGCAGAAAATTCAAATGTCGGGCTTAAATGTCTGTGGACACATCTGCTGGCAATGGAGCGAAGGGAGAAAAAGGAAGCATAAGGGAGTTTCACACAATGTGACAGTGGTACACTGGAGGCATATGTTTTACTTAATGTTTGATGGCGAGGTGCCTTTTGGAAACAATAAAAATGGATCTTGCATTTAAGTGTTAGATGAAATTTCAGTCTGCAATCACAGGTCAACAATGTGCATTCAACACTGTTCGTGCGCACAGACTTGTTAGTAACCTTTGGGAACAACTAGCCACACTGGAAAAGACACAAATCATAGGGCGGCACGGTAGCACAGTGGTTAGCACTGCTGCTTCACAGCTCCAGGGACCTGGGTTCGATTCCCGGCTCGGGTCACTATCTGTGTGGAGTTTGCACATTCTCCTCGTGTCTGCGTGGGTTTCCTCCGGGTGCTCCGGTTTCCTCCCACAGTCCAAAGATGTGCGGGTTAGGTTGATTGGCTATGCTAAAAATTGCCCCTTAGTGTCCTGAGATGCATAGGTTATAGGGATTAGTGGGTAAAATATGTAGGGGTATGGGGGTAGGGCCTGGGTGGGATTGTGGTCGGTGCAGACTCGATGGGCCGAATGGCCTCTTTCTGTGCTGTAGGGATTCTATGATTCAAACATTGCACAATCTAAGAAAGTGCAAATCTCATACCAATGCAGTTATTGATAAAGCACTCAGTTAAAAATTGAGCAGATTCAGCAATAAGCAACGTACTAAGTTGATGTAATGGTGGAAATGAATGAGGTACAAGTTCTCATTCTTTAAGTTGCTCACATGATATAGCTTTATGGAACTTTGCTGGTGCTGAATTCTGATAGTGTTTTCCCATGTCTTAAGACTCAGTGCACTCCTGAAATGATTTGAGACTCAAGCAACATGAGAAGGTCTACATAATGTTCCATAGTTTATTTTTCAAGAATGCATTTTATGCCCACTTGAGTGATATGATTTGACTTTATAATGCTGATGGCTGACAATTCAAGCATTGTAAATTATTGAAAACGCACACAGAATTTTACCATTAATCATATTTTGTAACTCTTTTTGCCTTAATGATAAAAGGCAATTGGAAAAACTATAATTTGTTAGACATTGTTGCTTAATTGGTTAATTAATTCACAGCTATCCACTTTTTGCATTAACAATGATTAGTTGAGTCGAAAACAATAAACTAAACACAACTTAAACCAATAATTTAACAATCAATGTAAGTTTCCATGTGTAGTTATAACGAGAAAAAGCTTCCCAATAGCAAGTAATTAACAAAGACATGATTCTCCTCCTAATCATTCTAACAATAGCCATGGGCATTACTCTGTGATGTAGAGATGCATGAAGACTCACATTCCAACCATTATTTTGTAAATTGAGTTTGTGTCTATATATGCCCTGTTTGTGAACAGAACTCCCACTCACCTGATGAAAGAGCAGCGCTCCGAAAGCTAGTGGCTTGTGCTACCAAATAAACCTGTTGGACTTTAACCTGGTGTTGTGAGACTTCTTACTGTCATTAATCTATGGTCAAGATTAAAGTAAATGTGGCTGAATAGGAAATGCTCTTTAGATGTGATTTGCATACCCCCTTTTTTAGGCCTCCACATTTATTCATTAATGAATGAAAGAAGGCTCCCAAATTGTACAGTAATCCAGAATGTTTGCACCACCCGAGGAATTATATATAACTCAAGTTGTTGTCACACTTATAAAGAGTTATGCAGAACTTTCATTCAGCATTGAATAGCAGGATATTTTGCTGTATGCCTAAGATCTAATTAATGTGTATTGTCACAGCTTCTCACAGTGTGAGGGTGCAACCGAGTTAATACCTTTCTTAACACCTTTTTGAACTGTGCGAGCAACTGGAAACCCAATTTCCAAACAGTTGTGAGAGCAATTCGATTTTTCTTAAGCCATTACTTCTGGTAAATAATTAATTAAACATTTCCCCCCCCCAAAAGTACAAATCTAAATCCTTTCCATGATGTACAGCTTGTAGATACAAACTAGGGGATTTTCACAGTAACTTGATTGAAGTGTTAATGCAAGCCTACTTGCGACACTAATGAATAAATGGAATCTGATCGATTGAGCCTAGTTGTGACATCCTCCACAATCAGCTGGCATGCACTGTGAGGACTAGTGGAGGCAACATTGTGACTTTTTCAATTTGTAACTCTAATTTTCTGCCTAAGGTAAGAATGGAGAACAAAATAAATATCAATTTCAGGTTTGTTGGCATCATCATGTATATTCCAGGTCTGCACACCATAAATCAATAAGGTATGTTATTTAACAGTTGTTACTGTTGGAAACTCTTCATAGATCATCATAGAAACCCTACAGTGCAGAAGGAGGCCATTCGGCCCATCGAGTCTGCACCGACCACAATCCCACCCAGGCCCTACCCCCACATATTTTACCCGCTAATCCCACTAATCTACACATCCCAGGACTCTAAGGGGCAATTTTTTAACCTGGCCAATCAACCTAACCTGCACATCTTTGGACTGTGGGAGGAAACCGGAACACCCGGAGAAAACCCACACAGACACGAGGAGAATGTGCAAACTCCACACAGACAGTGACCCGAGCCGGGAATCGAACCCGGGACCCTGGAGCTGTGAAGCAGCAGTGCTAACCACTGTGCTACCGTGCCGCCCATCTTAAAACTGTTCCAAATTATTTGATTTATTATTGTCACATGTATTGGTATACAATGAAAAGTATTGTTTCTTGCATGCTATACCGACAAAGCATACCGTTCATAGAGAAGGAAATGAGAGAATGCAGAACGTAGTGTTACAGTCATAGCTAGGCTGTAGAGAAAGATCAACGCAATGCAAGGTAGGTCCATTCAAAAGTCTGATGGCAGCAGAGAAGAAGCTGTTCTTGTGTCAGTTGGTACGTGACCTCAGACTTTTGTATTTTTTTCCTGACGGAAGAAGGTGGAAGAGAGAATGTCCGGAGTGCGTGGGGTCCTTAATTACGCTGGCTGCTTTGCCGAGGCAGCAGAAAGTGTAGACAGAGTCAATGGGTGGGAGGCTGGTTTGCATGATGGGTTGGGCTACATTCATGACCTTTTGTAGTTTTTTGCAGTCTTGAGCTGAGCAGGAGCCATACCAAGCTGTGATACAACCAGAAATAATGCTTTCTATGGTGCATCTATAAAAGTTGGTGAGAGTCGTAGCTGAGATGCCAAATTTCCTTAGTCCACGTTCCATGTCTGCCGAGTATATGCTGGGACAACTCAGTCATGGTCTTTTGAATTGATCATTTCAATAACATTGAGAGGAATATAATTTACTAAATAAATTATCACTCTTTATTGGTCAATGATGATGGAATGACTTGGGAAATTCTGGGATGGGGCAATCATTGATGTACTTGATTGATGAGCCAAGATAATTCACAGTAGTCATGCACGCCCTATTACATGTAATGCATTTTCCCACTCCTCAAAATGGACATACTCTGATTCGAATTACTGGAAGTTCTATTTCAAGTATTTTAAATATCACTGACTCTCAACAGCTTCATACCAACTGCTCTCACAGGAAGGGAAGGAATGAGAAAGATAAACACACACCAACTGTGTTTACAAAAGAGATGGAAATCATTCGAAACTTTCGAGTAACTTAGCAGAATTCCTAGAACTGCATTTGGAAGCTTAATTAAAGCCAGAAACAATACAGTACTCAACATGAACCTAAAAAGGGTCAAAATCTTGAATGTTTACAGGAGGCATTTGGATGGTTGCTATGGTTTCAGACAGCTCATCTCATCCTGTTCATGTCAATTTTGCCCTGAAGACTTTCCACAGGAATTTACATCTATTAGATTTTAAATGTTACTATTTTTATAGCACTTCATTTTGTGCACAGTTAGCTTGAACAGAATTAACGGGGGAATGATTTCACACAGGCTTCAGGAAGGTGAAACTAGTCATCATCTAAAAATGGGTTAGCGTATCCCTATGTTCCCTATCTTAGCTAATGCAAAAACTCCGGCATATATTTTAAACTTGTCTGCATTGCCGATCTGGTATCCATTATAGAAAGTTCTGACACCTCTAGTTCCACTGATCACCATTGCAGCTGGATTGCAATGCCACTTTTAAGCCTGGCTGGCAAATTGAATATCGACCCCTGTGGGATGTAACAGGAGCCAACACTGACCTTGCACTCAGGTTCAGCTTTTTTTGGGGAACATACAGTCGGTATCCCCCACTCCCCCCACCCGCCTCCCCCTCCCCGTGGGTTTCCTTTGTCTTGTTCATGTTTTCCAAAACTTGTTGTAAACCAGGGAATTCCTATTGTGGGGAGATAATACGATGGGGAAGCCTGCTAATTGTGTTGAAAAGTATGGAAAGAAGGTTCCTGACCTTCCTGGGTGGGAGCCTCATTACGTCACTGGTGAGGGATGGGGAAAATCAGAGAACAAGAATTTTGCCAGCGAGATCTGACAGGCAAAATCCTCGTTCTTTGAGTCTCGTGTATTTTGCACCTGACATCTGATGTTACAAATTGGCCAATTTCTGGAGGTTTCTAAGGTGAATTACAATTCAGACAGGACAAGACATCCTCCTATGGAATTTCACACCTGCTGATGTTCAGAAAGATATGGAAGGTATACTTCCTATCTCATCAGAATGGAGGATGGGTCATTCTGGAGTTAAGAGTAAAACATTAGAGAATCTAATCACTTGGGCCATAAAACAATAGCCACGGACAATCCAGACATGAATGAATAAATTAACTTCTGAAATCACGATGGGGAGAGTGGTCATGTGACCAGGATAAATGTTTTTGAAATATCTTTTAGCGCGCAAACTGCTAAGCAGGAATTTGGGAGAAATTTGCTGATGGAGCAGTAACAATTTCTCCCTCCCTGCTCTTTCTCTCAGTTCAAGACCCTGGGTGTGATTTTCTCGCGATGCTTCACTGGTCCCGAGGTCATTATTTATGATGTGATCAGCCTCGCGCCATTCCCCAGCGCAAGGCTTATTTAAATATTTATATTCACATTTACATCTGTTTAGGAACCCTGATGCAATCGCCCAGGCTCAATTGGATTTCTGACCTCGCTGGTGAAGGCTCCCACCAGTGGGGATCACAGATGGTCCCCAGCAATCAGGACATGACCTGATGGCCTTGCTTGTGGGACCGGAGGCCATTGAGGCCCCTCGACAGGTTGGGGTCAGGGGGGCAGTGCCCCTTGGTCAGTGCCAGCCTGGTATCCTGGCAGTGCCAGCCTGGCACTGCCAGCCTGGCATAATGGCAGTGCCCACTGGACACGGGGAAGATCCAAAGTGGCAAGGCCCAAGGGGGCAAGACCGCATGAGAGGCCATACGGGGATGGAGATAGGAAGGGAGAGAAAGGGGGAGCTCTGTATTAGGGAGTGCGGGCTGATGTGGCACCAGTCATCAGAGGCTAGGGCTGGCGACCGGAGGCTGGGGCCGGCCATCGGAAGTTAGGGCAGCCAATCGGGAGGCTGGGGCTAGCCATCAGGAGGGTGGGGTTGGAGCTGGTGATGTCCAAGAGGAGGTTTGGGGCCAGCTATCAGAAGTCCGGCCATTGTGGGGGGGGGTGGTGGGCCATGTCAAATAGCCTCCTGATCCGTCCGTCTAATGCTGGTCACCCAAGCCCCCTCCCTCCCCCCCCACCCCCCTTCCCCCATGAATCGCCTAATGGCCTCTGGAGTGCACAGAATGCAGTAAATTATTTTAACTAAGCTCGACCAAAAAGCGGGTGGGAAAACCTCCCTATCACACCCCCTGTCCCTATTACAGTTTGGAATGCAGAATAGAGATAGAGAATTTTCAAACAAAAGGAACATCAGATGCAAAAAAACATATTTTAGAAAAGACAGATTTCTTTTTTAAATTTGCCATTTAAATTGACTTCAATTCCATTTAAGTTTCAACACCACCATGGAAAGATTCTGCCCCAGTCACGGTACCAGTGAAAGATGGTAAACTCTCCATTTTTGCCTTTTTTCATTGAATTTACCTTGGCTAAAAAGCAACCTCCAACTGTATAACTTGTTATTTCTGCATGTGTATGCGTTGTGAAGGTCAGGATGTGGGTTTACCTAATGAACTACCTTTATATCTGCGGTAGGTTGAGGGCGACTCGATGAACTATAAAAGTTTTATTGCCAACAGAGTGATTATATGCAAGAACAACAAGATAAGACAAGACTACAAGTACGATTGTTCCTCTACATTCCTCGGCTCCAACTGCCAGTCCTTTCGTAGCCTGCGCCCTCATGCCAATTGGCCCTGCTTCCCACTGGAGCTCGTCAGCCACATAGCCCTCGGAATGTACCCCACCGGCCCCCCCCCACCCCGCCCCCCCCTCATGCTACCACACTCCTTCCCCCCCCAAAATCCGAAAGAGAAACAAAGAACAACATTAGCAGGCAAATTTCAGGCTTTCATAAAAAACGACTATCTGGAAAATCCTCTGGAACACTCATCCGAGGTTCAAACGGCTCGGGGCCTGCCTGGTTCTGTTAGAGCGCCTCCGTTTGGTGACAGGTTCAACTGCATTTAAAGGGCAGGACGAGACAGATGAGAATGGCAGGTTCATTAATTCTGGATCCAATGGCTCTTCAGCTGCTCCCGGCTCCTCTGTCACCTCCCCCATAGGTTGCTCACGTCCCACATTCCCCACAGGAATTCCCGTAGCCAGACTTGTCAACCTGAACTAACTGCAGGGATCGCCTGTGGGTCATGTGTGTCATCATAGAAATCATAGAAACCCTACAGTGCAGAAGGAGGCCATTCGGCCCATCGAGTCTGCACCGACCACAATCCCACCCAGGCCCTACGCCCATATCCCTACATATTTACCCGCTAATCCCTCTAACCTACACATCTCAGGACACTAAGGGGCAATTTTAGCATGGCCAATCGACCTAACCAGCACATCTTTGGACTGTGGGAGGAAACCGGAGCACCCGGAGGAAACCCACGCAGACACAAGGAGAATGTGCAAACTCCACACAGACAGTGACCCAAGCCGGGAATCGAACCCAGGTCCCTGGAGCTGTGAAGCAGCAGTGCTAACCACTGTGCTACCGTGCCGCCCGTGTCCATTATTGCTTTCCTGCTCAGGTGATCCACAGTTTTCCTAAGCCTGCAGCCTTGTACTCCCCGATGTATGAGACCGGACTGGTTTGCTCCATGATTTTACCAGCCACCCATGCCCGTGCCTGCTGCAATGTTTTTAACCAAGAAGCATCCCCCACTTTAAACACTCTGGCCAGGATTCTGACAAAAGAAACAAAGTGCCTAACAGGCGGGAAAAGGGGCGTACTTAGTTTCATGAATCTCTGGCACTCTGTTCACCACAGAGTGCTTCAGGGGGATTCGAGCAGGTAATGGGTGGAGGCCTCATCCTGCTGGAGGAGCCGGCAGCATGGTACACAGCGGGCCACTGTGCTTGTGCTGACCTGTCAGGGGGGAGATCAGCGCATGCACTCTGGCTCCACTGATCGCCGGTTTCCCAACGCCCCCCCGCCCCTCAACCCCCGCCCCGCAACCCCCCCTCACCCGCTGATCACTGGCCTCCCCTCCTTCCCTGCTGGGCCAGCCCCAATCGTCAGTCCCCCATGGCCAGCTCCAATCTCCCCACCCCAAGCGCAGCCCCGATCTCCTCCACTACTGTGCAGCCCCAATCATCCTCCTCCCTTCCTCTCCCACCGAACCCATTGTAGTGTGTGCAGAGGGTTCCCCCTCCCACCACCACCGATTGCCCCCCCCCCCAGGAGATGCCCCCCTCTCCCCCAGTAGGCCCTGCCCTCCATAGACCCCCTCCCCCCCCAGCACTGCTCAGGATGCCAGGCTGGCACTGTTAGAGTGCCAGGTTGGCCCTGCCCAAGGGGCACCCCACTGCACCCAACCTTCCAGGAGGTCCTCAATGGCCTCTGTCCCAACCAGAGGGGTGATCCTGTCTGGTCCCCGTTGATGGGGACCAGTTGTAATCCCTGCTGGCGGGAACTTCTCCCGGTGGAGGGGGAGGGAGAAACTACTGTCCTGGGTTTGTTAATCATATGGAAATGTCAATTTCCATATGGGAATCAGCTCTGCCCCGATTTCCAGTGCGAGGCTGATTACATCAGAAAACATAGCCTAGGAGACTCGTGATCAGCTGGACGCTAGTCGCTTGTCCCGCTACAAGCCCCTCGCTAATGTCTCCAGCCTGCTGCGCTACTCGAGCAATGCAACTGGCCAGGAGAATCGCCCCCTCTGTTCTTCCTTCCCGGATCGTGATTTACCTTCTGGGAGCTTTGCTTAGCCTCCACCCTCCCCGCCAAATTTGGGGATGTCCTATCCAATCTTGTTCATAACTCATGTCCCATCAGTAACTCAGCTGGTGTGACCCCTCTGGTCACGTTTGGGGTGGTGTTATATGATAATAGAAAACTGGCTATGCGTAAAGGAAGGGGCCTGTTCACCTGTTTTTCTTATTGATGATTTAAATGTTTGTACTGCACATTGTGCCAGCCTGTTTGATGCTGAGTGTTGAGGTGCTGATCTCACATGGTGAATGCCATTGGAATTGAGAAATTTTTGGAACTTTTCCTTTGTGAATAATGTGCCATTGTCCAATACCACCACTTCTGGAATGCCATGGATAGTGAATATCTTCCTTAGCTTGTCAGTGGTGGCCGTGGCATTGTTAACTTCATCACTTGAACATTTAACTACTTGGAGTGTGCATCTACTGGTATAAGAATCATATGACCCATAAATGGCCCAGAAAAATCGATGTGTAGCCTCATCCATGGATGGCCTGGCCATTCCCATGGATACAATTCGCTGGTGGTGGTAAAGTCTTTTGAGTTTTGCAACTAGGGCATTAACTAACTAACCTTTCTATTTATTTGTCAATGCCCGGCCGTTACACTAACTCCTGGCTAGGGCCTTCATTCTACTTTGACCTGGATGAGAGTCGTATAATTCTTGCAACAGGAGTCATTTCCCTTAGGGTGGCACTATAACTCTCACACCCCCACAGTAACATCCTGTCGTGACAGAATATTTCCAACCTTCTACTTGGGTAGGGATTTAACAATTCTGACGTCTCATTGTGCCAACCTTGCATCTTCTTTACCTTTGCCAATACAGGGTCGCTTTCTGTCCACAATGTTATGTGTTATCCTGAAATCTGCAAGGTGTTTATGAAATGCAGAGCCAGTATAATCTCTTGAGGAATTGGTGGTGATGCTACAGCTTGGGAGCGGTCCATGGCGTCCTTGCTGGTCACGTGGCTCTCGGAACACACCCCCCTTTCAAGGGCCACACTACAATAGTACCTTTACTTGCATGGGTTTCTGCTCAGTTTAAACTAAAGAAAGACTGTTGGATTGCTTTCATGGAATCATAGAATCCTTACTGTGCCGAAGGAGGCCGTTCGGCCCATCGAGTCTGCACTAAACACAATCCCACCCAGGCCTTATCCCCACAACCCAATGTATTTACCCTAGCTAGTCCCTCTTACACTTAGGGGCAATTTAGCATGGCCAACCCACCTAACCCGCGCATCTTTGGACTGTAGGAGGAAACCGGAGCACTCGGTGTAAACCCACGCAGACACGGGGAGAATGTGTAAACTCCACACAGACAATGACCCAAACGGGGAATCGAACCCGGGTCCCTGGCGCTGTGAGGCGGCAGTGCTAACCACTGTTCCACCGTGCTGCCCCATTTCTTTGCAAACAGCTCATAAATGGTTAAACACAGATATTGAACTGATATTTTCATCCTTATAAAACCATAAGAAAAATCCTGGGTGGAGTCTTTCCACATTTTGCTAGTGTCTCGGCGGGTTGGAAAAACAATTTTAAAGTGTTTGGCCCCAGTGGCGGCTTTCTCTGCTGTATTGTAAGCCTGATGGAGAAAAGAAGTTCAAGAGGTGGGTCCCATATTGTAACACTGCCAGCAACTTAGCTATTAAAGATTGGGGTGTCATTTTAAAGGCCATCCCCATACAAAAAAGTAAAAACGGTACACCCTCCTCAACATCCCCTCTCCATGCAACACCAAGCATCCCACCCTCCACCACTCCATCCATGCAGGAGCCCCCCTCACCCCTCCGGCACTGCCTCCTGGCACTGACCCCTGACACTGCCCCCTGGGACCCAAAGATCCAGCCCATTGTTAGGATAATGCTTGGAATGAGCATTTATTTTCAAACACATCTTGGTTGTTATGTGTAATGACCAAAATAATGATTACCCAAACATGTGTCATGTTCAGAATTACTGAATTGGCTTAAATGCTAAAGGGAACATAGTTGGGGAATCCAGTTCCTTTTCAGTTCACAGTATTGGGCAATTCCCTTATGTCCTCATGATAGAGTTGTTTATTTACATTCAGATTTATCAATTTTATATCATGCTAGGGTGTCCCTTAGATTCTCAGCTCCATTAGTTGCAATGAAAGGATACCCCCAGCCAAAGACTTTGGAGACAAAGGTAATTTCCAGTATTGTAACTTGGAAGCAGAGTTGATTAGATTAGGTACAGCTATGGATTGCCCTGTTACATCTACAGCTATCGATATAGATCATGGGCAAAATTCTCCCAGCCTGCCCACAATGGGTTTGAACCATAGAATCTCTATGTGCAGGGATTTAAATTTTTAAAAAGCACAAGGAGCCAGCAACATTGCAAATCAGGGATCAAGAAACCTGTTTATTTTGTCACACATGATCCAAAAATAGCGACACTCTTCTGATTACTGAACAGATGTAATTTCTCCATTCCTCAGTGCAGAGGGTGGCCATTCAGCCAATTGAGTCTGCACCAACTCTCCAAAAGAGCATCTTACCCAAGACTACCCCTATCCTGCGTATTTACCATGGCAAATTCCCCTAACTTGGGAAATTAAGGGGCAATTTAGCATGGCCAATCCCCCTAACTTGTACATCTTTGGATTGTGGGAGGAAATTGGAACACCAGGAGGAAACCCATGCAGACGTGAGGAGAACGTGCAAACTCCCCACAGACAGTCACCCGAGGTTGGATTTGAACCCAGATCCCTGGCACTGTGAGGCAGCAGTGCTAACCACAATGTAACCATGCTGCACACTGTGGCCGGCAGGAATGGAGAATCTAGAGGCATGAGTGATACCAACTGAGGTGTAGCTGAAACTAAGAGTCACTCGCATAGAACTGAAGCAATCCTGCAAATCCCTTAGCAGACATTTGGTTATTCCTGTGTGAGTAAAGTATCACGCATTCACCTTCTTTCTTATAAACTGGGACTTCCATTCTGGGCAATGATGTATTCATCCTTAAGTCATGTGAAATAGCTATTCTAAAATAATAGCAGGAACCCTGATAAAGGCCTCATTAGCAGAATAGTCATCCATTATTTCTTTTGGATTATTTACATTGTGTTCCTATTACTTTAGCAGGTTTTTTGCAATATTTATTTTAAATTCATTTACTCAGGAGTATATTCAATTGTTTAACAAGAGGTCACACTGTAATATGTGACAGGGAGGGCAAATTTGATTTTTGTGTTAGAAAGACTGACGAACAGGGAATGTTTAATTTCCTTTCGTTTCTCTCAGTCTTCTTCAGAATGGAGAGTAAGCAGCTTTTACAGCCATTAGGTGGAAAGCATCGATGCAATGGAATGAAGTGGTCATTTAGACTTGAGCTTGGCACAAAGTTTGACGTGATACGTCAGAGATGGGCAAGCTTTTGAACCTTAGCACCACATATCACTTGATATTCAAGAGCCATGCGACACCAACATTTCCAGGCACTTTTTTATTACCATTGCACACACTTATGTGCCTTCCCTCCACACTCAGCCCCCACTCACTCATGCTGTCCTCTCCATTTCACTCAGTCACTCATGCCCTCCCTCCCCATTCAGCCTGTGGTGAACCATTGTTGGTTACCACCAGGAGTGCTGAGCCATGGTTTGGCCAGCACTATGAGTCTGTAGATATGTTACTGTTGGGGTTAGGGTTGGGCTGTTCTACCTGTTAATATAGTCCAATGGTACACCCCAGTTGGCTCCGCCTTCCGGGAGAGGTATAAAGGTCACTGCTCTGCCTGGTGACCCTTTAGTCTGGGATTGTATATTGTATATAGTAGCTCCGCTATTGTTGGCAATAAAAGCCTTTATTTCCCGGGTACATCCTGCCTCCCGTGTGATTTATTGTGCATCACAGCCATAATCACTCATCCCCACCTCCCACTCCATCACCCCCACCCCCCCCCACCACCACCCGACCCCCACTCCCCCCAACCCCCCTCCCTCCTACTTGGATTTCTCCACCATTCCTGGATGTGGGAAAGTTGAAGTAGAGAGAAGTGAGGACTCAAACCCCAGGCCTAGATTCTCAGGCTTCCACACCACCCTCTCCCACTGGTTCTGCTCTCAGCCTACCCTCCCTCATCCCCTCCCCTCCCCAAGCCCCACCTTTGATCTATCCTCACCAACCCCAACACCCATCCCTGGTCCAACTCTTGACTTGTCTCCCTACCCCCCAGCTCCGGTCTCGGCCTCCCTCACCACCTCCGACTTCAGCCCTTACCACACTTACCGACAGCCTCCCTCTCCCCTCCAGTCATGATCTCAGTTCCCCTCAAGTCCCATTCTCATCTCAGTCCACCGGCATTGCCTCCGGTAGCCAAGGTGGCACCAGACAGATGATGCAGTGCGGGCAAGCAGGCTATAGCCTGAATGCAGGAGCGGTACAAACTGGGCGGTATGGCCCCTGCATCACCAAATCACAGAAATCAGGCTGGACCAATCCGATTAGTTTTGGGCAGGTGAATGGTATGGCACTGTGTGCCCAGCTTGTCTCTCCAGGATGATCCAGATTAATGTGGCACAGTGGTTAGCACTGCTGGCTCACAGCGCCAGGGACCCAAGTTCAATACCCGGCTTGGGTCACTGTCTGTGCGGAGTCTGCACGTTCTCCCCATGTCTACCTGGGTTTCCTCTGGGTGCTCTGGTTTCCTCATACAGTCCGAAAAGACATCCTGGTTAGGTGCATTGTCCATGCTAAATTCTCCCTCAGTGTACCCGAACAAGTACCGGAGTGTGGTGACTGGGGGATTTTCACAGTAATTTCACTGCAGTGTTAATGTAAGCCTACTTGTGACACAAATAAATGAACTTTAAACTCTCTGCCTTAACAAGGAACAGTAAGAAGTCTCACAACACCAGGTTAAAGTCCAACAGGTTTATTGGGCAGCACTAGCTTTCGGAGCCTCAAGCTCCTTCTTCAGGTGAGTGAGGATTTGTGTTCACAAACACGGCATATAAAGACACAAACTCAATTTACAAGATAATCGTTGGAATGCGAGCATAAACATCCTTATGCACAGGTTCGAACAAGACCTCTTCACCGCACAGGACCTTCAACCGATGCTGTACACTAGATCACTCGATGACATTTTCTTCCTTTGGACCAATGGCGAACAATCATTGAAACAACTATATGATGACATCAACAAGTTCCATGCCACCATCAGACTCACCACGGACTACTCTCTGGAATCAGTTGCATTCTTGGACACACGCATCTCCATCAAGGACGGTCACCTCAGCACTTCACTTTACCTCAAGCCCATGGATAACCTCACGATGCTCCACTTCTCCAGCTTCCACCCTAAACACGTTAAAGAAGCCATCCCCTGCAGACAAGCCCTCCATACACAGGATCTGCTCAGTTGAGGAGGATCGCAACAGACACCTACAGACGCTGAAAGATGCCCTCATAAGAACAGGATATGGCGCTCGATTCATTGATCGACAGTTCCGACGTGCCACCGCGGAAAACTGCACCAACCTCCTCAGAAGACAAACACGGGACACGGTGGACAGAGTACCCTTCGTCGCCCAGTACTTCCCCGGAGCGGAGAAGCTACGACATCTTCTCCGGCGCCTTCAACATGTCATCGATGAAGACGAACATCTCGCCAAGGCCATCCCCACACCCCCACTTCTTGCCTTCAAACAACTGCACAACCTCAAACAGACCATTGTCCACGGCAAACTACCCAGCCTTCAGGAGAACAGTGACCACGACATCACACAACCCTGCCACAGCAACCTCTACAAGACGTGCCTGATCATCGACATGGATGCCATCAACTCACATGAGAACACCATCTACCAGGTACACGGTACATACTCTTGCAACTCAGCCAACGTTGTCTACCTGATACGTTGCAGGAAAGGATGCCCCGAGGCATGGTACACTGGGAAGACCATGCAGACGCAATGACAACGAATGAATGAACACCGCTCGCCAATCACCAGGCAGGAGTATTCTCTTCCTGTTGGGGAGCACTTCAGCCGTCACTGGCATTCAGCCTCTGATCTTCAGGTAAGCGTTCTCCAAGGCGGCCTTCACAACACACGACAATGCAGAATCGCTGAGCAGAATCTGATAGCCAAGTTCCACACACATGAGGACGGCCTCACCCGGGATCTTGGATTCATGTCACACTATCTGTAACCCCCACGACTTGCCTGGGCTTGCAAAATCTCACTAACTGTCCTGTCTGGAGACAATACACATCTCTTTAACCTGTGCTTAACCCTCTCTCCACTCACATTGTCTGTACCTTTAAGATTTGATTATCTGCAAAGATTCGCATTCCAACCATTATTTTGTAAATTGAGTTTGTGTCTTTATATGCCCTGTTTGTGAACACAAGTCTTCGCTAACCTGAAGAAGGAGCTTGAAGCTCCGAAAGCTAGTGCTGCCAAATAAACCTGTTGGACTTTAACCTGGTGTTGTGAGACTTCTTACTGTGCTTACCCCAGTCCAACGCCGGCAGCTCCACATCTTAACAAGGAACCACATTTTGAGCAGAACTTTCCCTTCCTGCCCACCACGGGAACCGTAGCGGGTGGGACATGGATCATGCAAATGTCCGTTTACCTTGGGTAAGGTTTTCCAGCCTTGGGGTGAGCGCGGCTGGAAAATCCTGCCCTTTACCTGTAAAAGTGGAGAGCCATATGCTATCTGTAAGGGAGCTATATGCATTTGCAAGGCAGTCTGGCTACCCCTGTTATAAAAGTTTCAGGCCGCTTCTGGGCTCACTTGAGGGAAATGTATTTTCAATTATTTTTAAAAATAATCTTTCTGGCTTGGTTCTTTTTTAATATTAAATATATTCCCTCCTGACATGGATGGATATGGATAAGGAACTGATCTTTCTGTATTTAAACTGTGGGGCATATTAGGGTGCACAAAATATTCATCTCTGGTCATGCACATTCCTTAGTCTCTATGAGATTGTCCTTTAAGGATTAAGAACAGTTGAACCTGATAAGGGAACACCCTGCCTGGTGGAAAAACTGAAACTGTTTTCTATCTTGGTTCACTGTATTCACTCCTCGTAATGGAAGATTTTCAGTTGTAGAATTCCATCTAAGACGAGGAATGTTCCTTTGTGAAGATTACGCATTCTAACATGTTTACATTTTTTAATTGGCCAGTCATGCTCTGCACTGCATCAAAGACTGCCAGAATAATTCGGACATTCCACAAATCGATAATTTATTGGCGTAAAGCAGAAAATGTTTTGCACTTTTTGTTTTGGATCTGCGATTTGAAGTATGCTGGATTCATTTCAATTCCCACTCAGAATGTCACTGAAGCAGCAGTTTACCTAAAGAGGAATTAGTTGCACTGAAGCATGAGGCAGTCTGAAGATTTCCCCGTTATCTCTAAAGTATCTTGTTGGTGGTGGTGAACTTTCTCACTGAAGCAAACAACAATGCGGAACAGTCCTATAAATTTCAAGTGAAACCATTTGTTGTGCTATTTGGCGGGCTGTTTATTGCTTCAGTTTATTCAGCAGGCTGAGGATGGGAGAAATCATAGAATAGAATCATAGTGCAGAAGGAGGCCATTCGGCCCATCGAGTCTGTACCGACAACAATCCCACCTTGGTCCTATCCCTATAACCCCACATACTTACTCCGCTAATCCCACTAATCTACGCATCCTGGGACACGAAGGGGCAATTTAGCATGGCCAATGCACCTAACCTACACATCTTTGGACAAATCTTTAGTACCAGTTCATTTTTGGTGATCTTTGTGAAATCCAGAGGAAAAGTGATCTTTTTTAAAATTCATTTTAGGGAATGGACATTGCTGGCTAGGCCAGCATTTATTGCCCATTCCTAGTTTCCCTGGACAAGATGGTGCTGAACTGCCTTCTTGAACTGCTGCAGACCCTGAGGTGTATGTACACGATGTGGAGATGCCGGCGTTGGACTGGAGTAAACACAGTAAGAGTTTTAACAACACCAGGTTAAAGTCCCAACAGGTTTATTTGGTAGCAAATATCATTAGCTTTCGGAGCGCTGCTCCTTTGTCAGATGGAGTGGAAATCTGCTCTCAAACAGGGCACAGAGACACAAAATCAAGTTACAGAATACTGATTAGAATGCGAATCCCTACAGCCAACCAGGTCTTAAAGATACAGACAATGTGAGTGGAGGGAGCATTAAGCTTGCCTCCTGGACTTGCAGAATTTCACTGAATGTCCTGTCTGGAGATTTACAAGGATGTTGCCTGGATTGAGTGGCATGCCTTATGAGGATAGGCCGAGGGAGCTCGGTCTTTTCTCCTTGGAGAGACGTAGGATGAGAGGAGACCTAATAGAGGTTTATAAGATGTTGAGAGGCATAGATTGGGTGGACTCTCAGAGGCTTTTTCCCAGGGTGGAAATGGCTGCTACGAGAGGACACAGGTTTAAGGTGCTGGGAGGTTGGTACAGGGGAAATGTTAGGGGGAAGTTTTTCACACAGAGGGTGGTGGGCGAGTGGAATCGGCTGCCGTCAGTGGTGGTGGAGGCAAACTCAATAGGGTCTTTTAAGAGACTCCTGGATGAGTACATGGGACTTAATAGGTTGGAGGGTTATAGGTAGGCCTAAAAGGTAGGGATATGTTCGGCACAACTTGTGGGGCCGAAGGGCCTGTTTTGTGCTGTAGTTTTTCTATGTTTCTATGTTTCTAATACGTATCTCTTTAACCTGTGCTTCATGCTCCCTCCACTCACATTGTCTGTATCTTTAAGACCTGGTTGGCTGTAGGGATTCGCATTTTAATCAGTATTCTGTAACTTGATTTTGTGTCTCTGTGCCCTGGTTGAGAGCAGATTTCCACTCCATCTGACGAAGGAGCAGCGCTCCGAAAGCTAATGGTATTTGCTACCAAATAAACCTGTTGGACTTTAACCTGGTGTTGTTAAAACTCTTACTGTGTATGTACACCCACAGGGCTGTTAGGGAAAGAGCTCCAAGATTTTGACCCCAGTGACTGTGGGGTAATGGCAATATATTTCCCAGTCCGGATGGTGAGTGACTTGGGGGGGAACCTCCAGTTATTGGTGTTCCCAGGAATCTGTTGCCCTCGTCCCTCTAGATGATAGTGGTCATGGATTTGGAAAGTGCCGCCTAAGGAACCTTGGTGAGTCTTTTTGACAAAATAAACCAATGACGTGGATTCAGTGGAGTTTGCTAGAATGGGCCAGGTGAAATGCAGGCCAGCATAATCATAGGGAGGACACCCATTCCATTCCCACCAGTCAGAAAATTTAACCCCATAAAGCTAGTGCCTGGATTGGGCTAATGTCGGGAGCTCGCCTCTTGGCTAATTAAGCTCATTATTGAACCAATTAAAGGCCGATGCCACTCAGGGCAGCACAGTGGCACAGTGGTTAGCACTGCTGCCTCGCAGCGCCAAGGGTCCAGGTTCGACTCCCGGCTTGGGTCACTGTCGGAGTCTGCACATTCTCCCTGTGTCTGCCTGGGTTTTCTCCAGGTGCTCCGGTTTCCTCCCACAGTCCAAAGATGTGCGTGTTAGGCGCATTGGCCATACTAAATTGCCCCTTAGTGTCCCGGGATGTGTAGGTTAGAGGGATTAGCGTGGTAAATCTGTGGGGATACGGCCTTGGGTGGGATTGGTGTTGGTGCAGACTCGATGGGCTGAATGGCCTCCTTCTGCAGTGTAGGGATTCTATGATCCTATGATCTAGGATTCTATGATGCAGTGTTAATGTAAGCCTATTTGTGACACTAATAAATAAACTTTAACTTCATGATGGTCAGTGATTCTCCAGAACTCAAGTGGGTTTCTCAGTTAGGTTTGCGTGTGGCCTGCCAGGTTCAATGCATGATCAAGGAATGTGGCATCGAGAAGTGGGGTGCCACTGATTGCCACTCCCCCCCCCCCCCCCCCCCACCCCCACCCTTGTATCCATCTGCCCGTGACCACTAACCACTTCCACTCACTTCTCTTCAGGCATTCCATAATGGCACAGTGGCACAGTGGTTAGCACTGCTGCCTCACAGCGTCAGAGACCCGGGTTCGATTCCCGGCTTGGGTCACTGTCTGTGTGGAGTTTGCACGTTCTCCCCGTGTCTGCGTGGGTTTTCTCCGGGTGCTCCAGTTTCCTCCCACAGTCCAAAGATGAGTAGGTTAGGTGGATTGGTCACGCTAAATTGCCCCTTAGTATCAGGGGGACTAGCTAGGGTGTTGTGGGGGTGAGGTCTGGGTGGGATTGTAGATTGTAATGAAGCCTTCATAAAGAACAAAGAACAATACAGCACAGGAACAGGCCCTTCGGCCCTCCAAGCCCGTGCCGCTCCCTGGTCCAAACTAGACCATTCTTTTGTATCCCTCCATTCCCACTCCGTTCATGTGGCTATCTAGATAAGTCTTAAATGTTCCCAGTGTGTCTGCCTCCACCACCTTGCCTGGCAGCGCATTCCAGGCCCCCACCACCTTCTGTGTAAAATATGTCCTTCTGATATCTGTGTTAAACCTCCCCCCCTTCACTTTGAACCTATGACCCCTCGTGAACGTCACCACCGACCTGGGGAAAAGCTTCCCACCGTTCACCCTATCTATGCCTTTCATAATTTTATACACCTCTATTAAGTCTCCCCTCATCCTCCGTCTTTCCAGGGAGAACAACCCCAGTTTACCCAATCTCTCCTCATAATTAAGCCACTCCATACCAGGCGACATCCTGGTAAACCTCCTCTGTACTCTCTCCAAAGCCTCCACGTCCTTCTGGTAGTGTGGCGACCAGAACTGGACGCAGTATTCCAAATGTGGCCGAACCAACGTTCTATACATCTGCAACGTCAGACCCCAACTTTTTTACTCTATGCCCCGTCCTATAAAGGCAAGCATGCCATATGCCTTCTTCACCACCTTCTCCACCTGTGACGTCACCTTCAAGGATCTGTGGACTTGCACACCCAGGTCCCTCTGCGTATCTACACCCTTTATGTTTCTGCCATTTATTGTATAGCTCCTCCCTACATTAGTTCTACCAAAATGCATCACTTCGCATTTATCAGGATTGAACTCCATCTGCCATTTCTTTGCCCAAATTTCCAGCCTATCTATATCCTTCTGTAGCCTCTGACAATGCTCCTCACTATCTGCAAGTCCTGCCAATTTTGAGTCATCCGCAAACTTACTGATCACCCCAGTTACACCGTCTTCCAGATCGTTTATATAAATCACAAACAGCAGAGGTCCCAATTCAAAGCCCTGCGGAACACTACTAGTCACAGGCCTCCAGCTGGAAAAAGACCCTTCCACTACCACCCTCTGTCTTCTGTGACCAAGCCAGTTCTCCACCCATCTAGCCACCTCCCCCTTTATCCCATGAGATCCAACCTTTTGCACCAGCCTACCATGAGGGACTTTGTCAAACGCTTTACTAAAGTCCATATAGACGACATCCATGGCCCTTCCCTCGTCAACCATTCTAGTCACTTCTTCAAAAAACTCCACCAGGTCAGTGAGGCATGACCTCCCTCTCACAAAACCATGATTTAACCATGTTTAAAATGGCTTTTCGTCCAGGCATTGTGGATCTTTCAGAGGAGAACCGAGAAGCTGCACACAATGCTATCATGTTGCCTGAGGAATTTCATGATTTTCATGGTCAGTGCAGACCCGATGGGCCAAATGGCCTTCTTCTGCACTGTAGGATTCTATGATCCTATGATGACCTCACTGTACCAGCAGTGGCCACCCTTCCCAGCTGCACTGCCAGCAGTGGAGCCTTGCCAACATCCAATTGGTCCTCAGCAGACGGGATTCCCACCATGGGGTTCTAAGTTCTGGGGAGAAGACCTGGCACCAGCCAGCTCAGTGCCTGACAGTGACTTCATTTTGTCGGGCCTCTCTCCTCTGAACTGACGTGGGTTTCCCACCTGTTCTTCAGCTGGAGGATCGGACCTACAGTTGGAACATTAAATCCGGCCCAATACATGAATC
This sequence comes from Mustelus asterias, assembly GCF_964213995.1. Taxonomy (NCBI): domain Eukaryota; kingdom Metazoa; phylum Chordata; class Chondrichthyes; order Carcharhiniformes; family Triakidae; genus Mustelus; species Mustelus asterias. The sequence goes on along the minus strand of NC_135825.1, from coordinate 27,283,595 downwards.
CACATCTGGCAACAATAAAAGGAATATCTTTCCCTGTTTAATGTTCACCACCGATTACAAGGCACTTTAATGTTGGAAACAGGATGGCCTGGATTCTAACTGTACTGGGTTTCTGCAGTGGGAGGGGGAACAGTGCACTAAGTTCATTTCCCTCTCATCTGCATTGGAATGAAACCCAGACCTAGTTTAACAGCTGGGCAGCTTTTAAATCCAGTGAGCGAGCAGTGGAACACTAAATTGCTAAAGCAATTCAATCTGGTTTTTATTTAAAATATTTGATGAATTCACAGTGCCAAGATTCTATTGGTATGACTTCTTGAAATCAAAAACTTAGACATTGTTCATTTCCATGGATCGCCATCATCAATAGTAAAAGTTATTTCCTATTTTTGTCACACTGAGTTTATCAGGGCTTTTATCTGGTGTATGAAGAATTTTTATGTGGATAGACTAACTAAATGACATAAGTACTAAAAGAGTTATTTCGTATTTAGTCTATCGTTGAAGCATATTTAAGTGCTTCAAACAAACTACATTCCCTTAAATGGGCAATGAATATCATTTAACCATTGTCATAGTTGTGTGTTTCGCTAATAGTGTAATTGCAGCATTAGGATGTTTATTACATTTCATCACTGTGGAACAGAGAGTGATATTTATCCATTTACACAGAAACACTGCATTTATTGATTGTGAGAAAGGAACAGAGACCCAATTTTTCTATCAATGCAGGAGGGTTTTGTACTGTCCACCATCTCATTTAACCTTGAACCAGTATCCAACTAACTTAAATTTACATACAAATCTTTTAAAATGTTTTCTTTACTTCATGACTTTTATAAAGGAAGATTTCACAAGCTCAGAGCAACTGGTTACCAGTTCCCTGAACAACCAATAATCCATCAACACCCCCATCCCTACTACAACCCCCAATATTTTTTGTTATTCATTTACGGGATAGGGGTGCCACTGGCTGGTCAGCATTTATTGCCCATCCACAATTGTCCTCCATTTCAGAGGGCATTTATGAGTCAATCTCATTGCTGTGTATCTGGAGTCACATGTAGGCCAGACCAGAAAAGTATGGCAGATTTCTTTCCCTAAAGGGCATTAGTGAACCAGATGGGCTTTTATAACGTTTGACAATGGCTCGGCATAACATCGTGGGCCGAAGGGCCTGTTCTGTGCTGTACTGTTCTATGTTCATGGTCATCATTACATTTTTAATTCCAGGCTTTTTTTGGCACGATGGGATTTGAACCCAGGACCCCAGATTTTGCCCTGGGTCTCTGGTTCACTAGTCCAGTGACAATACCACCACGCCGCTGCCTCACCCTCATGCAGAGGCAGTCTCTCTTTTTACGTGCCTTCATTTCAAGTAATATTAAAAAGAAATTGTTGTTCCAAAAAATGTTCCTTGTACCTTAATCCTTTGCTTGTATTAATTATAATATTAACTGCTGAAATCCCCAGCCATGCTTTAGTTACCCTTAGACTTGACTGTTCCAAAACATTTTGGGATGGCCTCATACATTGTACCCACTGTTTAAGGTAATTCAAAGCTCTGCTGCACCTATCTTTAGTCACACCCAGTCCCATTAACACATCATTCCCGTTCTTGGTGACTTACATTGACTCCGTTCTAAAATTTGATTTTCCCTCCATTTCTCTACTTGGCCTCATCCATCCATTGCTCTGTCATCTTCTTTACCATCATAAGCCTCTGAAATATCTAATTTTAGTCTGAGCAACCCAGTATTAACTGCTGCACCAGTTGTGGCTACGCCTTCAGCTGCCTAGAACTCAATCACTGGAAGTTGCTCACTAAACTTTTTTTAGAATCATCATAGAATCCCTACAGTACAGAAAGAGGCCATTCGGCCCATCGAGTCTGCACCGACCACAATCCCACACAGGCCCTACCTCCATATCCCTACATATTTTACTCACTAATCGCTCTAACCTATGCATCTCAGGACACTTCTCCGGTTTCCTCCCACAGTCCAAAGATGTGTGCGGGTTAAGTTGATTGCCCATGCTAAATTGCCCCTTAATGTCCTGGGATGTGTAGATTAAAAGGATTTAGCCGGGTAAATGTGTGGGGTTGTGGGGACAGGGCCTGGGATGGGATTGTTGTTGGTGCAGACTCGATGGGCTAAATGGCCTCCTTCTGCACTGTATGGTTTAGAACATAGAACATAGAACATAGAAAGCCACAGCACAAACAGGCCCTTCGGCCCACAAGTTGCGCTGATCATATCCCTACCTCTAGGCCTATCTATAGCCCTCAATCCCATTAAATCCCATGTACTCATCCAGAAGTCTCTTAAAAGACCCCAACGAGTTTGCCTCCACCACCACCGACGTCAGCCGATTTCTTTGATAAACCTTAAATTTAAAGTTTATTTATTAGTCACAAGTAGGCTTACATTAACACTGCAATGAAGTTACTGTGAAAATCCCCTAGTCGCCACACCCCGCCACTTGTTCGGGTAAGACTGTGACGCAAGCCAGGAATCGAGCCCAGGTCTCTGGCGCTATGAGGCAGCAGTGCTAACCACTGTGCCACCATGCCACCCATGTCTATGCACCTCTTTGTCCATCAATCTTTCAACCAACTTTAAGATGTTTTATAAAACCTGCCTTTTCGACAAACCTTCTGATAATCTTCCCTAATATTGCCTGATGTTGTTTGGTGTCAAATTTATTTCATAACACTCCTGTGAATCATGTTATATTACATTAATGGTGCTATATAAATGCAGTTGGTGTATAATTAAAAGGAGAGAAAGTTACATGCAGAAGATGGAGGCAAGCAGCAGGGAAGCAGAAATGGTCAGGATTGGGATTATCATGTTTTTAAGAATGCGGCATTTGCCAGTAGAGGCCGCACTCTCATTTTAGCTCACATTTGGCTTGAATCTCAGTTAAAAATGTACCCATCAGCACTGACACCACCCTCCCTCACCTTCACCCTCCAGCTTGATGGCCAGAAAACCATAGCCAACATGTGGGCGGCATGGTGGCGCAGTGATTAGCACTGCTGCCTCACAGCGCCAGAGACCTGGGTTTGATTCCTGGCTTGGGTCACTGTGTGGAGTTTGCACGTTCTCCCCGTGTCTGCGTGGGTTTCCTCCGGGTGCTTTGGTTTCCTCAAACAGTCCAAATATGTGCGGGTTAGGTTGATTGGCTATGCTAAATTGCCCCTTAGTGTCAGGGGATTGGCTAGGGTAAATGCATGGGGTTACGGGGATAGGGCCTGGGTGGGATTGTGGTTTGTGCAGTCTCGATGGGCTGAATTGCCTCCTTCTGCACTGTAGGATTCTATGATTTTGTAAGCACTGTTTAATTTCTATAAATGTTTTTCAACTGACTCATACAAGACATGGGACTAATGTCAGCACGTGGTTCATGGAATCACACATTCTAGAGCTCTTACATTTCTGGAGATATTGTTAAGGTATTGATTCTGCTATTAGTCTATGTCCTGGTAGTGCCATGCTATAATCATGATGTGGAGATGCTGGCGTTGGACTGGGGTGGGCACAGCAAGAAGTCTCACAACATCAGGTTAAAGTCCAACAGGTTTGTTTGGAATCATAAGCTTTTGGAGCGCTGCTCCTTCATCAGATCAGCTTGTGATTCCAAATAAACCTGTTGGACTTTAATCTGGTGCTGTGAGGCTTCTTACTATGCTACAGTCAATCCTGAAGTTCAGATAATACAGCCCATTTAAAAAAAGGGGAATTGGTTCCTGTAATAGATTGACACTTTATTAAAATATCCCTGATCAATGTCAAGTCGCAGGCTGCATTAGCATTTCATTAGAACATATTCACTTGGTATATCCGCAGTATATTTCATCACAAAACCACTAAATATTAACACAGTGACATTATCCACTGATGTGCTAAACTGTTATCTTTGCTTCATTTTCTCCTTCTTCATGAACAACAACACATAACTCCTGTTGTGGTGACAAAGGGAAATAAACATTCATAAATCAGCAACACCAAACTGCTGTTAACTCCCAGTGGAAACGTGAACCTTTCAACTGGTCATTTATCTCACTGCCATTTGTGGGATCCCAACGTGCAAATTGGCAGCTGCATCTTCCTTCGTAGCTGCATTGATTGCGCTTGTGTCATTCCTGGCTGCAAAGTGCTGTGGAATGTCCTATGGTGTGAAAAGCAGTATGCTAATATAAATAAAAAGATATTTCCTTTCCTTTTTAAGAGAAATGGCGTCAAAAAATCAGTCTGCCAGCGACAGTAATTAAGAACGGGAATTTCTCTCGATTTGGTAATAGTGAACTGTCCAGCTCAATCGATCCACATTACTTGGCCATATTCACATAGTGGTGGGCTGTACACTAATGATACAGCATATCATTACAGAAGGAGATCAATCAAACCTACTGTGAATAGACCAGGAGAAACCCAAACATAGAACCGCAGAACACACTCACACTGGGTCCGATTCCAACATAATGCCAATAATGGATTTGATATGCGCCCCTTTCTGCGGGGTCTAATTAGTAAGAAGACACAGGTTAATGTGGTTGAGCTGGATGCTATGATCTGGCAGAATTGAATACATTTAATGTGACTGTGAGGCCAGATAACACGGGCACTTGCTGCCCTTGAACATTCTGTGAATGTGTTATCTGAAGCCACCTACTAAACATCAAAAATTACTCCAGGGTTCCACTTCTTTCACCTGATGAAGGAACAGCACTCCAAAAGCTTGTGATGCCAAATAAACCTGTTGGACTTTAACCTGGTGTTGTGAGACTTCTTACTGTGCCTACTTCTCTCCAATCATCATCTGCAGTGTGAATGTTTTTATGTAAAATCTAATCTTATCTAATAAAAATGAATGCTTGAAACTTCAGGAGCAAGTAATTTATTGTCAAAAACCTTAAAAAAAAACATGGGGTGAATTTTCCCGTTCCACCCGCCACGGGAATCGGAGCGGGCGAGCGGCAGACTTCGGGTGGGATTTTCCAGTTTCAGGGCAAACACGGCCAGAAAATCCTGCCCATTATTTCAGCAAACAAGCTTTTAACAGGTGTTTGGAAAGTTAGGTACACATGACCATGTAGCCCATGTAAAATATTAGTCCCAAAGGGAAGTGCTTTCAAGTTATCACACAATTCCCAAAGTCATTGTATTAACTGTTACAATCTGGAAACAGGAGTCAAGATGAACTACATTAGAGGTTTAAAGGACTTTCTTTACTTGACTGGATGATGAAAAGCACCTGGTGTATTCAACACCTTTGAGTTGGTTATAACATTTTCACTTTAATTTTGTTTTTAGACTTTCTGTTCTCCAAAGGTGTTACTTCCAGGTGAAATGTGGCCCCAGGGAAACAGCTTATCCACCAGTTCATCACCGCGTTCCATTCTTCACGTATGGGTCAACAAGGTGACCATTATTCATCTGTTAAAATATTTGAACAGTGGCAGTGTCATAGTTGAGTTTGTTCCTTCCCTCATCTGACCTAGGGGCAGCACAGTGGCACAATTGTTAGCATTGCTGCCTCACAGCACCAAGGACTCGGATTCAATTCCAGCCTTGGGTAACTGTGTGGAGTTTACACATTCTCCCGTGTCTGCGTTGGTTTCCTTCGGATGCTCCGGTTTCCTCCTGCACTCCAAAGATGAGTGGGTTAGGTTGACTGGCCCTACACAATTGCCCCTTAGTGTCAGGGAGATTAGCAGAGTAAAATACATGGGGTTATGGGGATAGAGGCTGGGTGGGACTGTGGTTGGTGCAGGCTCGATGGGCGGAATGGCCTCTTTCTGCACTGTACGGATCCTATGATTCTATAATGCGCACATTCCATCAAGAATTTCGCTGTAACTATTGGAAGGAAACTCAATTTTTTTTTTGATTTCTTAACCTAGAATTATGGAGGCCAAATGCAGAATCTAACTGTGGTGGTTAAATAGCTTAGCAGATACTAAGCGTAGAAGCTGCAACTTTTATTTGACTTTGTAATAATCTCGCCGAGGCCAGCCTTCCATCACCATTATCCTTTATTTACAATGTGCATAAAGTGCCACTCAGTGACTGCAGTGTACAGGTCCAGCCTCAGAGTCCATAGGCTGCCGGCCTGAATGGATTTTTAAACCAGCCCCTCGCTGCTGCTCCTTCCCTATTGGGGAGATCCATGGATGATACCTTGTGATGCAGAGATGCCATGGCCATCATAGCGCTCATAGCATTCATAGCACTCTATTATTAAGTTCCTCGCTGATCAACTAGCGGATTCAGTAAAGGAGCTTGATTATTAGTAATAACATTTCATTCAGAATCCAATAGATAAGCTGTGTCATAGTTGGGGCTGTTAAATAAAGAAGCAATGAGAGAGAAAAGGTGCACAAGTCCCTTCCCTGAAAATTCATTATTTGAGATGTTTTTGATCCGTAGCATCACCCGCCGTTCCCTGACTGAACAACATAAACATTCAAATGTCCAAAACGAATTACTAAACTAGTCATGGTTCCACCAAAGATTGGCTTCCTTACAGAAAACACAATCAGGACTAATCTCTATTCAACACAATTTTGAGCAGTAATTACCTGGAGTGAGCAACAAATCCATTTTTGTAACAAGAATAGTTAGATTAGACAAATTGGGGATATGTGTGTCAAGTCCAAAGTTGACCCTTTAGTCTGATTGGATTTGGAGTAGCCACCATTTCTTTTTTAGAAAATTATTACAGCTGGATCTCCAGTCACTTTGGGGTGGCATGGTGACACGGTGGGTTAGCACTGCTGCCTCACAGCGCCAGGGACCCGGGTTCAATTCTGGCGTCAGGTCACTGTATGTGTGGAATTTGCACATTCTCCCCGTGTCTGCGTGGGTTTCCTCCGGGTGCTCCGGTTTCCTCCCACACTCCAAAGATTTGTGGGTTAGGTTGCTTGGCTATGCTAAATTGCCCCATAGTATTAGGGGGGCAAACAGGGTAAATGTGGGGTTACAGGGATGGGTCCTGGGTGGGATTGTTGTTGATGCAGGTTCGATGGGCCGAATGGCCTCCTTCTGCACTGTAGGGATTCTATGGTGAAAGAAGCACAGGGAGTCAGCCATGCATGAGATGGAAAGGAAAAAACAGCAAAAAGAAATCTACTTTTGACCTCAGAGACAAACAATTCTAAATTAATTTTCAATGAGTTGCTGGCCTATAGGATATGCCTTGCCGTGATAATGTACTTTTGAAGTCGTACCCTTGCAGGTCGTCAATCGGCAGACAATATTTTGCAGGTTTAGGAAATGTTATGAAAATCCTAGATGAAGTAAACCTGATGTACCATCTCAGTTGCGTGGGCCAGCTGTCACTGAAATGAAAAATGTCCTGAATAAGTTTTCTTTACCACCTGTCTATTTCGGGAAATAGTAATGACATTTGCACTTGGCTTAACAAAGCCAGAGTCTGCCTGATTTCACTGCATACACTGTGTATTTATATTGCCCACATTAAAGAGTCCCAAATGTAAACTGCCTGTGTGAGCTGGAGCTTATAGACGAATAAGTGGTAAGCCAGCCAAAATTAATATTGTATTTCCTGTAATGTTTTCCATTGTGTCTATGAATGGTTCATATTGAATGCAAGGATGGACTCTTCTGTTTCTCCCACTCCCATTCATTACATCTGTCCTGATGTTTACAAAAGTTAATGCAATGCCTTACCTTGACATACGTGCTTTAACACTTAAGCTCCTACACAAACCTGAGTGAACACTTCAAATAAAGAGTTCTTTTGGCTAAAGAAATTTGTGGCAAGAGATTATCCTTGTCCTTGGTGTTGAGAGGAGGGGATTAATGGCCCTGAGGTATAGTTCAACATTGATAAAGAAAACACACTGTCAATGACACTGTGGATGATAGAATAGTGTTTGCAATTTACACCAATTTAGTTAGAAATCAAGGCATTTATTATAAGTATTCCTCTCGTGTACTTGATGAAGGCAAGTTGCCAACCTGCACCCAACTTAGGTGCACAGTATGATAACATCGCAAATGCTGTGACAACTGAGTGTATGCTCTAGTTTTGATTAAGAGCAGCTGATATTAATTGGGGAAAGATTAGGGCACTGAGTTTCCACCTGGAAGGGAAAAGTAGTCTCCACACTTGTTATACTGGGTTGATATGATTCAGACAAAGCGTACCTCAATGATCTGCTGGTGTACAACTGTGCCAGCCCAAAGATTGATGGCTCTTCATAGAATCATCGAATCCCTACATTGTAGAAGGAGACCATTCAGCCTATCAAGTCTACATTGACTGTCTGACAGAGCATCTTACCCAGGCCCACTCCCCGCTCCATCCCCATAAACACACGCATTTACCCTTCTAATCCCCCAAACCGACACATGGAATTTTCATAGAATCCCTCTTGTGGCTCCTTGATGTCCTACTATCCTTCTTGCTTCTGTGATTCCCCATGGCATGGTAGCATAGCAATTAACACGGCTGCCTCATAGTGCCAGGGACCTGGGTTCAATTCTGGCCTTGGGTGACTGTCTGTGTGGAGTTTGCACATTCTCCCCGTGTCTGCGTGGGTTTCCTCCAGGTGCTCCGGTTTCCTCCCACGCTCCAAAGATGTGCAGGTTAGGTTGATTGGCCATGCTACATTGCCCATTAATGTCCCAAGATGTGCAGATTAGGGGTTTAGCGGGGTAAATCTATAGGGTTACAGGATAGGACTTGAGTGGGATTGATGTCAGAAAGTCGATGCAAACTTGATGGGCCAATTGGCCTCCTTCTGCATTGTAGGAATTCTATAATTCTATGACATATGGCTCGAAGGGCTCTGAAGATCCATTTGCTGAACGTATTAAGTTTAAGTTTCTAAGTTTATTTATTCGTGTCACAAGTAGGCTTACATTAAGACTGCAATGAAGTCACTGTGAAAATCTCCTGGTCGCCACACTCCTGTGTGGTACGCTGAGGGAGAATTTAGCACGGCCAATGCACCTAACCAGCACGTCTTTTTGGACTGTGGGAGGAAACCGGAGCACCCAGAGGAAACTCACACAGACATGGGGAGAACGTACAAACTCCGCACAGACAGTGACCCAAGCCGGGAATTGAACCCGGGTCCCTGGCGCTATGAGGCAGCAGTGCTAACCACTGTGCCACCGTGCCTCACAGATGTGCAGCAGGTGCTGGAAATCTGAAATAAAAACAAAAACTGCTGGAAATACTCAGCAGTCTCTTTGAGAATATTAATGGCATATGAAGCAAACTACAACAAATTAGAAGATACTCTCAGGGCTGTATTCCAGGTCACTTCAAAAGTGGAACCTGAGCTTCAAGATGCCAGTAGTTTGCTGAATTCGAGTCCTGGTAAGGCATAACTCTGATTCTGCCACTCCTCTGCATCTTTGGTCAGATTTCTGACAGGTCCCCTGAGTGTCAGGGAGATCTCCAAGCAGCAAACCTTAAAACCGAAGGTGTAAGGAAAAGCCTAAGATCCTGTGATACAAAAGGAGGATTGAAAACTGTTGCAAGATAAAAGCACCATGACAACTGCCACGGAACGCGGGCACGATTTGCATATTACACTGCCGATTGTTGCTACCCAGCTACTCATTGAGTGAGTGGAAGTCAGTCCATGTATACCACTGGGTGTTGATGTGACACGTGAAGGCTCAGTCACTTATGCTCTATACCTGGGGGAAGCCCAAGATCCTGGCACAACCCAGAGCCCTGCCTTGCAGCTCCTCTGCCTCCATATAAGGAGATGAAAGAGTTTGCTTTGACAGAGACCACATCTGCGACCTGCTTCATTTAGGAATGTACTACAATTTAACTGTGTTGTTTACATTTCCTGGAATGATACATAGAAACTGAGGGCTACACCCATCGCGGGAGTCCAGGAAATAATGTAGTGTGTGACCTGGTGCGGTCTGCGCTTTGCCTCTGTAACAGGTGACACGGCTTTGTAACGAAAACAGAAAATGCTGGAAATACTCAGCAGGTCAGGCAGCATTTGTGTAAACAGAGACAGTTAATGTTTTAGATACGTGATCCTCCACCGGCAAGGATCTGATGAAAAGTCACAGACCTTGAAACATTAACTCTCGTTTCTTCGAAGAAACTGCTGAGTGTTTCCAGCAGTATTTTTTATTTCAGATTTCCAGCATTTGCTGCACATCTGTCGGCTCGGTGGCACAGTGGTTAGTACTTCTGCTTCACAGCGCCAGGGACCAGGTTTCGATTCCCGGCTTGGGTCACTGCCTGTGCGGAGTCTGCATGTTCTCCCCGTGTCTGCGTGGGTTTCCACCGGGTGTTCCAGTTTCCTCCCACAATCCGAAAGGCATTGCTCATGCTAAATTCTCCCTCAGTGTACTTGAACAGGCGCTGGAGTGTGGCAACTAGGGGGTTTTCACAGTAACTTCATTGCGGTGTTAATATAAGCCTGCACTGGCAACACTGATAAATAATCTCAAACACTTTATCATTTTGCTTTGTAATAACCTCCCTTGTCAAGCAGTGCCTTGGGATACTCTTCTCCTCCCTGAACAGTATGGTGCCCTTGTCCTGTGCAGAAAAAGGCCTCTTGAACCTGCCCCTGTTTGCTGTTTAAAGAATCCCTACAGTGCAGAAGGAGGCCATTTGGCCCATCGAGTCTGCACTGACCACAATCCCAGGCAGGCCCTATCCCCTTAAACCCATGCATTTACCTTAGCTAGTCCCCCTGTTATTCTCCCTGTAGCTGCAGGTTTCTCCGGTCTCACTTGCTGCTCTTCCTTCCTAACTCCTCCAGCCATACAAGCAGGCCAAGCATCGCCATGGAGCCACAGGAAGTTAATGCACAAACCCCTGAATGGAAACTAGCCCATCTCAAAAAGCATATTTGTCACAACTCTTGCAGCCAGCCACAGCAGCCATAAATAGACATAAAAACCACTGGCTGCTTAAAACGACTAATTAGATAATTACCTAACAGCAGCTGAGCAACTCTTTAAATAATACTCATATTGTGTCCCTCGTGACGATTCCTGCCCAAGGTTTGGAAGTGATTTTTAGAATCATCATATCGAACAATCAGGGAGTTATAACTTGCAAAACGGTCCTGAAAAAGTTGCAAGGTCCATTTTTGCAAATACTAATTAGGTGTTCATCCTCCCCCACCCTGGTTTTAGACAGAAAGCTCTGGGTGACTAAACTAGACCTGCCTCAGGAGGTGTCAGCTACGGTTATACCAGGCATCAGATATCGGAGATCCTTATTTGAAATTCTGGAGCCAGGCGCAGAGCTTATCAGCTTTCATTTACCAATGGGTTGTAAATCCCCGTGAATCACACTGCACACTTACTGAGAAACATAAACAGGTGAGTGGGTCTCGCTTCTCCTGCGTAGCCAGAGATTCCAAAATTTGGGATCTCTTGTCATGAAAAGATCAATTGCATTTTCAGCTGGGATGCAGCAAACATGATTTTCATTTGAAATAAGAACAACAAACCATGGAAAAACTCAGCAGGTCAGACAGCATCTGTGAAGAGAGAAACAGAGTTAACATTTCGAGTCCAAATGACTCTTCAGAATTTCATTTGTGTGGTTTATTTACAAAATTAATTTCTCACTCTCTTTCAGTCTCACTGCCCCATGTCCTATTCCTGGCTAAAAGGATGTGAAGGGTGTTCTGATATGCCTTGAAGGGATAGCAACATGACATCACAAGAAGAGAAGTGTGTTATGTGACCACGTCTTAGTTTCGATTTTGCTTTGGGTAGAACACCCATATACAGATCTAGGCTGGGATTCTCCCCAAAAGAACGAAGTGTCCAATGGGTGGGAAGACAGGAGAATTTCCCGCCTGTTTTTTGGGCGTACTTCTCTGAATGAATCTCCAACACTCTGAGCTTCAGACAGCATTCTCTATGCCCCCCCCCCCCATGCCCACCCTGTTACCCCCGATCGTCGGCCTCCACCTCCTTATTGCTGGCCTTCTCCTCCCGATTACTGGCCTCCCGAACCCCCACTCCCCAATTGCCAGTCTTTCTGACCCACCCCTCCAATTGTTGGCCTACCAGAACCACCCCCCCCCCCCCCCCCCCCCCCACTTCCGGGCCAGCTCCAATCGCCCCTCACTCCCTCCCCCACCGATCCAGCTTGCAGAGCGGCAGAGGGTTCCCCCTTCCCCCACCACCACCGATCACTCCCCAGTAGGTCCCGCATCCCCACTAAGTCTCGCAACCCTCTGGCCCCACCTGCTTGGCAATGCCCGGTACCGGGTGGGCAGTAGCAGCGTGTCCGGTGGACAGTGCTAGTGTTCTCCTTGTACAGTGCCAGGCTGGCACTGCCCAAGGGGCACCCCACCTTGCCGTCGACCTCCTAGGGGGTCCTCAATGGCCTCTGTCCCCACCAGCAGGGTGAGTATGCCTGTTCCCCGTTGCTGGGCGCCGATTACTGGCGTGAAGCTGATTACGCTAAAAAAAAGGGCCTCGGAGACACGCGATCGGCTGGACACCAGTCTAGAGTGCTGCTAAAGTGGGCTGATGTTCCCAGCACACTGTGCTGCTTAAGCAGCATAACGGGCTGGGAGAATCCTAGCACTGATGTCTGCAAGTTTTATATTGACGTACAACTGTTCTCATGTGCCTTAATAGTCTTAATAAGTGAACCCACAACATATTTATCCAATTCATTCTGAATAATTGGAGCCTAAAATCATTATAATAATATGACAAATGGGACCGGTTCTCATTATATCGCCAATGATATTTATAAGTCAGTCACTAAAAGATGCAGGTGACTGGCTGAGAGTTGGGGATACCCCATTATGAAAAATATCTGATTGCTCAGTCGCTACCCTTCCCATTTACCCTCTTATCACCCCTTACTAACAATACACCCCCATTCCAAGCCCCTCTCAGTCAAATCTTGTGTTGCTTAGTCAAGACCTGTGACTTTCAAACCAAGCATTGCAAATTTGCTACTCTGTCGGAGACAATTTTGATATCACCGTGTTATGTGATATTATGTGTGCCAGTCTTGGGAGGCCACTGCATTACCAGTGCCAATCTTAAAACTCATGTGTTTCCTGTCTTTTTTTTGCATAAGTGATCATTTTTCGATTTTCTTTCCTGAAGGTGCTGACACCCACTGGGGATGGGAGTGGGGGGGTGCGGGGAGGGGGTGGTGGTTGGGCGCAACTCCACAGGCACAGGGCATCTGCCAATACCTCATCCAAATGACTATTTTTCATCTGTGAGGCAGTTGTGATTGTGTCAAGATGGTTGACTACAAAGAGGTCAGGTGGGGAGGGACCGCTTTTCTACCGAACCTCATCTCTGCAATGAAAATACTCACTTCCAGCAGTTTAAGGATCCTGATGGCATTGCCCCCACCACCTCAGCGAATGTTCTGAGGATCCGGGTTCGAATCCCACCCTGGCAGATGGTGGAATTTGAATTCAGCAAAAAATATCAGGAATCAAGAATCTACTGTTGACTGTGAAGCCATTGTCAACTGTTGGAACAACCCATCTGGTTTACCACTGTCCTTTAGGGAAGAAAATCTGCCGTCCTTACCTGGCCTGGCCTACATGTGACTCCAGATCCACAACAATGTAGATGACTTTCAACTGCCCTCTGAACAAGGGCAACTCAGGATGGGCAATAAATGCTGGCCAGCCAGTGACGCTCATGTTACATGAGTAAATTTTTAAAAATGAATGAATTTTTTAAAAACCCCACCAGCCAAAGTGAACCAAAAACTGAACCGAACCCTGATGGCATACTGCCTATAGCTAACGGTGGCATTCCCAAAAAGTAAAAGTTCCATACTCCAATTAATCATTTTCAATAGGCTCTTGTGTGGATGTAGAAAGGTGCCTATTTATCCCATTTTGTAACAATCTGTCTTATCTGCAATGCACACAGTTTAACAAAGGCTCCCTTGGGGCTGTTGTTGCCAGTACACAATGGTGACGATCAATGAGGAGAAATTTGCTGCAGGGTTTGCGCTTTTTATGTTTCCGTCTTGCGTTCAGTTTAGTGATAACTGCCAAGACCACATTGTTCCAGATAAACTGTCCAGCTGCCCAACGTGTTTTATGAGCTGGATCAAGCAATTCAATTTACAATACGGTATAGATACTGCAATGCAAAGTTTGGTGAAAAAAAAATCACCATGAAATCGTATCAAAACTCATTTTATATATAGAGAGATAAGCTGATTTTGCAAATGCATGATTCCGACGTGGCGCCTCATCATACTTGTAATTTGTGGAATCCTAAATGTGCATGCTTCAACCTTCAACTAAATAGCACACTATCCTAAAAATAACATTGCAGTGTACAATATATTGCATATTGTTACCCAAACTCCAGTGTAAATAGAGAGGAGAATATGGGAGAAAGGAGGAGATTAATGTAGGACACTTAGCCAAGGGAAGGTAGGACAACGTGGTCTGTGTAGGACAACGTGATCGGCACAGGCTTGGTGGGTCTGTTCCTGTTCTGTACTGTTCTTTGTTCTTTGGAATAAGTCAGCGCATTTTTTAATTATCAATCATTGGAAAGGTACAGCTTGTGGGGAGATCTGAATAAAGATTAGATCAGTTAAGAGAATTTGACGGGATATTAAATAGCCAATGATTTATCTTGTGCTTTTATTGGGTTCTGTATTAATGCTATGTGTTTCTCTAGCCATAATTGTTCATCAAAGTCGCATGAAAGGAAACCAATCATTTATTTAACTTGCTTTGCTCAAATAATAATTGCAGCAATCTTAATTGTCAACCGCTCATTGCATGGACTAAAGTATCACAAAGAATTAACTTCAATGAAGAAAAATGAGTAATCTCTTGAACCTTGACTCTTTAACATTGAATGTGTTCAATTAAAATAATAAATTCCCCAGGGAAGCAGCTCACAGAGCTATACATACACAAAGCAGGGCTATACTATTTATAACCCATTGGGATAATATTTTTCTCGAGTGGTCATGAGATACAATGACAATGGATAAATGTGATGTGGAGATGCCGGCGTTGGACTGGGGTGAACACAGTAAGAAGTCTCACAACACCAGGTTAAAGTCCAACAGGTTTATTTGGTAGCAAATACCATAAGCTTTCGGAGCACTGCTCCTTCGTCAGATGGAGTGGAAATGTGCTCTCAAACAGTACACAGAGACACAAAAAATCAAGTTATAGAATGCTGATTAGAATGCGAATCCCTACAACCAGCCAGGTCTTAAAGGTACAGACAATGTGGGTGGAGGGAGCATTAAACACAGGTTAAAGAGATGTGTATTGTCTCCAGGCAGAACAGCTAGTGAGATTCTGCAAGTCCAGGGGGAAAGCTGTGGGGGTTACTGATAATGTGACATAAATCCAACATCCCGGTTTAGGCCGTCCTCATGTGTGCAGAACTTGGCTATCAGTTTCTGCTCAGCGACTCTACACTATCGTGTGTCGTGAAGGCGGCCTTGGAGAACGCTTACCTGAAGATCCAAGGCTGAATGCCCGTGACTGCTGAAGTGCTCCCCCACAGGAAGAGAACAGTCTTGCCTGGTGATTGTCGAGCGGTGTTCATTCATCCATTGTCGTAGCGTCTGCATGGTTTCCCCAATGTACCATGCCTCGGGACATCCTTTCCTGCAGCGTATCAGGTAGTCAACGTTGGCCGAGTTGCAAGAATAGGTACCGTGTACCTGGTAGATGGTGTTCTCACGTGAGATGATGGCATCCGTGTCGATGATCCAGCACGTCTTGCAGAGGTTGCTGTGGCAGGGTTGTGTGGTGTCGTGGTCACTGTTCTCCTGAAGGCTGGGTAGTTTGCTGCGGACAATGGTCTGTTTGAGGTTGCGTGGTTGTTTGAAGGCAAGAAATGGGGGTGTGGGAATGGCCTTGGCGAGATGTTCGTCTTCATCAATGACATGTTGAAGGCTCCGGAGGAGATGCCGTAGCTTCTCCGCTCCGGGGAAGTACTGGACGACGAAGAGTACTCTGTCCACCGTGTCCCGTGTTTGTCTTCTGAGGAGGTCGGTGCGGTTTTTCGCTGTGGCGCGTCGGAACTGTTGATCAATGAGTCGAGTGCCATATCCAGTTCTTATGAGGGCATCTTTCAGCGTCTGTAGGTGTCTGTTGCGATCCTCCTCATCCAAGCAGATCCTGTGTATTCGGAGGGCTTGTCCGTAGGGGATGGCTTCTTTAACGTGTTTAGGGTGGAAGCTGGAGAAGTGGAGCATCATGAGGTTATCCGTGGGCTTGCGGTACAGTGAGGTGCTGAGGTGACCGTCCTTAATGGAGATGCGTGTGTCCAAGAATGCAACCGATTCCAGAGAGTAGTCCATGGTGAGTCTGATGATGGGATGGAACTTGTTGATGTCATCATATAGTTGTTTCAGTGATTGCGGCCGCTGCCCTCGACTTGACATGTATGCCCAAGCCATCAGGAGGTGCATCAACACCAAATTCATCAGCCGCACTCACAAGACAGCACCGAACATCACCCAAGCACAACGCAACGCCATCCACGCTCTCAAGACCAACCGCAACATTGTCATCAAACCAGCAGACAAAGGAGGGGCCATCGTCATACTGAACAGAACGGATTACTGCAAAGAAGTGTACCGACAGCTGAACAACGAGGAACACTACAGACAGTTACCCACAGATCCGACCAAAGAACACACCCGTCAACTCAACACTCTGATCAAAACCTTTGATCCGGACATTCAAAACACCCTCCGTGCTCTCATCCCACGTACTCCACGCGTTGGAGATCTCTACTGCCTCCCAAAGATGCACAAGGCAAACACACCCGGCCGTCCCATTGTTTCAGGCAATGGAACCCTGTGCGAGAACCTCTCCGGCTATGTCGAGGGCATCTTGAAACCCATTGTACAAAGAACACCCAGCTTTTGTCATGACACTACGGACTTCCTCCAGAAACTCAGCGCACATGGAGCAGTTGAACCAGGAGCACTCCTCGTCACAATGGATGTCTCGGCACTCTACACCAGCATCCTCCACGATGATGGCATTGCTGCAACGGCCTCAGTACTCAATGCCGTCAACTGCCAGTTTCCAGATGCAATTTTACAATTCATCCGCTTCATCCTGGACCACAATGTCTTCACCTTCAACAACCAGTTCTTCATCCAGACACACGGAACAGCCATGGGGACCAAATTCGCACCTCAATATGCCAACATCTTCATGCACAGGTTCGAACAAGACTTCTTCACCGCACAGGACCTACAACCAATGCTATACACGAGTTACATCGATGATATTTTCTTCCTTTGGAGTCATGGTGAGCAACCACTGAAACAACGATATGATGACATCAACAAGTTCCACCCCACCATCAGACTCACCATGGACTACTCTCTGGAATCGGTTGCATTCTTGGACACACGCATCTCCATTAAGGACGGTCACTTCAGCACCTCACTGTACCGCAAGCCCACGGATAACCTCATGATGCTCCACTTCTCCAGCTTCCACCCTAAACATGTTAAAGAAGCCATCCCCTATGGACAAGCCCTCCGAATACACAGGATCTGCTCGGATGAGGAGGATCGCAACGGACATCTCCAGACGCTGAAAGATGCCCTCATAAGAACAGGATTTGGCGCTCGACTCATTGATCAACAGTTCCGCGCGCCACAGCGAAAAACCGCACCGACCTCCTCAGAAGACAAACACGGGACATGGTGGACAGAGTACCCTTCGTCGTCCAGTACTTCCCCGGAACGGAGAAGCTACGGCATCTCCTCCAGAGCCTTCAACATGTCATTGATGAAGACGAACATCTCGCCAAGGCCATCCCCACACCCCCACTTCTTGCCTTCAAACAACCGCGCAACCTCTAACAGACCATTGTCCGCAGCAAACTACCCAGCCTTCAGGAGAACAGTGACCACGACACCACACAACCCTGTCACAGCAACCTCTGCAAGACGTGCTGGATCATTGACACGGATGCCATCATCTCACGTGAGAACACCATCTACTAGGTACACGGTACCTATTCTTGCAACTCGGCCAATGTTGTCTACCTGATACGCTGCAGGAAAGGATGTCCCGAGGCATGGTACATTGGGGAAACCATGCAGACGCTACGACAACGGATGAATGAACACCACTCGACAATCACCAGGCAAGACTGTTCTCTTCCTGGGGGGGAGCACTTCAGCAGTCACGGGCATTCAGCCTTGGATCTTCAGGTAAGCGTTTTCCAAGGCGGCCTTCATGACACACGATAGTGTAGAGTCGCTGAGCAGAAACTGATAGCCAAGTTCCGCACACATGAGGACGGCCTAAACCAGGATGTTGGATTTATGTCACATTATCAGTAACCCCCACAGCTTTCCCCCTGGACTTGCAGAATCTCACTAGCTGTTCTGCCTGGAGACAATACACATCTCTTTAACCTGTGTTTAATGCTCCCTCCACCCACATTGTCTGTACCTTTAAGACCTGGCTGGCTGAAGGGATTCACATTCTAATGAGTATTCTGTAACTTGATTTTTTGTGTCTCTGTGCACTGTTTGAGAGCACATTTCCACTCCATCTGACGAAGGAGCAGTGCTCCGAAAGCTTATGGTATTTGCTACCGAATAAACCTGTTGGACTTTAACCTGGTGTTGTGAGACTTCTTACCATGGATAAATGTGTCATGTTTGTGGTGGTGAGCATTACAATCCACAGAATAACATTTCTGTTTATATGGTACCTTTAACATAATGAAACACTCAAAGTGCTGCACTGGAGCATTACACAAAACAAAATGTAACACTCAGCCACAGTAGGTGACATTGGGTTGGATGACCAAATGCTTGGGGAAGGTAGGCACTACGGAGTGAGTTAAAGGAGTAAAATGAGATAGAGATAAAAATAAGTTTAGGGAGGGTATTCCAGAAGCTAGAGTCGAGGCAACTGAAGGTGCAATCACCAATAGGACAAATTTTGGTGGGGCTGGAGAGACTGGCGGAGTTAGAGAGGGGCAAGGCCTTGGAGAGGTTTGAAAACAAGGATGAGAAATTTTACAATCAAAATCCTGCTTCACCGAGAACAAATTGATCTGCGAGCATAGGCTTGATCGGAGAATGGGAGTTGGCACGAGTTAAGACACGGGCACCAGAGTTTTGGATTGCTGTACCAAGGGTGGAATGTTGGAGACCAGCAAGGAGTGTGTTGGAGTCGAGTCCAGAGGTAACAAAGGCATGAATGAGGATTTCAGCAGCCGATGAGTTGAGGCAGGGGGTGAAGTTACGGAGGTGGAATTAGGCAGTCTTAATCAAGGCATGAATGTGAGGTCAAAAGCTTATCTTGGGGTCAAATCTGACACCTTGGGTGAGATTCTCTGACATCCCCTCAGCATTTTTCTCAGTGGTGGGAGGTGGCGTGCTGTTCGCTGGCGGTAGGATTTCCTGGTACTGCCGCTGTCAATGGCAATTCCCATTGAAGCCACGCCACATGGCCAGGAAAACCCAAGGCAGGGTGTGCTGCCGGTGGGACCAACGAATCATGAATGCCCAGAGAATTCTGACCCAAGGTTCCAAGTAGGCTGATGTAATCTCAGATTGTTGACCATAAGAGAGTTACTGGGCGGCACGGTAGCACAGTGGTTAGCACTGCTGCTTCACAGCGCCAGGGACCTGGGTTCGATTCCCGGCTTGGGTCACTGTCTGTGTGGAGTTTGCACATTCTCCTCGTGTCTGCATGGGTTTCCTCCGGGCGCTCCGGTTTCCTCCCACTGTCCAAAGATGTGCGGGTTAGGTTGTTTGGCCATGCTAAAATTGCCCCTTAGTGTCCTGAGATGCGTAGGTTAGAGGGATTAACGGGGTAAATATGTAGGGATATGGCGGTAAAGTCTGGGTGGGATTGTGGTCGGTGCAGACTCGATGGTCCAAATGGCCTCTTTCTGTACTGTAGGGTTTCTTTTTTTCTTTCTAATAGCTAGGCAATAGAGTTTAGATATGGGTCAGCATTTTTCTCGGGGGTGGGAAGTGGCGTGCTGTTCTCTGGCAATGGGATTTTCCCCAATATTGGAGGTGATTGGAGATAATTCCTGTTCATCTACTACTGGATGTCAGATAATTTAGCAGTAGCGGACAATCCAAGAGAGGTAGAGATTTGGATGCCATTGATGCACATGTGAAAAGTAACATGGAGTGGAATTTTCCCATTCCGCCCACCACGGGATTCGTAAGGGGTGGCACAGCACCATGCAAAGGTCCATTGACCTCAGGCAGGATTTTCCTATTTTGGGGCGATCCTGCCCATTGTGGTTTCGGATTACATTTTCAAGGGGGAGCATGTAGACGAGAAATGGAAGGGGACCAAGGGATAGATCTTTGGGGTCCCCAGAGGTAACAGGGCAGGAGTAGCAAGAGAAGCCATTGCAAGTTACATCTTGTCTACAATTAGATAAAAAAAAGAATGGAACCAGGTGAGTTGTCAGATGTACTTTTGTTAGGATCCCAGCTGATGTTACTACTGGACAGTTAGATCTCAGAGCGGAAACCTGGCTCCACTGATTGTAACTTTTTATCTTTTGTTTAGAGACATGGATGAACAGAGTCACAGGCCTGTCAGTTAACTTTTAACAAAAGAATAAAACGTGTTAAACAAGAAAAAAAATTATAATACACTACTCCTTCACCCCAGCTATAACTTTGTCGATCTGTGGTTAACACAAGTTACAGAATGTATCTTCTACTCCAATGTTCTCATTAAGTACACAGACCCTGTAAACCAATAAGCAAAACGTGATCAGACGCACTGAAACCAAGTGAAAGATGCCACTGAATACAACTGCTGTTGATTTCTCATCAATCAAAGAAGCAAAGATTAGTATAGCACAGGAACAGGCCCTTCGGCCCACCAAGCCTGTGCCAATGCTTGATGCCTTTCTAAACTGAAGACCTTTTGCCTCTATGGAGTCCATATCCCTCTGTTCTCTGCCTATTCATTTATCTGTCAAGATGCCTCTTAAACATTGCTATTGTAGCTACTTCTACCACATCCTCTAGCAGCGCATTCCAGGCACTCACCACCCTTTGGGTAAAAAACCTGCCTCTCGCATCTCCTTTAAACTTACCCCCCTTTTACCTTAAATCTATGTCCCCGAGTAATTGACATTTTTACGCTGGGAAATTTCCACCCTATCCATTCTATCCATGCCTCTCATAATTTTGTAAACTTCTATCAGGTCACCCCCTCAGCTTCTGATGTTCAACTGAAAAATCAAGTTTGTCCAATATTTCCTCATAGCTAATACCCTCCACACCAAGCAACATCCTGGTTGATAAGAAACAGCTCAGTTTTTAAAAAAAACTGTAATTATCTTTATGTCATAAAACCCTAATTACAATGTAGGCAAAGTTTAAAGTGAAACTAAAACCTATAGATATGCAGGCACCTGTGTTTAATATGAAGAAAATATAAAGTTTTAACCCTTTCTGAGCACACAAATACAGATACACAAATGAAGCTTATAATAATACACACAAAATATAAATCACTGCAACTATCTCTATTTCTAGCCAGATCAACAACGCCCCAGTTAGTTTTACCTTCTTAGGACTTGGGAGATGAAAATGGAACTGAGATTTCTTTTTTTTTTCCTGATCATTTTACAATGATTCGCTGGGCGTGAGTGTTTCACATTCATCTGTTTTGGCCTCCTATAGCCCTTTAGCCAACTGAAACTGTCACAAATCCTGGTTTGTGTGTGAAGGAAGTCTGTTTAACCAAAGTACAAGAAAGCTATCACTTACTGTTGAACCTGACTGAACTATACCACACCCAGAGAGCAAGATAATGAGAGAATAAGTTCTGTTCAAATTTGACACATCTCACGTTGTATGCATTGTATTGTTGTTTCTATATTTAAAATAGTTCATTTCTATATTTACCTCATGAAACCATCCTTAATATAAATAGACAGTTTTACAAGCTGAAATTTAACACTGCCAACACATTTTGCCTCGGAATCTGATATCCAATTAGCCTGGATGGGATTATTGAAGAGTTAAAGAGAGTTGTGTATTGTGTGTGACAGACATCTCCTCATCTGAAAACTCTCCCCATTGCAACCTTTAGACCATAAGACCATAAGATAGGAGCAAAATTAGGCCATTCGGTCAATCGAGTCTGTTCCGCCATTCAATCATGGCTGATATGATTCTCATAATTCTTTTTCTTTCTCTGTTTAATTTACTTACCATAATGGTCAGTACAGTAAAACACCCTCGCTTGTCCCTTCAAAGCTCCAGAATGATATTTGAAATGCTCCTCTATCCTTATGCCTCTTTCCCGCACCTGCTCCACCAACCCCAACCAACCATCGGAGAATCATAGAATCCCTACAGTGCAGAAGAAGGCCATTTAGCTCATTAAGTCTTTGCTGATTCTCTGACAGAGCATCTTACTCAGGCCAACCCACCGCCCCATCCCCGTAACCCCACATATTTACCCTGCTAATCCCTCTAATCCACACATATTTGGACACTAAGGAACAATTTTAGCATGGCCAATCCACCTAACCTGCACATCTTTAGACTGTGGGAGGAAACTGGAGCACCCAGAGGAAACCCAGGCAGACACAGGGAGAACGTGCAAACTCCACTCAATCACCCAAGGCCGGAATTGAACCTGGGACCCTAGCGCTGTGAGACAAAGGTGAGTAGCTGTGCCACCATACCACCAGACATTTGCACTCATTCTTTGTTGGGGCTTTAAAGCTATGGGACCCCATAACTACCTCTTCCTCCCATTCCTTCTAAAATCCTCAGATTGGAAATCCTAGACTTGGTGTCATCTAATATCTATGACACCACCGTGCCACCCCATCTAATATTGGGTGGCACGGTGGCACAATGTTTAGTACTGCTGCCTCACAGTGCCAGGGACCCAGGTTCAATTCCAGCCATGGGTGACTGTGTGTGGAGTCTGCATGTTCTCCCCGTGTCTGTGTGGGTTTCCTCCAGGTGCTCCGATTTCCTCCCGCAGTCGAAAGATGTGCAGCTTAGGTTGAATGGCCATGCTAAATTGATCCTTATTGTCAGCTGGATTAGCAGGGTAAATAAGTGGGGTTACGGGGTTTGGGCCTCGGTAGAATTGTTGTTGATGTAGGTTCGATGGGCTGAATGGCCTTCTTCCACACTGTAAGAATTCCAAGGCTGGAATTTTACCATCCCGCCTGCCATAGGATTCGAAGCCGGCGAGGGGTGGACCATGGAAAGGTTCATTGACCTCGGGTGGGATTTTATGGTTTCGGGATGAGCAAAGCCGTAAAATTATAATCACAGAACTGATTCTATTATCCTGAAACTCTTTTCAACTTTGTTGGGAGTCCTGCACATTCGTCTTTTACCTTAGTTAGGGACAGTACAGTGGCACAGTGGTTAGCACTGCTGCCTCACAGCGCCGGGGACCTGGGTTCAATCCCCGGCTTGGGTCACTGTGCGGAGTCTGCATGTTCTCCCCGTATCTGCGTGGGATTCCTCTGGGCCCTCTGATTTCCTCCCACAGTTCGAAAGATATGCTGGTTAGGTGCATTGGCCATGCTAAATTCCCCCTCAGTGTGCCCGAACAGGTGCCGAGTGTGGCGACAAGGGGGTTTTCGCAGTAACTTCGCTGCAGTGTTAATGTGCGCCTACTTGTGACACTAATAAATAAACTTATTTAGAAAATCTGGAAAGCTTCTACTTGCATTCAATCCAATTTTCATTGCAATCTCATTTGGAATTTGTCCAATGCTTATCAATCTGATGCTAATTTACACACTGCTCAGCACGTACCAAATTGTTGCAAGAAAACCTTGCAACTGTCTGTTGGTTTTACTGCAAAATATTCATTAAAAGCTGGGCTGCCGATTATCTTCCCACAAGAGATTTGAAGATTCAGCTATTCTCTCCAACCTGAGCACTAACCTAAAGCGACCTTAGAGATAAATTTGTTTGTGGTTAAATTTTAATGACTTCAAAGTAAAGTAAATATATCCTGCTCTTCTAAACAGTAAGCTGTTGAGTTTTAATTCGGGCGTTAGCAGAGAAGGCTGCAGAAAGTGCAAGCTTCATCTGCTGTTTAGCATTGCTGAAGGGTACAAAAAAATGTTTGTGTCAATGACATGATAAAAGAGGAGGAATTGAACAGATTTTTGTCAACTTTTTAGCTGCAGGATTCAGGCAGAGTTTTTTTTTAATCAATCTTTTAAAAAATTGGTATGACCTCTCAGGGCTTGGAATGATGGCCCAGTCTTCGGTATTAAATCCATGAGAAAGTAGGAAAGGTGCGGCTAAAATGTGTGATTTTTCAACAGTGTTAACTACAAACAACTACGCTAGCTGTAAGGAAAGGGTAAAGAGGGTGCATTCGCACAAAAATAATATTGGACCTGAATTTCCTCGGAGTGGCAATCGGCGACGGATTGTCACCTCACTCCCAGTTTCTCACCCAAAATATCCTGTCTTGCCCAAGCCTTTGACTCAGGCTGAAAAATGCAGTGAGTCTCTGGGGCCTAGCATCGTGTGCACATCTGTTGAAGGGGAGGAAGCCATGCCTCCAAACTCACAGTGTGGGGAGGGCTTTGGGGGAGTTGGGGTTGGTGTGGTCAGGTCTTGGGCAGGGGGTGGGGGTCAGGGGTTGGTATGGTCAGACTGTGGGGAGGGGGGGATGGGGATGGGGGGTGGGGGTAGCCATGGGGGGTGGTGGGTGTAGTGAGCCTTAGTGGAGTGGGGGGGGGGGGTGTCAGACATCAGGGGGATGGTGGTCAGGCCGTGAGTAGGGAGAGGGTGGGGCAAGTGTGGTTAGGGGTGAGAATGAACCTAGCAGGGTGGCAGTGAAGGGGTGGTCGTAAAGCGTCCCCATGGGACTAGGGGAAATCCAATAGGTTGGGGAGTTCCTGTCAGGGCTGCAGTCACTTGGAGGTAGGGGTTCTGTGGAGAGGATAGGATTAGTCCTCTGGAGGTTTAGGGGTGTGGGGCATCCTGGGACAGTCGGTGTGGGTCTGTGCAAACTCATCCAGAGCTTAGAAGGGGTTTTAATTTTTCTAACTTTTTCTGGGCTTTTGGAAACATCTGAAGCTTGTGATTTAAATTGTAGTTTTCAGATGGGACAAAGTACAGGGCAATTACCCAGGGACAGTTTGCACTTCTAGGCAATTGCTGTGCAAATCTTACCTGGAAACGTCTAATGGGGATTCCCCAGCACATCTGGGTTACCCCCCCCAATACAATGCCACGGAGCTCTGACATTACAGCCCAATAGTTTTAATTAAACATCTTAAAGAAACCACTGGTGGAAAATTTCACAGAAGACTTCATCGCCTCAAAAACTACATCTGATATCAGAATTGGAAGGCAGAAAGAAACATGGCTATTGTTTCAAAACACAGTCCAATTGACCAGAGTTTCATACTTCTGAATTGGCCAGCCTGTAATTTCCCAACCAGTAAAGTAAATGGATGGAAAATTGCAGAGTGTTGATTGCAGAAAAAGGGAAGACCAGCCAGGAATTGTATGCGGATTCCAATGAATACAACATTAGGTTTAAGTTTAAGTTTATTTATTAGTGTCACAAGTAGGCTTATATTAAAACTGTAATGAAGTTATTGTGAAAATCCCCTAGTCCCTTTTTTAAGGTAAGGATAGATAAGTTTTTGAACAGTAAAGGAATGAAGGGTTATGGTAAGTGGAGCTGAGTTCACGAAGAGATCAGCCATGATCTTATTGAATGGCAGACCAGGCTCAAAGGGCCAGATGGCCTACTCCTGCTCCTAATTCTTATGTTCTAGTCACCACGCTCCGGCGCCTGTTCGGGTACAATAACGGAGAATTTAGTATGGCCAATGCACCTAACCAGCACGTCTTTTGGACTGTGGGAAGAAACCAGAGAATCTGGAGGAAACCCGCGCAGACACGGGAAGAATGTGCAGACTCCGTACAGACAGTGACCCAAGCCTGGAATCGAACCTGCGTCCCTGGCACTGTGAGGCAGCAGCACCGACCGTTGTGCCACTGTGCCAGCCTACGCTCCGATCCCAAACTTCCATGGCCTCTCCAGCACTCTCTCACTCTAAGTGTGGTGTGGGTAGTGTGGATGACTCAGGAAACAGGCTAGGAAGCAAATTCGTCTGGTCCTGAAAGTTCATTAACAATTTGGTTCAGGCGGAACTTCTGCCCTCTCTTAATCAGAAGGTCAAGCCACACAAGAGGCAACGTGCAGAGCAGGAATTTCTGAAGGAAAAAGAACCTGGGCAAGTTCTTGACATTTGAGATAGATACATGTTCACATTTTCACCAGCTAATGTAACATAACTTTGATGAACAATTTCTGTACTATTGAGAATTACTCATCCTGAAAGATAATCAGTTTCTGTCTTGGGCGCTTATCTACACAGCCTTTGATATATCAGGTCAGAGATGTGTGAAAACAATTTTGAGCAGTTTACAGGCAGTAGTGCTGCATTTCCTGTATTGGTGCACTCAACAACAACTGAACATGAAAGATATGCAGAAGATAAATATATATGCCTGATCTTCCTCTCTGTCACACACTCAGGTTTCAGGTCATAACCCCGTATTAAAATTTTAATGCAAACCTACATTACTATGGAGCAAAATATGGTGGGACATTCAGTTATTCATGGAACTGCGACAAGAGTCATCGTGGGACTTTGCTCATGGGGTATGAGTAAGGAATTTCTGACCAATGTTGAATGTGCTCTCTAAGGGATTTGAGAGGATGTGGCTTTTCAAGCACTCTGTTTTCTGGTCTACTCCAGTGCCAGTCTCTGTGGGTCAGTACTCAAGGACTTCAGTTTGAAATTATTGAGCACTGACTCACAACTTGCAGCATCATGTCTGCTCACTGTCTATGAAAACTACTGATCCTAAACTGGTGAATATTTCAGCAGACAATGATGGGTAGCACGACGGCACAGTGGTTAGCACTGCTGCCTCACAGCACAAGGGACTCGGGTTCAATTCCAGCCTTGGGTGATTGTCTGTGTGGAGTTTGCATGTTCTCCCGGTGTCTGCATGGGTTTCCTCCGGGTGCTCCAGTTTCCTCCCACAGTCCAAAGGTGTGCAGGTTCGGTGCCAAATTCTCTCTCAGTGTACCCAAACAGGCGCCGGAGTGTGGTGACTTGGGGATTTTCACAGTAACTTTATTGCAATGTTAATGTAAGTCTACTTGTAGCATTAATAAATAAACTTTAAAAAAAAGATTGTGCTGAAATAGGCGTAATGAAGTTCATCTCGGTATCAAAAGTTAGGAAAACAAAGATAGTTTTAAGGGATTTATATTTGTATTGGTAAATGTTAGAAATAAGGTGTAATTTTAAGTGGGTTTAATTTAATATCTAAATGCCTGGAAGGATAAAACCTAGAGTTAGAATCATAGAATCCATGTAAATGCTAAAGGACCCATCGAGACTGCACCAACAACAATCCTACCCAGGTCTCATCCCTGTACGCCCCCTTATTTACCTCACTAATCCCCCTAACCAACACATCCTGGGACACTAAGGGACAATTTAGCATGGCCATCCACCTAAGCTGCACATCTTTGGACTGTGGGAGGAAACTGGAGCCCCCGGAGGAAATCCATGCAGACACGGGGAGAACATACAAACTCCACACAGTCACTTGAGGTTGGATTGAACCTGAGTCCCTGGTGCTGTGAAGCAGCAGTGCTAACCACTTTGCCACCATACCATCCTTCATGCTGGATTATGCTGGACAAAGGTGTTTGTAAGTGAACAGATACATATCAATAGTAGCCACTATTCATCAATATGAAACGCTTCTAAAAGCAAATTACTGCGGATGCTGGAATCTGACACAAAAACAGAAAATGTTGGAAAATCTCAGGTCTGACAGCATCTGTGGAGAGAGAATAAAGCCAACGTTTCAAGTCTGGATGACCCTTCATCGGTGCTCTTTTGTTTGAAACACTTTTAAGATATTCTGATAACCTGAATTGGAAACTGTGTAAATGGAAGGATCGTTATTTCTATTTCTATGAACGGCATGCTGGCACAGTGGTTAGCACTGCTGCCTCACAGCGCCATGGACTCGGGTTCGATTCCTGGCTTGGGTGACTGTCTGTGTGGAGTCTCCATGTCTGCGTGGGTTTCCTCCGGGTGCTCTGCTTTCATCCCACAGTCTGAAAGACGTGCTGGTTAGGTGCATTGGCCATGCTAAATTCTCCCTCAGTGTACCCTCAGGCGCTGGAGTGTGGCGACTAGGGGATTTTCACAGCAACTTCATTGCAGTGTTAATGTAAGCCTACTTGTGACAAGTAAATAAATTGATTAAGGAAAATAGCCTGAATTGCTACCTTAATTTGAAAACTACAGAAAAACAAAGACAGTAGCTTAATCTTAATGCATCTTGCATTTTATGAAAACACTTCTAAAGCAAGCAGAGTAACCAATTCCAATTTACCCAACTGCAGTGCACATACTTGGAAGAAGTCCAGACCTGAGTTAGAAGTTATGGTTTCATACCAGTTCAGTAATAACATGTGTGACAGCTCCTGCTCCAGTAAGTGCTATCAATAGCAGTATCCTCCTCAGTGTAAAGCTGGCCAGTGTGCAGGGCGCTAATTGTCATCTGACATCTTCTCACCTCCCGTGCCCCTCAGACCACCATCATCATTTCCTCTGAGGAGTTAGCCCATAGGCCCGTCACAGCCAGACCTCACAGGATCAAAAGTTTCAACTCCTTGCACCGCAGGTGGCCATTTCATGCTCAGTACATGGAGTCAGTATGTCTGCCACAGGCCCCCAAAACAAAGCCACTGCAATTGCAGATTTTACTACCTGTTGTTAGATACAATGCTTGTCAATAGCACAGGATAATTAAGTAATTCCCCTATTCACAAGTGATTACCAATGGCACACGGATGCAAAGGCAACGGTTAGTTAATTTACACTTCAGTCAGAGCAGGACGATGCGCCAATGCATCAAAGGCCTACTTTGTTCGAGTTTGTCATTTGAAAACTTGGGTTGTGGGCATCTGAAGATTTCTTGTTTGCTTGTTTGTTACAGAATTAATGAGTGAGAAGATTAAGCCCAAGAATGCGAGGTTTAGTAGCTCACACCACAGCAATCATGGATTAATGAAACTGTTCAACAACCAATACGCACAACCAATATGCACAATGTGATTCATTCGTTTCCAGAAAGGCTGCTGTGTAGGAAGTGCAGCCACTTATCACTTCCATTCATCTTCTTTCAATAACAAGGGAGAAGTGAATCAAGAAAATAGTGAAGGTGACAATGTCAACTTATAAATTACCCCATTCTGACTCCTTTATAAAGAAAGTGTACGCCATTTTAACTAAACATAGTGCACTGAGAAATCTTCCCCGGGCTTGTATTAAATTCATGCTCACCTTTATTAAGGAGTAAATTGGACAGAATCCACACAGGCAGCTGCATTCAGGTATTTCTGTCTGAACTGCCCTCGCTGCTCCTTCTAAACACTTTCCTTTTGCTGACTCAACATTGAAATATATGTCACTCTGTCTCTGAATTAAGCCAATCTTTCTTTCCTTCTCTCTATTCCACATTCTGCACATGATTCAGTGTCGTTCTTCTAATTTATACTTACTAGTTTCAGCTGGAGGGAGGGTGGAAGGGGGCAGAAGTTAGGCTCGTAGGTGACCAGTTTCTGGCCCTACAACTGCTCGTAGGGAGTGGCAAAAAGAAATGCGCTGGGGCGTGTGGACATACATTTGGTATGAGTTGTACAGTGCGCCATATTGGTGCAGCTCATGCTCAGTGGACACCCAGAAATATATGCAGAACAGCAGATCATGATTCAACATTACCTCTGCCGTTTCAGAGCACAGTGTTCCAGGTGATGCATTCTCTTAACCTCGTACAGTTGAATATCTGTTCAGAAGCAGGAAGGACACCTTCACCGGGGACATTTAAAAGGATGGTGCTAGTCACAGCTCGATGCTGTTTGATTCTTCTGAATCATTATGATTCTTCAAGTGTTTGATGCTTTCTACAGTTGTTTCACATTGCAAACATCCGCAGGCCGTGCTATGACAGGTGTTGATGGGCTTTTGCTGGCGCGAATGCATCTGCACAAGCCAGTTGCTATCAGGGTGCAGTAGTAGCAAGACCCTTTGGAATACAGTATGACTTTTGAATGGACCTACCTTGCATTAAGTTGATCTTTCTCTACACCCGAGCTATAAAACTACATTCTGCACTCTCGTTTCCTTCTCTTTGAACGGTATGCTTTGTCTGTTTCGTGCGCAAGAAACAATATTTTTCATTGTATGCGAATACATGTGACAATAATTAATCAAATCAAAATCAAAGACTTGGAGAATGAACAGAGACCTCTGAACCCCCACAATTATTTCCCCTCCACCAGCCATATCCCCACCAACAGAAGGGGCAGGATTTTCCAGCCACGCTCACCCCAAGACTGGAAAATCTCACCCGCGGTCAACGGACCTTTGCATGGTCCATGTCCCATCCATTATGAGTCCTATGGCAGGTGGGATGGGAAAATTCCACCCAAGGTCTTTGATGTCTCCCACACCACTCCCCCATCCCCCCCCCCCAAACGCTCAGGCCCCCATTTCCTCTTGGCAGCCCAGCCAATTGCTTTAAAATCTCTCTGTGTGTGAGGGATTTCTGAGTTGAAGTATCCCACAACCTAGTATCCCCACAACCTTCTGACCAATTGGTTCCTGTGGGTCAGGTAAGTAAACTCTTTTGTCATCATTGCTATCAAGGAGGGTGCTGGAAACTTTTATTTTTATATATTCTTTTTATACACATTTGGCATAGGTTGACGTTGCCGGGCCCTATATATGAAGACCAAGTTAAGTCAAGTCTCTTTAAATCAGAAAGCTACTGTAGTGTTATTGGTTGCTATGTTGTACATTAGCTGCCATTATTTGCATACACATGTTTGAAATATCCCTGAGGTTTGTTCTTTTCCACACACATTGAACTCGGATCCTCTGATTACTTGCTTTTTAGCTTTGTTTGTGGTTATGCAAAAATGCTTTACCAAGAAAAGGAAGTCAAACAGTCAGTCAAACACAGGAGTGGTACCTGATACACTGGCAACTCCTTTAGGCAACATAGTATGATAATCTTCAAAAATGATTTTCATCCAATATTGAATGTTGAGTTACATAGCTCATTATGTGGCGGCACAGTGGCACTGTGGCTAGCACTGTTGCCTCGCAGCACCAGGGACCTAGGTTCAATTCCGGCCTCTGTGTGGAGTTTGCACATTCTCCCCGTGTCTACGTGGGTTTCCTCCGGGTGCTCCGGTTTCCTCCCGCAGTCCAAAGATGTGCGGGTTAGGTTGATTGGCCATGATAAGTGTGGTGAACCATTGTTGGTTCCCACCAGGTAGTGCTGAGCCATGGTCTGGCCAGTACTATGAGTCTGTATATATGTTACTGTTGGGGTTAGGGTTGGGCTGTTCTACCTGTTAATATAGTCCTTATGGTACACCCCAGTCGGCTCCGCCTCCTGGGAGAGGTATAAAGGTCACTGCTCTGTCTGGTGACCTTTTAGTCTGGGATCGTATACTGTATATGGTAGCTCTGTTATTGTTGGCAATAAAAGCCTTTATTTCCCGAGTATATCCAGCCTATCATGTGTTATATCGCGCATCAATTTTATTGCCAACAAGTAAATTCTTTTTTTTGGAGAAAAAAAAAACGACAAAGAAAACATGGAGCAAATGCTTAAACCCGAATGGCTTACGTTGGACCCACGTGCGGCGGGAGCATCGAACACTTTCGACCGCTGGTTGAAGTGTTTCCAAGATTACCTCGACGCCTCCACAGTGGTCACCGACGACGCCGACAGACTCCGGGTCCTCCACGCGAGGGTAAGCGACGCTGTATACTTAGCGATCCGTGGGGCCACCGACTACAAAGGAGCCCTCGAGCTTCTCAAGAAGCGATAAAACAAACCGCCGAATGAGATGCATGCTCGATACCTTCTGGCCACTCGACGGCGGCAGCCCGGCGAAACGATGGAACAATACGCGTGCGAGCTTCAACAGCTAGCCAGAACCTGCAACTGCAAGTCAGTGTCGACAGACCAGTACATGAACGACCTAGCTCGAGATGCGTTTGTGGGGGAATCGGCTCGTCGTACATCCGCCTTCGGCTGTTGGAGCAAGGTAACCTCGACCTCACTAAATCCATAGAGTTAGCTGACGCTCTAGAAATGGCCTCCAAAAGTCTGGCGATGTACACCGACGACCACGTGGAGACAGCGTGGCGGGGGCAGTCACAGACCCCACTTCATTCAGCGGGACCGAAAAACTGCGCGATTGTGTTCCCAGCCTCGGACCTGACGACGGCAGCAGCTCCAGATGGCCCGCGGTGTTACTTCTGTGGGGGGGTGAAACACCCTCGGCAGCGATATCCAGCTAAAGCAGTGTTGTGCTCCGCCTGCGGCAAGAAGGGGCACTATTCCAAGGTATGCCGGTCCAAACTTCCATCCAAGAACAGCAGTGCGGCGTGTGACTCCCCGGAGCCGACCTCCT
Organism: Mustelus asterias; assembly: GCF_964213995.1. NCBI lineage: Eukaryota > Metazoa > Chordata > Chondrichthyes > Carcharhiniformes > Triakidae > Mustelus > Mustelus asterias. The sequence goes on along the minus strand of NC_135825.1, from coordinate 27,251,056 downwards.
TGTCTTCTGCATCTTCAAGGTCTTCTACCACGTGCGATTCCAGGACGTCGCCATTCCGAACGACGGAGTCGCAAGACACGTCCGACCTGCAGGGGCCGCAGGTTTTGGTGCCATCGTCCACGTGTGACCTATGGGGGCAGCCATTTTGGTCGGCACCGACCGCGATTGACCAGCAGGGGTCGTCATCAACCATCTCAGCTGCCTGCAGTTGCGCCCATGAACCAACGGTGGTGTCGATCATCCTGGACCAGGCCAAGCCTCACAGACTCGACAAGTCCATGATGGACATACAGGTAAACAAACGCCCGATTTATTGTTTGTTTGACAGCGGGAGCACGGAGAGCTTCATTCGCCCGGACACCGTGAAGCGGTGTGGTCTCCAGATTCGGACTGTCAAGCAGACAATTTTGATGGCGTCAAGGTCCCGGTCTGTCACCGTGCTAGGGAGTTGCGTGGTCAATCTGACGGTGCAGGGCACGGTTTATGAGAACTTCAGGCTCCTTGTGTTACCGCACCTTTGCGCGCCAATACTCCTAGGACTAGATTTTATGGTCCACTTGAAGAGTGTAACCCTGCAGTACGATGGGCCACTCCCTCCGCTTTCAGTGGGAGACCCGCAGCCTCTAAATTGCCCAATGCGCTCCACATGTAGTCTCTCAACGCTTAGGATTACCACACCCTCCCTATTCCAGAATCTCGTGCCAGGCTGCAAGCCCATCGCAACAAAGAGCAGGCGTTACAGTGCTGAGGATCAGATCTTCATTCGATCTGAAGTTCAGCGGCTCCTCAAGGAAGGGATCATCCAACCTAGCGCTAGTCCTTGGAGAGTGCAAGTCGTGGTGGTTAAGAATGGGAACAAACCCCGGATGGTCATAGACTATAGTCTGACCATTAATAGATACACGCAGCTGGATGCGTATCCCCTCCCGCGCATATCTGACATGGTCAATCAGATTGCGCAGTACCGGGTGTTCTCCACCATCGACTTAAAATCTGCTTACCACCAGCTCCCCATTCGCCCAGAGGACCGACAATACACGGCCTTTGAGGCGGATGGTCGCCTGTACCATTTTTTAAGGGTTCCTTTTGGTGTCACGAATGGGGTCTCGGTCTTCCAGCGTGCTATGGACCGAATGGTGGACCAGAACGGACTGCGGGCTACCTTCCTGTAGCTGGATAACGTCACCATCTGCGGCCATGACCAGCAGGACCACGATGCCAACCTTCTTAGATTCTTACGCACTGCATCTCGCCTGAATCTGACCTACAACAGGGAGAAGTGTGTATTTCGTATGCGCCGCCTAGCTATCCTCGGATACGTGGTGGAAAACGGGGTCCTTGGCCCTGATCCAGACCGTATGCGTCCTCTCCTTGAACTTCCCCTGCCCACTAGCATCAAAGCACTGAGAAGATGTTTAGGCTTCTTCTCATACTACGCACAGTGGGTTCCCAATTACGTGGACAAAGCCCGTCTGCTCATCAAGTCTACCTCTTTTCCCCTAGCAACAGAGGCTCGCTTAGCCTTTGCAAGAATAAAAGCCGACATCGCGAAAGCCACGATGCACGCTATCGATGAGTCCATCCCCTTCCAGGTGGAGAGTGATGCATCTGATTTCGCCCTGGCCGCCACACTTAACCAGGCGGGCAGGCCCGTCGCCTTTTTCTCTCGCACCCTCCAAGGCCCTGAAATTCGACATTCGGCGGTGGAAAAGGAGGCCCAGGCCATTGTGGAGGCCGTTCGGCATTGGCGCCATTACTTGGCGGGAAAACGGTTCACTCTACTCACGGACCAGCGGTCCGTGGCGTTCATGTTCAACAACACGTTACGGGGTAAGATCAAGAATGATAAGATCTTGAGGTGGAGAATCGAACTCTCCACCTACAATTATGATATCATGTATCGTCCAGGGAAGCTCAACGAGCCCTCGGATGCCCTGTCGCGTGGAACATGCGCTAGTATGCAGGAGAATTGATTGCAGGCTCTCCACAATGACCTCTGCCATCCAGGGGTCACTCGGCTCTTCCACTTCAGAAAAGCCCGGAATCTACCCGACTCGGTGGAGGATGTCAGGTCCATGACCAGAAGCTGCCGGGTATGCGCGGAATGCAAACCGCACTTCTACCGACCTGACAGGGCACAACTCGTTAAGGCCACTCGTCCCTTCGAAAGACTGAGTGTGGACTTTAAGGGCCCCCTTCCCTCGACAGATCGGAATGTGTACTTCCTCAATGTGGTTGATGAGTACTCACGATTCCCTTTTGTCATTCCCTGTTCTGATATGACCGCTGCCACGGTTATCAAGGCATTTCGTGATCTTTTCACCCTGTTCGGTTACCCCTGTTACATCCACAGCGATAGGGGCTCATCGTTCATGAGCGATGACTTGAGGCAATACCTGCTCTCATATGGGATTGCCTCTAGTGGAACCACGAGCTACAACCCAAGGGGTAACGGACAGGTCGAACGAGAGAATGCTACAGTCTGGAAGGCTGTCTTACTGGCGTTGAGGTCTAAAGGTCTTCCAGTCTCCCGTTGGCAAGAGGTACTCCCTGATGCGCTCCACTCCATACGCTCACTCCTGTGTACGGCAACCAACGCTACTCCTCATGAGAGAATGTTTTCATTCCCTAGGAAGTCTTCCTCTGGGACCTCATTACCGTCTTGGTTGACGTACTCAGGACCTGTCCTCCTGCGGCGACATGTTAGGACCAGCAAGTCCGACCCTTTGGTTGAACAGGTCCATCTCCTCCACGCCAACCCTCAGTATGCCTACGTGGCATATCCTGACGGGCGAGAGGACACGGTCTCGATTCGAGATCTGGCGCCAGCAGGGGGCTTGGAAACCCCTGTCGCTCCCACACCTCCTGTTAGAGACCCCCCAAACCATTATTTCCCCTCCTGACACGGCGCGGGCAGTATCGGGACCACCACTTAACCCTCTTACTCCCGTGTACAGCTTGCCTGAGTCCAGGAGATGGTCGCTACTTCAAGGCGTGCCCGAGTTCAGCGGATTGTCACCACTTCGAGGTCTACCGGCCCGTGAGGCACTGGAGGAGTCGCTGGACACCGCCTTGGAGAGAACGTCACCGCGATTGCCTGAACCGGTGTCATCGCCGGTGTTGAGGAGGTCACAACGACGGTGCGGTCCCCCAGACCGTTTGAACTTATAGACTGATGAACAATTGTTCTGTGTTTTGTACCCCGCCGGCCTTTGTTTTCAAAGGAGAGGTGAATGTGGTGAACCATTGTTGGTTCCCACCAGGTAGTGCTGAGCCATGGTCTGGCCAGTACTATGAGTCTGTATATATGTTACTGTTGGGGTTAGGGTTGGGCTGTTCTACCTGTTAATATAGTCCTTATGGTACACCCCAGTCGGCTCCGCCTCCTGGGAGAGGTATAAAGGTCACTGCTCTGCCTGGTGACCCTTTAGTCTGGGATCGTATACTGTCTATAGTAGCTCTGTTATTGTTGGCAATAAAAGCCTTTATTTCCCGAGTACATCCAGCCTCTCATGTGTTATATCGCGCATCAATAAGTTGCCCCTTAGTGTCAGGTGAATAAGGAGGGTAAATATGTGGGGTTACGGGGATGGGACCTGGGTGGGATTGTTGTTGGTGCAGGCTCGATGGGCCAAATGGCCTCCTTCTGCACTGTAGATTCTATGATTCTAGTAGGATTCAAGCCAGAAAATAATTAACGCCAAAGTAGTGATGTATTCATGCTTAGTTAATGAATGATAGTAATGAGACCACACACATCCATTCGCCAGGTACACTTGAATAAAATTAAATGGTTAGGCAAAACAGAATTTCAAATAATTCAAGGATTAAGTTCTGTTGCAACTGTAGACAACCAAGTTCTGTTTTGTAACAGTTTTTGTTTTGCTGAAAGATTTTTCTTTGATGATATTTTTGTTACAGTTCAAAAACAGAATCATTGGCTGTGATTCTCTCAAAAGTGCTGAATTGGTGGGAGAACTGTTCTAAATCCCGACTGTTCTGTCAGTTCAGCTTCTCACCTGAATCTCCGCAGTCTGTGCACTGAAGAGGTCCCAGTCATGAATCTCATTAAAAACCCGGGGGGGGGGGGAGGGGCGGGGCCTATTCGTGCCAGAGTTTGACAGTTCTGGAACTCTGCACATGCGCGATGGTCCCGATCTGTCAGTCTCCCCATTTGCTGGCCAGCTCAATCACTGGCCAGCCCGAGACCACCGCAGTGCTGCCCCTGCAGCCACCCCCATGGCCTGATCGCGGCCCTCACAGCAATTCCCGGGCCAACCCTGAACCCCCCCACCCCTCCCACCCCCATCCCGGTGCACCCCGATGCACAGCCCACTCACTCCAACAGTGGCGATCCCCCCACCCCCCTCACCTTCGCTGACCTCCCACGGGGTCAGACCCCCCCAGAAGCAAGGCCCCCCCCCCACCGGCAGACCACACCCCAGCCCGACCCAATCGTTGCCCTCCCTCCATCCCAGACCGATCCCAATGAAGAATGGCAGCGGGACCCCCTACCCCCCCACTGATCGCCCCCAGGCCCTACCCACAATAGGCCACACCCCCTTGGCATTGCCCAATGCTCAATGGGCAGTGCCAAGGGGCCCCTGGGCATGGGCACTTTGCCCTCTACCGCCTGTCCCCCTGGGGGGGGCCTTGATTGCCGCCCCCCCTCTTCATTCCGGCAGGTTCTCCCGCTAGTTCCCTAAATGTGGGGAACTAGTCTGAAACCCGCCAGAATGAAGCACTCCTGGCGGGGTGGGAGATTCAGTCGGGACCTGAAAGTCGATAATGAGCTCATAAACATATTTCAAATACATGCAAAAAAAAAGATTTAAATGACTTACCTGCCTTCCCGCCGGTTTCCAGCGTGGTCTGACCAGCGACTGCTCGCCGGCTCTGGGAGATGCGCATGCGTTTCCAACGCATACACAAATCCCGGAGACGCTTGTCTCCCACCGCGATCCGACAGAAAAGTTGTGGGTTGCAATGGGAGAATCGCGGCCAATATTTCTTTTAAAAGCTGGAATATATGCATGTCCATCCACACTAGTTTACACGTACAAACTTCTGCTTACAGAAATATAAATATGTGGTACCCATGGCGCAGTTGATGACATTTTCACCTCTAATTCAGAAGGTTACACTCCAGAGCCTGAGCACCCAAATCAAGGCTGACACGCCAATGCTGTATTGAGAGAGTGCAGCACTATCGGTCATAGAATCATAGAAACCCTACAGTACAGAAAGAGGCCAGTCGGCCCACCGAGTCTGCACCGACCACAATCCCACCCAGGCCCTACCCCCATATCCCTACATATTTACCTACTAATCCCTCTAACCTACACATCTCAGGACACTAAGGGCAATTTTTAGCATGGCCAATCAACCTAACCCGCACATCTTTGGACTGTGGGAGGAAACCGGAGCACCCGGAGGAAACCCACGCAGACACGAGGAGAATGTGCAAACTCCACACAGACAGTGACCCAAGCCGGGAATCGAACCCAGGTCCCTGGAGCTGTGAAGCAGCAGTGCTAACCACTGTGCTACTGTGCCGCCCTGCTACCATATGGTGGTGCCACACTTCAGATGGTATGTTAAAGCAAAATCCTGCCTGCCCTCAAATAAATGTAAAAGAGCTTATGAAGAAGGGCAAGAGAATTATCCCTGATGTACTCGCCCAATATATATCTCTCAGTCAGATTATCTGGTCATTACCACATTGCTGTTTGTAGGAGCTTTTTGTGTGCAAGTTGGCTGCCATGCTTCCTACATTACCACCGTGACTTCAAAAATGCACTGTGCTCTCCACTCTGTGTACCTGATTTTCCAGTTAAATGCTGTCACTGACATTGGATACCTCCTGTTTTACATGGACTATCCACTGATTTGCAGCAACAACTTGTGTTTCTGTGATACCTATAACATAAGAAAAAAATGTGCTAAGGACGGGATTGTATCCCTCCTCCCACCTTCCCTTTCTGTCCATATTCTGGTCCAAATGATGTATTCCAAGATCAATCGTCATATGATTGTTTATTTGTGGCTTGCGCAGCATTCTCTTGATTTTAAGGATGATTTTGAATCATTGTATCTTGTCCACTTGTTTAATTGGTAATGTAAAGGATTTACTTCAATATGGAATGGGCTAGTTTTTGCGGAGAAATTAATGGGTGGCACGGTGGCTCAGTGCTTAGCACTGCTGCCTCACAACGCCAGGGACCTGGGTTGGGTCACTGTCTGTGCGGAAACTTCATGTTCTCCCCGTGTCAGTGTGGGTTTCCTCTGGGTGCTCTGGTTTTCTCCCACAGTCCAAAGATTACTGGTTTGGTGCACTGACCATGCTAAATTCTCCCTCAGTGTACCTGAATAAGCACCAGAGTGTGGCAATTAGGGGATTTTCACAGTAACTTCATTTCTGTGTGAATGGAAGCCTACTTGTGACACTAATAAAAAAACTTAAACTTAAAACTTAATGGTTCCCTATTCAAAGGTATTGAACTCATTTGAAGTTCATGTCTTTACATCATATTTACAGATAACATTCAAGATTTTAAAAAAGAACTTGTCCATTCCATTCTAAGTACAGAGTCTCTTTAATCTATCTTTCTTAATCCAGTTTTTGGCCGGAATTCTCCCACCTGAGATGAAGTCCAATGGCGAGCATGGACCATAGAATCACTACAGTTTGGAAGAGGCTATTCGGCCCATCTGGTCTGCACCGACTCCCTGACAGAATATCTTACCCAGGCCCTCTCCCCTGCCCTATCCCTGTAACCCCACGCATTTACCATGCCTAATCCCCCGAACCTACACATTTTGGGACACTAAAGGGCAATTTAGCATGACCAATCCACTTAACCTGTGCATTTTTGGACTGTGGGAGCGGGAAATATTTCCTGTTATGGAGGCCAAATGGAAAACATACCATATCTTCCGTCCCCAACCTCATTCATTATGCCTTAGCACCATATTCCATAGCAGGGTGGGCTGGCTGTCATCATATCCAGGTGCCATATTTAAAAGTTGCCCGGAATCCTTACTATCAGCCCTAACCATTTGAGATGTCATCAAAGGGAGGGATAGTCAGGTGCCTAAGCTTAGCGATGCCTCCGTGAACATCCTCCTCAACCATGTCGAGTTCAGGAGGGATGCACTGCGTTCGGCTGATGGTAGGAGAGGCCAGTGGGGACATAAATCTGACATGGGCATAGGTGGCCAATGCCATAGGTGGACAGTGTCGCAAGAGGATGAACATCCTTATTCACTCCGCCAGGATAAGTCTCATCCATGGTCACACAATCCACATATACTCCAAAATGCCAGGGTCCAAGGACCAGTGGCAACAGCATGTCCTGCCTCACAGTCCCACTTCAGTGCACCCACGCTTTGCCTCCTTCACCAATCCAAAGACATAGGACATGGGGGGGGGATGGATGCGGGGGAAGGGGGGGATTCTGGTGTAAGCACATGCATGAACGTTCCCCTCAATGGGTCAGGCCGGGGCCTTCGGTAACCCGAAGGGAGGAGGGGAATCAGCTGGGCAGCCTTGGATTATCCACTCATGAGTCTCATGGGTTGGCCACTCCCTCCACAGCCCCTCAGCCTGTGACACCTTCAGCCTCGTCTTCTGTCACTGCAGAGGGAGAACCTCGCTCATCAGCGAAAAACAGTCAGCCAGGGCCCTCCAGGCCTCAGCTCTCCAGAGGACGGTCGCCGAAGTTATCGAAGGCGACAGGGCGGACCACTCCATGGGCTGCTTCCGCCCCTGCTGCTGCTGTCCCAGCAACACCTGGATATAGTGGTAAGCCGAGAAAAATACAGACACTTTGAGCATAAGCGGTTGCACAGCTGACCACTGTCACTGTATGACATGTAAATATATTCACACTTGCACTAAATACTGTCAGCATCATTTGGCTTCGCGAGACCTCCCACCCCCATCTTCACCGCACTCCCCCCCCCCCCCCCCCCCCACCTCCCCCGCCCCCTGCCCCCCAACAAGTGATTGTGAGGGAGAAGTGTCAGCATTGGAGTCTTTCATAGCCTCCGCACACACGTCTCTTCCAACCACTGACCGTTCCGAGTTCTTCCAATGCTGTCTGCTGGGGGTCCCTTTCAGTTGTCCATTTGAACTGACCAGCGTCTCCGCCCATGCACTCCCATGCAGCAGCTTTGTCCACCTAATGGCCGTGATTACTTTTGTTTTTGGAAAGATTGTAATGGTTAGGTTTTCAATCAGGTCTCCCTCATTTCCTCTCTCCCTGTCACCCATATCCTCCCCACCATCAGTATTACTCTCCCCCACCCACAGCCCCCCTCACCTCCCCCCGCCCCAAGTGAAAACCTCAAGACTTTCTCTCACCCAGGCTCAATTTTTAGTCTGATGGACATCGGTCAGAGCAGGATGGGAAATTGAAAATCAAAATGAAAGCAAATTATTGGAAACAGAATGGTAAACTAGTGGCAGTAATGGGGATGCTTAAGGAGTCTTCGGAAAAACTTGTGCCAGAAAAGGAATTGGGAGTTAAATCAGTTGCAATGTTGCAAGTGACAGGAATTTCCACAGAGAACACTGCACCAGAAAGTGAAGATTGTGAGAAACCTGTTGCATTTAATGTTTTTACCTTGGGAATAGATAGGGATGGCAAGGATAATGAGGGGATTATATTTGAAGAGGAAATCACTCGCTTTTTGATCAATAAGGGGTTTAGGAAGATTGTTATCCTGAGAGATTTTGGTTTAACTAGTAAAGAACTTCGACTTTTCTTTAGAAGGTTCACTGAATCAAAATGTATTAATACAAGGTATTGATGGGAAGTGCGTGTCTTTCCTGTGGCATAAAATAAATTGAAATTGTGCTTTGATGAAGGGGTTGGAATTGTTCCAAAATTGCCTATTAAAAGTATCGATTTTGTATTGGGAAATGAAATAGTGGGTAATGTGATTTTTCCACTATCTGGGACAGTATGTCATAACTCAGGAATGATTCCTGTGAGTAGAACTCCTTGCTTATCTGTGAACAGGTTCAAAAGCAAAACGATACAAGGAAATATACTGATGGAATAGTCCTCAGAATGGACAGTACAGAGACAGCGAAAGTGTCTGCAGCAGTTCCAATTGGAGCTTCGCCAGAGAGGACTGAGAGCTCGAGAGTGACCATGAAGGGTTAATGACAGTTAATACTGAAATAAATAGTCCTGAGACAGCACAAGAGTTAACCATGCCTGTCAACCTTAAGATCCAGGGTAAAGCTGAAAAAATCCAGGCAACTGGACTGAGTTCAAAAGACCAGTTACAACCTCAAAATTATTGGGATAAACTAATTTGTGAATTATAAGGAAAACTCAGAGTCTTAGAAAGAACATTCAGGATCCAAAATAAGGAGACGGTTGATAATGATTGAAAAGAATTAAATAAAATTAGATAAGAAGAAACTGAAAGATTAGAAGTTGTTTTAAGATCAAACGAAACAAGAATATCAAAACTTTCTGCATGAGCAGAAATAGCATCTAAATGATATTTTTAAAGTGGCTGAGGAAGATTTTGATCAAAGAAGGAGCAGACTGTTGGCAGAAAAATAAGCCTTTTTGAACTTGTTCCCTCAGAAAGAAAATTGAAAATGTTTACGTCTGGAAAATGAACTTAAAACTGAAGATACACTTAATGGCTAAAGAAGGAGACAATTTAACTATGGTCTTATCTAAAACATTCCTTTTAGAGTTCAAAAATGAGAAAGCTATAGACATGGGGGCCAATAAAGGTTCAAAAGCTGAAATCAGCCCTGACTGCTTGAAAGATAGCTTTAAAAACATGTGCACTACAGTGAGGAATCTTATTTTGCATATGGAACTCTGGGCTATAATTATTGTAAAAAGAAAATTTTCAGAAGACGTTGTAAAAAGTAATAATTTTCATCTTAAACTGGAAATGGAATTGTTTTTGTGAATTTCAGTGGACAATGGTGGAGGCAGTGATTTTTTAAAAAAATTCATGCGTGGCACATGGGTGTCGCTGGCTATCCAGTATTTATTGCCCATCCCTAGTTGTCCTTGAACTGAGTGTCTTCATAGGCCATTTCAGAGGGCAGTTGAGAGTCAACCACATTGTTGTGGCTCTGGAGTCACATGTAGGACAGACTGGGTAAGGACAGCAGATTTCATTGCCTAAAGGACATTCGTGAACCAGGTGGGTTTTTCCGACAATCGACAATAACCAATAGTAGATTCTTAATTGCAGATGTTTTTGATTGAAGTCAAATTCCACCAGCTGCCATGGCGAGATTCAAACCTGGGTCTCCAGAACATTAACTGAGATTCTGGATTAATAGTTCAGTGATAATACCACTAGGCCATCACTTCCGCTATTGTATGCATTGCATGCTTAGGATAATTTTAACATATATAACACATTGTAAGTTGGTATTTTCTAAATGGTAAATGAAAACGGAGCACATTGGTGACACATTTTCATTTTTTGGGGAGGATTTGGGATGAATATCTTGCTTATAATATTTTAGAGGTAATATTTAGTTTTTGAAAGATGGTTGTTGTGAAGGTGAGGTAACTAAAATTTTGGGATTTATAGATTGCCAGAACACCTAAAAGAAAATAGCAGTTCAGAAGTATACTGATGTTTGTTTAATAGAGTCAGAATAGAAGACAAAGTACCATGAAACAGCAGGTGGGCCTCCTTAGCTGGAGAACTGGAGACCCAGGTTGGCCGCGCTCACACGAAGGCTGGAAAATCCCACCCAAGATCAACGGATCTTTGCATGGTCCATGTCCTGCCCACTACGATTTCTGTGCTGGGTGGGATGGGAAAATTCCCCCTGGTGTCTGCATTGTTTGCAAACAAGTTCAGCCCAGATAAATGTTTTGGTTTGGGAGTGAGAGCAAAAATAGTTTTAAAGTATTCAGTGAACACATCGTCATGGAGATGGATGTAAGATTCCCAGGATTCAATCTATCTGTGTGTTTGCTGGGAGGAGGAAGTGGGGATTCACTGCACTTTGAACCTCAGAGACGCTCTGAGTGCTGTGAAGGCCGCCTTGGAGAACGCTTACCCAAAAATCAGAGGCTGAATGCCCGTGACCGCTGAAGTGCTCCCCCACGGGAAGAGAACTGTCTTGCCTGGTGATTGTCAATTTATGTCACACTATCAGTAACCCCCACAGCTTGCCTGCTGGACTTGCAGAATCTCACTGGCTGTCCTGTCTGGAGACAATACACATCTCTTTAACCTGTGCTTGATGCTCCCTCCATTCACATTGTCTGTATCTTTAAGACCTGGTTGGCTGCAGAGATTCGCATTCTAATCAGTATTCTGTAACTTGATTTTGTGTCTCTGTGCCCTGTTTGAGAGCAGATATCCACTCCATCTGACGAAGGAGCAGCGCTCCGAAAGCTAGTGGCGTTTGCTACCAAATAAACCTGTTGGACTTTAAACTGGTGTTGTTAGACTCCTTACTGTGTTCACCCCAGTCCAACGGCGGCATCTCCACATCATGACAATCATTTATAGCTCAGTGCAATCAGGAGACTGGAATGCAAGGAAACCCAGGGGCAGTGCCAGCTTAGTGAAGCTAGCAGTCTGCAAATGAGTTGGCATTGTGCGAGTAATTAATAGCCGATGTGCAGCTTCGGGAATGCCATGGAAAACTGTCTTAAGAGATTGAACCATTAGGATCTGAGCGATCATTGATGCTGTCCAAGTCAGAGCACCATTTGAAGGAATTAGTGGTCAGATCTTCAAAAATGAAGAGAACAAAGAACAAAGAAAATTACAGCACAGGAACAGGCCTTCGGCCCTCCAAGTCTGCACCGACCATGCTGCCCTTCTGAACTAAAAAGAACAAAGAAAGTTACAGCATAGGAAGAAAGAGTTGGAATCCTTTGTGAGGGAGATAACCAGATATTGTGGCTCACATTGGTCACTGACATCTGGGTGGGTTGCTGCAAAATCTGTGGGATCTGTCTTGATCACATCTGCCATTTAATGTGCTGGTATTCTTGATGACAGTTTGCCTGTTAATTCAGACTTACCTCATGTTAATTCTGAATGATGGCATATAAGATACATATTATAGATCGTTGACTTTTCTGACTTTGTGCAGCAATGTTTATTTTTGCTTGCTTAAAAAGAAATCTTGTGGCTTTATTCTCCTAGTGAGTAATTGGGGTTTCAAACTATATCTACTTTCAACAAAAGGTTCCTGGTTCCTAACCATATTGCACATTTTAAAAAATCAATTGACTGCACTGCAAAGATACCACAGTCCTATGTCTATGTGGTCTGCCAAATATTACATTTGCTTTGGTGCAACATAGCTACTGCTATTCGGAGCTCTTAGATGGTAGTGCAGATAAGCATTTTTATTGCTAAATTGTGATATTATTCCTGTAAAGGAAGAATTATCCCTTTAACAACTCCTTTCCCCAAGAGAATTGAATGCTAGACAACTGAGCTATCTTGAAGCAAAAGCAGAAAATGCAAGAAATACGCAATCGTTTGACATCAGTAGAGCGTACAGATAAGTTAATATTTTAGGAATACAGCTCTCTCCGAGAATTGGAAAAAAATGAAAGATGAGCTTGCATTTGAATAGTATCAGAAGAAAAAGAGAGAAAGTGGGGAAACATGGGAAATATATTGGCATTGTGATCTGCAATGACTGAGATGATTGTTATATCAGTTAACCAAAAAAAGAAGCATTCAAGATACTAGTAAAATAAAGAAGATTTGAATAGTTGGGTAATCTGTGGGAAGGAGGAAAAGATGGATTACAAGCCTATAGGTCAGAAGCAAAGTTAAAACTGGAGAAGGTAGCAAAATGAGATGAAGTATCATCTGGAAATGGATCAATTACAACTTGTATGATGTTGACATACAGCTCTACCAAAACCCTACCTCTTTCGAACCCTCACTATATCTACATTGTGAAACTGCACATCCGCATCCAGTATTGGAAGAGCAGAAATTACCTCCAACTAAATCATAGAATCCCTTCAGTGCAGAAGGAGAGCATTTGGCCCATCAAGTCTGCACTGGCAGAGCATCTTACTCAGGGGATATCCCCGTAACCCCACATATTTACACCGTTAATCCCCCTAACACATCTTGAGACACTAAGGGGCAATTTAGCATGGCCAATCAACCTAACCTGCACATCTTTGGACTGTGGGAAGAAACCGGAGCACCCGGAGGAAACCCATGCAGACATGGGGAGAATGTGCAAACTCCACACAGACTGTCATCCAAGGCTGGAATTGAATCCAGTTCCCTGGCGCTGTGAGGCAGCAGTGCTAACCACTGTGCTATTTGTCTTCAGTCCCTGCCAAAAACTCTGTTTTCTAGATCCAAATCCATTCCTCTCCCTGGAACTGGCTGAGGCTGAACCAGACCGTATGCAAACTCAGTGTTGTACTTGACCCCAAGATGAGCTTAAAACCATATATCCACACCATTATTAAGAGAGCCTACTTCCTCTGAAACATTGCTCAACTCTGCCCCTACCTCAGCTCAACTGGTGCTAAAATCTTCATCCTTTGTTACCACTGGATTAAACTATTCCAATTCACCCCTGGCTGGTCTTATACATTCTACAATTTGTATATTTGAGCTTGAGGCCATGCAAAACTCTTTTGCCCATGTCCTATCTCACATCAAGTTCTGCTAATGTACTTTGGCCCCCAGTTAAGCAGTGATCTGATTAATAAAATTATATCCTCGTTTTTAAATCTCTCCATAGCCCTTCCCTCTCTGTAATCTCCTCCAGCCCTACAACACTCCATGATATCTGCACCCCTCTAATTTTGGTCTCTTGCGCATTCCTGATATTAATTGCTTCATCATTGGTGGTCTTGCCTTCAGCTGTCCCGGTTCTTAGCCCCAGAAATCCCTATTTAAACCTCTCTGCCCCTCCCCCTCTCTCCTCTGCCTTAAGATGCTCTTAAAATCAACCTCTCTTACCGAGATCTGCTTCAATATCTACTTACGTGTCTATCTGCCAAATGTTGTTTAATAATGTCTCTGTGAAGTGCTTTTGGGACATTTTACTATACTAAAGCCAAACCAAAGACAAATCAAAGAAGAACGTACAGGGTAAATGGTAGGACTCTGAAGAGTGCAGTTGAACAGAGGGATCTGGGAATACAGGTACAGAATTCCCTAAAAGTGACGTCACAGGTGGATAGGGTCGTAAAGAGTGCCTTTGGTACATTGGCCTTTATAAATCGGAGTATCGAGTATAAAAGTTGGAGTGTTATGGTAAGGTTATATAATGATGTGGAGATGCCGGCGTTGGACTGGGGTAAGCACAGTAAGAAGTCTCACAACACCAGGTTAAAGCCCAATGGGTTTATTTGGTAGCAAATACCATAAGCTTTCGGAGCAATGCTCCTTCGTCAGATGGAGTGGTCTCTGTTCTCAAACAGGGCACAGACACAGAAATCAAATTACAGAATACTGATTAGAATGCAAATCTCTACAGCCAGCCAGGTCTTAAATGCACAGACAATGTGGGTGGAGGGAGCAATGTGGCTGGCTGTAGAGATTTGCATTCTAATCAGTATTCTTAATTTGATTTCTGTGTCTGTGCCCTGTTTGAGAACAGAGACCACTCCATCTGACGAAGGAGCATTGCTCCGAAAGCTTATGGTATTTGCTACCAAATAAACCTGTTGGACTTTAACCTGGTGTTGTGAGACTTCTTACCAAGGTTATATAAGGCATTGGTGAGGCCGAATTTGGAGTATTGTGTACAGTTTTGGTCACCTAGTTACAGGAAGGATGTAAATAAGATTGAAAGAGTGCAGAGAAGGTTCACAAGGATGTTGCCGGGACTTGAGAAGCTGAGTTACAGAGAGAGATTGAATAGGTTGGGACTTTATTCCCTGGAGCGTAGAAGATTGAGGGGAGATTTGATAGAGGTGTATAAGATTTTGATGGGTATAGATAGAGTGTATGCAAGCAGGCTTTTTCCGCCGAGGCTAGGGGAGAAAAAAACCAGAGGGCATGGGCGAAGGGTGAAAGGAGAAAAGTTTAAAGGGAATATTAGGGGGGGCTTCTTCATGCAGAGAGTGGTGGGAGTGTGGAATGAGCTGCCGGATAAAGTGATAAATGCATTTAAGAAAAACTTGGACGGGTTCATGGATGAGAGGGGTGTGGAGGGATATGGTCCAAGTGCAGGTCAGTGGAACTAGGCATAAAATGGTTCGGCACAGACAAGAAGGGCCAAAAGGCCTGTTTCTGAGCTGTAATTTTCTATGGTTCTATGGTTCTAAAGCCATGGTATAAAGTCAAGTTTTTGTTGTTAAGTTTGCCAGCCCCAAAAGAGCAAGGATACAAGCACAGTGCTTGAATAAAGGGTTTCCGATGCAAACCTGAACCAACTCCGCTGCCCCTCAGATACAATCTGCTTCATCCTGATGGGTGGCACGGTGACATAGTGGTCAGCACTGCTGCCTCACAGCACCAGGGACTCGGGTTTGATTCCCGGCTTGGGTCACTGTCCGTGCGGAGTCTGCATATTCTCCCAGTGTCTGCGTAGGTTTCCTCTGGGTGCTCCGGTTTCTTCCCGCAGTTCAAAAGATGTGAATGTTAGGTGCACTCGCCATGTTAAATTTTCCCTTAGTATACCCGAACAGGCGCCGGATTGTGGCAGTTAGGGGATTTTCACAGTAACTTCATTGCAGTGTTAATGTAAGCCTATTTGTGACACTAATAAATAAACTTTAAACTTAAAAGGTCACTGGCAGCCCTGCAATCAAGAAAACGGAGGCAATAATTATGATCTAAATCAATTGCAGCTGAAGTTCAGATCACAAAGCTGCAGATTATCCCAGAGAAATATAAGATTTTGCTTTTGCGTTAAGCTTCTTTGGAACAGTGTGGGGATGCCAGAAAGCAGAGTTCAGAATGAGATTTGGACTGCGATGGGGAATGAATGCAGTGAACAATAGAAGGTTCAGGGAGGGATTTTTGAGCACATCGGAACAAAGCGGTCAGTTAATGTGAAATTGAGAGACAGGAAAGGTGCCATAAGAAATCCTAATATTGTCCACATTCATGCTTCTAACTCTGGACAAATTACACTCAGAGAGTAGACATGGCAGAATCGCAGAGGGAAAAGATGGCACTTTTGAACTCAGTTTTCAGGACCACAAGACCACACATTGCACTTGTGTTAGTGCTATCGGATGCATTTCGTTTCCTGTTTGCTGGCAAGAAAATATGATGCTATCCAATGTAATTACTGAACATCACACATGTCTTTTCATTTTTGCATGAGTATTTTGTCTTTTTCTTCATTAATCCTTCTGAAATAGCCATCAATTGATCATGTTAATTGCAAGGGCTGCTGCCTCCATTCGTTAAGTCAGTGTGGATGAGACTCATTGGTTTTAAAGAAAGATGTGAAGGAAAACAAATAGCGACAAGGGCTAATAGGCGCTATGCAACAGCAGTTACTGTGGAAGTTAACATTTGAGGCAATTTTCAGCTGCTGATACAACTGTATTCCTGAGCTAAACAGCTGGATGAATGACTGGTTCTTTGAAAACTTACAATAACCTCAATTAGTTAAACAGTTCAAAGCTACAATTCTTTTGCTCTTAACCGTTTATTATGATTCTATATTTGTGATCCATTGAAACACTATAGAGCGTAGGGAGGGAATGTTGTTCAGTTGGAGGTGTTGGTGGCTATCTTCCCAAAAAATTCTAACGCTGGAATGTTACCACTGTTCACGAAGGTGGGATTTTCCCATCCTGCCGCTGTGAACGGAGATTTGGCTGGGTGCCAAATCCTTTGACCTCGCTGCAGCAGGAATGTGGCGTGAACGGCCAGTAAGATTGTGCCCTATGGGCCCGGTTTTACCATTGCATCGTGTCCGGAAACATGCGCGAAAACGTGGTTAAGTTGGGTGTGAGGCCATTAGCGCGATCCACGTCCGCGCAGTTGGCCACTTTACTGAGGCCCGGGAATGGCCGCGATCTGATTCACGCCCGAAACGGGCGCAACAGTGATTTAAATGCATTTGCATGTATTGCAATTGAATTAATGAACTACCTGCCCAAGTTGATCAGCATTTCCCCCTTTACCACTGTGTTCGCCAATCCGGAATCGCGCTGAAATGGACATGCTGAATAAAAGTCTGATTCGGACGCTCCAGCTGCTGAAGAGGTGAGTTCAGAGCTTCCAACGGCTCTCTGATTCAGATCGGTGGTGGGGTGGGGGGATGGGGGGGAGGCGGGTCAGATCATTCCCTGGTGGGGAGTTGAGGGAGGAGGGAGGCCTGATCATTGTCTGATTGGGGGAGGTGAGGAGGAGGACAGATCATTGTCTGGTTGTGGGGGGGAGGGGGGCGGGGGGGGGGGGCGGTGGGGGAGTGAGGCCAGATCATTCTCTGGGGGGAAGGGGGGGGAGTGAGGCCAGATCGTTCTCTGGGGGTGGGGGGGAGGAGGGAGGAGGATAAGATGTATCTCTGGTAGGCGGGGCCAGGGGGCAGGGGGGTCTACTGCCACTCTGCATGCGATCGGTGTGGGGAAGGGGCCAGGGGGTCGCGATCAGTCTGGGTAGTGGGGGGGTGGGTGGATAAGGGGGACAGTGATGTCTGTGGGGGCCATTGCTCCCGCTTTTCGCCCCTGGGGTCGCTTTCTCAGCTTTTTGCAGCCCGGGAGCGATCTGACACGGGCGCACTTTTTCAAATTTTTTTCTAACTGCACATGCGCAGTTCAGAGCTCCGGTCATTTCAGGTGCGCTAAGCCCCGCCTACATTGCGATTTGGGCCCGCAATTATTTTTTCAGACTAAGTGCGTATGGGGGCGCCTGAGAGCAGGTTTCCAAGTCGGATCTGAATTGTGCCCTGATTCAGCACTTAGAATGAAAATGGTAAAATCAGGCCCTATGTATCAAAAAGGTTTGAAAACTGGAGTGTTTCCACTCCAGTTTTTTCAGCAAGCTACCCCGTGCAATTTTCCCATGCTCTGTCAATTTTTTTGGAAGTCGGATGTTTCACGCCATTGGAAGGGGGGGAGGGGTGCGGCCGCAGAGTCTTAGCTTGCAGGGGAAGCCGGCTGCAGACTGCTCAGGGCGCCATTGTGCAGGTGTCCACTCCTCAGAGATCACCACCCCCACCCCCATCATTGGCTGCAGTATAACCCCCCATGGCAACTTGGGTCACTGGCATCAGGGCTCTCCCGATGAGTCCCCCTGGAATAGGCTGCCACATTTCCTACATTACAACAGTGACTACACTTCAAAAAGTACTTCATTGACAATAAAATGCTCAGAGATGCCTGGTGATCGTGATTAGTGCTATGTAAATGCACATCTTCATTTGTTTTTTCAATTTGCAATCACTTCCTGAAATGCAGAATTAAGAAAATAATTGTTCAGACAATGTATGGAATGTTGTCGAAAGACATTCTTGGAATGCAATATTATAGTATTGTAGAAAGAAACTAAGCAATGTACAAATTGCAGACCCGCTTGCACAGATAGTCCTAGACTTTATAACGTTTGAGTTACAACAAACGGTGCTTACAGTATTTATGAATTGACATCCAGTTTCGACTTTCCCATGTTGGTTTCGACTTTATGATGCCATGCCCGTGGTATTCTTAATCTAAATTGATGTTCAGTGGTGTTCACACAGACTCATTAACAATCAATCATACATATACATTGACGTTCAGTGGTGTTAATTGCATTTTTGCAGTACTTGGTGCCTTTGTCTTTCCAAACTCTTTCTTAAAATTTAGAGTTTCTTCACCCATAATAATGGCGGAAAGTGTAAATCGAGTGCAAGCGATGTTGATTGAATACAAGTTTCTGGGTCATTTGGGTGAAAATAGGGTTTCAGGTCCTGGTTCAGGAACAATCCCTCATTGATAATGTTGTTCCTTCTAATAAAATCAGTTCCGAGTTATGACATTCCATCTAATGACACTTTTCAGGAACGGTTTATGTCGTAAGTCCAAGGACTGCCTGTATTTGTAGGAATTTTGGATGCAAGTTGTCAAAACTGGCAGACCCAGGAACAATTAATTTTGAACTCTGGTGAGGAGAAGTGAGACTAAATCAGATAACATCTCATTTAAAATCTTCATAAGCTTGTAATGCCAGTAAAACTGGTGCACAGCACTCCAGAGACTAAAGCAAAATAAAAAGCGACTGCCACATCCTGTGATCAAAATGATTAAGTTAGTAAATATGGTGGTGCTTGTGTGCTGCCTTGATTTAGTGATTCATGCAAAGATATTCATTCTTCGGTTAAGTGTCATCTGCTCAAACTTGCCAACTCCCCGAAACTTGCTGTCTCTTCAAGACTTGCTTAACTGGCTTTGGCACATTTTTCTTTTGAAGTTTTATGTAGGTTATTAGAGAATACAGGATCCAAATGAGTTTGATTGCATTACAGGTTCTGTCACTTTACATTTGCACCAGCCACAGGAGGTCACAGTGAATTTAATATAAATCTAAAGCTAACGTCCAGTGGCCAATTCAGATGTCCTATTTCCCAGTGACCTCGCTGCTCCTTGGTTAAATCATCCAAACATGATGGCTGGAACTTTACTGTGCTGCCCGCCACGGGAATTGGAGCGGGCGAGAGGCGGACCATGGAAAGGTCCGTTGACCTCAGGCGGGATTTTATGGTTTCGGGACGAGCAAGGCCATAAAATCCCGCCCGATGAATTTCAACATAGATAATAACAACACAAGCTCCACCTTATCATCACCTGTGATGAAGGAAGGATGTGGAAAAGATTGAAAGGGTGCAGAGGAGATTTACAAGGATGTTGCCTGGATTGAGTGGCATGCCTTATGAGGATAGGCTGAGGGAGCTCGGCCTTTTCTCCTTGGAGAGACGTAGGATGAGAGGAGACCTAATAGAGGTATATAAGATGTTGAGAGGCATAGATCGGGTGGACTCTCAGAGGCTTTTTCCCAGGGTGGAAATGGCTGCTACGAGAGGACACAGGTTTCAGGTGCTGGGGGGTAGGTACAGGGGAAATGTTAGGGGGAAGTTTTTCACACAGAGGGTGGTGGGCGAGTGGAATCGGCTGCCGTCAGTGGTGGTGGAGGCAAACTCAATAGGGTCTTTTAAGAGACTCCTGGATGAGTACATGGGACTTAATAGGATGGAGGATTATAGGTAGGTGTGGTGAACCATCGTTGGTTACCACTGTGGGGTTATTCTAATGTTGCTGTTGGGTTAGGGTGTTGACACTGTGGGCTTGTTATAATGTTGTTGTTGGGCTAGGGTGTTTACACTGTGGGATTAATATACCTGTGGTGGATGCTGTTGTGGCACATCCCAGTCGGGCCCCGCCTCCTGGGAGAGGTATAAGACCCTCTGCTCAGGCGGGACCCCTTCAGTCTGGAATGGTGTACTCGTGTTTAAATAGTTCCATTGTTTGTCAATAAAAGCCTTCAATTACTGAAGCCTTGTGTCTCGTGCTCGATTGTCGCGCATCAATTTTATTGACAAACACGAAACTCTCGACAGAAAGGAGAGTATGGAACAAATGCTAAAGCCAGAGCGTCTGACGCTGGATCCACGTGCGGTCGACGCCTCTAACACCTTCGACCACTGGCTGAAGTGTTTCGAGGACTACCTGGCAGCCTCTGCAGCAGTTACTACGGATAACGACAGACTCCAGGTCCTCCATGCGAGGGTAAGTGACACTGTCTACCTCGCGATTCATGCGGCCACCACTTACCCGAGGGCCCTCGAGCTTTTGAAAAAGCGATACACGAGACCTCCCAACGAGATCCACGCTCGTTACCTCCTCGCTACACGACGTCGGCAGTCGGGCGAAACCATGGAGGACTACGCCAATGAGCTCTTGCAGCTTGCCAGGGGCTGCGACTGCAAAGCTGTGTCGGCTGAGCAGTACATGTACGACCTCGCCCGAGATGCGTTTGTGGCAGGGGTAGGGTCTTCGTACATCCGGCTCAAGCTGTTGGAGAAGGGGAATCTCAACCTGACCCAAGCGATGGAGATGGCTGAGATGCTGGAGGCGGCGTCGAAAAGCTTGGCCCTGTATCCGGAGGACCACGTGGAGACAACGTGGCAGGAGCAGTCACAAATCCCTCCTCGCCCCACGGGCTCGCGCTCCCATATCGACCCGACGACGGCGGCAGCCCCAGGTGGCCCGCGGTGCTATTTTTGCGGAGGAGCCAAGCATCCACGGCAACAGTGTCCTGCTAAAACGGTGATCTGCAATCAATGCGGTAAAAAGGGGCACTACGCGAAAGTCTGCAGATCGAAGCCCAAGAACGGCAGTGCAGCCTGTGACCCTCCAGAACGGAGATCATCTCCATCGGCGTCGCAGTACCCACGAGGTCCGACCACGTGCGAGCCCAGGACGACGCCATTGTGGCTGGCGGAGGAGGAGGATGACCACCAGGAATCGCTACGCTTGGCGCCCTCAACCATGTGCGATTCATGGGGGCGGCCATCTTGGTCGACGACGACCAGGAGCGACCAGCAGGGGTCCTCAGCATCAACCTCGGCTGCCTGCAGTGACGTCCAAGGGCCAACGGTGGCGTCGATCACCCTGGACCAGGCTAAGCATCACAGGCTTGACTGTTCAATGATGAACATTAAGGTAAATGGTCGTACTGTGTATTGTCTGTTTGACAGCGGGAGCACTGAGAGTTTTATTCACCCTGACACTGCAAAGAGGTGTGGACTCCGGGTTCTATCTGCCAAACAGACAATTTCTATGGCATCACGGTCCCAGTCTGTACCGATCCAAGGACGTTGTGTGGTAACTCTGGAAGTGCAGGGCACAATTTACGAGCGATACAGGCTCCTTGTGTTGCCGCATCTTTGCGCGCCAATTCTCCTCGGACTAAACTTTATGGTCCACATGAAGAGTGTGATCCTACAGTACGGTGGGCCACTCCCTTCGCTGGCAGTAGGGAATCAGCCGCAGCCTCCAAATCGTCCAAAGCGCCCCGCATGCAATCTTTCCACACTAAAGATCACCACACCCTCTTTATTTAAGAATCTGGTACCAGGCTGCAAGCCCATCGCTACTAAAAGTAGGCGTTACAGCGCTGAAGACCGGATCTTCATCAGATCTGAGGTTCAGCGGCTCCTCAAAGAAGGGATCATACAGTCCAGCGTTAGTCCGTGGAGAGCACAGGTCGTGGTGGTTAAGAGCGGGAACAAACCCCGGATGGTCATCGACTACAGTCAGACCATTAATCGATATACGCAGCTGGATGCGTATCCTCTCCTGCGCATATCTGATATGGTCAATCAGATTGCGCAGTACCGGGTGTTCTCCACCATAGACCTTAAGTCCGCCTACCACCAACTCCCCATCCGCCCAGAGGACCGACAATACACGGCTTTTGAGGCGGATGGTCGTCTGTATCAGTTTCTTAGGGTTCCATTTGGTGTCACCAATGGGGTCTCGGTCTTCCAGCGTGCTATGGACCGAATGGTGGACCAGAACGGGTTGCGGGCTACCTTCCCGTACCTGGATAATGTCACCATCTGCGGCCATGACCAGCAGGACCATGACACAAACCTCCAGAACTTTTTGCGCACTGCGTCTCGCCTGAATCTGACCTACAACAGGGAGAAGTGTGTATTCTGTACGCGCAGGTTAGCTATCCTGGGATACGTGGTGGAAAACGGGGTCATTGGCCCTGATCCAGACCGTATGCGCCCCCTTACTGAACTTCCCTTGCCCGCTAGCGCAAAAGCACTGAGGAGATGCCTCGGCTTCTTCTCTTATTATGCGCAGTGGGTCCCCAACTACGCGGACAAAGCCCGTCCGTTTATCAAGTCCACGACTTTTCCACTCACGCCAGAGGCCCAATTGGCCTTCAAGGCATTGAAAAGCGACATTGCGAAAGCCACGATGCACGCGGTGGATGAATCCATCCCTTTTCAGGTGGAAAGTGATGCATCTGATTTCGCCCTGGCCGCCACACTAAACCAGGCAGGCAGGCCCGTCGCGTTTTTTTCCCGCACCCTTCAAGGTCCCGAAATTCGGCATTCAGCGGTGGAGAAGGAGGACCAGGCTATTGTGGAGGCCGTCAGACACTGGCCGCCAGACCTGGCGGGGAAGCGGTTCACCCTGATCACGGACCAGCGGTCCGTGGTGTTTATGTTCAATAATACGCAGAGGGGCAAGATCAAGAATGACAAGATCTTGCGGTGGAGAATTGAGCTCTCCACCTATAATTACGATATTATGTATCGTCCAGGGAAACTCAATGAGCCCTCGGATGCCCTCTCGCGCGGAACATGCGCTACCATGCAGGAGGACCGCTTGAACGCCCTCCATAATGATCTGTGCCATCCTGGGGTCACTCGGCTCTACCACTTCATCAAAGCCCGCAACCTGCCCTACTCGGTGGAGGATGTCAGGTCAGTAACAAGAAGCTGTCGGATTTGCGCGGAATGCAAACCGCACTTTTACCGACCTGACCGGGCACAATTGGTCAAGGCCACTCGCCCCTTCGAGAGGCTGAGTGTGGATTTTAAGGGCCCCCTTCCCTCAACAGACCGGAACGTGTACTTTCTTAACATCATAGATGAGTACTCCCGGTTCCCGTTTGTTGTCCCCTGTGCGGACACGTCGACTGCCACGGTGATCAAGGCATTCCGTGATCTTTTTACCCTGTTCGGGTACCCCTGCTATATACATAGCGACAGGGGCTCGTCATTCATGAGTAACGACTTGAGGCAATTCCTGCTCTCATACGGGATTGCCTCTAGTAGAACCACGAGTTACAACCCTAGGGGCAACGGACAGGTGGAGAGAGAGAATGCTACAGTCTGGAAGGCTGTCCTATTGGCGTTGAAGTCCAAAGGCCTTCCAGTCTCCCATTGGCAGGAGGTCCTCCCAAATGCGCTTCACTCCATTCGCTCCCTCCTGTGTACGGCAACCAATGCTACTCCCCAAGAGAGGATGTTCTCATTCCCTCGGAAGTCGTTCTCGGGGATATCTTTACCAGCCTGGTTGACGTACCCAGGACCCGTCCTTCTGCGGCGACATGTAAGGGCCCGCAAGTCCGACCCCTTGGTCGAACCGGTCCACCTCCTCCACGCCAACCCTCAGTATGCCTATGTGGCATATCCTGACGGGCGAGAGGACACAGTCTCGATCCGAGACCTGGCGCCCGCAGGGGACGTAGCAACTCCTGTCGCTCCCATACCCCCTGTCACGAATCCCCTATCGCTTATTTCTCCCCCGGACGTGGCGCGGTCAGCACCGGGACCAGTGCATAACAGTTATACTCCCATGTACAGCTTGCCTGAGACTCGGAGATCGGCGCCACCGCAGAAGGTACCAGGGTCCCCTGCACCACCGCTTCACCAGGGTCAACTGGCCCGTGAGTCCTCGAGGGGACAGCCGGACGCTGTTTTGGAGAGAACGCCACCGCAAGCACCTGCTCCGGTGTCACAACCGGTATTGAGGAGGTCACAACGACGGTGCGGTCCTCCAGACCGTCTGGACTTGTAGATTTTTTTGTATATATGTAGTCTGTTTTCGCACCCCGCCGGCCTTTGTTTTCAAAGGAGGGGTGAATGTGGTTAACCATCGTTGGTTACCACTGTGGGGTTATTCTAATGTTGCTGTTGGGTTAGGGTGTTGACACTGTGGGGTTGTTATAATGTTGTTGTTGGGCTAGGGTGTTTACACTGTGGGATTAATATACCTGTGGTGGATGCTGTTGTGGCACATCCCAGTCGGGCCCCGCCTCCTGGGAGAGGTATAAGACCCTCTTCTCAGGCGGGACCCCTCCAGTCTGGAATGGTGTACTCGTGTTTAAATAGTTCCATTGTTTGTCAATAAAAGCCTTCAATTACTGAAGCCTTGTGTCTCGTGCTCGATTGTCGCGCATCAGTAGGCCTAAAAGGTAGGGATATGTTTGGCACAACTTGTGGGGCCGAAGGGCCTGTTTTGTGCTGTAGTTTTCTATGTTTCTATGTTTCTTACCTCTCAATGTTCTGGGGACCTGGGTTCGAATCTTGCCACGGCAGAGAAAAAGGGTCAGGCTTAGGCAGGAAATTCTGGGATTTAGGGCCGAGACAGCTGAAGGTACCACCGCCAACGGTGGGATAAAGGAAATTTGGGATGCACAAGATTCCAACTCTGTAATTGTTTTCCGTGGTTTATAGACATGCCTTTGTAGTTAAGAGTAGGTGTGGCCAATGCTACTTTTATGCTGATGAATTTGCTTCTACCTTTCCTACTATCCTTCGAATAATCCAACAACAGGAATCATAGAAATCATAGAAACCCTACAGTGCAGAAGGAGGCCATTCGGCCCATCGAGTCTGCACCGACCACAATCCCACCCAGGCCCTACCCCCACATATTTACCCACTAATCCCTCTAACCTACACATCCCAGGACTCTAAGGGGCAATTTTTAACCTGGCCAATCAACCTAACCCGCACATCTTTGGACTGTGGGAGGAAACCGGAGCACCCGGAGGAAACCCACGCAGACACGAGGAGAATGTGCAAACTCCACACAGACAGTGACCTGAGCCGGGAATCGAACCCGGGACCCTGGAGCTGTGAAGCAGCAGTGCTAACCACTGTGCTACCGTGCCGGAATTGTAAATCTTGCTTCAACAAAGCCCTCCAGAAACAGATACACTGCCAAAAAAAAACTCAGCTCTCACATTTAAACTAAAATGCAAAGCCCACTTTCACACTCGTTTCAAGCAAACTGGTTTTCTTTAAACACTGACTTCCTGAACACCCAGAGTGTTTCTCACTCTGATTGTCATTGATATGAGCAATTGGAACACTTGGAACATTCCCTTGAGAAAACCAGGAAAATGCACCTGCACTGATTGCCATCTTATTGGTATTGATTTTCATGTTAAACTGACACTTTTGCATGTCTTGTGCAAGAGTACTATTAGACTGTTTGGAAAAGCCAACCATAAGACCATGTGCCATTGCAGGAATTTGGTGAGAGTGAATTTGCATTTGCTTTCTTGGCATCCAATCTTATATTTAACCTTGGGGGCGGCACAGTGGTTACCATTGCTGCTTCCCAGCACTAGGGACCCGGATTTGATTCCCGGCTTGGGTCACTGTCTGTGTGGAATAGGTGTGGGTTTCTTCTTGGTGCTCCAGTTTCCTCCCACAGTCTGAAAGACGTGCTGGTTAGGTGTAGCGGCCGTGCTAAATTCTCTTTCAGTGTACTCGAACAGGCGCTGGAGTGTGGCGAATGGGGGATTTTCACAGAAACTTCGTTGCAGTGTTAATGTAAGCCTACTTGGGACACTAATAAATAAACTTTAACTTGAACTTAACATCAATCAGAAAATCATTCCTCATTCCTGAAATTCATTAAACAAATCTAACACTGTTGTAGATTCATGCCTGGATCAATTTAACAATAACAGAATGTAAGCAATCACTGCATTCGTAACCAAATTAAATTAATCCACAGAGCAAGTGTGTGACCAAGAGGAGGAGAAGGAAAGCTGAGCCGATCAGGAACTGGGATCTTTCATGCGGTAAATGGAACTTTTTATTCTATTGAAGGATTAAGTTGGAAAGTTTAATTGATGGTGAGTTTTTGTGCTTTGGTTAAAACAGTCTAGATAGCAACATCTATCAGGGCTAGCATGTGCAAAACAAGCAAAGCATATGGGTGGCACGGTGGCACAGTCGTTAGCACTGCTGCCTCACAGTGCCAGGGACCCGGGTTCGATTCCCGGCTTGGGTCATTCTCTCACTCTCTGTGTGGAGTTTGCATGTTCTCCCCGTGTCTGTGTGGGTTTCCATTGGGTGCTACGGTTTCATCCCACAGTCCAAAGATGTATGAGTTAGGTGGATTGGCCATCATAAATTGTCCATTAGTGTTAGGGGTATTAGCAAGGTAAATGTATGGGGTTACGGGGATAGGGCCTGGGTGGGGATTGTTGTCGATGCAGGCTCGATGAGCTGACTGGCCTCCTTCTGCACTGTAGGGATTTTATGAGGTGACTGTCAGCAACTGGACTCCTCAAACTGCCTGGAGGGTTTCAGTTGCCAAATCTGAACCATATGACTGGGAAGATTGAGAGGGTTTGGCTTTCCTCCACCCTCCTTGATTGTGCTTGGAGTGGAACATCTGCCCAGCCCAGAGTTATTTAAATATGGGAGCTGGTCTCCCCTTAGTCCACCAGGAAGTCTTAGCAGTGGGCCAAGGGTTGCAGCAGCAAAGTTCTGAGGCTTAAGAAGTGGCTGGCGTGGTAAAATACATTTAAAATGCCTTAATGTGGTGGGCCTATGTAAGGCCGTGCACTGGGAGTGCTCACTTGAAAGCTCTCCAAGCATGTTCCCAGCCTTAGCTGAAAATCAGGGCCCAATATCTCATGGTCCACATAGGAAAATGTGGAAATAGTGGCAGAAACTGTGTTTCCCTCTTGGATTCATGAACCTGTACAGCACAGTAAGAGGCCATTTGGCCCATCATTCCCATGTCAGTCAATAAAGATCTGACTGCACTCATCTCATTTTCAGCGCTTGGCCCATAGCTCTGGAAGTCACGGTAGTGCAAGTGAATATCAAAATATTTCTTAAATGTTACGAGAGTTTCTGACTCAACCATCCTTTCAGGCAGTGAATTCCAGATTCCCATCACCCTCAGAGTGAAAAGGTTTCTCCTCAACTCCCCTTCTACCTTTAATCGTAAATCTATACCCCCTGGTTATTGGTCCCTCCACTAATGGAAAAAGTGCCTTCCAATCCATCCTATCTGTGCCCCTCATAATCTTAAACACCTCTATCATGTCCCCTCTCAACCTTCACTGCTCCAAGGAAAATGGCCCCAGCCGACCCAATCCTTCTTCATAGCTCAGACCCTCCAGTCCAGCAGCATCCTGGTAAATCTCCTCTGCACCCTCTCCAGTGCAATCACATCTTTCCTATAATGTCATGACCAGAACTGTATGCAGTACTCCAGTTGTAACCTACTGAGTGCTTTATGCAGTTCCAGCACGACCTTGCTGCTCTTGCATTCCACGCCTCGGCTAATAAAGGCAAGTATCCCGTATGCCTTTTTAACCACCTTATCTATCCGCCCTGCCATCTTCAGGGATCTGTGGATATGCACTCCGAGGTCGCTCTGATCTTCAGTACCTTCCAGGGTCCTGCAATTCATTGTGTAATCCTTTGCCTTGCTAGCCCTCCCCAAGTACATTACCTCACAGTTTCCTGGTTTGAATTCCATTTACCACAGCTCTGCCCACTTGACAGTCCATTTATATCCTCCTGCGATCAATGCCTGTCCTCCTCACTCTTTACTACCCTACCAATTTTCATGTCATCTGCAAATTTCTAAATCACATGCCACCTACATTTAAACTCCAAAACTCATTCTCATCAAATTTATATGTGCCAACTATTGGGCTGAAAAGTTAGCAGAGGAGATGAGGCAGAAATCATAGGCCAGTATAAACAAGGTAATAGAGAAGCCACTCATCCATGTACTGTGATGAATCCTTCTGCACCCCCAGGTCTTTAACACTCAGTCCCCAGAATTTTACCAGCCTGCCCATCACGGAATCAGAGCGGGCTGAACAACAGGCAAGGCCGTAAAATCCAGTTCTAAGTAAGAATGGGTAGTATTCAAACTGTTGTGTATAGGACAGCTTCATTCCTTCTGCAGATCTAGTGATGAATTCAATTATTGAGACAGACGCACACATGGAGCAAGAGTTATAGCAATGAATAAGCAATGTTACAGTGACTATAAAGATGTCACCGTCGTCTGAATGCTTACACGTTTGTAGATGCTTTTAAGTCCCTAAATCATGTTGAAAGCTACTAATTCCTATTTACAATATTTATAAAAATGTTCAAAGTTCAGAATGTTCTATGGATGAATGCCACTATTTAATAAGCAAATGATTCACTTTGTAGATAAGATTCTCATTTTATCACTTTATCAACAGTCAGACATTTTAACATGGCAAAACGATAAAAGTTGTTTCAATTCAAACACTGACTTCATTTCCTAAGATGCCACCCTGAAATTGCCTGTAGTGTGTTTTTAATGAGTCTGTCATGGAGTCTCATTAATAATACCAAGTGCATCTGTTCCTAAAACAGGCATCTTGGCAATCCGAGACCCACACGTTTTTCAGCAAGGTAGGTATTGAAATCAGATGGCCTCGTGCGATTTTGGTGAAATTGTAAGAAATTCTGTACCTTAATTCCTTTTTAGGAACAAGTCCGCTTTGTCATTATTTCCAAAGCAGAGAGTGGGACCACCTTATCACAGAAATTATGGTGTCCTCATCTGAGGAAGGGTGTCCTTGCTATAGAAAGAGGGCAGCCTCCCAGCTGATTTCTGGGATGGCAAGTCTGTCATCTGAGGAGAGGCAAAGTCGATTAGGATTATATTCATTGAAGTATAGGAGAGTGAGAGGGGATTTCATAGAAACCTATAAAATTCTAACAGGATTAGACAGGGTAAATTCAGAAAGAATGTTTCTGATGGTGGGGGAGTCCAGAACTAGGGGTCATTATTTGAGGTAAATAAACCTTTTAGGACTGAGGTGAGGAGGAATTCCTTCACCCAGAGAGTGGTGAATGTGCAGAATTCACGACCACAGAAAAGTAGTTGAGGTCAAAATGTTGAAAAGAAATTAGATCTAGCGCTGCATTTGGTCTCTCCGATGTAAAGTGGACCGCATTGGGAGCAGCGAATGCAGTCGGCCAGATTGAAGGAGGTGCATGTGATTCCAGTATCCGCAGTATTTTGCCTTTAACTCCATCATTAAACCCTAGCATTTGAACCATTAAATTCTTGCCATTTGAAATTATTTTCCAAAACTACCTTGCTTTGCAACTTCTCTCCGTTCATTCATTTTCTTCATTCTTCTGAATTCCTTCACTTCACGCTGGACTTTCACTCTGTAAGGTGCTTTCAGCTGTTCAGGTTGCATCTATATGGTGTGTTTTAGGATCAATGGACATCTCAAATGCTTTAAGCCAATGAAATACTTTGGAAGTGGAGTCACTGTTGTAATGTGGGAAATGTGGCAGCTAATTGGTGCACAGCAAACCCCCACAAAGAGCAATGTGATAATGATTGGATCATCTTTGTTTGTGATGTTGAATGAGAGTATTGGCCCGGATACACAGGGGAAAATTCCCTGCTCTCCTTCAAAATAATGCAAAATTGTGTTGGAAGACTCCCCATTTGCCTGGATGGGTGCAGCTCCAGCAACACTCAAGAAGCTCGACACCATCCAGGACAAGCAGTCCGCTTGATTGGCATCACATCTACAAACATTCAATCCCTCCACCACTGATGCTTAGTCGCAGCAGTATATACTATCTACAAGATGCACTGCAGCAATTCACCAAAGATCCTTCGACAATACCTTCCAAACCCACTTCCATCTAGAAGAACAAGGACAGCAGATACATGGGAATACTACCACCTGCAAGTTCCTCTCCAAGCCACTCACCATCCTGACTTGGAAATATATCGCCATTCCTTCGCAGTCACTGGATCAAACTCCTGGAATTCCCTCCCTCACGGCATTGTGGGTCAACCCACAGAACATGGACTGCAGCGATTCAAGAAGACAGCTCACCACCACCTTCTCAAGGGCAACTAGGGATGGCCAGTCAGCAATGCCCATGTCACACGAATGAGTTAAAAAAAATTGGATGTTTTACATCCATGCAAACGAACAGGTAAGGCCTCAGTTTAATGTCTTGTCTGAAAAGTGACACCTCCAGCAGTGTAGTGCTCCCACAGTACTGCGCTGGAGTGCCAGCTTTGTTTTTTTGTGCTTACAATGAGCAATATAATGCATGCTGTTCATGTGAGCCTCAAATTAATGAATTTGAATGCTGTTGCTATACATGACATGGCTGGAACCCTTAGGCAAAGTAGGTTCTCTCTGTTGCATCAAAAGAAACTGGAATACTTTCATAATTTTTCACAAATTATATAGACACAAACTCAATGACAAGATAACGGTTGGAATGCGAGTCTTAGCAGGTAATCAAGTCTTTACAGGTGCAGACAATGTGAGTGGAGAGAGAGTGAAGCACAGGTTAAAGAGGTGTGAATTGTCTCAAGCCAGGACAGTTAGTGAGATTTTACAAGCCCAAGCAAGTCGTGGGGGTTACAGATAGTGTGACATGAACCCAAGATCCCGGTTGAGGCCGTCCTCATGTGTGCAGAACTTGGCTTTCAGTCTCTGCTCAGCGATTCTGCGTTGTGTGTCTTGAAGGCCACTTTGGAGAACGCTTACTCGAAAATCAGAGGCTGAATGCCCTTGACTGCTGAAGTGTTCCCCAACAGGAAGGGAATACTCCTGCCTGGTGATTGTCAAGTGGTGTCCATTTATCCATTGACATAGTGTCTGCATGGCCTCGCCAATGTACCATGCCTCAGGACATCCTTTCCTGCAGCGTATCAGGTAGACAATGTTGGCCGAGTCACAAGAGTATGTACCGTGTACCTGGTGGATGGTGTTCTCACGTGAGATGATGGCATCCATGTCGATGATCCGGCACGTCTTGCAGAGGTTGCTGTGGCAGGGTTCTGTGGTATCGTGGTCACTGTTCTCCTGAAGGCTGGGTAGTTTGCCACGTACAATGGTCTGTTTGAGGTTGCACGGTTGTTTGAAGGCAAGTAGTGGGAGTGTGGGGATGGCCTTGGCGAGATGTTCGGCTTCATCGATGACATGTTGAAGGCTCCGGAGAAGATGTCATAGCTTCTCCGCTCCGGGGAAGTACTGGATGACGAAGGGTACTCTGTCCGCCATGTCCCATGTTTGTCTTCTGAGGAGGACTGTGCGGTTTTTCACTGTGGCGTGTTGGAACTGCCGATCGATGAGTTGAGTTCCATATCATGTTCTTATGAGGGCATCTTTCAACGTCTG
The DNA here is from genome assembly GCF_964213995.1 of Mustelus asterias. NCBI lineage: Eukaryota > Metazoa > Chordata > Chondrichthyes > Carcharhiniformes > Triakidae > Mustelus > Mustelus asterias. Next base: position 27,219,160 of record NC_135825.1, on the reverse strand, counting down.
GAGGTGTCTGTTGCGATCCTCCTCATCTGAGCAGATCCTGTGTAGACGGAGGGCTTGTCCATGAGGGATGGCTTCTTCAACGTGTTTGGGTGGAAGCTGGAGAAGTGGAGCATCGTGAGGTTATCCTTGGGCTTGCGGTAAAGTGAAGTGCTGAGGTGACTGTCCTTGATGAAGATGCGTGTGTCCAAAAATGCAACCAATTCTGGAGAATAGTCCATGGTGAGTCTGATGGTGGGATGGAACTTGTTGATGTCATCATGTAGTTGTTTCAGTGATTGTTCGCCATGAGTCCAAAGGAAGAAAATGTCATCAATGTACCTAGTGTATAGCGTCGGTTGAAGGTCCTGTGCGGTGAAGAAGTCTTGTTCGAACCATGTCACCGATGAAGACGAACATCTCGCCAAGGCCATCCCCACACCTCCAATCACACCATCCACCAGGTACACGGTACATACTCTTGTGACTCGGCCAACATTGTCTACCTGATACGCTGCAGGAAAGGATGTCCTGAGGCATGGTACATTGGCGAGGCCATGCAGACACTATGTCAATGGATAAATGGACACCACTTGACAATCACCAGGCAGGAGTATTCCCTTCCTGTTGGGGAACACTTCAGCAGTCAAGGGCATTCAGCCTCTGATTTTCAAGTAAGCGTTCTCCAAAGTGGCCTTCAAGACACACGACACCGCAGAATCGCTGAGCAGAGACTGATAGCCAAGTTCCGCACACATGAGGACGGCCTCAACCGGGATCTTGGGTTCATGTCACACGATCAAACTCCCATGACTTGCCTGGGCTTGCAAAATCTCACTAACTGTCCTGTCTGGAGACAATACACATCTCTTTAACCTGTGCTTAACCCTCTCTCCACTCACATTGTCTGTACCTTTAAAGGCTTGATTACCTGTTAAGACTCGCATTCCAACCATAATTTTTCATATTTGGGTGGTGTTCATTCTTCTAATCGTATGATGTTTGCATCAAAAACAAAACAATGGGCATAAAGATACATATTTTGACTTACCCTTGCATGTCTCTTCCATCTTACTTATAAATCTATGTTTGTAATGGTACCATTACCTGGAAGAATTTTTTATTGATCTTTTAAAAATTTTGACTCCATTCTTAAAGTCACAAGGCCAATGCCGAGACAATCCATTTCCTTGCTTGGTCCAAAAACCAATTCAAATTGAACCCAATTCATGGTCCCCACATGAGAGACATATTAGATCCAAGCTGACAAAAAAAGGCATGCACCTAGTCTTGGGCTTAATCTGACGCTTGATCTTAGCCAAAAGGCCGAGAAGCGAGGTATATTGGAGAACCAGAATACGGGGCCATCACCACACAATGATTTACACCCATGGGGTGGGATTTTACGGGTTCACTTGTCCTGAAACCATACAATCCCGCCCGAGATCAACAGACCTTTCCATAGTCCACCCCTCGCCCGCTCTGATTCCCGTGGCAGGCGGGATGGTAAAATTCTGGCCATGGTTTCGAGACCATAAATTACCTTAATTTGGTCACTTTCCTTTAAGCAGAGGTGAGGTGCTGTTTCTCCACAAGAATGGAGGATAAACCACAGGGATCTTCCCTGGAACCCACTGCCTAGCAAACTGCTCAGAATAGTATCGGAAAAAGTCTGTCAGAACACCTTGGGCGGGATTTTCCAGCCGGGCTCGCCCCAAAACTGCCAAATCCCGCCTGAGGTCGACGAACCTTTGAATGGTCCGCTCCCTCCTCCCCACCTGCTATGAATCGCATGGTGGGCGGGTGAGAAAAATCCTCCCATGATTCCCAGAGGGATGGACATGAAAGTAAGTGCAGAGGATTGTATCCTTACTAAGATTCATGATATGTAAAGTGGCAAGGTTGATCTATAACCAGGGTTAGTTTTTCAGATGGTCTTTGGTGACCCAAGAGGTTCTGAATTTGGACCTAATTGATAAAGAGAGAAAATGGAGATGACTAAACGGTCTTATTTATATGTTGTTTTATTATTACTAGCTGAGCTCAGGGACAGCCTGGGAGTTCGAGCATGGTTGTGATGTTGAGCTGCCATCTTGGCCTGAGGCTTAATAGGTAAAAATAGGTAAGTACAAGTAGTTCTCCACTGCTAAGAACAGCCAGAGGGAAATGGTAATTGCTTGCAAATTCCGATTCAATTGAAGTAATACGAAAATAAAAATGCGAAGGTCACAGTTGCTGAAGTAACAGTTCATACAATGTAGCACAAATTATCTGGCAAACTATGGAAGATGTTATGAAGACCAAAACAATCCTCGGGCTTAATATACTGTAACTAATGCGATGCCATTGATTTCATATGGCTCAGCACTGTTGTGAGGCATCTTGGAATAAATTTAAAATAACCTTAAATAATGACCAATAACTGTCACAGGATTTTAACAATGACACAGGATTTACATTCATCTTTAATTAGCATAGCTGTATTTAGTTAGATAGCATCGAAGCCTTCTGCTGGAAACCTCAAATCCTCTTAGAGGATGTGTCCGTATGGTTGCTGTAAAACAATTTATTTTAATATCAGTTGTGGTTCTATATATTTTGTTGAATAGATTAACAGCGAGGGACTCCACTGTATTGTTTAATAACAACACCAGGTTAAAGTCCAACAGGTTTATTTGGTATCACAAGCTTTCGGAGCGCTGCTCCTTCATCAGGCACTCGCCTGACGAAGGAGCAGCGCTCCGAAAGCTCATGATATCAAATAAACCTGTTGGACTTCAACCTGGTGTTGTGAGACTTCTTACTGTGTCCACCCCAGTCCAACGCCGGCATCTCCACATCTTGTTTAGTAACATAACATAAAAGTAAAAAAATGTGAAATGATTTACCCAATTCTCATGGCTATTGAAGGTGATCGCCAGTGGAATATGATAAAAAATGCATTTAACAAAACTATAAGCAGCAAATTGGGACTGGATCAAATGTCTGAAATGGGTGGTTGAAGTTCTGATGGGCGTTTTTTGTTCTGGTAGATTTTTTCTTAATCAGGAGAAAAGTAGGTATAAAAGAAAACTGTATCCTGAGCTGGAAGAATGACTATTTCTGCAGTCATCAGCACATTTAACAGGATGACTAATTGCCATGGCTCTCAATGTTTCCCAGTGCAACACTCTGCTCTGAGGCGTGGTAAGGCGCTGCTTAATTTGAGCTGCTGAGTTCATAAGCAAATGTAATTAACTTAGTGTGTCGACATCTGTGGTCTTCCGTTCTCAATGCCTTTTAGTAAAACATTCGTGGAGTAAATTAGTGGGCAAGACTGATGATTTTTCCTAACTCCTGATTGTTTTTCCTGAAGGAAACTCTTCAAACTAAGGTAGGTGGGCAGCACGGTGGCACTGTGGTTAGCACTGCTGCCTCACAGGGCCAGGGACCCGGGTTTGATTCCTGGCTTAGGTCACTGTCTGTGTGGAGTCTGCATGTTCTCCCCGTGTCTGTGTGGGTTTCTTCCAGGTGCTCCGGTTTCCTCCCACAGTCTGAAAGACGTGCTGGTTAGGTGCATTGGCCATGCTAAATTCTCCCTCCATGTACCTGAACAGGGGCCGGAGTGTGACTGGGGAATTTTTACAGCAACTTCATTGCAGTGTTAATGTAAGCCTATTTGAGACTCTAATAAATAAGCTAAAACCAAAATATTCACATATATCTGGATGTCATGGTGGCACAGTGATTAGCACTGCTGCTTCAAAGCGCCAGGGACCCGGGTTCAATTCTGGCCTCGAGTGAAAGCGTGGAGTTTGCATATTCTCCCTGTGTCTGCGTGGGTGTCCTCCGGGTGCTCTGGTTTCCTCCCACAAAGATTTGCAGGTTAGGAGGATTGGCCATGCTAAATTGCCTCTTAGTGTCAGGGGGATTAGCAGGATGGGTGCGTGGGATTGTGGGGCTGGAGGCTGTGTGGGATCGTTGTCGGTGCAGACTCAATAGGCGGAATGGCCTCCTTCTGCACTGTTAGGGATTCCATGATTTCTGCTGCCTGGAAAATCATGCACACACATCTTAAATACTCATTTCAAATTAGCTCTGATTCGCAAAAGTAAACTTGCGACCATCAGTGTGACGTTTTAGCACGACCAGGATTCTCACTGTAACTTTCATTTACAAAAGTCACCTGGCACAATCCAGTCGCAAGACAGACCAGAAACTCTGCCATCTTTGTTCAGTCATGGCATGCACACTGGGTGGCACGGTGGCACAATGGTTAGCACTGCTGCCTCCCATCGCCAGGGACCCGAATTCAATTCCGGCCTAGTGTGACTGTATGGAGTTTGCACGTTCTTCCTGTGTCTTCGTGGGTTTCCTCCGAGTGCTCCGGTTTCCTCCCATAGTCCAAAGGTGTGCAGGTTAAGTGGATCGGCCATGCTAAATTGCACCTTAGAGTCCCAAGATGTGTAGATTGGAGGGGGGCGGGGGTGGTTAACAAGGTAAATACATGGGGTTATGGGGACAGGTTCTGGGTAAGATTAAAAGATGGGTTGGTGCAGACTCGATGGGCTGAATGGCCTCCTTCTACACTATAAGAATTCTATGAAGAAAGAAAATGATTCCTTTTCTGCTGGGACACAATAATGGAGACCTCAGTTTGCAGCTGAGCCTTCATGGCTCCGCTGTACTCATGATCACCCAGTTATCCACCTCCCATACTGCAGTCGCTGGTTTGTTATGAGACCAAGTCTGAAGAGGGTAACTCTTGCTACCTGAGAAGAACAACCTGATGATTTGGTTGGAGAAAGAGTAGCACAGGCCTCCTGTTTTTTAATTCTTTAACAGTATGTAGTCATCACGAGCTGACATTTGTTCCCCATTCCTAATTGAAGTGAATGGCTTGTGGGAGCCAGTTAAGAGTCAACCACAATGCTGTGGGACTGCAACAATTTAGGCCAGGCCAGGTAAAGGTGGCAGACTTCCTTTCCAAAAGGATGTTTGTGAAGCAGAAAGTTTGGTGCAATTGTGATAGTTGCCACCATCATTGACATCACCTTGTCGTTTTATTAATTGAATTTAAATTCCACCAGTTTTCATGGTGGGCCAGGTACCTGGCCTCAGGTGACAGTGTGGAGTTTGCATGTTTTCTCTATGACTGAGCGGGTTTCCTCCGAGTGCTCCGGTTTCCTCCCATACGCCAAAGATTTGCAGGTTAGGTGGATTGGTCATGCTAAATTGCCATTTAGGGTCGGGAGATTAGCAGGGTAGGTGTGTGGGCTTGCAGGGTTAGGGCTTTTCCCATATATCTGCTGCCCTTGTCTTTCTAGATGGTGGAGGTCATGGATTTGGAAATATAATAAAAGGAGTCTTGGTAAGTTACTCAGTGCATCCTGTAAACGATTCACACTGCTGACCCTGTACGTCAGTGGTAGAGGGAGTGAATGTTTAAGGTGGTGGATGGGGTGCCAATCAAGAAGGCTGCTTTGTCCTGGGTGGTGTCGAGCTCCTTCAGTGTTGTTGGAACTCATTCAGACAAATGGAAAGTATTCCATCACACTCCTGACTTGTGCCTTGTCGATGGTAGACAGGGTTTGGGGGGTCAGAAAGTGAGTTACTTACTGCAGAATCCTGGCCTCTGATTTGCTCTTGTGGCCTCAGTATTTATGTGGTAGGTCTAGTTCAGTTTCTGGTCAATAGTAATCCCCAGTGGAGTCAATGACGGCAAAGCCATTGAATGTCAAGAGGAGTTAGATCCTCCCCTATTGGAGATGATTTTTGCTTGGGCACTTCCATGGTGCGAATGTTACTTACCAATTATCAGCCTAAGTTTGAATGTTGTCCAGGTCTTGTTGTAGATGGACATGGACTGCTTCTGACATTACCAGTATGCATCATTTCCTCTTCAGGACTAGTTACCTGAGATTACAAACAAACTGGGCTTTGGAGGACTGGAATTCCTTTCTATGGACATTATTGCCAGGATGATGATGGAGGGTTGTCAAGACAATGTGAATGGTTTCTGCAGGACCTATTGCATCTTGCGGAATTGTGAAATGCACGTGAAGCCAGGTTCTCTGTTGTGTGTCCAATTGGAAGACGATGTAGGTGTTACCCCTGGTGTAGAGAACCTCATTTACTCCCTGCCCCTAGCCACCATCCTCACTCATCCTGATAAAGTGATGGACTGCTTACTATGCAGACTCGAAAGAGCCAATGACAAGAATATAAGGATCACTGTGTCCTTGATAGTTATAGGCAGTACTGTTCATAAAATAGTTCAAAGCCCAATTTGCAGTAGTTACATCAATCGGTGATCACCTCATTTGTGAAGTGCCTCAGACGTTGTTACTGAGAAAAGTTCATGTGTGACAAAGGCATCCTGGAGGCCTGCTGTGGAATGGCCTACTGTACAGTGCAATCCTTCTCCTCCCCAAGTCTCTGAGATTCCCCTTCTGCTCCCACTTCTTCTTTGCTGCTCCAATTAATGCTCTAGCCTCAAAAGCTACCTATTTCTGGGCCAAGAATGTTGAAGGTAGCTAAAAACATTGTAGTACCTGAAAACACTCTTACGAGGCCGAGAAATACCCAGATATTATCCAGCAGTTGAAATACAAACAACTAACTGATTTGTGGTGGCTGAGCCCGTTAAACAGTTCTGTTAAAGAGTCCTTGCTACCAGTTAGCATCATCATATTCAGAGTAACTTTATCACCCAGCAATTCATGGTGCTAAGGAGTCAAATATGGCAAAAAAAAAGGTCTTACCAGAGTCGGGCCCTCATTTCCATATTTTCATTAGTATTTTACTATTTTCAGCACTGACCCTGGACACCTATGAAACAGTCTGATCCAATATGAGCAGCACGGTGACACAGTGGTTTGCACTGATATCTCACAGCGCCAAGGACCAATTCTGGCCTCGGGTGACTGTCTGAGTGGAGTTTGCACATTCTCCCCCTGTGTGCGTCGGTTTCCTTTGGGTGCCCTGGTTACCTTCCAAGGTCCAAAGATGTGCAGGTTAGGTTGATTATCCATCTTAAATTGCCCCTTAGTGTCAGGAGAATTAGCAGGGTAAATACTTGGGGTTACAGGGTTAGGGCCTGGGTGGGATTGTTGTTGGTGCAGGCTCAATGGGCTGAGTGGCCTCCTTCTGCACTGTCGGGATTCTATAATTCTATGAATATGGTGGGCAGCACATTTCTAGCATGGTGTGATTGCATGAATTCCATCCACAACATTGGCGGCCTAGGGCCTTCTTTCTTACTGTAAAACAGGCATGGTGGACCATAGTTTGAGGACAAGCAACAGACTAAGGAATTCATCTAGTCCTGCAAATGTTTATTGCTTGTACTACCCCAATAAGTTACTGTAATGGAATGCCCCATGCAGACCTTCTTTGTGACTACAATTGTTTTCAGTTAGGAATAGGTTAATCTTATTAACAATCTTTTTGGCAGACTGGGGTATCCTTTGAAATGATACAACATTTAAAATATTTTAACCAGTTTTATTTCCAAACTCGATAAGATTTTATCCATGCCCACTGGGTAGAAATTTTTTTTGGCGTTGGAAGGAGTTTGCTGCTTGCAGGTATTGAAAGGAAAGTATTTTTATTTGATGGGGTTCACTTGCAGGTTCTCACTGGATCAGATTGATCGAAGAGACAATGGTTTCTGCAAAAATCCAGGCCAATGTATATGACTCCCCTTTCTAGCAGGGAGGCCTGAAAGGAAAGAATGTAATGGACCTCAATTTGTCAGTGTTAACCAAGGCAATGGAAATACTCCCTGGACAGAACTTTCCCATCCCGCCCGCCACGGGCATCATTGCGGGTGGGACACGGACTACGCAAAGATCCATTGACCTTGGGCGGGATTTTCCGGTCTTGGGGCGAGCGCGACAGGAAAATCCCTCCCCCTTGTCTCTTAAATAAGATATCTCAAGAAGGGCCAGTGTGTGAGAGTGCTTTCTTGCAGCAAAGATACCCTGGGTGTGATCTTACCGCCGGTTCACGCCATGCTCTCGTTGCAGCGAGGCCAGACAAATCTCCATTCACTGCAGGGGGCATGGGAAAATCCCACCATCATGAAGAGTGGTAAGATTCCAGCCCCTGTGTCAGCTCCCGCAAACAGATCTGCAGCCAAAGAGTAAAATCCCATTGGCACTACTCATTGGAGCCAAAGTCGCCACCACATTGAAACCTTAATACAATTGCCTGAAAGGCATCCTGTCATTAAATAGCTCAGTAATACCAAGTACCCAAAGACACCTACTGCTCAGTAAAGTGGGGAGTGGGTACTTTTCCTTGAAGGAACCTCAGTGAGGTTTGCGAAAAAGTTTTGGCACAGGGAATCCAGAGAACGTGCCACTCGTAAAAGCTTTTCAAACAAAATGCAATGTATTGGGCAGAATTTTCCAATCCTACGAGCGGTGAGAATTGTAGCAGATGGGTGCACTTAAAGTTAAAGTTTATTTATTAGTGTCACAAGTAGGCTTGCATTAAAAATGCAGTGAACTCAGTATGAAAATCCCCTAGTCGCCACACTCCGGCGCCTGTTCAGGTACACTGAGGGAGAAATTAGCATGGCTAATGCATCCAAACTGCACATTTTTCAGACTTTGGGAGGAAACCAGAGCACCCGGAGGAAACCCATGCAGACAAGGGGAGAATTTAATTTCACAGGAGGAAAGAAATCAGTTTTTTAATGGTGAGATAAACTGTGAAAATATTGTTCCCTCACCTTCCAATGTGGTGTGATACATGTATATAATATATATATATATATGTCATTGGAGTTTGGGGTGTGGACTGCCCCTTTAAGAGTGTCGGTCAGGAGACCCTGGGCAATTAGCTCCTCCCAGTGTGGGACCCTGCTGGGCAGTCTTCAACCTAACTGTGAATCAGTGCGCACCTCAAATAAAGAGCTCCCAGTTACTAAGCCCACCTCGTGAGTCTATGCACCCTTAGTCCATAGGGGCATACATAACAGGTGGGTTAAAGGTGAGTCGTGTTTCCTCATGAAGAATGTCAGGAATCCCATTTGATTAATTTGTATCTCATGTATACTAATTAAAAGACCACCTCACTGAAATTCAATTTGTCCTTCAAATTCAGTTCCCGTCAGCGAGGATTTAGAATGTTCAGTTCTTTGACTGTCTACAAGTGGCATGCCCTTGGCAAACTTCACCTCTTTGAGGTCAGTAGCTGTTGCTTTCACCTTCTTGGGGACCTTGTATAACTTAAGTAGAATGCCATTAGCAAACTGCATCAAAGCTACACTAGGGAGGCAGGTGAATGTTGGGTAGGGGGAGATCGGGGGTTAGGGTGGACAAAGGATTGTCAGGAGAGGCAGGTTGATTGGGGAAGGGTGGGGAGAGTGTCCACGGAAGTGGAGGGGGGAATATCTGGGTAAGAGGGCAGGAGTGTCTCAGAGAGCAGGGTTAGTGGTATCAATGATGGGGTCCTGGAGGGTGAACTCAGGGTACCTGTGATATGAGGGAATAGTCAGAGATGGGGGGAGTGGGATGCAATAGGGCAGCAGATCCAGGATGAGAGTCTGGTCGGTGAAGATCTCATTTGGGGGAGGGGCAGTGGGGTCAAGGAGGGGGGCAAGACAGGTGCCTCGGATAATAGGACAGGGCAGGATCTGGGTGGACTTAGGGATGGTAATTGGTGTGTCAGCTCAGACACACGTGGATGTGGATCGAGATAGGGTCAAGGGTAATGGCGGGAGGTTCAAGGATGACAGAGCCGTGAGGAATGATCACATTGGGCAGGTCAAAGGTGATGGCCGGTTAGTTGGTGGGTGACAGGAGGAGGATAGAAGGTGGTCAGGGACATGGCTGGGCATTGCCCATCTGGCAGTGTCACCCTAGTAGTACCAACCTGGTACTGCCAGGTGCCAACCTGGCACTGCCACATAGGGACTGCCAGGGTGCCGGAGGCAGTGTCAAGGGAGTTAGGGCATGAGGGGGTGGACCCTGAGGATGCTGGAGCCTGAAGTGGGTGGAGTCTGAGGGGGTTGTAGCATGAAGGGGTTAGGGCATGAGGAGGGTCATGAAGAGGGGCACATGAAGGGCAGGAGTTATGATGGGGGAGGGAGTGTCATCAAGGGGGGGACACATGAAAGGGTGTCATGAAGTGGGGCATAAAGGGGTCATGAAGAGGGGCATGAAGGGTGACCCATAGGGAGGCCCTAATGCAGGTGATCTTTGCTGGGGAGGGGTGTGGGGGGAAGGGTGGGTTCCTCAATTTCAACTTGAGATCGGGCGCCCTGATCTCTGTGAAGCTGGGCTTACTGGCGTGTTTAGGCCCCGCTCCTCTCAGAGCTGGTGCAAACTCACCAGAAAGTCATTTTCTGGGAAAATTCCGCCCTGTGTATCAACCTGTAAATACTTCCAACTTGTGCCAAAGGCAGGCAGCAAGTGTGGAAGAGATTCCTGGTAAGCCAGGTGAGACAAACAAAATTGGAGCATCTGCTATCACTATCCATAGCAGACTACAAGATGCATGTACAAGTGTAAATTACCATGGCAACGCAGACTCACTGGGGGACAGTTGTCTCAGTTGGCTGCAAAGCCGGCCTGGATTAGATTGGTGCCAAAAGTTCCATCCCCATTCCGGCTGGGATGCATTCAGGACTTGCCTCCTTGCCGTGCCCATATTGGAGGTTGTTTTGCTATGGGTCAAGCCTGTCTTCAGGCAGAGTAACTGAAGAGGAAGAAGAAATAACTGGGTAAATTAGAGGGGCTAAATGATCATATTCATCTTTCTTTTTGTTTATAGCCTGAGTGGCTACTGGAGCCAGGAAACAAGGTAAATCGCTTTACTCAGATGAAATATTAAACTGAGGCTCTCAGCTACCCTTCATGCTGATGTTAATGTCACAATTACGAAGAAGAACCAGGGGACCTAATCTAATGCCCTGGTCAAAACTTACCCCCAAACCTCATCACAAAAAAAAGATTACCTGATCAATAAAACATTGCTGTTTCTGGGATCTTGCTCTGCACATATTGGCTGTCCCGTTTCCTACATTGCAACTGTGAATGCACTTCATTAGCTGTAAAGTGCTTTGGGGCATCCTGTAGTCATAATCATTTTTATTCTACATTCCAACATGGAATGGCAACTTTAGAGCGTTTATGCCCAACATTTAATTCACATCGTTTAACATTTCATGCATTGCAGAGGTTTCAAACAACGACTGTAGTTCTATTTGAAATAAAATTTCCACCATGAACATTTCCGCTTTGTACTTGTTGCACTGATGCTCTGGGATCCCGTGGCATGAGCATCGGGCTCATTATATGAAAGTGTGCAGAAGAACTGTAGCTCTCTTCGGAGCAGGTTCCGGGCTTGCTGAGTACATCCATTAAGAGTGGGTTAAGAGTGACCTGAAGTGACACCTTGTGACTTTCCTTTCCTGCTCTCCATTGTTCCTGGCAGCACAACTGAGATCGAAAATGTGTTTTATGGGGAAACCACGTCCTAATATTCTGGGGCACAGCATGTCAGACTATTAACTGAGGCACCATGCCACCATCAAATTATACCCTGGCTTTTGTATGATTTAATTGCATGCATGACAAAGTTAAACAAAGAGGAAAGAGAATGGAATGATATTTATGATACTGCCATAATGTAAACATCTTGCATGCGGTTTGCCTAATGGAATACATGTACATCTACAGAGAGCACATTTTAAACTCTGGTGGGATTTATAAAGCTAGGCAGTGAAATCTGTAAACAGCTGTACCGAGATTAATGAACGAGGCACTGCATCACTGTCATTGTGCCATTGCAGTGCACACTTAACCAGCAAACATCTGTTTATTTTAATTAAGTGAATGTATATATCCACCAATTTCTCACGCACTAACTATCTCCTTTGTGTTCTGATTGTTGACAAGTTTTTACGGCATTTGATAAATGACATTCTGGCGAAACAATTTTTTAAATGTACACTTCCACGCGTTTGTTGTTTAACGGGAGACATTGCAATAAAAAGACACGAGGCAGGAAATACTTTATTCAAGGAAGAGACTTCCCGCGATATATTTTTAAAAAAACTTGGTGCACAATAATTATAATAAACAGCGTTTGAAGTGATGAGATTGTTAAAATCACTCAGCAATGATGGTTAGCTAGCTCTCATTCTGTTGGGGGGGTCTAACCTCCATAACTGGAAGGATTATTAGAACAATGGATAGACGGAATTCCTCGATGTTGTACGCTCCACCGCTGCCAGTGAGAACCGAAAATTTGGCGCTCAGCCAAAACTTAGAGCAGCGGGACCGGGGAATTCCAGCTGCGGGTGAGGTCAGAGAATCCCGGCGTAGGTGGCACGGTGGCACAATGGTTAGCACTGCTGCCTCACAAAGTCAGGGACCCGGGTTCGAGAATTCCGCCCACTGTGCGGGAAACAGTCATTCATTGTGATTTTCCCTAAAGCAGCCAATTATTGGCCAAAGAGCGGTCACACTGTCCAATCAGAGGCCTTCCAACTTGACCGTAGCTACAGGATGTAATGAAAGGTTAGTGAGGGACAATGGAACTCAGAGCTTCAACAAAACTTTGAAGCTTTGTCAGCCAGACTACCAACGGTGTGTTGTGGGTGGGGGTTGGAAGGGGTGGGTACAGGAGCGGGGGTGTGGGACTGTTGAGGGGGAAGCCTCTCTACAGGACAGCCTGTGGCTCCTGCTGCATCCAAGCAGGCAGAGAGGACCTCTAGGCCTTAGTGCTGGCCTCATGGTATGCCACAAGGAGACTGCCTCCAGGCACTTAAACAGACGCCTGTTGCCTCGGGGAAGATGGAGGGCAACTGAAAGGTCTCAGCCAATCTTTAACAGGCCTTAAGTGGCTCTTATCGAGTCTGATTGCCATTACCCACACCTATCCCACCTCCATGAGAATGGCCCTCGATGTGATGAAGGCAGGGACCCAGCACAGAGGCCAGTGTCTCTATATTTACCACCCACCTGCATCTGTGCCCATCCTCTGAAGAGTTAAAAGTCAGGCTCTTAGTCTATGGGCAGGATTTTCCAGCTGCGTGCGGCTTGAAATTGGAAAATCCCGCCCGAGGTTTCCTCCAGGTGTTCCAGTTTCCTCTCACGCTCCAAAGATGTGTGGGTTAGGTTGATTGGCCATGCTAAATTGCCCCTTTGTTTCAAGATGTGTAGGTTAGGTGGATTAGCCATGGTAATAGGGTGGTGGGGTGGGCCTGGGAAAGATGCTCTGTTGGACAGTCAGTGCAGACTCGATAGGCCGAAAGGCCTCCTTCTGCACTATAGGGATTCAATGCTTCTATGATTTTCACTGATTTCTGATTGGAAATATATTTTCACATGATTCCAAGTTAAATAACAATTGATATAATGGATATAAACCACTGATTTACTTTCTGATCTTGAGATGTCTCAGTAATTGTATCATCTGTTGTAATTTGTTGCAATTGTTGTGCCAACTATATACAATAATGCTAGGCTGGGGGTACTGAGTTGCTGTGTATATATTTTCTATTGTCTGTACATTGTGTTAAAAGCACCAGTAACCATGCTGCCAGGGCAGCAACAGTTCCAATTCTAGGGCCAATAATGACCATGTATGCGCCCTGCAGCACACTGCCCCCAGCCCCCGATAAAGATGACGGCCACACTTACAACTGTGCATGTATGGCGTTGGCTGCAAACACAGTCATATTGCACAGAGCCTGAAGTTAGACTTCACTCTTCTCATCTAGATATTGAAGGGAAATAAATGGCGAAAGTAACAATGGAAAGAATGACCAGGTCATTAAGTATCTCAATTATTCTCGATAGGTGATGAAAGACGGAAAATAGCCCTGGCTGCCTTACATAGTAGCCCGAACTACAAAAAGCTGAGGTTGCTTAATATTTATTGGTTCATTTCAAAATTACATCAAAACTTACATTGATATAATCCATTTAACATAGTAAAACATCCCAAGCCACTTAACAACAGCCATATCCATTAAAAAAATCATTTTTCATATTTTTGACACCAAGTCACAGAGGAGTTATCAGGAAAAATGTGCAATAGCTTGATCAGGTCTTAAGGAGTATCCTCAAAGGGAGAGAAGTTGAGAGGTGCAGAGGTTTAGTGAGCAAGTTCTAGATCTCAGAGCCAAGGATGCATGGTTGTCAATGATGGAGCCACGTAAATCAGGGATGTGAGGAAGTCCAGAATTGGAATAGCACAGAGATCTCAAAGCCTTGTAGGGTTGGAGGAGATTACAGAGGTAGGGATGGGTGAGGTCATGGGGCATTTATAAACAAGATTGGGAATTTTAAAGTTGACAGAAGCCATAAAGGTCAACAAGCAAAGGGATAACAGGTGACTGAGAATTAGTGTGAGTTAAGATATGGACAGCAGGGTTTTAGATGAACACAAGTTTATGTATGGTGCAAGATGGGAGGTGAGCTAGGAGACCATTGTTATTATCTAGTCTCGAGCTAACAAAGGCATGGATGAGGGTTTCAGCATTTTGATTTGATTTGACTTATTATTGTTACATGTATTAACATTGTGAAAAGTACTGTTTCTTGCACGCTATACAGACAATGCATACCGTTCATAGAGAAGGAAATGAGCGAGTGCAGAATGTAGTGTTACAGTCATAGCTAGGGTGTAGAGAAAGATCAACTTAATGCAAGGTAAGGTCATTCAAAAGTCTGACAGCAGCAGGGAAGAAGCTGTTCTTGAGTCGGTTGGTACGTGACCTCAGACTTTTGTATCTTTTTCCTGAAGGAAGAAGGTGGAAGAGAGAATGTCCAGGGTGCATGGGGTCCTTAATTATGCTGGCTGCTTTGCTGAGGCAGCGGGAAGTGTAGACAGAGTCAATGGATGCAAGGCTGGTTTGCGTGATGAATTGGGTGACATTCATGACCTTTTATAGTTCCTTGCAGTCTCGGGCAGAGCAGGAGCCATACCAAGCTGTGATACAATCAGAAAGGATGCTTTCTATGGTGCATCTGTAAAGGTTGGTGAGAGTCGTAGCTGACATGTCAAACTTCCTTGGTCCTCTGAGAAAGTAGAGGCATTGGTGGGCTTTCTTAACTCTCGTGTCGGCATGGGGGGAGCAGGACAAGTTGTTGGTGATCTGGATACCTAAAAACTTGAAGCTCTCGACCCTTTCTACTTCGTCCCCATTGATGTAGACAGGGGCATGTTCTCCCTTACGCTTCCTGAAGTCGATGACAATCTCCTTCATTTTGTTGACATTGAGGGAGAGATTATTATTGCTGCACCAGTTCACCAGATTCTCTATCTCACTCCTGTATTCTGCCTCGTCATTGTTTGAGATCCGACCCACTACGGTGGTGTCATCAGCAAACTTGAAAATCGAATTGGCGGGGAATTTGGCCGCACAGTCATAGGTATACAAGGAGTATAGTAGGGGCCTGAGAACACAGCCTTGTGGGGCACCGGTGTTGAGGATGATCGTGGAGGAGGTATTGTTGCCTATCCTTACTGATTGTGGTCTGTGAGTTAGGGCGTTCAGGATCCAGTCACAGAGGGAGGAGCCAAGGCCCAGGCCACGGAGTTTGGAGATGAGTTTCGTGGGAATAATAGTGTTGAAGACTGAGCTGTTGTCAATAAATAGGAGTCTGACATCGGTGTCCTTGTTATCTAAGTGTTCCAGGGTTGAGTGCAGGGCCAGGGAAATGGCATCTGCTGTTTCCCAGTAGGCAAACTGTAGTGGATCCAGGCAGTCCAGGAGGCTGGAATTGATTCGTCACATTTATCACACGTATTATTTACTTATTTATCAGATTGTTTCAAAGAACCTACACAATGGATGGATTTTAGAGTATAGTGACTGACTTTATGTATCGAGAAGACCAAACATATTAGTGAAGAAGGTTCGGAAGAGAAAATAAGACCATAATCAGTAACAATTAACAGCAATTGCATGATCATTGTCAGTTAATGAATGAGCAATTATAAAACTTTTCTTCCACTCACAGTGAGTACCTGATTTCGTAAAGTCTATTCCAGAGGATCCTCTGATTTTTCAGCAAATAAAGATAGGGGCCAGAATCTTACCTCTTTTCACACCGGCGGGGTTTTCTGGAGCCACTGCAGATTGGGCTGGGCTCCAATTTCCCTGTACTCACTGCAACGGGAGCGGGACATGAATGGCAGGTAAGATCGCTCCCAGGCAGTTTTTGAATTGTACAGGTAGAACTGTCCAAGCTTTGTTTTCTGTTGGTCTCAACCTAAGCATGTATAGTTGCCGTATAATTAACATTCACGTCCCTGGATGAAGAAGAGGAAAGGAGAATAAACTTTCCATTTAGTGACTGTTTAATTGGAGCGAGGATAAGATCAGATTCTTCTGTGCTGCTGCCTGCAATATGTTAGCCTGCCACCAGCAATGGCCATGAGGAAAGTATTTGAGGGGATCAATGGTCGTGGAACATTATCTCAACATGGAATAAATACATAAGAACATGAGAAGCATGAGTAAACCATCGGACCCTTGAGTCCACTCTGCCATTCAATATGATCACCGGGCTGATGTTTTGCCTCAACTTCATTTTCCCACCTGCTCTCCAAATATCCCTTAATCCCCCAGTTGACCAAAAATCACTCTGAGCCTTAAATATATTCCATGACTTCAGAAAGGGAGATGGCGCATGGAAATAAAATGGACAAAAATTAATGATTCTGAACTGGTGATGGTTAAGTCGTCATTAGGATTAAAAGAGAAGCAAAATACGGCGAATGCTAGAAATCTGAAATAAAAACAGAGCACTGGAAAAACTCAGCAGGTCGGGCAGCCTCTGTGGAAAGAGAAACAGAGTTACAGTTTCGAGTCAAATACAATCCTTCTGCGGGATTAATTATTCTGAACGATTTGAAACATCATTTTCAGTCAATGGGGAAGTGTTGACGATGGGTGGAATGTTCCCATATTTTTTCAAAATATCAGGCACAACTTCCAGACCATGCCAGCCTGGCACCGACAACCTGGCAGTGCCAACCTGGCAGTGTGAACCTGCAATGCCAACCTGTGTCAAGAGGCAGTGTTAGAGACAATGCCGGGGCAGTAATTGGATGTGTACCTCCCCCCCCCCCCGCTCCCCCCACCCCCCCCCCCCACCACCCCCCCCCCCCCCCCCCCGCCCGCCACAGGGTTAGACTTACCTTTGTGCTCCAAGGGGGATCCCCTTGACTCATTCATGTTTTTAAAAAGCTGTTGCAAACCTCGTTAATGTGATGCCAACGTCAGTGATGTTTGAATACTCAGTGAGGGGGGATCATGTGGTGTGGGGTGGGGCTGGCTAATTACGTTCAAAACATTAAAGTGAAGTTCTCCCCTTTGTGGGTGTGAACCTCGTGAGGTCTCCAATGAGAGGTGTGGAAAATCGGGAAACGTGGGCCGCAATTCTCTGACCTTGCCCACGTTTCCCGATTTTCCACACCCCTCGTTGGAGACCTCATAGGTCTGGCAGCGGTGAAAAACCATGATCTCCCCAGCAAGAATTCTGTTTCCCAATTCTGGCCATATTTTCCACCCATGTCGCTGTAACTCTCTGACGGTGAACGCAGGCTGAAAATCACCCCTCATCCCTCTGACCTCAAAGAAAGCCATGATGTGGAGATGCCGGCGTTGGACTGGGGTGAACACACTAACAGTTTTAACAACACCAGGTTAAAGTCCAACGGGTTTATTTGGTAGCAAATACCATTAGCTTTTGGAGCGCTGCTCCTTCGTCAGATGGAGTGGAAATGAGCTCTCAAACAGTGCACAGAGACACAAAATCAAGTTACAGAATACTGATTAGAATGCGAATCCCTACAACCAACCAGATCTTAAAGATACAGACAATGTGGGTGGGGGGAGCATTAAGCACAGGTTAAAGAGATGTGTAAGCGTTCTCCAAGGCGGCCTTCACGACACACGACAGCGCAGAGTATCTGAGCAGAAACTGATAGCCAAGTTCCGCACACATGAGGACAGCCTAAACCAGGATGTTGGATTTATGTCACATTATCAGTAACCCCCACAGCTTGCCTCCTGGACTTGCAGGCTGTCCTGTCTGGAGACAATACACATCTCTTTAACCTGTGCTTAATGCTCCCCCCACCCACATTGTCTGTATCTTTAAGACCTGGTTGGTTGTAGGGATTCGCATTCTAATCAGTATTCTGTAACTTGATTTTGTGTCTCTGTGCCCTGTTTGAGAGCACATTTCCACTCCATCTGACGAAGGAGCAGCGCTCCGAAAGCTAATGGTATTTGCTACCAAATAAACCTGTTGGACTTTAACCTGGTGTTGTTAAAACTGTTACTCAAAGAAAGCCGCAGTGAGTGATCAAGTGGGGTGAATTTCAACTGAATTGACATGCTGTTGAATCCAACATTTTTCAAGGTGGGTTCAAGCTGTCTTGACGCCATCAAGCTGGTTAGGCGGCCAATCACCATGAAGAATTTTCAGTAAAATAAAAAAATAAAAAAACACATCAATCCACATTGTAAAAAATTTACAGAGGAATAAAAATAAACATGGAATTAATGCAAAAGTTTAAAGGAACGCAAACAAACATAAAAGTATGCTCATTTAAAAATGTAGCTTAAAAGCTCTAGTAATTATTCATAGCGGAGAAATTTAACATTTCACTAGTTGTTTAGGACCAGCTTCGTTGCTCAGCAGTAGTTATTGTCACTTCTCGGCCTTTTGGCTGAGATCAAGTGTAGTATGGATTGGATGCTGCACTTGGTTGAGGTCATTGCGTAACATTGAAGCTTCATATTCATATGAAGCAATTTTTAAAAGCGGCATCTCGGCCTTTTGGCTAAGATGCAAATGAGATCAAGCCTTGGAGGAGGAATCCTCTCCCTCCTCCAATCAGCTTGGCTCATGTAGCTCAGGCCCAGGACAGGGTAAATGGTCGCTTGCCCTGTCTTGTCAGCTTGGATCGGAAATGTCTCAACTTGTTGAGACTCTGAATTGGACTTGATTTGATTGAATTGGAAAAGTATAAAAAAAAGTAGTTATTACCGACTGAACAAGGCTTATGGGATTTCGAACAGCAATATTAGAGTGCAAAAAGGAAAGTTTTTGCTAAATCAGTTGATTTTGCTAATTGCTGTTTCTGGGTTTGGGAGGTTAAGAAGCAGTGATGATGTTGGGGGAGAGTGCAGTGCAGTCTGTGATGGAGCGGCGAATGACAGACTACAACTTCAGGTTTTTTATATTAAGCTGTGCTCATACTCGATCCTAAAGTTGGTGGTCAGGTAGCTAAAGGGCGGCACGGTGACACAGTGGTTACTACTGCTGCCTCACACCCGGGTTCGATTCCCGGCTTGGGTGGCTATCTGTGTGAAGTTTACACGTTTTCCCCATGTCTGCCTGGGTTTCCTCCGGGTGCTCCAGTTTCCTCCCACAGTCAGAAAGCCGTGCTGGTTAGGGTGTATTGGCCATGCTAAATTCTCCCTCAGTGCACCCGGACAGGCGCCGGAGTGTGGCGACTGGGGGATTTCCACAGTAACTTCATTGCAGTGTTAATGTAAGACTACTTGTGACACTAATAAATAAATTTTAATGCTAAAAACTTGCCATCAAAAGCAAGGCAAACTCCAGGCTGTGAACATAACAATAGTGCCGCAGCGCACTACACATTATCGATGCATTCGTCCTTTTGCCTGCAATTTTCAAAGAGCCAACTATGATAAAAGGGTTCGTTCCTCTTTTTAAAAAGGTGGGTGAAGAGATTTGACACGAATGTACAAAATCTGCATGTCAATATTTGCACAATGACGTCCAGGCTATGTCTGGAAATTATTTGAAACGTTGATATAATTGTGAACAGCTTGGAATGTGCCATGTTGCACCCCACTCTCCCCTCACCACCGCTCCCTTCCCCCCCCCCCTCCCCCATCCCCACTCCAGTTCACAGAACCTTGCTCTGTGCGTTTGAAAGATGAATGTCCCCTTAAATGATAGTGCTAGCTACATCCTCTTTAAATCCACTCTGGGAATGAAGCCTTATAAATATTGAAAGAAACACGGAGAACAGGATGCAAATATATCTTCATTAATTTTTTACATCCCTCTGTTGTAATTCAGTTACAGTTATAGCCTACCCTAACCTGTAACAAAAATACAATCTTGACTATCATACGCTTTTCAGATGCATTATTATTTAAATACAGAATTCACTGGTGATCAAAATTTATTTGAATAGAAATTCTAAGAGACTGGCATGTCACCATGGTAAGTATGCTACGGAGTGTTCTTGAATCCCTATTTACAGAATACTGTAGCAAATGCAAATGGAAGCTTAGAAATTCCTGCATGATTTGTCTCCATTTCCTTGGCCCCCTGCCAGCAAGGTTCCAGTAAATTCAGCAATATCCGCAATGACCACTCATCCTCTGCCAGACTCCGCTTTTATTGATGTCAGTGCTCGGCTGAAGTAAGTTGTCAGCAAGACCTAGATAACTGCTGACGTCAAGGATCGGTGGAAAATGTGAGCGCTCCCTCTAAACCCCCGTGTACAGACATAGCACTGGCTTTTACTCCATAACACCGTGTTTTCGTCCACTCCATTTACGCCACCTGATGATAATCTGACAGGAAAGATCATTCCTTTAAGTGGCAGTGTGGTGGGATCAGCCTTCAACTGAGAATGAGTTTGACCTTAAAAAACAATTACGTTCACCTTCTGTGGTATTAACGCACGGATGGCCAGTTGTCTGCCAAATGTTTACACATATGGTGCATTGGGGGGGTGGGATGGTTGGGGGTGGCGGTGGGTAGGTGGGCGGTTGCGATGGGGATATTGTCGGTTGGTTTTTAATCATAAAATTGAACACAGTTGGGTTAAGTGTTAAAAATCAGAACCCTGGTGAATAAGCGGGCATTTGGCTGTGAGCCTTGTTATTACATTGGAGCGGCACGGTGGTACAGTGGTTAGCACTGCTGCCTCACAGCACCAGGGACCTAGGTTCGATTCCAGCCTCGGGTCACTGTCCATGTGGAGTTTGCACATTCTCCCCTGGTCTGTGTGGATTTCCTCCGGGTGCTCCGGTTTCCTCCCACAGTCCTTCCACAAAGATGTACGGGTTAGGTTGATTGGCCACGCAAGATTGACCCTAGTGTCAGGGGGATTCGCAGGGTAAATATGTGGGCTCACAAGAATAAGGCCTGGGTGGGTTTGTGGTCGGTGCAGACTCGATGGGCCGAATGGCCTCCTTCTGCACTGTAGGGATTCTATGATTCTACTCAACATTTTGGGCATAACTCTAGGCAGTCAGGTTTGCCAAGGCTTAGAAAGCACATCAACACAACACAGGTGAGGGTTTTCGGGTCCAGGTCAGAACTCTGACACCAATCTTCCTCCAACATGCTCGCTTTACCGGTTTTAATGGAAAGAGGGCGGCACAGTGGCTGGCACTGCTGCCTCACAGCGCCAGGGACCTCAATTCCAACCTCAGGCTGTCTGTGTAGCGTTTGCATGTACCCACCTTGTACATGTGGGTTTCCTTAGGAGGGGGTGTGGTGAGGGAGGGGGTCATGTCCAGGGGATGGTTGGGTTGGGTTGGGTTGTGGCGGGGGCTGTGTCGGACCTTAGTGCGGGGGGTGGGGGGGCGTCAGGTTGGGTCTTTGAGGGGGCGGGGTGGACAGAGTTGGATTTGGCATCAGAGGTTTGGGCAGTCCTGGGGGTGGAGTTGTCGGGGCGGGTAGGGTCTTGTGGGGGAAAGTGTTGGGTCTGGTCTCAGGGGAGATGGGGGCAGGGTTGAACTTTGGGGGGCAGTCAGACCAGGCTTCGCAGAAGCGGTGCAAGTCGGGAGTTGGGCTTGTGGAGAAAATTGGGGGCAAATCTTGTGGTGTGGGGTGGAGGTGTAATTACATGGTGTGGGGAGATCCTGTGGGGTGGGAATTCTTTGTGGGTTCGGTGAGTCCCAGTGGGGGCTGAGGTAGTCACGTTGTAGGAGCGACTCCCGTAGAGAGGAGCCGTACAATAGCTACCCAGAAATTAGAAGTGGTTTTAATCTTTACAACTTTTTCTGGGTAATTATCGATGTGACACAGTCAGAACCACAACTTAAATTGCATGTTTCAGGTGTTTCCCATTGTAGGGCCATTGCCCAGGATGAAGATTGCACTCCCCAGGTAATTGCCGTGAAAACTTTGCATGGAAACATCCGGGGGTCAGGTGGGAGGGGGTTCTCCAGTACCTCTTTGGGATATGCCTCAGTTATGACGTCTCAGAACTTGGAAGCTATGATCCATGATTAAAAAAACCATGTTGATGAGGAACACAATAAAATCTGCCTCCTCCAACAACACTGCGGCGCCGCAGTCCTGCCTTGAACAATTACAGACAATGAATGGATTGTATGTTCAGCCTTTAGTGTTCCAGTATCTGTGGTTGAAAATTGCACTGCCTGAGTGCTTGTTATGGACCTGATGCACACTGTCCGTCAAAGATTATGCTATTAAATATTGCAGAATTAAGTTTGTGAGACACACATCAATAATAAATACATTTTGTGAGCTTTTGCGAAGCAATTGAGAATGTGCCTTGCAATCATAAGAAAACTAGATATAGACAATGTCAGGAGCATTAAAGAAGACTGCACTGCAGTAAAAACCTCTGGGAGCAAACTAATCAATGGCACACCCTTGTCAAATAGCCAAACAGATGTATGCAGAAAATGATTTGATATCTATTTAGAAAATTCTCACTTCATTTTATTAATCCGCTCTCAACTATTATATGTTATTTTCGAACATAATGGTGAGGGCATGAGCTGAGTTCAGCCCATGTCCTAATGTATAGATTTGAACATTATTAATTGTTAGTGCTATCTTCCTCAATTCTAGCATATCTCAATTGTATTATCACTTTGCAGCATTTTGGAGTCTCCCAAATCATATGATACCCTTTGGAATGCAGCAGTCTCTCATTGGAAAATGCAACACGTTATTCCAAATAGTGCCATGTTTTTATTCAGGGTCCGTAAAGAGCTCTTGCGAATGTTTTAATCTTTTTAACCAAATTGCTGCTGTGTCTCTCTCTCTCCCAAAGGTGTTGGCCGTTGGATGGGCACTAAATTGGCTCTGTTTCTTTCTCAAGCGTGAGCCTTGAGAGTATCAGCAGATATTTAACCACAAGAAGCATCACACCATCACTTGGATCAGTCCTTATCAGTACACAGACACAGATTTCTGTCAAATGGCTGGGGTGGGTGGCATTGAGGAAAGGAAACCTTGGGACGGATTTTCGCTCCCGTCTTGGGTGCACAGAGATGGAGGAATTCCCAGCCCTGCAAAACCTTTGAAAATGGGCACCCGCAGTTGGAACTTGCTTTCCAGGGGGTAGGTGAGGGGGCGGGACGGTGGGCTAGATTAGGCGTCGGGCCCCCAGAACAAGTGCGTAGGCTGCTGGATGGCGGAGGCAAGCTAGGCTGCAGACCTGCCTTTGTGTTTCAGCCCTTTAAGGATGAGGCTTTCCTGAAAATTGGCAAAGGCTGATGGTGGGTGGGGATGGCAGTGTTGAGCCTGCCGATTGGACTGGCATCTTTGCCCGCTGCATAGTGCGCCACTTAGTGCCAAATAGTTTTAGCCATGGGACCCATGCCATATCACCAGTGAGGCGGCCTCTGATTCGCACACCCCACCATCACCTCAACGCTGCCATCATCGGGGCACCACCTTCGAAGACCACCCCAGCTCACAACAGCTAGATTTGGTAGGCTGCTGGGAAGTGCGAGGCGATTGCCCCAAAATTCTCCAATTCTTCCCTGGAGAGACTCCTTGATGTGGATGAGCCCTGCAGTGACATTATCTACCCCCGCTCAGGACAGAAACCTAGCAGCAAGGTGACAATCCCAGCATGGGAAGCATGGGTGGCAGTGCACATGAATGCCAATGCCCTGCAGAAGAGGACAGCCATCTAGTGACAACAGAGGATGAATGATCTCCCCCACTCTGCCAGGGTAAGTCACTCTTCTTATCACTCTCAACTCTCACACCCATCACACATCCACGGGGATCTCACTTACTGCCAGCTCAAGGACACTCACTCTCCCATACACATCTTCATCTCCTCTGCGGGTGATGTTCTCATCACCTCCCTGCTCCCACTCACCATCCACACATGCCAGGCATCCTTATCAGCTGTCCTGCTTACACACTCCATCTGTTTTCATGCACGATAAGCTGGCACACAACAAGAGGGAGAGATCACAGACGATGCCAGAACTGAAGGTCCTTTGAGGATAGAACCATCCAGGTCGTTGACCGCTCCTGTACTGATGGTGAGGTCAGCAAAGGTAAACAAAGTGAGGATCCAGCACTGCATCATCCATCAGACAACAAAGCTGTGAGCCATGTCTCCTGTTTCTAAAGGCCCTGCAATGCACGAGTAAATTCTCCTTTTTTCACAGGCACACCTGAGAAGCTGCCTAAGGAGTCCACCAGCCAGGGCTTCAACTCCAGCACTGACAGCAGCACAGAGGAGGACCCAGTGAATAGAAGAACTGCCACAACGCTCACTCTCACCCTCCACCAGCAGACATACATGGCGGGATTTTACAAGCTTGGGCAAGGTTAATAAAATCTCACCTGAGGCCAATGGAGAATTGCGTTCTGCAAGCCTCACCCACCTGATTCCGGGGAGGGTGGGATGGTAAAATTCCAGCCACACACACCTTGGGTGGGACCCAGTTCTAGATTAACCTCAGGGTCACAATCTGGTGAGCACATCACACTTTCAGATCCACGGCAGGCGGAGGCAAGGATATCCCAGAGTTCTGGCACTTGGAGGATTGCTGAAGGTCCGGGAGGTCAGATAACATACGCTTGGACTCGGTCATGACTCAATTGCTGGAGCTCCAAAGGCAAACTCAGGAAAATCAGAAGGGATGTCCAGTACACTCCTCAGATTGAAAGGCTTGCATAGAGGAGTACGCCCGCCTTATGTCTAAGATGATTTCGCCAACACTCTCTCACATTAAGGTCAATGCAGCTAGGGTGGTGACCACTGTGGAGACCTTGGCGCAAGACCTTTTTCCTGCAGTGCTGCAGGACATGCACTCTAAGGGGTGCAGGCACTTGTTGGGATCCATCAGTGCCAACATTAGAGGATGGCAGGGATTGTCAAGCTCAGTGCAGCTGCCCCTCTATTGCAAGGAGGAAGCCAAGGGCCTTCAGGTACCCATTGTGGGGAGGAACAGCTGATGCAAACCCCGGGGCCATCCCCCCAGAGGACTCCAGAAGTCAATCCAAATCCCTTCTTCCTCGCTCCAGCTCCAGCTCCACAGACTGAGGAGGGTGGCACTGCCACATAGCGGACCTTGAAAGCAGAATGTGACCCCAAGTCTTTGCCCTCCACAAGACCCCCACCAAAGTTATCACAGATAACAGGGCTTGGCAGACAGCAGGCTGCTTGTACCTCCACTGTGGATGTTGGGGATGCACCAAGACATAGCAACAGGATTAGAAAGGTGAGGAAGTTCCAGTTGCACAGTGTGGGCATGGGTGTTAAGCACTTGTACGTAACATTCACCTCTGAATAAACTCTCACTAATTGCACCCTTTCTATGGCTGCATTCCTGTAGTCCCGACCTGATTTCTGCACAAGAAAAAGGCAGGATGCTCAGTCCAGGTTTCCTCTATATGCTTTCTGAAAGGTTGTCAACACATTGCTGCCGTCCCTTAACAGCGGTTGGTCCCATCAGTCATGCCTGTTTCTCATAAGGAATGAGGATGTCTCCCACAATGTACAGGGCTGGTGTCACTCATTCCAATCATTGTCAATGGGTGATCTCTGTACCTTTGAGGTGTGGCTGGCCTCCCTATTGCATCTGACTCAGCCTCCGGTGACGCTGAACCTCAAGGGCACAGCTCACAAAGGATGCCATAAGATGAGAAAAGGTGAAACTTTCTTCAATGCATAGCATTGACCTCACCATCAATGACCCTAGTCATTGAGAGCCAACAAGCTGCCATCAGCCAGACAGGAGTCAGACATTCACAGTAGCTTTGTGAGGATCTATGCACTGTCCCCACTGCAAGTCATCATCATCCTGAAATATAAGGTCGATGACAACTGCTGTGTCCCCATGACAGGAGCCTTATCACAGAGCATGTGCACTGCCATCAGTTAGTCTGGAGAGTAATGCTCACAGAAGCAATGTGAAGATAATAGGATGTCCTCACTCAATGTCCTCATCACCCTCTGTGAATCTAGTGGCAATGAGCATGTCCTGAACTCATCTGCCTCATCATGGCCAACATCCTCTCCCTCGCAGACCTCCTCAACCTCATCCCCTTCAACATCCTCCTCATTGGAGGAAACATGCCGCTCCTCCATCTACTTCTCTGGCAGTTCCTGCCCCAGTCGCAGCGCCAGGTTGTGGAGGGTGCAGCAAGCAACCATGATGCGTGACACCCTCTGTGGATTGTGTTACAGGGCTCCACCGGATTGGTCCAAGCACCGCAACCTCATCATCAGTATCCCTATGGTCTGCTCCAACAAAAGTGCGAGTTGCAGCATGTTTCAATCTGCTTTGTCCCAGCTGCACTTTGTGGTCTCTGCGCAGGCGTCATCAGCCACCTCCTCAGTGGAGGGGCCCTGTCCCCGAGGAGCCAACCCTGGAGCTCCTGTGGACCCTGAAACAGGTCAGGGATCTGAGGGTGGCTCAGAATGTTCGAGTTCTGCACATTCCCTGGGAACTGAGCACGCACTTGCATAATACGTTTGGTGTGGTCATAAGTCAGCTGAACATTCGCTGAGTGGGATCCTTTGCTGTTCACTACTTGGTGGCCTGGAGATCTGAGTGCCACGTGAATGCAGTCAGTGGCACCCTGCACCTCTGGAAAGCAAATATTTATATCAAGCCCATCGCTCTTGCATCCTGGCTCACCTGATCCCAGTGGAAATGGATGGAGTTGTGTACCCTCATGAATATTGCGTCCATCACCTCCTGGATGCCCTTGTGTGTGGAGGCTTGCAAAACCTTGCAGATGTCACCTGTGGAAGGAGTCACTGATATAAAAAATTGAGCATCACAGTAACGTTTTGTGACACCGGCAGTAGATTCCCTCAAATCCCCATGGGATCAAATCCTGCAGTAGGTGGCAGATGTGACTAACCAGTTTTCGGGCATGCGTGGTCTTTGGCGACACTGGTTCTCGGACATCTGTAGGTATATCAGATGCCGTCTGTTGACTCTGGGTGAGGTGCCTCCAAGCAATGGCCATCTGGGCTTCATCCTCTGCGTGTGAAGTAGGCCCTCTCATCCCTTCCTTTTCCTGGTTCTGCTGCTGCCTTTGGCAAGCCAGGCACTTCTGTTGACATCTTCTTCTCTCCTGCCTATGAACAAGACGAATGACAGCAAGGTCACCAGGCTCCATGTCTCATATGTTCTCCTCACTGCAATATCAAAGAGAGAGACTTGCTGATTGGCATTTGTCTCTTAAGGACTGTTCTTTGCCCTTTCATTGTCTGACGCTGTGTCTCAAAGCCCACTGGCTCATGACCTGGCCACTGCATTGATCCTCAGTCCTTAATTCACTTTGGCAAACCCCACATCACATGACCAAGTGACTGCAGCTTTGTCCATTCTACCACATCCTGAGCTCTCATCTCAGACATTGTCCAAAGCTTCACCTGGTCAATGGGGGGTGCACTTGTCAATACACACCTCAACACACAGCCAAGGATTAGGAATGCTCTCCACGGGCAGTGTGTTCAGATTTGAGTGAATCCACAAGTCCGTGCTGACATCCCACCCAAACACTGCAGTGCCCAAGGCTTCCCATCCCTCTGTGCAGCTCTTCCAAGAAACCAGAACTCCAAGCTTCCCTTCCCTCTATAAAGCCCAAGATGCTTGTGGCCCAGCAGCAGAAAACAGCTTCAGGAATGGTGCTTTTTCAGTCTTCTCGCGGGTACCCCGAGTCATCCTCCCTGTACTCCTCGGGTCTTCCCCTGTTCTCCACCAACTAGGCCCCTGTACCCTGGAGTTTTCCAACTCCACCACCACCGCCGCCCCCCCCCCCCCCCCCCCCCCACCTCCCCGGCACCCTTGAGTCAATCCCCTGGTACCCTTCCAGTGTTACTCTGGTCTCCCTTGAGTGACAGCCCAGTTGCCCTTGTGTCAAAGCCTGGTCACCCCTGAGTCAGAACCAAAACCCCCAAGTCAACTCCTAAATCTACGGGGCCATTCTGCGAGTGTTGAGCAGTCATACACCCTTCACACGGTTACCCCACACATTCCCCATGCCTCATTGATGCCAACCCATGTCACCTCATACACCCCGATGAACCCCCATGACCCATTATACCTCCTATGACAATTCATCTCCCATTAACCTGCCCCCTAGGCCCCAAAATCCACTATGCCAACCACTGCATCTCTACCCACGCCCTTTTGCCCTTAAATTTCCATGCAAATTCACCTCGTATCGTTTGACACCTTTGACCGTTCCTCGACAGTTTGACAGCTGCTTCACTGTTCTTTATGATGTGGAGATGCCGGCGCTGGACTGGGGTGAACACAGTAAGAAGTCTCACAACACCAGGTTAAAGTCCAACAGGTTTAAATAAACCTGTTGGACTTTAACCTGGTGTTGTGAGACTTCTTACTGTGTTCAATGTTCTTTAACAGTTTCAACAGTTCCAATGAGTATTTGCACTTTTTACACAAAATTTTATTTACTTTTAACAATCCCAAAAGGTGCTTTACCTCTCCCACAGTGATTGGCAAACACAAAGGATGCCTGGATTCTTCCACAGGTATCCTGGGAACAGATCCAAAGGCATGTCTTACCTCTCCAAAAGAAGATACTGGTTATCTAAACAAATCCATCCAGTTCAGACCTCCTGGTCTAATCTGCACACTTCAGTTTTCACACTCCTGGTTTACCAAAGCTCCAGTTTAGTGGTAGCAGCTATTGATTTAAATGACCAGCTGCCTCTGTAAAGCACATATGCACGAGCCCCGACCCAACTCCAGCCTTCCCCCCATTCCTAACAAAAATAGGAAATGCCGTACTTGGGGCAGGCCTTAGAATTTCCAGCCAATTCTGGACCCAAATCTGGGTCTACGTCTGATTTAGTTCTCCTTATTTGAAGCTTTGCTACACATTATAAGACCATAAGACCATAAGACATAGGAGCGGAAGTAAGGCCATTCGGCCCATCGAGTCCACTCCACCATTCAATCATGGTTGATTTCAACTCCATTTACCCGCTCTCTCCCCATAGCCCTTAATTCCTCGAGAAATCAAGAATTTATCAATTTCTGTCTTGAAGACGCTCAACGTCTCGGCCTCCACAGCCCTCTGTGGCAATGAATTCCACAGACCTACCACTCTCTGGCTGAAGAAGTTTCTCCTCATCTCTGTTCTAAAGTGACTCCCTTTTATTCTAAGGCTGTGCCCCCGCGTCCTAGTCTCCCCTGCTAATGGAAACAACTTCCCTACGTCCATCCTATCTAAGCCGTTCATTATCTTGTAAGTTTCTATTAGATCTCCCCTCAACCTCCTAAACTCCAATGAATATAATCCCACGATCCTCAGACGTTCATCGTATGTCAGGCCTACCATTCCTGGGATCATCCGTGTGAATCTCCGCTGGACCCGCTCCAGTGCCAGTATGTCCTTACTGAGGTGTGGGGCCCAAAATTGCTCACAGTACTCCAAATGGGGCCTAACCAGTGCTTTATAAAGCTTCAGAAGTACATCCCTGCTTTTGTATTCCAAGCCTCTTGAGATAAATGACAACATTACATTTGCTTTCTTAATTACGGACTCAACCTGCAAGTTTACCTTTAGAGAATCCTGGACTAGGACTCCCAAGTCCCTTTGCACTTTAGCATTATGAATTTTGTCACCGTTTAGAAAATTATAGAATTGCTGATAACTCCTCAGAGTCTATACTCAGCAGATTATAATAATTCCAGGAGCCAGCTGTGAAGGAACAGTGCAAAATAAAGTAAAGCAAAACCATAAGCCCCTGTGGTGAACACAAGTAAGTCCCAACCAGAACAATACAATTATGGACCCACTCAGAGGCCTGCTTTATACAGGGCTCAGTATACAAATCCCACCTGGTAAGTAATTACCAAACCCCAGGGAGCTCATACTCAATGAGTGTTACAGAAAGGTCAGTGATTCCCCATGCAAGTCATAGAATCATTGAATCACTACAGTGCAGAGTGAGGCCATTCCACCCATTAAAACCTGCACCAACAACAATCCCACCCAGGCCCTACCTCCTAACCCCACATATTTATCCTGCCAGCCCCCCTGACACGACGAAGTAACTTAGCGTGGCCAATCAACCTAACCCGCACATCTTTAGACTGTGGGAGGAAACCGGAGCACCCGGAGGGAACCCTTGAAGCCCTGGGGGTTATCACACAGATGTTGCCTGAAATTCCACAGAGTTGAAATCAGCGTCAGAGTGCCACTCTGCTTCAAGTTTCTTACCCAAAATTTTTTTGTTCCTGTCTCGCCCAATCTTCCCATGCAGGCCAGGAAGGATCCGAGTCATACAGCATGCCCCTGGGGCCTAGTGCCAAAAGGCAGCTCTGTTGGATGGATATAAGGAGACCACACCTCCTTTTTTTTAATGGCAGTAGCTGCTGTAAACCAGGTAAGTTAAAGGTGAGACAAAGTTTAACAGTATTAGATAGGTCAGGGAGAAGGTCAGTGTGTAAGATAAGTGTATAAGGTAAATGTGTAGGAATTGGAGGTGGGGTAGAGGTGTGGGGTCCAGGTTGTTGGGTCGGACGAGCATCAGGACGGGGCAGGTGGGTAGTGAGGTGGGGCCCCAGGAGGTTGGACATAGGTATGGGAAGGGTGATTAGACCGTGCATTTTTGGATGGTTCCCAGAGTCGAGCAATTGCCCAGAGAAAATTTCCACTTTCAGGCCATTGCCATGCCAACCTTACCTACAAACCTGCCTGCCTTGGCAGGAGAGGAGGTTGGAGTGGGGGTTGCTACTTCCTCAATATAACACTCTGGAACTCTGAAGTTACAGCACATCATCTGAGGTCAACTGGAATTTCACATCATAACCAAGTCAAAGGTATATTCATAAATCAGAAAACAACAATAGATTGTACAATTTTCAAACACCTTTTCCAAGGAAATGGCTGCTTGACGATTTATCCTCCTTGTTTTGGGTGTTCATTTTGTTTTATTTTGAACTAATAAACATCAATTTTGATGTGAAGCAGTTGCCCGCTGTGTCATTCTTCCCTCTATTTGTTTTGTTTTCTAAGGATCGTAGGTTAAACATTCTAATGCTGTTTCACTTTTTGTATTGGCTAGCTGTCTAAATAATTTGTTTTGTTTACCAGTATGGTTTGCACTGCATCATTTTATGGGTCAATTTTGTTTATATGCAGCCATCTGTAACTCATTTTGGGAATCTGTGACAAAGGCTTAACGGTCAGTGAATTAGTCGGGCAGAATGGTACTTATTAGTGAATGCTGAAATGGGTTTCCTTTCCTTCCTGAATATATAATTGGAATGCCACCCTCTCCACAGTCACACAAAATAGCTTCAGATAATTTTTGTTTCCATTTCTGATTTACTGTTTTTCCTTTTTTAAAAAAAAAATCTTTATTTTTCCTGCTTAAAAGGAGGAAGAACAAGTGCTTGAGAAAGTGGGAAAGGGGAAGGTATCTGGGACTGAAACAGAAAAACGCTGGGAAATCTCTGTAGGTCTGACAGCATCTGTGGAGAGAGGGTGGAGACAATGTTTCGAGCTTAGATGACCGTTTGGCAGAGATCTGACGAAGGGTCATCTAGACTCGAAACGTTGGCTCCACTCTCTCTCCACAGATGCTGTCAGACCTGCTGAGATTTTCCAGCAATTTTCTGTATTTGTTTCTGATTTCCAGCATCCACAGTATTTTGCGTTTATCAAAGTATCCGGGACACCTGGACTGTGCAGTGTGTGTAACCTTATCCTTCTTTTTAAGTCTGCCTTCCAAAGCTCTTCAATAGAAAAGGCTGAGCTGATAAATGAGGTAGTTCCTCCAGGAATTGTCCCTGACTGAGTGTTGCAGACAGGCACATTCCAAAGCCCAGGACTATGTGCTGAGGGACGCACTAAAGCTTGGGGCAGCTGCCTCAGAGGTGCAATGGGGAAGGTTGCTGTCCAAGACTTTTCAACCACATATACAGCGAATATTACACGTATCTCAGTTGTACTGAAGTACCTCCGAGTGCAACTCTTTCTATGTAGACAACCTTTCAAATAACTGTACCGTTTATAAGACCATTGTTAAACGTCTGAAATATTCCCTTGACTGCATTGAAGCATCTCAGAATATTACTTGATGTATGTAAAGAACTTGAATATTATTTCTTTTTGTGTGGTGGTCATTTTGGAATGATTGTAATGTTCTCACAGTTTTATGAATAAAATATAATTTTGGAAAAAAACTGAGGTAGTTCTACAACTAGCCTCCAAGAGGAGAGTGGGAACATTGCACCTTGATTCACACTCTCAATTATTCCTGCGGTTGCCATGGAAAAGCGCTTCACCTTTATGCTGGCTACTAGGTTGATCCCAGATATGGAGGAACATTCTTATGAGGAGAGGCTGAGTAGGTTGGGCCTGTAATCATTGGAATTTAGAAAACGAGAGATGATCTTATTGAAACATATAGGATTCTCAGGGGCCTTGACAGGGTTGATGCTGAGAGGTTGTTTCCCCATGTGGAAGAGTTTAGGACCAGAGGGCATAATCTAAGAGTAAGGAGTCACCCATTTAAGACAGAGATGAGAAGGAACTTTTTCTCTCAGATGGGTAGTGAAACTGTAGAGTTCTTTACCACAGAGGACTAGTGAGACTGGATCATTAAGTATGTCCAAGGCTGAGGTAGATGGATTGTTAATCAGCAAAGAAGTCAAGGGTTGTGGGGATTAGGCGGGTAAATGGAGTTGAGGATTATCACATCAGCTCAGTCATGATCACATTGAATAAAGGAACAACTCTGATGAAGGGTCGTCCTGACTCAAAACGTTGGCTCTATTCTCTCTTTACAGATGGTGTCAGACCTACTGAAAATTTTCCAGCATTTTCTGTTTTTGGCGTGTGAGCAGACATGATGGCCTACTTCTGCTCCCGTGTCTATGGTCTATCCTGGTCAGGCACCTCTCTGAGATAATCTAGGAAAGATTTTAAATGAATCATATCGGGCAATCATATCAGCTGCAGGGCATTCTGGAAGGGGGGGGGAAGTGCGGGGGGAGGCGGGGGAGGGTAGTGAACTGCCAGTTGTCGTGGTGTATCTCGGCACCAATGATATAGGTTAAAAAGCAGGATGAGGTCCTACAAGCTGGATTTATGGAGTTGGGAATTAAACTAAAAAGTAGGATCTCAAAGGTAGCAATCTCAGGATTGCTACCAGTGCCACGTGCTAGTCAGAGTAGGAATGTCAGGATCGCTAAGATGAATACGTGGCTTGAGGGATGGTGCAAGAGGGAGGGACTCCAATTCCCAGGACATTGGAACCAGTTCTGGAGGAGGTGGGACCAGGACAAATTGGACAGTCTGCACCTGGGCAGAACTGAAACCAATGTCCTACGGGGAGTGTTTGCTAGCGCTGTTGGAGAGGGTTTAATATGGCAGGGGGATGGGAACTGATGCAGGAACTCAGAGAGAAGTAAAGTGGGGACTGAAACAAAAGGCAGTAAGGGGAAAAATGGAAGGCAGAGAAACCAAAGACAAAAATCAAATAGGGCCACGTTACATCATAATTCTAAGAGAGCAATAAATGCCAAAAAAAGCCTGAAGGCTCTGTGTCTCAATGCAAGGAGTGTTTGTAATTAGATGGATGAATTAACTGCGCAAATTAATGGGTATGATGTAATTGGAATATGGAGACCTGGCCCCAGGGTGACCAGGGATGGGAATTCAACATCCAGGGGTATTCAATATTCAGGAAAGATAGACAGAAAGGAAAGGGGGGTGGGGTAGCATTGCTGATTAAAGAGGAGATTAATGCAATAGTAAGGAAGGACATTAGTGTGGACGATGTGGAATCTGTATGGTGGAGCTGCGCAACACCAAAGGACAAAAAACGTTAGCGCGAATTGAGTACTGACCACCAACCAGTAGTAGTGAGGTTGGGGATGGCAGAAAATCAGAGATGTGTGCAGTAAGGGTACAGCAGTTATTATGGGTGATTTCAATTTGCATATCGATTGGGCTCACCAAACTGGTAGCAGTGTGATGGAGGAGGATTCCTGGAATGTATAAAAGATGGTTTTCTCGACTAATGTCAAGGAACCAACTAGGGGCGGCACGGTAGCACAGTGGTTAGCACTGCTGCTTCACAGCTCCAGCGACCTGGGTTCGATTCCCGGCTTGGGTCACTGTCTGTGTGGAGTTTGCACATTCTCCTTGTGTCTGCGTGGGTTTCCTCCGGGTGCTCCGGTTTCCTCCCACAGTCCAAAGATGTGTGGGTTAGGTTGATTGGCCATGCTAAAATTGCCCCTTAGAGTCCTGAGATGCGTAGGTTAAAGGGATTAGCGGGTAAAATATGTAGGGATATGGGGGCCTGGGTGGGATTGTGGTCGGTGCAGACTCGATGGGCCGAATGGCCTCCTTCTGCACTGTGGGGTTTCTATGATTTCTATGATTCTAGAGAGCAGGCCATCTTAGACTGGGTATTATGTAATGAGAGAGGATTAATTAGCAATCTTGTGGCGCGAGATCCTTTGGGGAAGAGTGACCATAGTATGGTAGAATTCTTCTTTAAGATGAAGAGTGACAGAGTTAAGTCTAAGACTGGGGTCCTGAACTTGAGAAAAGCTAACTTTGATGGTATGAGACGTGCATTGGCTGGGATATATTGGCAAAGGATACTTGAAGGGTCGACAGTCGACAGGCAATGACAGACATTTAAAGAACACATGGATGAACTTGAACAACTGTACATCCCTGTCTGGCATAAGAATGAAATGGGGAAGGTAGCTCATCCATGGCTAACAAGGGAAATCAGGGATAGTGTTAAAGCCAAAGAGAAGGCATATAAATTGGCCCAAAAAGGCAGCAAACCTGAGGACTGGGAAAAATTTTAAATCTAACAGAGGAGGACAAAGAGTTTAATTCAGAAGGGGAAAATAGAACATGAGAGTAGGCTTGCAGAAAACATAAAAACTGACTGCAAACGCTTCTATAGATATGTGAAGAGAAAGACTGGTGAAGACAAATGTAGGTCCCTCACAGTTAGAATCAGGTGAATTCATAATGGGCGACAAAGCGATGGCAGACAAACTGAATAAATACTTTGGGTCTGTCTTCACTAAGGAGTACACAAATAACCTTCCAACAATACTAGGGGACAGAGAGTCTAGCATGAAAGAGGAACTAAAAGAAATCCTTATTAGTCAGGAAATTGTATTGGAGAAATTGCTGGGATTAAAACCTGATAAGTCCCCAGGGCCTGATTCTCTGCATCCCGGAGTACTCAGGGATCTGGCCCTAGAAACAGTGGATGCATTTTTCAGCACTCTATAGACTCTGGAAGTGTTCCAGTGGATTGGAGGGTAGCTAATGTGATTCCACTTTTCAAAGAAAGGAGGGAGAGAGAAAACTGGGAATTATAGACCAGTTAGCCTGACATCAGTGGTGAGGAAAATGCTGGAGTCAATTATTAAGGATGCAGTAACTGAGCATTTGGAAAGCGGTGACAGGATTGGTCCAAGTCAGCATGGATTCACTAAAGGGAAATTGTGCTTGACAAATTTTCTGGAATTTTTTGAGGATGTGACCAGTAGAGTGGACAAGGATGAACCAGTGGATGTTGTGTACCTGGACTTTCAAAAGGCTTTTGACAAGGTCCACAAAAGATTAGTGAGCAAAATTAAAGCTCATGGTATTGGGGGTAATGTATTGATGTAGATAGAGAACTGGTTGGCAGACAGAAAGGAGAGAGTGGGAATAAATGAGTCCTTTTCAGAGGGGCAGGCAGTGACTAGCGGGGTACCACAGGTGTCAGTGCTGGGACCCCAGCTATTCACAATATACATTAATGACTTGGACAAAGGAATTGAACGTAATATCTCCAAATTGGCAGACGAAGCCATGCTGGATGGCAGTGTGTGCTGTGAGGAGGATGCTAAGAGGCTGCAGGGTGACTTGGACAGGCTGCCAGAGTGGGCAAATACTTGACAAATGCAATATAATGTGGATAAATGTGAGGTTATCCACTGTGGTGGCAAAAACAGGAAGGAAGATTATTTAGGAAAAGGGAAAGTGCAACGTGACCTGGGTGTCATGATAGAACAGTCGCTGAAGCTTTGGCAAGCAGGTACAGCAGGCAGTAAGGAAAGCTAATGGCATGCTGGCCTGATAGCAAGAGGACTTGAGTATAGGAATAAATATGTTTTGCTGCAGTTTTACAGGACCTTGGTGAGGCCATACCTTGAGTATTGTGTATAGTTTTGGTCTCCTAGTCTGATGAAGAACAGTCTTGCTATTAAGGGAGTTCAGCGAAGGCTCACCAGACTAATTCCTGGAATGGCAGGACTGACATATGAAGAGAGACTGGATCGACTGGAATTTATACTCACTGAAATTCAGAAGCATGAGGGGGGAACTCATAGAAACATATAAAATCCTGATGGGAACTGGACAGGCTAGATGCAGAAAGAATGTTCCCAATGTTGGGGAAGTCCAGAACTAGGGGGTCACAGTCTAAAAATAAGGGGTAAGCCATTCAGGACGATGATGAGGAAGAACCTCTTCACTCAGAGTTGTGAACCTGTGGAATTCTCTACGACAGAAAGCTGTTGGGGCCAGTTCATTAGATATGTTCAAGAGGGAGCTGGACATGGCCCTTGTGGCTAAAGGGATCAAGAGGTATGGAGAGAAAGCGGGAGTGGGATACTGAAAGTGCATGATCAGCCATGATCACATTGAATGGTGATGCAGGCTTGAAGGGCCGAATGGCATCCTCCTGCACCTATTTTCTGTGCTTCTATGTTTCTATTACGCATTATAATAATGCACAC
The DNA here is from genome assembly GCF_964213995.1 of Mustelus asterias. Lineage (NCBI taxonomy): Eukaryota > Metazoa > Chordata > Chondrichthyes > Carcharhiniformes > Triakidae > Mustelus > Mustelus asterias. The sequence continues at coordinate 27,182,178 of NC_135825.1, read as the reverse complement.
ATTCAGTATTTATTTTTACAATGATACATTCATGTTTGGGCTGAGAAAAAAGTAGATTGGACAAAATTTACCACAGTGTAGCCTTGAGAGAAGGTTACCAAGAGTGGAGGCAATTAAAAAAGAAAGTTTCAATCGGGATGTGATGATAGCTACAACCACATTCTTCAAAAAGAAGCGGAGATATTTTAAACCTGTTCCATGGAAGCTTTTGGCCCAGTGATGGGGCTGCCATGCAGCACAGCAGCAGGAATTACAGCTAGTACTTACATGCCCACAGTCCAACAAAAATTCATGAGAGGAAGCTATAAACCTGAAACATATTAATTGCAAACACGTGTCATCACACCAGTTATGAAGCACAGCAGCAATCCAAGCTGATCTACTCCGGATGTAGATCTGTCCCTATAACCACAGTATTTAAATTTGCCGTGTTTCCTGGTATCCCTGTACATCCAGTTGAAGCAGAAAATGTTTTGCTATGGAAGAATGTTTAAATAGTTTTTTTTTTCCCTGAGGGCTCAGATATATTGAAGTATACAAAATATCTGAAGAATTCTTCAGAATTCTTCCGGCTCGAAGGACATTTCATTTGGGCGGTACGGTGGCACAGTGGTTAGTACTGCTCCCTCACAGCTCCAGGGATCCGGGTTCGATTCCCGACTTGGGTCGCTCTCTGTGTGGAGTTTGTAAGTTCTCCCCGTGTCTTCGTGGGTTTCCTCTGGGTGCTCCGGTTTCCTCCCACAGTCTGAAGATGTGCGGGTTAGGTGGAATGGCTATGCTAAATTGCCCATAGTGTCCCGGGATATGTAGGTTAGAGGGATTAGTGGGGTTAATGCGGGGATAGGGCCTGGGGTGGGATTGTTGTTGGTGCAGACTCGATGGGCCAAATGGCCTCTTTCTGCACTGTAGGGATTCTATGATTTGATTCTATGTATTCATTTCTCCTTTAGCAAGGGCCCGCCGTATTTACAAACTCAATTGCATTCGGGAATTTTCACAGTAACTTCATTGCAGTATTAATGTGAGCCTACTTGTGACACTAATAAATAAACTTTAAACTTCTCGTGTATTATTCAGGTTTTTCCATGAAACAAATGTTGTGTAGCAGTATAGACAACATTCCTCCCTGTCTAGATTATTTGATGGAGTCTCTTCGCTGAACTTGGAATGGTAACTGTATGTTCCTTCTTGACTTTGTTTCCTGTGGCAAACATCCTCCGAGGGAAGATGGCCAAAGGATGTGGGGCAGTACTCACCACAGATGGCTTCTCTCTCAGACAACTGGTCATGCCAAAGCTGTCAAGTGACTATATCCCTCAAAACCTCCCTCAGATTCTCAAAGTTTTTCCTTTGTTACTCACTGTTTAAATAAAACGAAGGCTTGTAATTTGCGGAATTTAATAATAAGGGCAGGGGGGTCTACTATACTTTCATTGGAACTACTTGTGTCGCTTGTGTGGCTTTTGCTACCAAATAGACCTGTTGGACTTTAACCTGGTGTTGTGAGACTTCTTACTACTTAGGCTTGCAGACTTCATTCTGCCTACATGTTAAAAAAAACTGCACTGCATTCCGTGCATGTCATACAGAATGCTTCTTTTAAAAGATAAATTTTTAAAAAGGCCTTTAAGTCTTCCGAGTTTTGTACCCTTCAATTAGAGAAACACTAATTCTAGGACAAGCAATACAATTAGTTTCCAAGCAGTATCTGCATTAAGTACTCTGAGATGGCACTCTGACCAGCCTCTCCACGGCATTGTGAAGCCAGGGAGATTTTTCCATTTGGCTGCCACCATTAGAAGCTATAAGTGTTTGTTTTTATTGTAAAGATGAATGAAGGGCGTTGACAGATAATTTGAGTTATGTCACTTCCAAAATGGATAATGTGTGTCAGGGAAACAGGTAAGAAGTCTATTTAAACAGATATCTTTGTTTAAATTAAAACAAACAAATGCAGAATAAAAAAGTCTGTTTTATATTTAAATTCACAAAGAGTTTGGGCCCCAAAACAGATGTAACCAAAGCTGTTTTCAGAGACTAACCTTTAGGGTCTTAGGATGCCTGAAAGATGCCCATTTGATATTGGGCCATTTTGCAGCTGTCAGGGCAATGGGTAAAGACAACAATTTGGCCTCTTTCATTGGCTACTGGAGGGATAATGTCTGTGTTAGGACCCGTCAGGGAAATTGGGCTCTAAACAGAACAGATGTTGGGTGTTGATCCAGAAGGAACTCTTCCAGTGGAGACAATAAAAATATAACAAAACTTACTCCAACTTATAAATCAAAGAAAAGGTTTAATAAAGAAACTTCATTAGTCAACACTTGAGGCCTCACCCTGGGCCATTCCAAGTCTCAGCACAATTCCCAACATGTTCTAATTTATACGGAGTCAGCTGATCATCACATCATTCTGTCATTGGTTACATGGTTTACTGGGTCAGCTGACCCTTACAGCTTGTTACCATTGGTCACAACAGATCCAATGTTATCACTGATTACATTCTAACATTGGGATTTGGCCTAGGTGAGTATTTGGCCAAGTATCAACCACTGCCAAAATAGTTTAAGCTTTCTTTAGGTTTGACATGGAGCCAGGAGTTGCCCCTCAACTCTGCCGTGTGCCTGAAGAACACTATTCACCTCCAATCAGCTGCTCTCTTGCTTTCACCCTGCTCCGGACTCACCAACACATCCAAATCACCAACATTGATCCTCATTAAATGGTTAAGCTGCACTCTCCCCTGTCCTCTCCACTGTTCATTTTCCAATGCACCTGGCCAATCAACCTAACCTGCACATCTTTGGACTGTGGGAGGAAACTGGAGCACCCTGAGGAAACCCACGCAGCCACAGGGAGAACATGCAAACTCCACACAGACAGTCACCTGAGGCTGGAATTGAACCCAGGTCCCTGGCCCTGTGAGACAGCAGCGCTAGCCACCGTGCCACCTCCCTACTCTGTCTCCCTACTCCTTCTCCCTACTTCACCTCCTCTCTCTCATTCTGCCTTCCCCCTTCCCTCTTTCCTTGTCTCCTTTTCTTCCACACCATATTTCCCCTCCCACCTGCCTCTCCACGACTGCCTTTATCCCCTTCCTCTGTTTTGCTCTAAGTAATCCTCTAATCCTGCTTGATCCTGATACAGTAACTGATTTTGAATTTTCCATGTGTAATGCAAGAGAAAATCGATTAGTGTTAGAAATAAAATCAAACTAATAAAATAGTTGAGTGCAAGAATTGACATAGAAGAGTATAAAAAGAAAGGAAAGCAGTAAAATAAAATGTTAGATATTAAAACGGATTTAAAATTGTTCTTATGGTTATTTTATTAGCATACAGTTAATATTACATAATAAATCTACTTTTGATGTCTAGGCATTTTTATTACAGTAATGTTACAGTTTATGTCAACATTATAGTATGTGAATTGCAAACTTGTAAACATGGCCAGTGCGTTGCTTCCTGGATCTGCCAGCTGTTTTGCATTGTTCTACTGAAGAGCTGGCATGGACAGAGTTGGCCCAATGGCATTCTTCTTTGCTGTGAATATTGATGGTTCTCTGTCTAAACTTCAGTTTCAAAACAAAACTAAGCCCCTCTTTGCGCCTTCTGCTATTTCTTTTTCAGCCATTAAATAACTCAGACAGACATTTGTTATGTATGTTGGGGCATAGCCCCTTTAAGGGAATGGGTCATGTGACTTTTCATGTGGGGTAGGCTGTTGGAATCCGCCCAGTGTGGAGAGTCAGCATTTGGAGTGTGGAGCGAGTGGATAGAATAAAGAACTGTGTTCCCTGATGCCTGACTGTGGAGTAGTCATTTAAGAGAAGTCTCAGCATCAGCAAGGTGGCACAACGGTTAGCACTGCTGCCTCACAGCGGCCAGGGACCCGGGTTCGATTCCTGCTTGGGTCGCTGTCTAAGTGGAGTCTGCACGTTCTCCCTGTGTCTGCGTGGGTTTCCTCTGGGTGCTCCGGTTTCCTCCCACAGTCTGAAAGACGTGCTGGTTAGGTGTATTGGCCATGCTAAATTCTTCCTCAGTGTACCCGAACAGGCGGCAGAGTGTAGCGACTAGAGAATTTTCACAGTAACTTCATTGCAGTGCTAATGTAAGCCAACGTGTGACACAAATAAATAAACTTTAACAGTACAACGGGATTTAACAGTGTTGGACTACTGCATGCTCAACTTGTATGAATTAGGTAATGGCAGATCAGCATTCACAAGTCAATCTTCTCAATACCACAGAAACACTCATTGCTTGTTGTCCACATTCGTCAGATGAAGGCCTTCACTTAATGTGCAAATGTAGTTTCCCGTGGTGATGTTTCTCAGTGCCTGCAACTCATACGTATTCAAGAGGTGGCTAGGTATAGCACTTGGGGCGAATGGGATCAAAGGTTATGGGGAGAAACTAGGATTAGGCTATTGAGTTGAACGATCAGCCATGATCATAATGAATGGTGGAGCAGGCTCGAAGGGCCAAACAGCCTCCTCCTGCTCCTATCTTCTATGTTTCTATGTTTAATTCAGGAAACTGAGTTTTAAAAAAACTAGCATGCAAAGGGGATGTACTTTACACTTCATTACTTCCTTACAGACTATCCTTTCCCATTAACAGCTGTCAGAGGAGGAGGTTTGACCCTATTAGTCTGAAATATGTTTGAACTTAGGATCTGGTGCATGACCGAGTTACTAAAAGATGCTTGTCCTGTGCTCACATGATAGAAGCCGTATTGTAAAACTATATAATCAAAACATAATTGTTTCATTCCTGTATTTGGGAGTAGAACCTGGTCAACTTTTACTTACACTTTGCTATTAACGCAGAAAAATAAGCTTTGCCTATTAACAAGAAAAACACCATGCATTCATATAGCACCCTTAATGCTGTAAAACATTTCAAGGTGCTTCAGAGGAATACTATCAAACAATGACCAGATTCTCCGGGCCCATTCACAAGGATCCAAATCCCGTTATGGTCGGAAACTCTTGCGGGAGGGCCACAATGGCATTTGCACCGGAGAGATCTCACAATGAGATCTTTCCCATCCCCCTGCTGGTTACGTAATCAGATTCACGCACAGTGAGGGCGTGAACCTGTTAACTATCAATTTAAGTAAATTATAATTTCCCTAAATGTCATAATGCCTCCCGGAGACATGCCCCCTCCCCTCCCACTCACCCCCAAACCGGACGTCACTGCTGTTCTGCAACAGTTGAGGTGACCACACCGGGAATCATAGAATCATAGAATCCTACAGTGCAGAAGGAGGTCATTTGGCCCATCGAGTCTGCACCGACCACAATCCCACCCAGGCTCTATCTCCGTTACCCCAGACATTTACCCCAGCTAATCCCCCTGACATTAAAGAGCAATTTAGCACGGCCAATCTACCTAACCTGCACATCTTTGGACTGTGGGAGGAAACCAGAGCACCCGGAGGAAACCCACACTGACACGAGGAGAACATGCAAACTCCACACAGACAGTGACTCAAGCCGGGAATCAAACCCGGGTCCCTGGCACTGTGAGGCAGCAGTGCTAACCACTGTGCCACCGTGCCGCCCTAGGGAAGGTGGAGGCCAGAGTAGCCCCTGGGTCATCAAGGACATGGCACCCCTGGCAATGCCCACTGGCCCCCTTGCAGTGCCAAGCTGGCACTTAAAAGGGGTGGGGCCAGACACAGGGCAATGATGGGAGGGAGGGTAGATTGCCAGTGATGATGAATGGATGGGATGTGTGGGGGGAGGTCGCTAGTGGCGGTGGAGAGGGCAATCCCGATGTCCGTTATGATGGGGATTGCTATCTCTTAACATTGTATCTGGGGGCCCTTTAAAAAAGATGCCCCAATCTCTGTGGAGCCAGCCTTGCCAGCATCTTTAGGTTCAGCCCCCTTAAGAATGACAGAGCAAAACAGGCCCCTCTCTTATTTTTCTAACAAAGTGTCAGAAGATCTGCAGCATAATCAAGGACCCCACGCACCCCGGACAGATTCTCTTCCACCTTCTTCCACCAGGAAAAAGATACAAAAGCCTGAGGTCACGTACCAACCGACTCAAGAACAGCTTCTTCCCTGCTGCCATCAGATTTTTGAATGGACCTATCTTATATTAAGTTGATCTTTCTCTATACCCTAGCTACGACTGTAACACTACATTCTGCACTCTCTCCTTTCCTTCTCTATGTACAGTATGCTTTGTTTGTATCATGTGCAAGGAACAATACTTTTCATTGTATAACTAATACATGTGACAATAATAAATCAAATCAAATCAAAAATCATAAGGCCATGGGGTGAAATTTCCTGTTCTGCCCACCACGGGAATCTGAGCGGGTGAAGGACTGGCCATGGAAAGGTCCGTTGGCCTCGGATGGGATTTTCTGGTTTCGGGGTGAGCACGGCCGGAAAATCCCATAATTGTTTCAGTCACAACCTGACGCTGCCTTTTTTGGGGGAAAATTCCACCTAATGTATCAATTGCAACCAACAGCAACTTGCATTTAGATAGCACCGTGAACATAATAAAACATCAAAGGAGGCTTGGCAGGGGAGAACAGGAGCACATATCGGAAATTGGAGAGTGCGTTGCGCATGGTTCTCTGACCATTATAGTGGGAAAATCCCATACATTGTGTTTACTTATTCCCAATATGTGCTTGGTCCATGGATGGCATGGTGCCCCACAGCATCAGGGAACCAGGTTTGATTCCCGGGTCACTGTCCGTGCAGAGTTTGCGCGTTCTCCCTGTGTCTGCGTGGGTTTCCTCCATTGCTCCCACAGTCCAAAAGGTGTGTTAGTTAGGTGCATTGGCCATGCTAAATTCTCCCTCAGTGTACCCGAACAGGCGATGGGGTATGGCCACTTGGGGGTTTTCACAGTAACTGCATTGCAGTGTTAACGCAAGCCTACTTGTGATGCTAATAAATAAATACAACAATAAAACTTTAAAGTAAGACTCACAGCAGCAGACCATAGTTAGAATACGCCTTAACTCTCAACAGCTATAAGACTAATTGGCTGACAATTTCCTCGCTTTCCCTTCTCCCCTTACGTGAGGTGTTACATTTGCAGTTTCCAAGCCTTCGGCAGAATCCTTGCTTCGAAAGGTTAGCAAAGTATTATTGGCTTAGCATTATCGCAACAGAATTAATATAACTCTGAGCTAGTATTATATGGATTCTGTGAAAGTTAGAGATTGCATTTCTCATGCCAATTAATATTAAATTATGCTAATTAACCTCCTCATGTAAATTAGATGATGGAACATGCTTACCCACCCCCAAAGAAAAACCTCAATAAGCACAAGTCCTAACTACTCAAAACTTGTGGAGCATCCTGGTTATGCTGTTTTGCTGAAAGGGGCAACATAAATAAATATGCTAATTAGATGAGATTTACATATATAAACCAGCTGGATCAGAAAATTGGCTTTCCCAACAACAGAGATGTAAGTCTTAATGAAACGTGGGGTAGATTAATTTTGCTTTAAAGGATAACCAACTAATAGGATATGCTAATTGGATCTTATTTAAATATACAAATCACATTTGTTAGAAGAAAGAGCTTTAAATGTAACTCAAAGATTACACTGACTGGGCTTCCCCAGTGGTTTAGCACATTTACTTTGCAAGAAACTGAGCTGGAAAGAGTAAGGAATGCCCCAAGGTTAGGATTCTGCTTTGGCTGATGGTTCAGTGGTTCCTGCTAGGCCAACATGCTGATGGGGATCCCAAGTGACTACCTCGGCTATATGAAGAGAGGCCACCTGTGCAAGCTAACAGCTGTCTGTGCCGAGTGTTGAGCTGTGTCCCATGGCTGATGGTACGGTAGGGTGCAGGCCTGGCAGATCTAAATAAATGGAGTATGGAACTTAGAGAACATCCATCAGTTTTTGCCACCTCAAATTCTGATGGATGTGAGATGTTTGCTATAGCAAAATTATAGCCAAGCAAATCATGTATGAAGTAGGATGTCACCGTAAGCCCTAAATCCCAACAACTATGTTCTAAGATGAGCTACTAGAGAACATGATAACTTAGAAGAGCATCTGAATAAAGGAGAGACACGGTGGCACAATGGTTAGCACTGCTGCCTCATAGTGCCAGGGACCCGTATTCAATTCTGACCTTGGGTGACTGTCTGTGTGGAGTCTGCACATTCTCCCTGTGTCGACGTAGGTTTCCTCCAGGCGCTCCGGTTTCCTCCCACAGTACAAAGATGTGCAGGTTAGGTGGATTGGCCAGGTTAAATTACCTCTTGGTGTCCCAATATAAAGTTTATGTATCAGTCACAGGTAGGCTTACATTCACACTGCAATGAAGTTACTGTGAAAGATGATAAGTTAGGAGGATTAGCCTGTTAAATGCACAGGGTTACAGGGATAGTGCGGGGGCGCAGGGGGTAGGTCTGAGTAAGATGATTTTTCGGAAAGTTGGCACCCGGTGTATTAGCTTTCTTCCACACCATGCCTCTGCCTTCACTCACCCAAGTAAATTTTCCAATTCTTCCAACACAACTAACAGTTCATGATAGGATATATGTTTTCATCCCACCCAGTAATACTTAAATCTGCTGATCGCCCAATATTGAGTCAGCTGGGTGGTCCCACTCTGCCGCACTGATTGAGAGCTTGACTTTGCAGCGCAGCTTGCACGTTCTCCCTGTGTCTGCGTGGGTTTCCTCTGGGTGCTCCAGTTTCCTCCCACAGTCTGAAAGATGTGCTGGTTAGATGCATTGACCCAAACAGATGCCAGAGTGTGGCGACTCAGGGATTTTCACAGTAACTTCATTGCAGCGTAATGCAAGCCTACTAGTGACTAATAAATAAACTTTACTTTACTTTTAGGTGACTTTTACAATTTCTGCTCAGACTCAGAAGTAACTCAGATTTCCAGAAAGTTCCTAATTGAATGACCATCAGTGGAGCGTCTCCCTTGAATGAACATAACAAGATTAAATTATTTCTGGAATTTACAACTCCTATTGTTTGTGGTGTTAGTCAAACCTCCAAATCGATGGACTCTAAGACCTACTGTCTCTGAGTTCCATACAAAAGACAGCTGCTGAAACCAGTTGAACACAAGTAAGTGTGAATGGCCATCATTCATCTCCCATTGTGTGACAATGTTTTTTAACTTGACATAATTCTGGGTGAACAATAGAATTATTGATCATGTGATCCCCTGATTGGAAATGTCTTCAGATTACTTATTACTCTAAGAACAGGAAGAATCCAGTCAGTCTGCAAACCACATCGCAAGAAACAGATGCAATAAAGGCAGCAATCTCAATGCCTTAAAACCGGAGACTGCAACATCTTAAGGTCTCCCAGCATTTTTACAAATTCACTTGTGGGACATGGGCATTGCTGGCTGGCCAGCTTTACTGCCCATCCCTAGTTGTCCCTGGAGGGCAATTGAGAATCAACCATATTGTTGGTAGCTCTGGCGTCACATATAGGCCAGACCAAGCAAAGACAGCAGATTTCCTTCCCTAAAGAACATTAGTTAACCAGGTGGGTTTTTCTGACAACGAAAATGGTTTCACAGTCATCAATAGATTCTTAATTCTGGATTTTTTTTATTGAATTCAAATTCCACCAGCTGCTGTGGTGGGATTCAAACCCAGGTCCCCAGCACATTAGCTGAATTTCTGGATTAATAGTCTGGCGATAATACCACTCGGCCATCGCCTCCCCTCTCCCTTTTCAAGTCTGCCAGTAAAGATATTTGAACTCTTGCTAAGGAGAAGACAAGTAATTAACTCTGTAACGTGGTGAAAATCCACCTCTTTGAAGGAATCCTGCAATGATCCTAATATACAACTCTGGCTATTGAATCCACCTAGATTACACCGAAGGAGTGAAATAACCTTATTCACTGGGCTTGCAAAGCACGCTTTTTCCGAAGACAAACTAAACACATGAATTACAAACTATTAATTTCTTTACGGACTGTAAAAGTGCACAATTCTCTTTCACTGTATTTATCGCTGATGCGTATTTATGTATGAATGTTGTGTGAGTAATGTAGCATTAGCCTTTCAGGGTGAATGTGTGAATAAATAATCTACTTTATTTAAACTCACAAAAGCTTACTGTTAGTTATTCAACATGACCACACACTCAGGCATTAAGAAACGCACTTCTTCCTTTTCCAAAAATACACTGATTATGTACAGTAAGGGAAATGAATTGGGATTTCAGTTCTCTCTCATCCCTGTCCATTACAGCGGTGGCACAGTGGCACGGTGATTAGCATTGCTGCCTCACTGCACCAGGGACCCAGGTTCAATTCTGGCCTCGGGTCACTGTCTGTGTGAAGTTTGCACATTCTCTCTGCATCTGCATGGGTTTCCTTCGGGTGCTCCGGTTTCCTCCCACTGTCCAACAGATGTGTGGGTTAGGTTGAATGGCCATGCCAAATTGCCCTTATTGTCAGGGGGATTAGTGAGATAAATATGTGGGGTTACAGGGATGGGGCCGGTGTGAGATTGTTGTCAGTGCAGACTCGATGGGCCAAATGGCCTCCTTCTGCACCGTAGGGATTCTATGATTCTATGATAACAGTTTACAAAATAGCATCAACAGTGGGCTGAGAGCAAGTTTCTTGCCTCTTACCCCAACAAGAGATTGCAAAGTGTAAAGTATGTTATGTAAATAAAGAAAAATAATGCTAAATATGATTTGAAATAATCTATTTTTAAGTATTATTAACATTTATGTTTAACAGATTTCTTTTGCTATGGTTTTTGAATATAGTATGGTCATCTATTGAGGCAGTATAATGACACAATTTAATCAAATCGAAAAATGAAACAAAAAATTGATTTGATCCATTTGTGCTGTCATATTAGATGACCACACCATGAGAAATAACTGCTCAAAACTAGCCCACAACTGCAAACTTACTGTGGTTTAACTTTGTAAATTAAAGCTTATTTATGAAAATATCAAAGCAGATAATCTGATAGTTTTTGTAGGAAGGAAGGTCTTTTATATTTGCTTCCCACGGACAGTTCAACAGCAACAGCAGGACAAGCATGAGTTTTCAAAAATAACAGGCTTGCTAAATGTCTTGGGAGCTGTCAGTTATACATATTCTGCCACCTGTCCATCTTTTGGAAAGTTATGTCATGCAGGTGGCCTGTGACACCAAGCATAAAATGACTACTCCAAACCCACTTATAATTGGATGCTGCTGGGTGTCTGGATCTTCTGCGTCTCTCAGCAGGGGGGGGCTCTTTCTCAGTGAGTCGTGTTGTCAGCTTTTGCTTTGCACTGCACTCCAGATCTTCTTACTTTTGTTTGATATCTGTGATCGACTCATATAATGCGTTTATCACGTGTATTTTTTAGCAAACACCATAAATATTGTAATTGCTTTCCTACATCAACTTGACTCAGGTAGAATCAGTGCACAGGTGGTTTATGGGCACCCAGCTGCAGCTCTTTCCATTTTAAAGATATTTTATTCCTTTAAGTGAACACAGCATACGCTCTAATTCTATCTTTTACTCTCGTTCTATGCTTCTAAAACTCTACCCTTACTCTCTTAAACACTGCAACAATGCTTTAATTCAATCTCTTATCTACCTTATATTAAGTTGATCTTTCTCTACAATCTAGCTATGACTGTAACACTGCATTCTGAATCCTCTCTTTTCCTTCTTTATGAATGGTATGTTTTGTCTGTATAGCGCGCAAGAAACAATACTTTTCGCTGTATACCAATTCATGTGACAATAATAAATCAAATCATTTATTGACTTAATTCCTGTGCACTTAAATACACACAGAACCATCATTTGGATTTTTGGGTTTTTCTTTTTTCCCTCACTAATCTTTTGGATTACCATAATCATTGTGGGGTGGCACAGTGGCACAATGGTTAGCGCTGCTGCCTCACAGCGCCAGGGACCTGTGTTCAATTCCGGCTTCGGCTCATTGTCTGTGTGGAGTTTGCACATTCTCCCGTGTCTGCGCTGGTTTCCTCCGGGTCCTCCGATTAACTCCCACAGTCCAAAGATGTGCGGGTTAGGTGGATTGGCCATACTAAATTGACCCTAGTGTCAGGGGGATTAGCAGGGTAAATATGTGGAGTAACGGGAATAGGGCCTGGGTGGGATTGTGGTTGGTGCAAACTCGATGGGCTGAATGGTCTCCTTCTGTACTGTAGGGATTCCATGATTCTAACCCCACTCCAGTTCAGGAAGGACAGGGAGAGTATTTACTTAATCGTGTGTTTTGTGACTTCTCAGTTCCCATTTATTAGAAGACTTGGAAGTGCAGTTTGTGATAATTGGGGCATTGATTTTCAGCCCGCTATGAAGAGAGGAGACAGTCCAGGGCGCATTCACTCTCTTCAGATCTGGTCTCGGTCTTACAAAGAACAAAGAACAAAGAACAGTACAGCACAGGAAACAGGCCCTTCGGCCCTCCAAGCCTGTGCCGCTCCTTGGTCCAACTAGACCAATCGTTTGTATCCCTCCATTCCCAGGCTGCTCATGTGACTATCCAGGTAAGTCTTAAACGATGTCAGCGTGCCTGCCTCCACCACCCTACTTGGCAGCGCATTCCAGGCCCCCACCACCCTCTGTGTAAAAAACGTCCCTCTGATGTCTGAGTTATACTTCGCCCCCCTCAGCTTGAGCCCGTGACCCCTCGTGATCGTCACCTCCGACCTGGGAAAAAGCTTCCCACTGTTCACCCTATCTATACCCTTCATAATCTTGTATACCTCTATTAGATCTCCCCTCATTCTCCGTCTTTCCAAGGAGAACAACCCCAGTCTACCCAATCTCTCCTCATAGCTAAGACCCTCCATACCAGGCAACATCCTGGTAAACCTTCTCTGCACTCTCTCCAATGCCTCCACGTCCTTCTGGTAGTGCGGCGACCAGAACTGGACGCAGTACTCCAAATGCGGCCTAACCAGCGTTCTATACAGCTGCATCATCAGACTCCAGCTTTTATACTCTATACCCCGTCCTATAAAGGCAAGCATACCATATGCCTTCTTCACCACCTTCTCCACCTGTGTTGCCACCTTCAAGGATTTGTGGACTTGCACACCTAGGTCCCTCTGTGTTTCTATACTCCTGATGACTCTGCCATTTATTGTATAACTCCTCCCTACATTATTTCTTCCAAAATGCATCACTTCGCATTTATCCGGATTAAATTCCATCTGCCACCTCTCCGCCCAATTTTCCAGCCTATCTATATCCTGCTGTATTGCCCGACAATGCTCTTCGCTATCCGCAATTCCAGCCATCTTTGTGTCATCCGCAAACTTGCTGATTACACCAGTTACACCTTCTTCCAAATCATTTATATATATCACAAATAGCAGAGGTCCCAGTACAGAGCCCTGCGGAACACCACTGGTCACAGACCTCCAGCCGGAAAAAGACCCTTCGACCACTACCCTCTGTCTCCTATGGCCAAGCCAGTTCTCCACCCATCGAGCCACTTCTCCTTGTATCCCATGAGCCTTAACCTTCTTAACCAACCTGCCATGTGGGACTTTGTCAAATGCCTTACTGAAATCCATATAGACGACATCCACGGCCCTTCCTTCATCAACCGTTTTTGTCACTTCCTCAAAAAACTCCACCAAATTTGTAAGGCACGACCTCCCTCTTACAAAACCATGCTGTCTGTCACTAATGAGATTGTTCCGTTCTAAATGCACATACATCCTGTCTCTAAGAATCCTCTCCAACAACTTCCCTACCACGGACGTCAAGCTCACCAGCCTATAATTTCCTGGGTTATCCCTGCTACCCTTCTTAAACAACGGGACCACATTCGCTATCCTCCAATCCTCAGGGACCTCACCCGTGTCCAAAGAAGTGACAAAGATTTCCGTCAGAGGCCCAGCAATTTCACCTCTCGTCTCCTTACTTAAGGTCTCACTCTCAGTTGAGGTCTGCTGTGGAAACTCAAAGCTATCTTGAGGATATTCTTCCTATTTAAAGATCATGTGCCACCACCTCATTGCTACGGTAGCATCAGGAAACTCCCCTTTGCATTGGCAAACTATATCTTGGTGACAGAAATCATGCAGGGTGCCCACCATACGCTAGAAATGATCCTATTCCAAGAGAAATAGATCAGAGTGAATTCAGAGAGTTCCCAAAGTGCAGAATGATTTCACAAGTGTGACATATGTGCATTTCTTGTGAATGTCACACTTATTCCCCCCAGTATACTTTGCCTGTTACTTTTTACCTGTCTACACACACTGTAACTTAATTGAATGTCTTACCACAGTGGTGAGTTTTGAGGCAGGGGGAATTTAATTGAGTGACACACTGTCGGGTGGCATTTACAATGTCTTCCTGCCATTTTTCTCCCTCCACATGACTAATTCCAGGGCAGAAAGACTCAAGGATGGCCTTCCAACAGGGACACTAATTAAGGCCCTTAAGTGGGTGATTAAACATGGAAACATAGAAGATAGGACCAGGAGGAGGCCATTTGGCCCTTCGAGCCTCCTCTGCCATTCATTACAATCATGGCTTATTGTCCAACTCAGTAGCCTAATCCTGCTTTCTCCTCATAACCTTTATTCCCATTTGCCCCAAGTGCTATATCTAGCCGCCTCTTGAATACATTCAATGTTTTAGCATCAACTACTTCCTGTGGTAATGAATTCCACAGCTCATCACTCTGGGTGAAGAAATGTCTCCTCACCTCCGTCCTAAATGGTCTACCCTGAATCCTCAGACTGTGACCCCTGATTCTGGACTCCCCCACCATTGGGAACATTGTCCCTACATCTACCCTGTCTAGTCCTGTTAGAATTTTATACGTCTCTTTGAGATCCCCCCTCTTTCATCTGAACTCCAACAAAAACAATCCTAACCTAGTCAATCTCTTCTCATACATCAGTCCCATGATCCCCGGAATCAGCCTGGTAAACCTTCGCTGCACTCCCTCGAGAGCAAGAACATCCTTCCTCAGAAAAGGAGACCAAAACAGCACATAATACTGTCGGTGTGGCCTCACCAAGGCCCTGTATAGTTGCAACAACACATCCCTGCTTCTGTACTCTAAACCTCTCGCAATGAAGGCCAACATACCATTTGCCTTCTTTACCACCTGCTGCACCTGCATGCTTACCTTCAGTGACTGGTGCACAAGGACACCCAGGTCCACTGCACATAGGGGCGGCATGGTAGCACAGTGGTTAGCACTGCTGCTTCACAGCTCCAGGGACCTGGGTTCGAATCCCGGCTCGGGTCGCTGTCTGTGTAGAGTTTGCACATTCTCCCTGTGTCTGCGTGGGTTTCCTCCGGGTGCTCCGGTTTCCTCCCACAGTCCAAAGATGTGCAGGCTAGGTTGATTGGCCATTCTAAATTGCCCCTTAGTATCCCGGGATGCATAGGTCAGAGGGGTTAATGGGTAAATATGTAGGGATATGTGGATAGGGCCTGGGTGGGATTGTGGTTGGTGCAGACCCGATGGGCCGAATGGCCTCTTTCTGCACTGTAGGATTCTATGATTCTATTCCCCTCTCCCAATTTACAACCATTCAGGTAGTAATTTGCTTTCTTGTTTTTGCTTCCAAAGTAAAAAACCTCACATTTATCCAAATTATACTGCATCTGCCATTGATTAGCCTATTCACCCAACCCATCCAGATCATTCTGAAGGATCTCTGCATCCTCATCACAGTTCACCTTCCCACTCAACTTGGTGTCATCTGCAAACTTTGAGATGTTACATTTTGTTCCCTCATCCAAATCATTAATATAAATTGTGAATAGCTGGGGTCCCAGCACCAATCCCTGTGGCACCCTATTAGTTCCTGCCTGCCAATTTGAAAAGGACCCATTAATTCATACTCTTTGTTTCCTCTCTCCCAACCAGTTTTCTATCCATCTCAACACACTTTCCCCAATCCCATATACACTTCCCCAAGATCATATGCACTTCCCCCAATTCCATAACACCCATGTAAGGGCCTCTTTTCACTGCACTGATATTTCACTCACAGCGTGTAGTAGAATTGCCAGACAGGAAACCCGGAAATTAGGATCCCGGGGCTGGCCCTCATTCAAAGACATTCAGTGCCTGATTGGAGGGCTTGGCATCGGTAAGGGGGGCGGGAGCGGGGGGGGGGAGGTAGTTCGGCTGTAATCTACGCCTACATCCTTGCCTCCATCGCCCCCTCTCTCCCAAGATGGCTCTGCAACCCCCTCACTCACATTTGGCTTTGGCTCCCTCGCTGATCCTGGGCCACTGATTGATACATTGCTGGCAGCTGCCAATCCTCCCACTGCCTGCAATCGAGAGCTGTCGGCCTCTGACAGCTCTCGATTGCAGGATTTGCACCCTTGGCTTTTCTTCATCCTGGGGGAGGCCTGACACTGGTCAGCTAAGGGGGACACTCTCAGAGGCGATGGGAGGGCTCTCCAGCTGGTTGGTGAGACCCCTGTCACCTGAACTAAATTCCGTCCATTGTGCGTAACACTGGGAGATTAAAGAATTACTGCTTTTGTTTCCTGCTATAAGATCTGAAACAAAGGCAGGACTTACTAAACTAAAAGCAATGGGCTACAGATGCTGGAAATCAGAACTTACTGTTAAACTCTATCCAGAATGAAGTTTGTCCTTGATTCATGTCGGTTTGAACAAAGTGATGAAAGCGTAAAATGAACGGGATTCCCCTTCTCCTTAAATATCCACACATAGAAGCATGCCAACACCACCTGCAGCAAATCTGCTTTTTAACTTTTAATTTATCGATTGACTTATAAATGCAAGAATATTGCAAAAAAACTGTTTGAGAAAAATAAAGAAAATAAACTGACTGAGAAAACAGACATCACTTACAATTCCAGTTCGAGCAACTACAGATGCGTTAGTTTTCAAAATTAAAAGAAATTGTTTGTGTTAGCATTCAAACAGAATGTCATAAAAAAAGAGCTCTTCAAATTGCCAGTTGACCTTTATAACATGCTTCCTGCAGTGCACTACGATCACCATTATGTTGTACCGTTGGCATTGTGTGTTTAAAGCAAAAGGCAGATGAAAGATGAACCACATACATGAAATACCAGGTAGTCTGCGCACAAGAATGTTCACTGTCCACACGTAGGGAAGTAAAACGCACTCCGAGAATAAACATTTTTGTGGTCAGCATGAAGTCCTTTCTTTGCTGTGTGCCATTGTCAATGGCTTGTACTGTGGCAACAATAGAATGTTGGTGTCATTGCTACACATTGCCCCATTTACTTGCTGTTCACGTACGGCATGGTGGCACAGTGGTTGGGGGCGACATGGTGGCACAGTGGTTAGGGGCGACACGGTGGCACAGTGGTTAGCACTGCTGCCTTACAGTGCCAGGGACCTGGGATCGATTCCCGGCTTGGGTCACTGTCTGTGTGGAGTCTGCATGTTCTCCCCGTGTCTGCGTGGGTTTCTTCCAGGTGTTCCGGTTTCCTCCCACAGTCCAAAGATGTGCTGGTTAGGTGCATTGACCCGAACAGGCGCCGGAGTGTGGCGACAAGGAGAATTTCACAGTAACTTCATTGCAGTGTTAATGTAAGCCTTACTTGTGACTAATAAATAAACTTTAAACTTTTAAACTTTTAGTGCTATGAATTCAATATAATAAACTGAATGATAGGTAAACTGAATTCCATCTGCCATCATTCTCATTCCAGACTTCTATAAAGTGAATTGGATATGGAAAGACATTCCATACTCTGATGTAATATTGACAGAGGCGCGGCATGGTGGCACAATGATTAGCACTGCTGCCTCACAGCACCAAGGATCCAGTTAGGTTTGTGGCTTGTGTCACTGTCTGTGCAGAGTCTGCACGTTTCCCCCGTGTCTGCGTGGGTTTCCTCCGGGTGCTCTGGTTTCCTCCCACAGTCCGAAAGACGTGCTAGTTCGGTGCATTGGCCATGCTAAATTCTCCCCCAGTGTTCCCGAACAGGCGCCGGAATATGGCGAGTAGGGGATTTTTACAGTAACTTCATGTTAATGTAAGTCCACTTGTGACAGTAATAAATAAACTTTACTCGATATATACTTAGAGCTTGAACCACAGAGGAGGGGTTACTATTCAGCTGCTTAATATCACCATGTAGTAAATTGTTAGTGATATGGTACAGGAAATTATTGCTTCACTTGAACCAAAACAATGCCACATGATTGACATAACAAACCCTGATGTTAAACCTTTAAGGGTTAATGACCTTCACATAAACCCATAGCCAACAAAGCATTTCTTTGACAGAAAGAGGTGTGTGTGTGTGTGTGCGTGTGTGTATCACCCCCATGGATACATTTATTGAGAACACTGATGACCGCAGTGGTCAATAATCTGACCTACGGCTTGAGAAGCAAGTTATAAAATTAATACAATTACCACAATAGGAAAACCATTTTGGAACTAACAATCTTCACATGTACCCCACCAATAGTTTGCTATAAATACAATATTGACCTTGAGAACCACTTCCTTTTATTTTGTTGCAAGCATGTCTGCTCTGTCAGCTGGCCCTCCTGCTCATGATGACCTTGGTCTTAAAACATCACAATAACGGTCAGTAATCTCTATAATCCAATTTTTTCAGAGTTCAAAGGTATTAAAAGAGATTAATTAAAAAGTGAATGGTGCCATTTGTGACGCTCATGAATCTTTGTGAATTGACCCAAATGGTCTCGATCTGCAAAAGGGATCTCCTGCAGCTAGTTTTCCTGTTTACATCATGTGATCGATGTTTAAAAATACGACTAAAATGTTTTGAGGTTTCTCTGGAATCCATTAGACGTGCTTCAAAAATCAAAAGGAGTTCCCCCAGCCCCTTTCTTTAGATTCCTCTCCCTCCTTGCCTGAAAGCAAATTTAAACAGTTGCCTTTTAAATTCAAGGAACCTTTGCAATCAAGCATATATTTAAAGAAATTGTGTTTGTATTTCAATTAACTGCCCCTCCCCTTAGTCCCTTAAGTATTTGGTGGGTAACCAACCAAGTAATCATCACATATGTGTATTGAGATTGACGTAAATGGCCCTTCCGACTGATCTCGCGTCTAAGTTGTGGCAGCTGATCAGGAAAATCCCTAAGGAAGATCCCAGGAACGATTCTGGTGAGCAAAACTAATTAATAATTTTTCCTGACAAAAGATCATAGTAACCAATCTTAAACCAGACAAAAATGCTTTGGTTCGTATGATGACCCATGTGCTGGGAACAGCCATATTTTCTTTCATGTGTTGTCCCCTGAAGACTAAAGTGGGCTGAGGGATATTCTGAAAGGGTCCAAAAAACGCCCCTGTGACCTGAGGTTGCCATGGGGATGATTGGCTAAAAAGCAAAGGGTAAACAGAAAGCTAATTGCAGTGGGATTGGGTGAGCCTGTATCTTCTGTTCGACAATTCAAAACAGACTGAGAATTTGTGTAAAGAGGAACCAAGCAAGGTTCTTGTGGAATAGAATATTCTTTTGTTTGGCAGTCTTTGAATAAATCCTGGTGTTGAAGCAGGTTTCTGAGAATAGAGAAGAGTCTGTGGCCTGGATTTTCAGTCTCAAAAACAACATGAAAAGTTGCTTTCCCACTGGTGTGAATGATGATTGGAATGTGTGCCCCTGCCCATTGTGGTGGGTTGCCATTCCTGCCAGAGATTGGCATGAAGCCATTTTGCATCCTGTTAATGGAATGCAGATGAAGGCAAGACCAGAATTGCCCCCCTGTCCAATTATCCATGCCGCCAGTAGGATATTGTACCAGTCTGGAACATGTCTACATCAATGTGGCATTGACATGTCAGTGCTCATCTGGAAGGTGTCCTGGGGCTGCCTGTGGAACTGGAAAGGTGGAGGCCTCCAGCTTCTGTGGACACCAGAACACCATGTGCAGCAGCAGGTGGGTGGAGCATCAACCACATTGATCTTTTAGCTGCTGGAGCTTCCATAGAATCATAGAAGAATCGCAGAATCCCTACAGTGCAGATGGTAGCCATTCAGCCCATCGAACCCAAACTGACCACAATCCCAACCAGTCCCTATCCCTGTAACCACACATATTCACCCTGCTAATCGCCGTAACACCAAGGGGCAATATAGCATGGCCAATCAACATAACCTGCACATCTTTGGAGTGTGGGAGGAAACCGGAGCACCCGGCGGAAACCCACACAGGCACGAGGAGAACATACAAACTCCACATAGACATTCACCCAATGCCATGAATCGGTCCTGGTCCCTGGCGCTGTGAGGCAGCAGTGCTAACCACTGTGCCACCGTGTCACCCATGGATCGGTGGACAGCTGCGGGAGGTACTATTGGGTGGTAATAGTCTGCACTGGGGGGAGGGGGGATGGGGGATTAGACAAGGAGGAGAGTAATGAAGATTTGGAACGGGTGTGGAGACCTAGAAGGGGGCAGGCAAGGTCGGGGATTGTAGGAAAAGAAAGATACTGTGGGGATCATGGAATGTGTAAACTGGCATTGGGAGAGGGCAGAACAGACCGTGGTGGACTATAGGTTGGGGGTTGTGAGTTCTGCAGGTGTGAACAGGCATGGAGGTTGTGCATATATGAATGAGCATGTGGATGGAAGAGGGAAAGGCACATGTGTGTTTCCAGTGCACTTGGACACAGCCTGGTGTAGGGTGGGGTGAGGTGGGGGTGGTGGGGGGCAGAGGAGGAGTGTTGTGGGGCAGGCAATGGTGCACAGGCTTAGTGACTACGAATCAAAAATAACCCACATCAAGGTGTAACTTTATTTATTAAAATGTGACAACATTAGCAATCATAGTTTATCTGTGCAACAGCACGTAAAATCATCATTTCTTTAATGTTGCATTCCCCAACACTTCTTCCAGGTGCTCCCCTGACATCACAGCAGCCTGCTGACAGTTTGCCCTGTTGCCTTGGATGACCTTGGCAGCCACCCTCTGGAGATCCAAGGCCTGGAGGGCCTGGGCTTACTATGGCTGTCCTGCTGTGAGGGAGCTGCTCCCTCTGTGGTCACAGGGGATAAAGCTGAAGGTGTCACAGGCAAGGGAGATTCCTCAGGGCCGGACACACCCAGAGAGTCCTGAGTGGAAGTCCCAGTGATGTCCTGCAGCTGCTCCTCACCCTTTCGGTGCCTGAGGACCCTGCCTGACTCTTTGAGGTGAAGAGGCACCTTGAGGGAGGTCAAAGTTTCCAATCCCCCTCTCATGTAGCCACTGCAGAAGCTCATTTATATCTATAACGATGGAGTTCAGGTCTGCGCGTATCTCCGGCAGAAACTGGATCATTCTGATGGACCAGATTCACCCCGGTGTCCGCCAGCCTCCTCATGGAAACCTCAATATCCTCACATGTGGGCACCACTTCATCAGAGAGCAGGCGGACAGACTCCTCTGCCTCACACGATACTCTGTTGTGGACCTCTCTTGGATGTTACCCTGCCTCTCGCAAGAGTTTTGGGCAGGACTAATCCCAGAGTTTTGTCATCTGACTTGGATATTGTAGATGTCGCTTCCCCAGCAGTCCCCTGAGTGCCAGTCAACTTGGCTGACCCTGCGTCCTCCTACTGCAGACACGCGCTCAGGCGATGACAACCAGAGTGTGAGACCCGACTTGAACTATGTCTAGTACCCATTGAAGTGTGTGTCTGTGCACTGGAGGGTGCCTCTCCAGGTGTACTTTCTTCCTCCTCTCAATGCCCTCGGTACTCTGTTGGCTGGAGGACCCACTGGGTAGGGCTTCCTCTTCCTGCTGGCACTTGTAAGTGAGAGTGGAAAGAGCAAATGGCTGCATGAACTTCCTCCAACATAGGAGAACGCATGGCCCTTAGATTTCAGTGTGACTATATTATGAATGGATCATTACTGGATGGAAGCCACCCACCAACCTTTCTATCTGCACAGGCTCGGTCTGGTTCCTCCACAGCTCCTCGAACCCAGTGATGTTCTTAAGGTCAGGCCGCCCCCCGCCCCATCCCCCTTCTTCTTCTCTCTCTCCTGTTGTGCTGTGACTTTTCCTGCACAAACAGAGAAAGGGTTGAGAGCAATTGTGTTTCCTGTATCTTTCTCATTCTTCAAGTCTTACAAATAACTCACTGGATTATGTAGCATGTGATTGATGCACTGCAGATTAACCAAAAGTGTTTGAGGGCAACACCCTCCAGATATGTGAGCCCATATAGATTGAAGGATAAAGCTCACAGAGACATATCATTGGGCGCTTGCTGAGCACTCCCCCACCCCCAACCACCACCACCCCCTCTCCTCCCCCCCACCCCTCCCCCAAATCCCTCACACACCTGCAATACCTCAGACAACAACTGAATTATCTGTGTGGAAGGGTTAGGGAACCACAGCGGCCTATCCACCTGTAGACTAGATGGGCTGCAGAATTATCACTTTATCACATTGACTAGTTATTACTATGCATGGTGCCCTTCCCACTGAGGCCCATGGTCCCCACTACCATTGAGTGAGGTGAGTGTGAGAAGTGGAGATTTCACTTACCCTGGGATGAGGCCATTCATCCATTTCTGTCAATGCGGGGCTGTCCTCTGGTTGAAGAAGCCATGGGCACTGACCAAGCCTGGCAACCTCTTCCCATGGAGTGTTAGTCATATGGCTTGGTCTTCCCCTTCCATCCTCAGGGTGGAGGCTGCCCCTACTGCTCTCCACTGCATTCAGCAGCATTTTGAGGGCAACATCGTTGACTCTGGGGGCCGGAGCTCCCTGGGATCACCGGGCCATCTCCTCCTTCAGTGGTGGGTTTGCAACAAAGAAGTTGATGTTTAAATATGGTGCCTGGATATGACAGTGGGGCGCGCATCATCCAGCCCGCTCCGCCATACAATATGACGGGAAACCCCTGACTCCATAATTAAATAGGCCAGCACCGCACAGCTCAGTACGAATTCCCATTGGCCGAGGTGGGAAACACTTCTGATTCCCAACTCCACCCTGGGACTCAGGCCCGGAATGGAAAATTCTTTCCATTGTTACTGTGTTTATGCAGTTGGAGAGCACTGAAGACAGGAAGAGAATGCGTTGTGGATTAGACAAGATACATTACTGCTGTTTCAGTGTCGCCAGAACCCACCATATTGCCAAAAGGGATCAGTGAAGGGAGTTGCTCAGAATTCTGTTGTGACCTGAGTGAGAAAGTGTTCGCAGACTTGCATCTTTTCAGAGGTAGTTGTGTCCCAGGACTTTGAATGGTGTACAGTTGATGGTGAATGCAACTCAAGGGCCAAAATGATTGAGTGGGAAGTGACAGATCCGACATAACAGAGGCAAATTGGAAAGACTATGCGATAGCAAATGGTCCCTCATTTGTGTG
Source organism: Mustelus asterias (assembly GCF_964213995.1). Lineage (NCBI taxonomy): Eukaryota > Metazoa > Chordata > Chondrichthyes > Carcharhiniformes > Triakidae > Mustelus > Mustelus asterias. The sequence goes on along the minus strand of NC_135825.1, from coordinate 27,158,856 downwards.
AGATATAATGTGAGTGCTTGTAACTATGTAAGGTGTACCTTTGTTGTATCGACTATTTAAAGTGAAATTTACCTTCTTATTTTAAATATCCTTCATCTATTAATTAATGTTTGAATAAAGTTGATTTTAGTTAGTTTGTTACAGTAAAAGTTTAGAAAGTGACATCTTGCGCAGAGGTTTTCTTTCCGTTGGCGTAATGCAGATTTCTTTCTTTTTAAAGCAGTTACTTGTCCCTATGGGAACATTCCTCAGAACTGCTGTTGGGCTGCCACATTTATGTTATCTGTGTGTGCTGGAAACCTAGTTTGCGCTCAAAAACCTCACCTTTGATGAAATCCTGAGGGATTTCACAGCCTTCATTTTTGTCACATAGTCACCCTCTGGAAAAGCAGCAAAGTGGTTATTTGTTGTGTGCAAACCTTGACAGCGAACATTAACCGGCCATCTAAACAAGGCAGGAATCAGGAGGTAACAAAAACAGAAAATGCTGGAAAATCTCAGCAGGTCTGACAGCATCTGTGCGGAGAGAATAGAGCCAACGTTTCGAGCCTAGATGACCCTTCGTCTGTTTCTGTTTTTGTTTTAGATTCCAGCATCCGCAGTATTTTGCTTTTATCAGGAATCAGGAGGTGATGTTCCTATTGTCAAATGGTCACGCCCAAGAGACACTGGATAATAACCAGGTGTGGAAACTCTGTCCTCTTTTCCTCTCCATGAATTGGGGTTTCTGAAGCTAATACAACAAAAATATTATTACTACGATAACACCAAGCATGATTAATCCAAAGGAACATTCCAAGGCAGTTTAGAGGCATGAGGAAAAATAAAATGTGTGCCAAATCAAGCAAAGGCATACAGAGAGGGGTTACCAAAAGTTTTGTCAGAGACTCTGGGTTTGAAGATGAAAAGGTTGAGCAATGAGGGATTTAGGGAGGGAATTTGAGAATGTAGTGATGAGGTGAATGAAGGTAAGGCCTTCACTAGTGGGACAAAGGAAGCTGTAAGACCGTAAGACCATAAGACATAGGAGCAGAATTAGGCCACTCAGTCCATCAAGTCTGCTCTGCCATTCAATCATGGCTGATATTTTTCTCATCCCCATTCTCCTGCATTTTCCCCATAACCCCTGGCCCCCTTATTAATCAAGAACCTATCTATCTCTGTCTTAAAGACACTCAATGACCTGGCCTCCACAGCCTTCTGCAGCAAAGAATTCCACAGATTCACCACTCCCTGGCTGAAGAAATTCCTCCTCATCTCTGCTTTAAAGGATCGTCCCTTTAGTCTGAGGTTGTACCCACTGGTTCTAGTTTTTCCTACTAGTGGAAACATCCTCTCCACGTCCACTCTATCGAGTCCTCACAGCATCCTGTTAGTTTCAATAAGATCCCCCCTCATCCTTCTAAACTCCGAGTACAGACCCAGAGTCCTCAACCAACAAGCTCTTCATTCCAGGGATCATTCTTGTGAATCTCCTCTGGACCCTTTCCAAGGCTAGCACATCCTTCCTTAGATATGGGGCCCAAAACTGCTCACAATACTCCAAATGGCGTCTGACCAGAGCCTTATACAGCCTCAGAAGTACATCTCTGCTCTTGTATTGTAGCCCTCTCGACATGAATGCTAACATTGCATTTGCCTTCCTAACTACCAACTGAACCTGCACATTAACCTTAAGAGAATCCTAAACAAGGACTCCCAAGTCCCTTTGTGCTTCTGATTTCCTCAGCATTTCCCCATTTTGAAAATAGTCTATGCCTCCATTCCTCCTTCCAAAGTGCACGACCTCACACTTTTCCACATTGTATTCCATCTGCCACTTCTTTGCCCACTCTTCTAGCCTGTCCAAGTCCTTCTGCAGTCCCCCGCTTCCTCAACACTATCTGTCCCTGTACATATCTTTGTATCATCTGCAAACTTAGCAACAGTGCCTTCAGTTCCTTCTTCCAAATCGTTAATATATATTGTGAAAAGTACACCACTAGTCACCGGCTGCCATCCTGAAAAAGACCCCTTTATCCCCACTCTTTGCCTTCTGCCAGTCAGCCAATCCTCTATCTATGCCAGGATCTTACCCTTAACACCGTGGGCTCTTAACTTACTTAACAGTCTCCTGTGCGGCACCTTGTCAAAGGCCTTCTGGAAATCTAAATAAATCACGTCCACTGGTTCTCCTTTATCTAACTTCCTTGTTACCTCCTCAAAGAACTCCAACAGATTTGTCAGACATGACCTCCCCTTGACGAAGCCGTGCTGACTCAGTACTATTTTATCATGCACTTCCAAGTACTCTGCAATCTCATCTTTAATAGTGGACTCTAAAATCTTGCCAATGACCGAAGTCAGGCTAACCAGCCTATAATTTCCCATCTGCTGCCTCCCTCCCTTCTTAGACAGCGGTGTTGGGAGGGAGGTGGGAGTCAAAGCACTGGGGACTTTGTGGGAATTGGAACCCTGTAGAAACCTGCAGAGATGAAGAGTGGTGTGAATAGGAAGTTATTTAGATATAGGCTTGAGAAAGTTATACATGAGTTATAGGAAAGAGTGGGAGCCTACGTAAGTCAGAGCGAACAGGGTATTGAATGAGCAGGGCTTATTGCAGCAGAATTATAGCAGAATGGATAGATGGCACTTTCATAGCCTTTGGGTAGGATTTTCTGGACCTTCCTGGTGGCAGGATCGTTTGGTCCCACTGAAGATCACCCTCTGTCATTTGATTCGATTTATTATTGTCACGTGTATTAGTATACAGTGAAAAGTATTGTTTATTGTGCACTATACAGACAAAGCATACCGTACAGAGAAGGAAATGAGAGAGTGCAGAATGTAGTGTTACAGTCATAGCTAGGGTGTAGATCAACTTAATGCAAGGTAAGTCCATTCAAAAGTGTGATGACAGCAGGGAAGAAGCTGCTCTTGAGTCAGTTGGTATGTTACCTCAGACTTTAGTATCTTTCTCCCGACGGAAGAAGGCGGAAGAGAGAATGTCCGAGGTGCGTGGGGTCCTTAATTATGCTGGCCGCTTTTTCAAGGCAGCGGGAAGTGTAGACAGAGTCAATGGATGGGAGGCTGGTTTGCGTGATGGATTGGGCTACATTCATGACCTTTTGTAGTTCCTTGCGGTCTTGGGCAGAGCAGGAGCCATACCAAGCTGTGATACAGCCAGAAGGAATGCTTTCTATGGTGCATCTGTAAAAGTTGATGAGAGTCGTAGCTGACATGCCAAATTTCCTTAGTCTTCTGAGAAAGTAGAGGCTTTGGTGGGCTTTCTTAGCTATAGTGTCGGCATGGGGGGACCAGGACAGGTTTTGGTGACCTGGACACCTAAAAACTTGAAGCTCTTTACCATTTCTATTTTGTCCTCATTGACGTAGACAGGGGCATGTTCTCCCTTACCCTTCCTGAAGTCGATGACAATCTCCTTTGTTTTGTTGGTGGGTTCCCCGGTTGCAGGTCGGGCTCGCCATGCAAACCACCATAGACTTTGGAAGAATTCCCAGCAACTTGCTTCTCTGACCCCGTTAGGCAATATGATGGGCTCTGGCAACACTGAAACAGCAGTAATGTGGCTTGTCCAATCCACAATCCATTGCCCTTCCTGTCTTCAATGCTATGCTTTTTATAACTGTATAATGCACTGTAACAATGGAGAGCTGCCTCTGCTGCAGGAAAACACACCATGGAGGGTGGGGGTGAGGGTCGGGGAGTGAAGGGGGTGTTGGGGGGAGGGAGGGGGGAGACGTGGGGGGATCCCGGCCATTGGAGCCAAGGAGCAGCAGGAAATCTGCTCACCTTCAGGATATGAGGCTGACTTGGCAGACATTTTAGGAGTAACCATTGTGCAGAGGCAGAGATGTGCAAGTAGATGTTTACATCAGGTGGGAGATGGATGGCCAAGGAATATAGTCAACTTTGGAGATTGCAAGAACATGAATTAGGTTTTCAGCAGCGAATGGGCTGAAATGGGGGTGAAGAAAATTTATAGATTCCGAGAGTAGCCAAGTCCAGGGTCTTGGGCAGGGAGGGTCGGAGCAGGTCTAGGCAGGTCACCATCCCCATCGACCCCCCCACACCCTCCCTGCTTGCCTCCCTCTACCCCCTCGACCACCCCTTCCTCCTCATCCCCCTCCACCCTCCTCTTGACCACCTCCCTCTCTCACGCCAATCAGCAAAGGGCAGACCCCAGAGATCAATTCCCCTTCCATCCCACCTTTTGAAGAACTTAGTTAAAAAATCGGGCTGCCCGCTCCCACCCGACTGCCCATGCTAAATGTTTTATATCATGGGTGGTGGATTGTCAAGGATATCTGGTTCGGTTATAAGACTAATCGATCCCTGATTACTTAATTGAATATGGTGGGTGGACTGCCACTTTCAGCGTCCACCCAACCCACAGCTCGGTATCACAGGGGTAATCTCGGGGTCGGGTAGCAAGATGGTGAGATGGGCAGCCACCCTACTTTACATGCCTCCACCCAAAACATGCCCAGAGGAGGACATATAAAATACAGCTTCTATCCCACCTAGCTGGTGGAATTCACGGCTTAGCCAATATTGTGACAGGATAGAAGCAGTGTAGGGACTGAGAGAGGGGATGAACCCCAGCTTAGGAAGAAATTGATGACATGTCACCAAAGGATGTTACCTAAGGGCATATTAATCAGTAAGAGGAGCAGGCCATGGATGGAACAATAGGCTATAGAAATATCCTTCCTGCTGTTAGACAGCAAGGCTAGGAGCACTGAGTGCAGCATAGAAAGGCAGTGTTGCAGAATGATGCCCTGGTCAACTGTGCCAAAGACACAGTGTGTTGAGGGGAGATAATGCATCGTAGTCAGCGAGATTTCTCTGGGGGTTTTTGGCAAGGGCTGTTTCAGTGTTGAGTGAGAGGCAAGAGGTTTCAGAAATTCAAACCAAATATTGTGGAGAAGATGGAAGTGAGCTGAAAGCTAACATGTTGATTAGAACATAGAACAGTACAGCACAGAACAGGCCCTTCGGCCCACGATGTTGTGCCGAGCTTTATCTGAAACCAAGATCAAGCTATCCCACTCCCTATCATCCTGGTGTGCTCCATGTGCCTATCCAATAACCGCTTAAATGTTCCTAAAGTGTCTGACTCCACTATCACTGCAGGCAGTCCATTCCACACCCCAACCACTCTCTGCGTAAAGAACCTACCTCTGATATCCTTCCTGTATCTCCCACCACGAACCCTATAGTTATGCCCCCTTGTAATAGCTCCATCCACCCGAGGAAATAGTCTTTGAACGTTCACTCTATCTATCCCCTTCATCATTTTATAAACCTCTATTAAGTCTCCCCTCAGCCTCCTCCGCTCCAGAGAGAACAGCCCTAGCTCCCGCAACCTTTCCTCATAAGACCTACCCTCCAAACCAGGCAGCATCCTGGTAAATCTCCTCTGCACTCTTTCCAGCGCTTCCACATCCTTCTTATAGTGAGGTGACCAGAACTGCACACAATATTCCAAATGTGGTCTCACCAAGGTCCTGTACAGTTGCAGCATAACCCCACGGCTCTTAAACTCCAACCCCCTGTTAATAAAAGCTAACACACTATAGGCCTTCTTCACAGCTCTATCCACTTGAGTGGCAACCTTTAGAGATCTGTGGATATGAACCCCAAGATCTCTCTGTTCCTCCACAGTCTTCAGAACCCTACCTTTGACCCTGTAATCCACATTTAAATTAGTCCTTGCTATTGGAACAGCACTGTTGGAAAGAATAGGAAGGTTGGAGGTGGGCTGGTGGAGAGGGGAACTGAGGGCAATTTTAAAATCACTGAGGACGAGAGGTCACTTGGTATAGAGGCTGAGGGAGGGGAGGCTATCTTAGAGAAAAACTGAAGCTGGAGTGACAGCAAACAACAGTGAGGTGAAAGAAAGGGGGAACTGAACTGTGAAATAATTCCTCAGAGGCTGGTGTCCTTTTATTTACAATCTCTATTCCATTTCTGGGGTGCTTCAGGTACAATGTCAAAATCAGGAGTGTCAGTGGAACTGACACTTCCATATTTATATACAGGTGAGGCTTGCTGATTGGGCAGTTAACGATGACCTCAATCAGGGAGCTCATGATCCAAGAGGCCAATCTCATTGAAGTCATTACAAATTGGGTTCTCAAAAGTGGAGAAGATGTGACTGGATAACAAAGGCTTTCAGTGGCAGCTTGTATTTTATTGCACAGTTTGCACATCTCTGCCTATGCAAAATGGCTATCCCAAAATGCCTGCTGCAATACAACAGCGACTACACTTCGAAACATTACTTCATTGGCTATAAAGCACTTTGATCATTCGGGTTGTGAAAGGCACTGTATAAAATCAGGTCTTTCATTTTCTTTCTGACTGAAGAAAAAGTCCATAAAATGTACAAAATCATCAATTTTTAGAGGTGCTTTCAAACTATGACATGAATCACCCCATTAGCAACCCGAGAGACATGCAGGAAAGATTAAAAGCTTCCTCCCATGTCACTCCTTTTGGAGGTTTCTATTGCTTGGATGCAGCTTGTTATGCAGCACTAATCTCATGTTGGTTTGGCAGGAGGGATTCAATTCCATATCAGATTCATTCCTACAATTTGTTTGTCTGAGGTGAATCTGCCCCTTTATTTTAATGTTTTTCTTTCACTGGGGGGTTTGCAGATAGTGTTCTGGCAGGTTTGGGTTCCAGCCAATCCCGTTACGCACATCACATGTTCTAAACTAGAACCAGGTTCACTCCAGTGAGACCTTGGGTCTTTTCAATCAGTTCTGCTTCGGTTGTGTCTGAATTTGAATCCTTTATTTTGTAACCTTGTTTATTTATGGCACTTCTACCTGATGCACTTTGTGGATTAAAAGATGCTTCGTGCAACATGTACAACAGTGATCGCGAAAAATAAATTACACGTTTGCGCTCTTGCAAAAGCAGCATGAAGGTGAAAGTTCAGTTGTTCCTGGACAAATAACAGAAGCAGTGTCTCGTTAAAGTATTGCAACGTTCATAGCCGCAGCACTTGGAAATATAAAATTTTGATAGATGACTGCATGGAATCTCCAGCTGAGCCCAATCATTTGCCTCCACTTAATTATTTGGGTTCATAAATCAAATTTATGATTTAGAAAATGCTTGTCTCGGTTGTGGAGGGTTAAACAGCTGATGGAGCAGTTATTCATTTTGTACAGCAGAAAATGTGAGGCATTTTCAGTGAACAAGCTGTTAAATGTCTAGTTTATTTTCACATTGCTCAGTTGGGTCTCATGTTTCCCCTTTGTTGTCTCTGACACCAGTGTTAACACCTGTACCTGAAGCATTTAACCCATCTGTGCTACTTCTGCAGTGTCCTGTGAATTTGCTCCTCTCATTCACAAACCTTTCCAAATTGCTCTTGGTCAGTCCCAGCTTGCCAACTTTGGTTGGATGTTGTTAAATATTAGATGTTTTGACTGGTAGGCCGGAATTTTATTGCCCCGCCTGCCATGGGAATCGGAGTGGGCAAGGGGCGGACAATGGGAAGGTCCATTGACCTCGACCGAGATTTTACCGTTTTGGGATGAGCGAGGCCATAAAATCCTGCCCGTAGTATTAACAAGACAAAAGATGCCACACTATGGCTTTTGAACCAATTCAATGCAGATTTATTTAAGAACTGTTGCCAGATTGAAGTCCAACATGGAAGAGAGATAAAAACCTGCGAATGCCTCTGGTGATGTCACAGCATGTCATGAGGCTAATCACACAGAGATGCATTGCTTTACAATACACAACATTCCTCCCCCTTTACTTCAGTAGTACGACAACAAACTTTTAAACATTAATGATTAATGCTTCGTCAAGGGGAGGTTATGTCTGACAAATCTGTTAGAGTTCTTTGAGGAGGTAACAAGGAAGTTAGATAAAGGAGAACCAGTGTACGTCATTTACTTGATTTCCAAAAGGCCTTTGACAAGGTGCCGCATAGGAGACTGTTAAATAAGTTACGAGCCCATGGTGTTAAGGGTAAGATCCTGATACGGACAGAGGATTGGCTAACTGGCAGAACACAGTAAGAAGTTTAACAACACCAGGTTAAAGTCCAACAGGTTTATTTGGTAGCAAAAGCCACACAAGCTTTCGGAGCTTGTGTTAGGGTATCTTTCAAATGGCAGCTGGTGACTAGTGGTGTGCCTCAGGGGTCAGTGCTGGGACCACAACATTTCACAGTATACATTAACGATTTGGAAGAAGGAACTGAAGGCACAGTTGCTAAGTTTACAGATGATACAAAGATATGTAGAGGGACAGGTAGTATTGAGGAAGCAGGGGGGCTGCAGAAGGACATGGACAGGCCAGGAGAGTGGGCAAAGAAGTGGCAGATGGAATACAATGTGGAAAAGTGTGAGGTTATGCACGTTGGAAGGAGGAATGGAGGCATAAACTATTTTCCAAATGGGTTAATGCTTAGGAAATCAGAAACACAAAGGGACTTGGGGGTCCTTGTTCAAGATTCTCTTAAGGTTAACATGCAGCTTCAGTCAGCAGTTAGGAAGACAAATGCAATGTTAGCATTCATGTCGAGAGGGCTAGAATACAAGAGCAGGGACGTACTTCTGAGACTGTATAAGGCTCTGGTCAGACGCCATTTAGAGTATTCTGAGCAGTTTTAGACCCTGTATTTAATGAAGGATGTGCTGGCTTTGGAAAGGGTCCAGAGGAGGTTCACAAGAATGATCCCTGGAATGAAGAGCTTGTCATATGAGAAACAGTTGAGGTCTCTGGGTCTGTACTCATTGGAGTTTAGAAGGATGAGGGGGGATCTTATTGAAACTTACAGGATACTGCGAGGCCTGATAGAGTGGACATGGAGAGGATGTTTCCAGTAGTAGGAAAAACTAGAACCGGAGGGCACAACCTCAAGCTAAAAGGAAGATCCTTTAAAACAGAGGTGAGGAGGAATTTCTTCAACCAGAAGGTGATGAGTCTGTGGAACCCTTTGCCACAGAAGGCTGTGGAGGCCAGGTAATTGAGTGTCTTTAAGACAGAGATAGATAGGTTCTTGATTAATAAGGGGATCAGGGGTTATGGGGAAAATGCAGGAGAATGGGGATGAGAAAAATATCAGCCATGATTGAATGGCGGAGCAGACTTGATGGGCAGAGTGGTCTAATACTGCTCCTATGTCTGATGCTATTATGGATTATCCACTATGAACATCAGTGACATTACTAAACATTATTATCTACATATGTACAATTAATACAGGAGTCTTTTTGGTGGACGCAATTTTGTGTTGGTAAGACATGTCAGATCTTTGACATCCTTGGTAGTCTATTCCTCATGAGTACCAGTACTTCATTTTGTGATGCTGCTTCCTTGTCAGCTTCCAGAGATGTTGGCTTTACTACAGGAGTAGAATCTGTAGTAATCCTTGATTCAGGGATTTCACAGCCTTGGGTGTCTGACGTAAGCCTTTCTGATACTGTCTCCCTGTCTCTGCTAATTCACCTTTTGAAGAGAGGATTTGATCTGTATGTCTCTGCCATATTCTCTCATCACCAGGTTTCACTGCATAATCAATCAGGCCTGTCTGAGCTAGAATGGAGGCAGGTACCCACTTCTCACTTGCAGAGTAGTTTCTCGCTAAAACTTGTTTGAAACTCTTCGGTTTCGTTGTTTGTTCACAGTGAGTAACTTGTGCTTGTTGTCACTCTACTATTGCAATAGCATCAGATGATGTGAAATCAAATTTAGTTCTCAGTTTCCTTCTGATGTACAACAATGCTAGTGAATCCTGCGTGGTGACATGAGTCGTGTTCCAATAGGACATGAGAAAGTTGCTTACTCTCCTGGAAAGCGAAACTTCATCCTTTTAAGCTTTGATAGCATGTTTCAGTGACTGTTCTAGCCTATCCTCCAATCCATTAGTGGACGGATGATATGGGGCAGTCCTTATGTGTTGTATACATTGCTCTTAAGGTAATCCGCAAATTCCTGGGATGTGAATTGTGTCCCATTATAGCTGACTAGTTGTTCGGGCTGTCCAGATCTTGCACACAATTCATCCAATTCCTCTGTGGTTGTTTCTGTCATGGGGATTTCATCACCCTGACCTCAAGCCACTTTGAATACATATCCACTGGGACAATAAGTAGTTTGCATCTTTGTAGAAACTTGATGTCTGTGTCGATATGCGTGATCTGGCACTCACCTTCATCAGGCACTCACCTGATGAAGGGGCAGCGCTCCAAAAGCTCGTGCTTCCAGATAAACCTGTTGGACTTTAACCTGGTGTTGTGAGACTACTTACTGTGCCTACCCCAATCCAACGCCAGCAACTCCACATCACTGGGACAAGAAACATATAGCTTTCAATGGGGCCCTGAAGTCAATTTGTTGTTTCGGCCAATCCACAGGTGAAGTGGTTGTAAGGGTGGAATATTCCATATTCTTGCGCATGACTGACAGTGCCCCAATTTTTCTGCTATTTGTGAGTCAAGTACCAGCCATCAAAAATAGCTTTGTGCGAGCTCTTTTACCTGTACTAGCCCTGGATGACCTTCATGCAGTTGATCCAGGATTCACCTTCGTAAGCATGGAAAGATGATCACCCTGATTCCCCTGTAGCAATACTTCATTTTGGACAGTTAATTCAAGTTCCTTCATTAGATATGGTCTGAATTCAGGATTCTGCTTTTGTTTGTCCAATGATGTTCCTCTTAAAATTATGTCCAGGACCCTATCCATCACTGGGTCATCCCTCAGCTGCATTTGCACCTGAGATGATGTTATTGGGACATTCTCTACTTGGGAGCAATATATTATGTTGATGTAGCTGCCTTGTTTTGTCCTGAAGTGGCAGTCTTGGTAAGGCATCTGTGTTTGCATGCTGTTCTGATCTCCGACACGTGATTTCAGAGCTATGTGCTGATAATATCAACATCCATCTTTTTAGACAACTTTTTTTTGCGGCTAATGATGGAATTCCCTGGTATGGACCAGAAATGATTGCCAACGGCCTGTGGTCAGTCGACAAAGTAAATGGTCTGCCATACAGAGACTGATGAAATTGTTTAATGCCAAAAACTACACTGGTTGCTTCTTTCTCAAATTGTGCAGAATTTTGTTCCGCGCTTGATAACGTTCAGGATGTGAATGCAATTGGCCACTCCTCCTCAGCTGCAATAATATGAAATACAACAGCACCCACCTGCAGGGTGATGCATCACATGTCAGTTGAATTTTCAACTCTGGGTTAAAATGGACCAATACCTCGGATTGCTTGAGCATGTCTTTAAACTCCTTTCACACTCATTTGTCAGTTTCCATTGTTTGTTAGCACACAATGAAGTATGAAATGGCTTCAGTATTGTAGCAACGCTTGGGATGAACTTCTTGTATTAATTGACTAGTCCAAAAAAGGATTGCAACTGTGACAGGTTTCGTGGTGTTGGCACATCTAGAATCGCAGTCATTTCCTGAGGTTCTTTGTGGAGGCCATCCTTGTCTATCACGGTACCTAAATAACTGATGGATGAATTGAAAAATTCACTTTATTTTTCACACGGAGATTGTATTCTTCTGGACACTCCAGTGTTTCCTCTACGTTGTGTAAATGTTCCTTTTTACTTCTGCCTGTGATTAGGATGTCCTCTGAATAGCACTGGATACCGTTGAGGCCACTTATGATTTGGTCCATTGATTTCTGGAATATGGCTGGTGCTGATGTTATTCCAAATGGTCGACGCTTATACCAGAAAAATCCCTTGTGAGTAACAATCATTAGCAGTGATTGCAACTAAGTTGCCACCCTCACCTGGAGGTATGCTTGGGACGAGTCTACCTTGCTGAACTGCTGACCACCAGACAGTCCAGCGAATGGTCCTCGACTAGTGACAAGGGGTAATTGATCGATACACAGTACTAGATTTATCGTCATGTTAAAGCCCCTGCAGTTACATACAGAACCATCAGATTTAATAACTGGGATGATTGGGATTGCCCAATCGCTCATCATTACAGGTTCAATCACTCCATCATTCGTTAAGTTCTCCAGTTCCACTTCTACCTTCAGTTTAATTGCATAGAGCACAGTTTTTGCCTTGAAGCATCTAGGATTGCTGTCAGCTTTGATCTTGAGCTTTGCCTCCACTCCAATCATGAATCCTAGGGTATCCTCGAACACCTTCCTATACTTCTCCAGAAGTTTTGGTAGCGTGTTCTTGCTGTCAACCAATTGGTTAATTTCTCCCCAGCTAAGCTTGATTTTGTGTAACCATGCTCTTCCAAAGAGTGTGGGAAAGTTTCCCTTGACTATGTGCAGAGGTATTTCCGCTGACTGACTATTAGCCTCTACTTGAACCATGATACGTCCCTTCATGGAAATACCTCTTCAGTACAACTTTGCAGGTTTGAAGGTTTTAGTGGTAAGTGTTTAAGCTTCGGATTCTGGATGTTTTCTGGGAGAAGTGATACTGCAGCTCTTGTATCTACTTCCACCTTCACTTCTTGTCCATCTAACTTTGGATAAACTCAGATCTCTGAGTATTGCCTTTCATGGGTATGACACTTAGTCTAAGTTCTTGGATCTTTCCAAGTCCAGTAACATCCTGAAAATTTTCATCATCATCAGAGGGATATTCTCTCATCCTGCCCACCACAGGAATTGTAGCAGGTGGGCGATGGACAATGCAAAGGTCCATTGACCTCAGGTAGGATTCTCCGGTATTGGGGTGAGCACAGCTGGAGAATCCCACCACAGATATTTTGTAGACCCCATTTTTAGATCTTGACATGTTTTCACACCTTTGGAGTTTGAGAAGGCTGTCATGTCCAACATGCCTTATTTGCGTGGACTTTCTTGCCACATCTTCTATATTTATTTTCTCTACTCCAACATTCATGTGGCATGTGCCCCACTTGGGCACACCAATGACATGCTTGCACTTTAAGAGATTTCTTCCTGTCTGTTCTCATTTTGTGCATTTTAGCTCCAGCTCCAATTTAGGAAGTCTCTTTTGTAGCCAATTCCATGAACACTGCGATCTCAGCAGCAAGTTTTAGTGTTAAAGCGATCTTGGTGAGCAATCACTTTTCAATTGCTTAATTTCGAAGTCCACAAACAAATCTGTCTCGCAGAATGTCTTCGAGGATCAAACCAAACTCAGAGTTCTTCGCTTATAAAGCACCTCTACTGTAGTAAAATGTCTTGAGGTGTTTCATAGGAATATAATCAGAAAAACATTGACACCAAGCCATTAAAAGGCATAATGGATTGGGTAAACAAAAGCTTGGTCAAAGGAGGGTCTTGGAAAGGGAGCTGGAGAGGTTTCAGGATGGAATTCCATAACTTCGGGCCTGGGCAGTTGGAGGCATGACCGTTAATGGTGGGATGAAGACTTAGCGATGCACAAGAGGCTTGGTTTGGAGGAACTCAAAGTTGTTGGAAGATTGCAGGGCTAGAAGAGATTACAGAAATAGGGAGGTGTGTGGCCATGGAGTGAAATTGAAGTGTTGGTGGACCAGGAATAAACTTTGTCAGGAAATACAGGAGTGATGAATGGGTGGGAAATGGCATGTGTTAGGATATGAACAACAGAGTTTCAGATAAATTCAAGTTAATGGAGGGCAGATTACTGGAGGCCGCCCAGGAGCACATTGGAATAGTCAAGTCAGGAGGTAACAAGTAGTTTTTAGCAGGTGGTAAGCTGAGGCTAAGGCAGTTTTGGTTAAGGAGGTGGAAGTAGGGAGTCTTTGTTATAAAGCAGATATTAATATGGAAGTTTAGGCCTGGTCAAAAGAGGCTGAGGGTGCACTCAGTTTGATCAGCTTGAGACAATGGCCAGAGGGAGGGATGGAGGGCTGAAAACGGTGGCCTGCTTCTTTGCAATCTGTCAACATATATAATTTAAGGATAAACTCTCCGCCATAGAAAATTTAATGCAAATGTGCCTTGTTATGTCACGTCGGAGAACAGTTAATGGTTAATCACTTTGATGTGGGATCGGAGTTACATATAGGCCAGTCTGGGTGGAGCCAGTAGGTTGACTTTGCTGAAAAATCCAGTGAATCAATTGGAGTTTTACAACGATAATTTAGCTTTGTTGAAACTTTCACAGGTGCAGTTTTGTTTAAACTGAGCACACATTTTCAAACTGCCATGGTGTAATTTGAGTTCACGTTTTGGCGCATCCAGAAATGGGTGTCAGGAACAGAAACATGAGGCAATGCAGAGATTGACAGAAATGGCAGTGAGAGGTAACTGGATGTCATGAACAAATAATCTGCTGGCTTCCACTGAGCCTTCCCTCGCCTTTATTTATGAATTCAATCTCTGCTGTAAATATATTTTAACATTGAATCACAGTATAGAAGACCTATTCTAAATTCTTTCGGCCTATGAATCTCAAAGTTCATCATTTCCTGATAATAGTGTCTAATCTTGACTCATATCTTTGTGTAATGACTTCAATCAGGCCATTGAGGTTGGCCTATTGGAATATGAACCCCCTGATTAAGGAGTCAATTGATGAGCCAATCAGGGAGTCTTTTCCTTGTATTTAACTGGGAGTGCCAGTTCCTTGGGCACTCCTGAAGGTAGACTGTTGACTGATAGCACTCTGTGGACTGCTGTTGGAATTGTAAATGAAGGGGATTTTGGTGAAGGGAATTCTTCCTCCAAAGACTTATTACACTTTGTTCACTCACCAGGGATACAGTCGTGCTGTGATTACGTGACTGAACTGGTAAACATGAATTCAAATTTAAACCATGGTAGTTTGAAAATTTGAGTTCAATTTAAACAAACCTGTACCTGTAAAAGTTTCAACGAAGTTACATTATCGTTGTAGAACCCCAATTAATTCATTAGATTTTTCAGTAAAGTCAACCTAACACTTCACCCAGTCTGGCCGATATGTAATTCCAGTCCCACACCAGATTGATCATTAACTGCTCTCTGAAGTGACCTAACAAGGCATTCAGTTTTCTACGGCAATAAGAGTTGGGCAATAAAATTAAATCCACATCCTGAGACGTGAAAAGAAAAGCTTACATTTTGAATAGTGCCTTAATGACTACCGGATGTTTCAAAGCACTTTGCAACTAATCAAGTACTTCAGAAGCGTAGTCCTGTCGGAATAATAATGAATAATAATAATCAAGAATAGTTATCCAGAGTAAGAGACTCTGTTAATCAAACAGAGTTTATGCTTAAATTAAACATGTTGACAGGTTGTATATGTCAAATCTTCCATTTTTGTGCTCAACCTTAATCTTCTCCACACTTGTAATGGGATTTCTAGTTAAGCACAATATACAAATCCCATGATAAGAATCAAAGCATAATAATTGAAATAAAATAATCATAATTGAGTGTTGCTCATAGGATGTACGGATCTGAAAAATGGTTGTTTTCAGAGATGCTACGGCCAAGAGTTTTCACATGATTTCCAGCCAGATGACTGGCAAAATTCTCCCATCCTGGCCGTGGTGGTTTTGGTGGCGGGTGGGAGTGGAGAATCCAGCAGGAGTCAAAGATCGGAATTCTCTGCCCTCTGGTCCCGCTGCGGTGAGCGGAGATTTGGCTGAACATCAAATTCTCCACTCTCGCTGGCAGCGACGGTGGGGTGTACGAGACCGGGGAATTCAGGCCGGAAATTCTGAAATCTGCTGGCGTAAAAACAGTTTGAAATTCTCCCAATGGCAAGTTGGTTTTCCTACTGGTGTGAGCACTATCTGTATTAATTCACTTCTCATGACTGTTCATTAAACCAGTTGATCCTCAACATCTTGTCAGGCCTTCCAACCTTGTGTCACGCCAGCAGGAAAAGCTTGTCAGCCTCAAACCCATCTGAAAAAGAGTGATAAAAAAAAATCCTGATTTAATCTGAGTTTGTTTACTTGGTTTGACCTAAAAAGAGGGCAAGGCAGACCTTAGTCTACTCGAGACTTTGAAGTGAGCGCAACATACATAGCTCACCTGCCATTGCGCTGTGCTGCTCCTGTTATACCGAATGCCACTCAGCTGGGACAGACTGGTTCATGCCCTCCAGCTCCATGCCGAGTTATGGGACAAATGGACCCTCCACTCCAACTGACCAAAGTTCGGCCGGGGGTGGAGTGCAAGATGAGGAGGGGTAGTGGTGGAGTGGTGGCAGACAAAGACAAGAGGAGGCACTGTGGAAGGAGGGCTATTCAAGGGCAGGGGATGATAGGGCAAGAGGGCACGGTGGCAGGCAGACCGGTAAGGAGGTGGATGGAGAAGGCGAGCAATGGAAGGCAGAGGGAAGACCGATGGGGGCGGGGAGGGGGGGGGGGAGTGGGGAGGGTGCGGGGGGAAGGAGTGTGGGGGGTGGGGGGTGGGAGCTGGATCCTGACAAGGCTGCATGAAAAGCTCACAAACAAGGGGGTCAAATGAAGACTCCAGCTAGGGTGGGTAAAGGTTCACGTGGGGGTTGGGTGCCTCATAGGTGATGGGATCTGGGGAGGTGTGAGTGCCCACCACAGTAATGACAGCATTCAGAACGTCTGCAGGGGTGGTTGCTAGGGGATAAGGGCTAGCCGTTTAAACAGTGGCTGATGATTCCAGTGTGCTGCCCTCAGACATGTGCTGAGGAAAGTTACAACGCTGTTCAGAGCTCCATAAGGTCCTTCATAGAGCAGACCACAGACTTCTGAAGATGTGATTCAAATGCCTGGATCACTCAGGTGGCTCTCTGCAATATACACCAGAGAGGATTTTCCGTATAATCACAATTTGCTATACCCTTCACAATCTGGCTATGCAAAAGAGGTGAGCCCTCCCCAGAAGGTCCAGAGAATGGAGTGCATAAAACATGACAGAGGGATGGTGGTGATGTGAAGGTGCCCATGAGGAAATATGGGCGGGATTTACGGCCTCGCTCCTCCCGAAACCATAAAATCCCATCCAAGGTCAACGGACCTTCCCATTGTCCGCCCCTCGTTGGCTCCGATTCCAATGGCTGGCGGGGTGGTAAAATTTTGGCCTATGCGTCCCTTGTCAATGGATGCATAATTTCTGTGAAGAAAGTCACCGTTTGAGTACATGGTGCCATGATGAGTGTTTGATAGTCGAGGGAGCTGAGAGAGGACGTTTCCTGGTGGAGCGGATGAGATCATTCATCCGCTTCCTGCGCTGCATCGTGCTTCTCGCAAGGTTGCCAGTCACGCTGACCTCCTGGTCAACAGCCTCCCAGGCTGGAGAGGTGTGGCTGCTGGGCTTCCTGGAGCCTTCCCTTGGGTAGAGGTCGTGCCTCTATGCCCAGACTCCTGGAATCATGGCCTTGAGGGCATGGTGGTTGAATAGGGCTACAGATTTCTTTTAGAGGCTGCTAGCCTTTTGCCTCTGGGTTCCAGACATTCTGGTTGGTCTGGTGAAGACTGGTGGGCTGGAGAGGGTGATATGAGTGTGTTGGATTGGTGTTTACGTATGATAACTGGACAAGAGCTCCTAACCCACCAGGTGGTTCGGAGAGTTGCTCGTTTGTGCATAATTAATGAGATTGCAAGCACACAATCAGGTGCGAGTTCCTGCTATTCCGGCCAACTGGAACGGTGTTGCTGGAACCGCTTACCACCGCACTTTCAAAATAATAGAGAATTCCGCCTAACAACTTTGGAGCATGGCAGCAAGTTTATTACACTGGGTTTAGATTCTCAGGTGGACAAACACCCATGCTCATTTGAATCCAATGTTAGTCATTCAAGTAATAGTGACCAGCAGTCAATTGAAGCCACAGACTGTTTTTGCCCTGGTTCTTTAAGAAAAATTCAACATTAATAAATTTCAATACAAAAAACTGAATGTCAGGGAGGTGATGACCGAGTGGTATTATCGCTAGGCTATTACTCCAGAAACTCAGCTAATGTTCTGGGGACTCAGGTTCCAATCCCGCCCGGGGAGATGGTGGAATTTGAATTCATTAAATAAAAAAAATCTGGAATTAAGAACCTACTGATGTCCATGAAACCATTGTCAATTGTTGGAAAAAACCCACCTGGTTCACTAATGTCCTTTAGGGAAGGAAATCTGCCATCCTTACCTGGTCTGGCCTACATGAGACTCCAGAGCCACAGCAATGTGGTTGACTCTCAACTGCCACCCAAGGGCAACTAGGCATGGGCAATAAATGCTGGCCAGCCAGCTACGCCCATGTCCCACAAATAAAAAAAATACAAAAGTTTAGGTGATTCGAATTACAGAAGTTTATAAATATGTATGGAAAATGTTAGTCACTCCCAGCTTCTCAATCTTATGAATTGATATTTGATAATTGGAGTGGCACGATGGCACAGTGGTTAGCACTTCTGCCTCACAACGCCAGGGACCAGGGTCCGATTCTGGCCTCAGGTCACTGTCTGTGTGGAGTTTGCATGTTCTCCCGTATCTGCGTGGGTTTCCTTCGGGTACTCCGGTTTCTTCCCACAATTCAAAGATGTGCGGGATAGGTTGATTGGCCATGATAAATTGCCCCTTAGTGTCAGGAGGTCTTGGAGGGTAAATATGTAGGGTTACGGGGATGGCACCCGGGTGGGGTTGTTGTCAGTGCAGGCTCAATGGGCCAAATGGTCTT
Organism: Mustelus asterias; assembly: GCF_964213995.1. Taxonomy (NCBI): domain Eukaryota; kingdom Metazoa; phylum Chordata; class Chondrichthyes; order Carcharhiniformes; family Triakidae; genus Mustelus; species Mustelus asterias. The sequence goes on along the minus strand of NC_135825.1, from coordinate 27,140,284 downwards.
CTTCTGCATCATAGATTCTATGATTCTATGAATTTATGATATGTTCTTTACAATCAACACAAGGTGCATCATTTAAATTCTCCTCACGGCAATTGCCTCCAAAGCAATGACAATCTCCGATTTCTACTTCCAGGTTTGTCTTGATATCATTCCATTCCCTATGTTCCTCACTGACTTCCTCAGAATCAGTCCTGTATTTGCTTGGCTCATAAGTGGGATCTTCCACTGAATCATCTTCATCAGATAGATCACAGGTCAAAGCTTCAACCCAGCATAGTTCTTCTTCAGCTAAATCATCTTGCTTGTTTTTGATTCCTTTGCCACATGGTTTATTAGGCAATGATCTTAGTTAATCTGAAATTTCACCTTGGTCTAAATAAACTGCTGGCCACAAGGAAACTCAAACATCTGCTGCAGTCTGTAGGGTGCTCTGTTGTTGCGACAATTAATTCAAAAATTAGGACCAAACACATTCACTCAATTGATCTGCCTTACTGCTGCAGAAATATCAATGAGTTAATTGAAGGTCAGTGATCAGTTGTCAATTGATGCCACTGACCTGGCCTGCCCCGCTCTGCTGCAGAAAGCCCCAATTAGTTTAACAAGTTAAAGAACGGCTAATATCTTGACGATAATACTTCACTTTGCGATGTTGGAGGATGGGCTGCTCCAGTCATGAAGTGATTACGATGGATTAGATTACACTGCTTGATTATTTTGATTAATGGGGGATTTAAATCCGAGTTTATACTTTCCAGTGGAAACTTAGACACCTCAGCAAAACCGGGCACACTCGTGCATGTTCCCGCATTGTGCCACCAGCGGGAAGGCCAGGTTTACATGTTAAACTGGGGATTCATTACCATCTTAATGCTCTCTCAGTTCCAGCAGTTGGCTGCTCCCCTCATCCAACACATTAATTTTTCATAGACACAGTTTAAATTGAACTCACTGTGACTTACAACCTCTATGAATATTTTAGAAATGTGAGGAAATGAAAGGCACAGTATGCCTTCCTTTTAAATAAGCTAACGTTTTTTAAAATTAGCCAATTGTGGCCTTATTCCCCTGGAAGGATCTTTTCCATAAGATGCTGTTTGAAATGTTGTTTGTACACACTGTGTATTCACAGATCCTCATTACTCCTTGCCTTGTCCCCTACCTCCTCATCTGCCGGAGTGACAGACACAGTTACATTCATCGTCAAACCAGAGAAAAGAACTCTAGGTGCAAATGGGCAGGAAGGACGCGAGTTGAACACATCTTTAATACGTATCCTTGCAAAGTAGCAGGAATCCTGGAAATTCCGGGAAATTCATTTCACATTTGATTGCATTTAATTAATGTAAGCATCGTATCAATGATAGTGCACACAACTGACAATTGTTAATGTGCAAGCCATCATCATGAGCTATTTAACTCCAAGGGTATCACAGCATCCAAGTCGACTTCACACGCATGCCTCTCGCAGGGCTGTTATTTAGCATTCAGCTACAGGAACCCTCAGTGATTTCCCCTCAACCAAGGACCAATGAGATCAATTGTAGCTCCCCTATCCTTGTCCCAACTGAGATCAGCCAGCTAAAGACTGACCAGGGATCAAAGTAGGAGCCAACTGGTCAGTCTCACTGAGTGTTGGACTGGGCCATTGGGGAAGCTCTCCTTTAGAATATTAAGTGCAAAGTTTGTCATTGTTTGCAGAACTAAGGTTGCTGGCATCTGTCTGCAACATGGAGTTTGTGGCAAGCATTTCTTGCTTCCAATTTTATCACATTTTGGGCCGATTTTACCATCGTGTTATGCCCATTTTTGGGCACAAAAACTTGGTAAAGTCGGGCATGAGGCGAGTCGCACAATCCATGCCTGACTCCATGCCGGTTCCTCCTTTACCAAGGCCCAAAAACGGCCGCGATTGGAACCGTGCCCAAAACGTGTATTTAAATTGACTTAATGGTCTGCATGCCCAACTTTACGGGCACTTTCCCCTTTACCTCCGCATTCGCCCATCCAGAATCGGCGCAAAATTGACATGCTCCATAGAAGTCTGATTCGAGTGCTCCAGTTAGTGAGGAGGTAAGTGCCGCACGTCCAACGGCTCTCTACATAAAGTCAATAAAGTGGGGAAGGGGGGTCTGGTGCCACTCTGCCTGAGATCGGTGGGGGGGGGGGGGGGGAGAAGGGGCGGAGAGGCCCGCGATCAGTCTGGATGGCAGGGGTGTTGGGGGGAATAAGGGGGTCAGTAATGTTGTGGGGGTGGGGCAATGTCTGTGGGGGCCAGGGGGAGGCATTATCCGGCCCAGGAGGAATGTGGCAGGAGAACAGCATCCTATCATTTTTATTTGCCCATGCGCAGTTGGAGGCGCCGATCGGAGCTGCAGGGTTTCGGGCGTGTGTAGCCCCGCCCACAGGCTTGTGCAGCACGATTCTGACTCGCTGATATTTTTGCAGGCAGAGTGTGTATGGGGGCGCCTCAGAATGGGTCTAATAGTCAGATCTGAAACACTCCCAGTCCGCCCAGTACTTAGAATCAAAATGGTAAAATAGGGCTCTTTATGTTCAATGCACTTTAAACAATCACAGGGCTAGAAATTGAAGATACCTCATAATGAAAGAATAAAATATAATCCTTCAAGATTCTGGCCTTTTGTGCATCCCCTATTTTAATCACTCTTTCATTGTCATAGAATCATAGAATCCCTGCAGTGCAGAAGGAGGCCATTCAGCCCATCGAGTCAGCACCGACCACAATCCCACCCAAGCCCTATCCCCATAACCGCATGCATTTACCCTAACTCGTCCCCCTGACACTAAGGGGCAATTTAGCATGGCCAATCCGCCTAATCCGCACATCTTCGGACTGTGGGGGAATCTGGAACACCCGGAGGAAACCCACACAGACACGGGGAGAATGTACAAACTTCACACAGATAGTGACCCGAGGCTGGAATTGAACCCAGGTCGCTGGCACTGTGAGGCAGCAGTGCTAACCACTGTGCCACCCTGCCGCCCCTGTCAGCCACACCTTCAGCAGCCTAGGTCCTAGGATCTGGAATTTCCTCCTTAAATCTCTCTGCTTCTCTCATGCTTCACCCTCCTTTAAACTGCTTCTTAAATCCGACCTCTTTGACCAAGATTTTTCTCACCTTCTGTGGCTCATTGTCAAATTTTGCTGGAGAATTCTGTGAAGTACTTTGGGACATTTTACTGTGTTAAGTGTGCTATATAAATACAAGTTGTTGTTGCCTCAGATGCAATAATTGTGAAGTTCACTGCCCATAAAGGACCAATGACAGATGCACCCAGGAATATACTTTTTTTTTTAAATCCACGACATGATTGATAACTCATGAGAAATTAATTACAGATTGCACCATAAGTTTTCATATATATATATATTAGATATATAATATATTTATATTCATATTCCATTCCATATATTTTTGTCATACAGATTGAACATATGTTTAAGGTTTATTTTTATTATTACACTTTATGTATTTTATGATTGCCTCTTAGCTGAATCATCAATGGATTGTCGAGTGATTCCCCCTTTCCTTCCCCACACCCAGAAACAGTTTGCAAGATGTGAAGTAGCGTATTGAAAAGTGTGAAACCCAAATGGTTCCGATTAGAATGAATACAAATAGAATGAATAAAAGTACAATAAAGTTTTGAAATAATAAACTCTACTTATCATAATGCATGATAGACATAATTTGAAAAAAATATGGACTAATGTTGCTACCTGTCACTTATTTGGGTGTATACCTTGTGAGTTATCAATCTCGTAGTTCATCTTTTAATGTACTACAACTTCCCTGTACAGCATTTTTAGTTTCCAGATTGCTTAAGTTTAAAAACTGTTGTTACTGTTAATTTCTGGTTAAGGGTTAATATCGACTGAGTTCAAACTACTGACACACTGTAAAATAACTCATTTACCTCCAACAGACTCATGTATAAGCATAAGCAGCTCGAGCACTGTGAACATCTCTGCCCTGTAATTGTATTGTTAGTGTATAGGTGTGATGTCACGTGGTATATTAACTTCAATGAGATAGCACCTTCAAATCGCAACCCACTAAACCTTTGAGGACAACAAAAGAATGTCGGTAAACTGTAACCATAATACAATTTTCTCACCATTTCAGAATGCATTTTGTCTTAAGAAATGCTCTGCGGTTTGAAGCATTCTCTTAAACTTATCATCATTTAAATTACTTCTAGGTTTGATAAAGTTTAACTTTGTAGTGTTACAACCAAGAAAATTTCAAACTGTGTTGTACTGGAAAACATGCTGAAAAATGTAATAAATAATATGAAGTTGATTTTCTGTTTGAAAATGTGAAGATAATAAAGAGATTGGGACACCAGGAAGTAAATTAAATGCAATGGCCTTTTGACCCTGAAGAACAAAGTTGAAATTGAGTGCAGCATCACAGACTAACCATATCTCCCCTATTAGGTCGTTCATATTCTACCATTCGAAGGTAGGTTGCTGTTAAAGGTTGCTATTGTGTTGACTCCCCTCGAACTTTGTACGAGATGAAATAAGTGGATAGAGGCTTATAGTTAGCTAACATTTTAATGATACATCACCACAGCAAGCAATTGGCGTGGAAATGAAAAACAATGTCCCTAGAAGCAATTACTGTCATTTAAAAAGAAATCTAATGAGATATAGAGCTGCTTGACCTTACTTAGGAGAGTGGGAACTAAGTTCAATTTTGTGGTTCTCAAGTCTACATGCCTGAGTGCTAGCAACTTAAGTGCTTTTCTGGTTATCTTAAAATGGCCTTCTGAAAATATTCAGCAGAGCTGCAAGCAGTCTCCCTCCTATTGCAAACTCCTGGGTATTCCTCTCGTGAAAAAAACAACCCTCCGAAATAACATTGCCAATCCCCTGAGTGCTGAAACGTATTAGTAGTAAGCAATAGAGTGAACTAGGTGAGAACCATACTATCATAGTACCTGCATGAACAATAATGATGTGGAGATGCCGTGTCGATATGCGCAATCTTCTTGGAGATCCTCTCCACGTGGAGTCGGCAGTTTGCGGTGTCGATGGTAGCCATGATGTGGAGATGCCGTGTCGATATGCGCGATCTTCTTGGAGATTCTCTCCACTTGGAACCGGCAGTTTGTGGTGAAATGATGGTCAATGTACCTCATGGTGAATGACTAAGCCATACAGATTTGGAAGGTCTCACAACCTCTCCCTAGTGTATGCTAACTTAGCAGGTCCGCAGTAGAAGGAAAACAATTGTGCCTAACATTCCAGATTAAGGAAACATTGACCAAAGTTCCTCTTCCTAATAATTATCCAGATTGTGGAGATGCATGAGTGTGGGTATTGAGTGGGTAAACAAATTAGGGTAGTCTGCAGTATCAAATGGATTAACTACTTTTTGTAATCGATGTGCACACATGAAGAATGGCCATTTAGGTGGGATGCTTTATTTGTTCAAGGAATGTGAGTTTTGCTACTAGCATTCAATGAGAAAGTGGGCATAGAACGTAGAATAGTACAGCCTATGATGTTGTGCCGAACATGACATAGAATTAAACTAATCCCTTCTGCCTGCCCTTGGTCCATATCCCTCTATTCCTGCACATCATGTGCTTATCTAAAAACCCCTGAAATGGCCCTACCATATCTACCTGAACCACCATCCCTGGCAGCACATCCCAGAAACCTACACTCTGTATAAAAAACTTACCCCTCACATCTCCTTTGAACTTTTCCCCTCTCACCTTAATGCATGCCCCCTAGTATTAGACATTTCAACTCTGGGAAAATGATTCTGACTGTCAACCCTATCTATGCCTCTCATGATTTTATAGACTTCTATCAAGTCTCCCCTCAGCCTTCGCCGCTCCAGAGAAAACAACCGTAGTTTGTCCAGCCTCTCCTTATAGCTCATACCCTCTGATCCAGGCAGCATCCTGGCAAATCACTTCTGCACCCTCTCCAAAGCCTCCACATACTTCCTGTAATGTGGCAACCAGCATTTAAGAGTCAGACCAGGTAAAGACAGCAGATTCCCTTCCCTAAAGGGACATCAGTGAACCAGTTGGGGTTTTATGGCAATGGCCATTACTGGACTTTTAATTCCAGATTTTTTATTGAATTTAAATCCAACCACCTGCTGCGTTTGTTTTTCTCTTCTTTAGCCTGAGTTTTTACTGGCAAATGTAGTGCAACCCCGACTGAGATTAGCTAACTGGAGCTAATTGGGCTCTCTGACACAGTGCCTATGACACATTTTTCTACTGAATCTACAAAAGCACAAAACTAAATTTAGATTTGCTTGGCCCTTAGCCCCATAGGTAGGCTTATTCCAGTTTTTAAAAAATCAAGCGTTCCTATTACCTTTTGGACTTCTAAAACTATTAACCCTGCTTTATAACAATGACCTTTCCCAATTATTCACTATCTGTTTAGGAGATAGTAAGCTGCATTTCTGTTTAACTCTTTAACAACTGTGCAAAAATTGGTCATTTCTGAGAGATACATGAGCAGTAGACACAAAAATATGCTGTGGTGGAAATGCATTTCCATGGAAAACATTGGCTTTGATTTTCTTCTTGGCAGAAAAGGATTCAAATAGCCCTTTGAGGCAGAGTTTACCTCCTGGCCAGAGCTCAGTAGACAGTTGCCATCAAAAGAGCAAATCAGGACAATAGGGCTGAGTCACCAGAGCTGTGGACCTGCCACGTACTTAATTTTATGGTGCATCTGTGGAATTAAAGCAAACCATATGTTCAGCATTTTAATACTTAAATTTTGGCCTTATTTCCACATTTTATTTTTAATAAAACGGTGTTATTCAGGGAAAATAACTTGAGAACTGACCTGAGCAGTACATTCACATAGTATGACGGACAAGATGGATTAACAGAAAACCTTTTACTCATTGAACTCAGTTCAACATTACAATTGGAACATATTTTTGACTTTCCCTGTATTACTGCTGGTGTCTTTAAAAAGAAGTGGGAGTGCTGTCAGTAGTCGGCCAGGCAGCATTTAAACCTCATCTTCACAATGTCTCAGTGAGTCACCTGTGTCCAGTGTGACAGGTAACTAGAAAGACTAGGAAGGTGTCGTGCCCCAGTATAGTCTGAACTTCAAACTAATTTTTATGTTTTAAAAGTGACCAAAGCAGGCTGCAAAAGATGGCTGTCTAAGGGTCACATGACTTATGTTATGGCTTGAAATCACTCCCCTATCTCAAGAGGGAACATCCCAGACTGATGTATTTTCAATGCCCTCTCCTGAAACGGATCCATTTTAGGTATTATCAAATTGAATGGGTTATTCAAACACAAGGACATTGGATACTTCAAACTCTCAAGCTGTTAAACAACAGCACAGGATGCGTAATCAACATAACCACCCACTTTATTTGGAAATGGCCTTTGAACTTGTAAAAGACAACATGATGAGACAGTCATGTTTTCGCTCTGCTTTTAAAAATCAGTAAAAGCTGGCAGAGTTCCACCTAAAGTCATCAAATTAGCTTCAAGCCATCAAACAGTCAAGGTAATTGTAATGACCTCAACGAAACCCATGAGGTGGGCCTCTTGGAGTATGAGCTCCCTGATTGAGGTAATGATTGCCTGCCTAATCAGGGAATCTCATCTGTGTATATTATGAGGAGTGTCAGGTCTACTGCCATTCTGGATTCTTTCATTGTACCTAAAGCACTCTTAGGGGTGGAGATAAGTTTGAAATAAAAGGAATCTGGTGAACACTGGCCTCTGAGGAGTTATTTCAGTAATTAACAGCAACTACTTTTGATGTGAGTGATTCCAACAGAGAGAATGACTTTCACAACCTGTGCAGTTAAAATTCATCTGAGAACCAGCCTCCTAGAAATTTGACTACAATTTGGGGCAGGACGGTAGCACTGCTGCCTCACAGCTCCAGGGATCCGGGTTCAATTCTGGCTTCAGGTCACTCTCTGTGTGGAGTTTGCACATTCTCCCCATGTCTGCGTGGATTTCCTCCGGGTGCTCCGGTTTCCTCCCACAGTCCAAAGATGTGCGGGTTAGGTTGATTGGCCATGCGAAATTGACCCTAGTGTCAGGGGGGTTAGCAGGATAAATATGTGGGGTTACGGGAATAGGGCCAGGGTGGGATTGTGGTTGGTACAGACTCGATGGGCCAAATTGCCTCCTTCTGCACTGTCGGGATTCTATGATTCTATAACACACCTCACAGCTTCCTTCCTTTGCTTTACAAGACCTTCATTTCAACTTGACCATCAATTTCATCTAAGAAACTACAGGTCTGCCACAAAAGAGACTCATAATGTGAGTGAAATGAGTAAGTGAAATTTTTCATTATGTTTGGGGTAAATGTGTGAGAATAAATAACTTTTCTTTTTAAATTTACAAAAGCTTGCTGCTGAAATTATTTAATTTGGGCTCCACACTCTTGAGAGTAAGGAGGCACACACATCGCACATACAAACATGCTAATCACAGACAGCAAAACAGACATGCAAATTCTGTCTGTGACAAAGGTCACACATTAGCTCACCTTCAGCAAGGCAATGCAACTGGCCTCAGCATTCTTGGGATATGAAAAGGAGGGGAGGGGATGGGGGAAAGGGGTGGTGGGTGGGGAAGTGTCTACAATTCCCGGTCCTAAATAGTACCCATTGGTGCCTGCCTGAAGAATTGCTGGGTTTCAAATGAAGATGGTGGGTGGGATTCTCTGATCTCACTTGTTCCTGCTATGCTGCCAGTGAGAATGGAGAATTTGATGCTCAGCCAAAACTCCATTCACTGCAGCGGCACTGGAAAATCCCAATGCCAGATGAGGTCAGAGGTTTCCGGCCAGGATTTTACATTGCTGTGACTTTCATGATAAAATGGTCAGTTAACAGTAAATGCTGGCATCTAATGAATTACTGAACAAAAAATGCCTTCTTACATCCTTTTATTAAGGGAATATCACCGTTTGGTGTCAACTGGCCAATCTATCAAGAAAAGCATAACAATGTGAATTCCTCTCTCCATTTGAAATCAGTGAATATTTCAGGTTGGCATTATTGGCGATACTAATTAGGTCACCTGAAGAAGGGGCTTAAGGCTCCTTCACTCACCTGAAGAAGGGGCTTAAGGCTCCTTCACTCACCTGAAGAAGGGGCTTAAGGCTCCGAAAGCTTGTGTGGCTTTTGCTACCAAATAAACCTGTTGGATTTTAACCTGGTGTTGTTAAACTTCTTACGATACTAATTAGGACCAGGAATCAGAATCATAGAATCACACAGTGCAGAAGGAGGCCATTCGGCCATCAAGTCTGCATCGACCACAATCCCATCCAGGCCCTATCCCCATAACTCTATGCATTTACTCTAACTGGTCCCCCTGACACTTAGGGACAATTTAGCATGGCCAATCTGCCTAACCCGCACATCTTTGGACCGTGGGAGGAAACCGGAGAACCCGGAGGAAACCCACGCAGACACTGGGAGAACATGCAAACAGCACACAGACAGTGACCCGAGGCTGATAATGCCAGACCTGTTGAGTTTTTCCAGCATTCTCTCTTCTCATATCTCTGGATAACAATTTGGGACAAGGGCTTGCAGATACTTTTCCCAGCTTCCTATCCCTTCCTACTCCAAGAATGCTGAGCTCAGCTGCACTGGCTGCACCATTTTCCTGCTGAAGGTGAGCTGAAGTGTTACTTTCCTGGTCTATATGGTTATATATCACGTCTGGCACAGCATTCACCCACCAAGACATTGAGAAGATGAGGTTTAAATGCTGCCTGACTTTTTACAAGTCATACAGAAAAGGCCGAAAATCTTTCCAAATAATAACATAATAGGATTGATGACTTTGAAATGTTCAATTTTTAGGAACCTGATAACAAATCACTAGTTGTGGAGAAAAGCTCTGATTTCCATTAAAAGAAGCATTTCACTCTACGTTTCTAGATTCCACGTGGCGGATGATCATCTCAATAACGTTAGAGCTCCAACAGATTCCATTGTCACAAGAGAAGAGGCAAGGGGCAAAAAAAAAGTTAGAAAAAGAAAACACCCGGCTGATTTGACTTGTTTTCTTATTGTCACATGTATTAGCATACAGTAAAAAGTATTGTTTCTTGCACGCTATACAGACAAAGCATACCATACATAGTTAAGGAAATGAGAGATTGCAGAATGTAGTGTTACAGTCATAGCTAGGGTGTAGAGAAAGATTAACTTAATGTGAGGCAGATCCATTCAAAATTCTGATGGCAGCAGGAAAGAAGCTGTTCTTGTGTCAGTTGGTACACGTCCATGACCAGACATTTAAAATTACATAGAAACATAGAAGATAGGAGCAGGAGTAGGCCATTTGGCCCTTCGAGCCTGCTCCGCCATTCATTACGATCATGGCTGATCGTCCAACTCAATAGCCTAATTCTGCTTTTTCCCCATAACCTTTGATCCCATTCGTCCCAAGTGCTATATCCAGCCGCCTCTTGAATACATTCAATGTTTTGGCATCAACTACTTCCTGTGGTAATGAATTCCACAGGCTCACCACTCTTTGGGTGAAGAAATGTCCCCTCATCTCTGTCCTAAATGGTCTACCCTGAATCCTCAGACTGAAATTACTCCTATTATCCTGCATTTAGCAGAACAGACAACCCGGAGAGTGAATGAGAAAAAGACACAAAAATAAACTGCACATGCGAAAGAGGCAGCTGTGCTTGAATGAATAGAAATTTTGGGTGTATTTGAAAATTGTGATGGAAACACTCAAAGTTTTAATGACATTTTGAGTTTTCACATTTAAAGAGATAATTATACCCAACCATATTTATCATCACAGTGCCAAAATCCGTAGAAGCAGTTAAAGATTCAGAGCTTACTTGCACTCTGCTTGGGAAAAGAAATTGGTCGAGAGCCAACTCACAGATGTTTTTGAAACTCACAGATATAATACTTTCAAAGGAGTGGCTCCATATCAAATCGTGTATATATAAAAATAGGATGTGCAATTTTGCCAGTAACTTGTTTTGCCAGTAATTTTCATCAGTTGTCAGGTTAACAGTAATGGAGCGTGTCAGCAGGAAATGGCATCATTATTTTACCGTTGTTTCATAATAATATATTATTTTCTACCTTTGCCAGTTGTTTTTTATTTGCGATGAGCTTTACCTCTTTGATCTGGCTTTCGCCAGAGTTCATCCCAAAGTAATTGTCAATCAAATGAAACTTTGCTTCATATTCTTCTTTCCAAAATATGCTTGGCAACAACTGAGGATAACACCTTGGCTGCCATCAGTGATAACAACTGTTAGCAAGTTATTATTCCCAGTCGTAAACAGTGGACCCATATGGGATCCCTTATTCAAAAACAGAAGACAGATACTACACAACTGAATTAAATAACAAAAGCAAAGGAAGCTTTTGTAAATGGGAAAAGGGTAAGTTTTGACAAAGAAATTCAACAACTTTTGATTGATCTCAAGCCACTTCTTGCCCTCTGCCTGCACTCATCAAATTTTATCTCTCTCCAAGCGCAGATCCAGATACCTTTGGACATTATCACGTTAAAGACACTGCACCATATGAACTATAGTCACAGATGGACACATCTCTTTATATTCTTTCTTAAAATAGATCATTAATAGATCTTCAGAACCACTGCTTACTTTGTTGGAATATTGGGATAGTCCAGTTTACTGACATGTTTATATCAACCTGTCGGAAGACACGCTCATGCCAGTGAGAAAGGGATTCCCTCCCCTGGGGTAGTTTTTATTTTCCCTTTTGAGACAGTAAGGTTGACTTAGACTGGCAAAGCTCACCATCTAGCGGATGGGAATCAGGAATCCTATTCCACAGAATCTACAACGAAGCATCTGGATCAGCGAGATCCCTAGTTCATTAAAAGATGATACAGGAATTGTCTTCTGAATCCCCACTCCTTCTGCCTGCCTTTCATCAGCCTGCTGTCTTTGGCAGTGTCTTCTCTTTTTTCCCTTACCTGCCTGGTTCGCTGCTTTCAATGAAAATGAATCTGCATATTTGGAGTGACATTCCGGGGTTCGAATCCCACAATGGCAGATGGTGGAATTCAAATTCATTAAAAAATACCTGGAAGTAAGAATCTACTGATGACCATGAAACCATTGTCGATTGTCAGAAAAACCCATCTGGTTCAGTAACGTCCATTGGGGAAGGAAATCTGCCATCCTTACCAGGTCTGGCCCACATGTGACTCCAAAGCCACAGCAATGTGGTTGACTTTCAACTGCCCTCGGGCAATTAGAGATGAGCAATAAATTCTGGCCAGCCAGCGATGCCCATGTCCCATGAATGAATAAAAAAACTGTAAGTGCATAGGTAAACCTGTAAAGCATCCTCAGTTTCATTAGGAGAAGCAACCATAAAGGGATGTGAGCAAATAAATTTGGAGTTATAGGTATTTATTTGATTTTTCTGCCTCTCCCAGAGGTTCTATGTCTCTGGACAGGATGGGGGTGGGTGTATGTATTGTGGTGGACAAGGTATAACTTCCTGGGGCAAGCTGAATAGGCCAGTAGTCTTTTTCTAACCATCATTTTTAAACAGTACAATAAAACATCTGGTACCAGCTTCTAAACCTGTTCCCTTTGAACAAGTTGTTAAGTCACAGGATGAAATTCTCCGGCCGCGCTGGTCTAAAAGCTGGAAATTCCCACCCGACCGTTAATGGTGTTTCACATTCTCCGCAACCCGTCCGCTAAAATTCCAGTGGCGGGCGGGATGGGAGAATTCTAGCCACAGAGTCAGTGGTGCACTTGCTATCTAATTTCATTGTTTGCACTCATGCGATAAGTAATTTGTAATCAAGCATTTGACTGAACTCGTGGAGAAATTATTTTGTGCGATGTCGTGAGACAGATAACCTGCTCAGCCTTCAGGCTTTCCAATGTCATCTGGTGAATAACTTGCACCATGCCACTATTTAAATAGCAATTCTACGCTTGTCACATCTTAAACTGAAGATCACTCATATTTTTGGAAGTACCAGTACCAGTGTACAGCATCTCCAGTCACACATACAGAGGATACTGGATATATGTCAATGAAGTAAAAATCAGTAATCCAGTTAAGAGGTTCAATGATGTGCCTTTTTAAGTAATTTATGTTTCCCTCTGAACCCCAAGATTAGATTACTGTCTCTATCAGGTGTTATTTCTATTATTTAAGAGACAGTGGTTCTTTTAATGTTGCAGACAGCATAATGAAGGTTCTTCAGCACAACATAAGATCTGATTTGTGAGACCTGATTGTTTCAGATAGAAAACTGCAGAAAAGAAATCCTTCCCTGCTAAAACTTCCTCTACTAATGCACGATTGCCCAGTGTTAACCACAATAGTGCAGTGCAGGAGGGACGATTGGCCTCTTAAGTTCCGTTTTAGGGTCGCACAAAACAAAAGGCAGGGGCGTGGCACTGAGTGAATGGCTCCTTCAGAGGGCTAGCACAAACACGATAGGTTGAACGGCCCCCTTCTGCGCTGTAACCGTCCTATGACTCTATGGCTTATAGACTCCTGCCTGCCAGATCGGCAGCATCCCATCACTGTATCAAGGATGCTAAGGTCAAGGAAAGAGAAAATTGCAGTGTTGGCACTCTTGATTCCTACCAGAGAATGGCTGCACACTGTGAGTGAAGATGGGATCAAGCAGCCCTGTGGTAGCTGCACTGTCTGCTGCTATTTACTGACCTTGAAATTATATGTGAGACATGAGTGTACAGAAGCTGAACTAAATTGTCTGTAATTCCGCTTTGTGCTAATATTAGACGTGGTAAGTACTGATACAAATAGACAGAACCACCCCTCCCCCCTTCCATTGAGGCTAATAGAAAGGAGGGAATCGGACAGTAAATATTACTGTTTTTCAAGAAACATTAAAAAAGAAAAAAACCTGTCATTTTAATTTTATTTGTATCATTTATTTGAGTATCTCATCACAAATGCTCATTTGTGTACAGACAATATACTACACTGCAGGGGGGAAAAAAACAAGAATTGTTTTCTTGTTTTATACTTTTACATAATGAAACTTAAAAGAAAACATTTTGCGGAATATCATTTTGTCTCCCTGAGATACCATGAACATTTTATAATCTCGTTTACTGTGAGCAACTATTAATTTTCACCCTGTATCATTTATCGTGGGAAGGCTACAAAATGGCCATTAACGATGAATTTTAGTCTCTTACTACAAATGTGTGCAATGTGGGTTCTGCGTGTCAGTGAGAACATAATGCAGAGTTTATTCACTATACTTAACAGAGATAATGGAATCATCGTTGATCATAATTCAGTCCATCGCAAATGTCAGCGGCAGTCGGTGGCATCTCTGCAAAGCAGGTGAGGCAAATCATTTTGAAATCACTTGACAATTATCATATTTTCCAGCTGCTGTTTTTTCACGAGTCTATGAAATAAATTCCCAGATACGATGCAAAGCTGTGTGTGTTCATCAGAAGCACTTGAGCGGCACACTGAATTTATACCAAAAGTATACCGCAAAGGTAGGTTGATTCGCCATGCTAAATTGACCCTTAGGGCGGGATTTTCCCACCGCGCGCTCGCCCCAAAACCAGAAAATCCCACCCTGGTCAATCGACCTTTGCGTGGCACCCCCCTTCCCTCCCCTGCTGCCCCCCCCTCCCCTACACCCCCTCCCACAACCTGCTACAATTCCCATGGCGTGTGGGACAGGGAAATTCCCCCCTTAGTGTCAGGAAGATTAGCAGGGTAACTTCATGGGCTTATGGGGTTAGAGCCTGGATGGGATTGTTGTCACCACAGGCTCGATGGGCCAAATGGCCTCCTTCTGCACCGTAGGGATTGTATGGTTCTATGATCCCTTTGCTCATCCCAGTTTTCTTAGAAATTCGCAGGCTCGTCAACTCTCCTGTATCCAGTACAGGGAGCTATGGGTGGAAACTTCTCCGATGGTGAGCATGGAGGCAGAAAGGGCAATTACTTAGGCAGGATGGTGGTATACCCGAATCCAGTCACTTTCTCGCCTCCGCATGAGTTGTGTTATGGGCAGGAAGGCCCGTGGTCAACCTTCCTGCCCTGCCACTAATTGAGGCTCTAAAATTGGCCAATCCTTGGCTACTTAAAGGGCCACATCATGACAGAGTTAATATTAACTCAACTGCAGGTGGGCCTGTTGTCACGCAGCATGTACAGCAGCTAAAACCATGTGGCAAGCTTCTCACCTCTTGGGAGAGGGGAGGGGTCCCTCAATCAAAGATACTCAGGTCTGATTGATGGACTCAACCTCTGTAATGAGCAGGGGGGCACTGAGACCCACCCTGCCTTCTCTGCCAACACCCCCACCCCACACATCCCTCTGTGACCCACCACCCATAGCACAAAAGGCGTGCCCCTGATGCTTCAACAAGACCCTGCCCTATATTTCAGAGAAGAGCATATATGCCAATCTGAAAAACCAGTGGACCCAAGTGTAATATGCTTGGTCCCGTTGTGCTGACACATAATCGCCAGAATCTTGCTGCCGTTAATGCAGATGGGACCATATGGTCCCGCCGGCTGTGCACACCCGTCCTGGGCTTCCTGACAGCAAGGGGTGCATTCCACAAGAAACCCCATTGGCAATGGCGAGACAATGAGACCTCACTTTCCATCTTTTTTCCCCACTACAGTCTCCTCTCCAACAACGCCCCCCCCCCAGACCACTGTTACACGTCTCAGGTTGTCCTTTGACACATTTTAAAGCCCCTATGGTTAAAAACTCTACTGACACTCACGACACCATCTCAAGCATAAAGGTCAGAATTTTATGCCCCGTCACCCGTGGGAGCCAGCTGGTAGTTGCAGGGATGGGGTGGTGGGGGTGTAAAATCAGCCAGCATGTTGGGTGCTCATTGCCTATGTTTCACAAATGGAATTTTACCAATGGCAGTGTAGAGGGTAAGTAGCTCGCCACCTGTGGGGTAATTAAATCACTTGAGTGGCCAAATAATGGTGAGTTAAGGACCACCCTCGGCCACCACTGGTGGGTGCCCATGCCATGTGGTGAGACTGTTAGGTAAAGCTTGGTGACCTAGTTGCAGGTTTCACATGGGGAGTCTTTCCTATTCAAGCACCCAATGCTTATTGGAGGTCTCCCCCAACAGTGATCGCTGCCCTGTTTGCTACCCCACACCCCCCCACCTCATCAGCCTCCTGACGGTGACCTCCCCCCACCTCATGTGGCTGGCCCTGGTCAAACCGCCCCATTTAATTTGTGGTTTGGTCTCCTTCATCGCTCCCCATGATTGGCCAGCAGCTCTTGGAGGCGGGACCTCCCAGATGGGGACGTAATCTGAACCACAACAGCATGTCAGTGGTCAGACTCAGGTGTGGCTTTCTGGCCTTGCGGACTCAGGCTTTCCCCAGGGGGACCATGCTTTTGGCGAAAAATTCTGCCCAAAGAATTGCCAAAATTCTGCCCAAAGCAAGGCTGTAACTGATGCTAATGGAGCCGTGCCCATCCATAAGTTGACACCTTCAAGAGTGGGGAAGGAAACCTACAGATCAACTATAAGCTCCTTCACTCCATACTATTGCGCTAAAAAATATTTCATAATCCGCAATCATTAATATTATGAAGGGCTCAGGAACTGAGCATAAAACGCAAAATGAAATCTATTTAATAACTAAGATCCTTTAAAAATGAAAATGTGATAAAAGTTAAAAAAAATTGCACTTCAGAATTACTTGAAGTTTATTGGTATCCTGATAGGCTATTTTATAGTAGCTCTGGCAATTGTTATGCTTTTTTATTACAGTTTCTCACATACCAGCTGCAAGTGGACCCATTCTACATTGCAGGATTTGAGGAACTGTTGTCCAAGTGTAGAAAGGTGGTGAACATGTTGATTTGTGCATGTGCCAAAAACATAAGGGGTCAGATTTTGATGATTGAAGTGTGGATGAGGAAAATGCACAAACTGGCCAGCAACTACTGACAAGGAAAAGACAACCCATGAATTGTGAATGACCACATGTAGCTAGCTGAGGTTCGCTGCTCTGCCTTCATGCAACTAGCATCTGAAGGTCCCCGCGATTTTCAGGAAATTATGTGCATTAATTGCTCATATTGCACACCATTGAAAGTTCAGTCTTGTAACTTGTAATGTAATGTAAATACCCTTTTAAAAATGTGAAAAGTGTTCACAACCAAATCTCTTCTGCTCTGAAAGTGAACAATTACAGTTGCTGAGTCTCAATCTTTCAGGTTGCGAAGGAGCAGTGTGGCACAGCAGAAGCGTGCTGGGCCTGTAACTCAGGGGGCGATGGATCGAACCCATCCTCGTTCTCACTCACATTTAGCACTGCTGCCTCACAGCTCCAGGAACCCGGGTTTGATTCTCGGCTTGGGTCACTGTCTGTGCAGAGTCTGCACATTCCCCCTGTGTCTGCGTGGGTCTCCTCTGGAAGCTCCGGTTTCCTCCCACAGTCCAAAGATGAGTGTGTTTGGTACATTGACTGTGCTAAATTGCCTCTTAGTGTCCTGGTATGCATAGGTTAGAGGGATTAGTGGGATAAATATGTGAGATTACGGGGATAGGGTGGGATTGTTGTCGATGCTATCTGTACTGCACTGTAGGATTTCTATGATTTCTATGAATTGTGTTGCAGGAGATTTTTAAAATGTCAAATTTTAAACCTAATTCTTTTCTTACTTTTCTGCTCTATTCCCCCTTTCTCTGAGGGCAATCTTTCTTTCCCTACATTCTTATTCTGTACCTGACTTCCCCCGCACTAATTTACATTTCCTTCTCTGTACTTATTCTGTTTACTTCTCATTCTCTAAAACCCTATTGGTTAAGGAGATGCATTATTTGTCTTGCAGTTCACGAGGTTCCAGGTGTCCTCACTGTTCCCTTATCAGCTCACATTTCCAGCAACCTTCTGGGAAAGATAGTTTAAAAACTAAGCTTGCACGAACAGGGGTAATTTACTTCACAAGGTACCTCCAACAGCTATCTGCAGATGCACGGGTGGCCTCTGATGTAGTCTGCCAGGATCGAGCCAGGGGTTCACTCATGCTCCTTGAAAATGACAACTGCCTGTCCCGCAAATTAGCCAATGCCCCCAGAATCTCAGTGTGCTTGCCTTTCAGAGAATAGAATAGAATACCTACAGTGCAGAAGGAGGAAGAAGTGGGATGTTGAGGTGAGGTAAGAGTGATGGAGTAAAAATCAAGAAGTCATGGTCACCCCATTAGCATTTGTTTACTGTGATGATTGGCAGGATGAGAGTTAGCTGCAGGGGTGGTGGTGGAGGGGGAGATTGGGGGAGCAGGGGGGCTAGGTAGAGCTATAATTAAGGCAGCAGCATGCCATCATCTTGAATGTTCTCACTGACGCAGGATGGTCAGATGTGGGGCACCTTTTTCTTCACAGAGCTAAGAAGATACAGGTGTCTTTGTCCCCCATTGGTTTCGTTCCACGCCAGCCTATTATGGCTGCACTTGTCCTGTAAGAGAGAGGACAGAATGTCAGTGAATATGTTGCCTTGTGTTTGGGTGATGTGCCTGCCAAAGCAGAATAGCTGAAGGTATGTGGAAGTAGCAGGAGCTGGGTGTGAGCCTGGAATCACTGGGAGCTACCTGAGGTGGAGTATTTAAATGTTAGATGTGAGCATTGAGTTGGCAGTACATCTCTGGGTGGGTGGCACAGTGGCGCAGTGGTTAACACTGTTGCCCCACATCGCCAGGGACCTGGGTTCGATCCCGGCCTTGGATCACTGTCTCTGAGGACTTTGTACATACTCCCAGTGTCTGTGTGGGTTTCCTCTGGTTGCTCAGGTTTCCTCCCACAGTTTAAAGATGTGCAGATCAGGTGGATTGGCCATGCTAAATTGCCCCTTGGTGCCCATGTCCAAAAGTGTTAGGGGGATTAATGGGGTAAATGCATGGAGTTGCATCATGGGGGGCGGGGGGGTGCTGGATCTGTGTTGGAAGATCTGTCAGAGAGTCGGTGCAGACTCGATGGGCCAAATGGCCTCCTTCTGCACTGCAGGGACTCTATGAGTGGGACTCCAGGTTTGAGAAGCTGATACCTCAACACGTATCATGTTTCCGAAAAGAAATCGATCCTTTTTTTTTAAAAGAAGAATTAATGGCTTGCTCAGGCTTAAGACTCTGAGAGATGAGGATTATTTCAATTTATGATCTGTAAGGTAGCTAGGTTACATTCAGTTCTTCACAGGCATTAATATTGCTTTATGAATCTTAATTTTCCACCATTGTGTGTGAGCGTTTTGCCAGCTGTAAAGGACATTGAACTCTCAAAGGGTTAATTAGGTAATTGCAGAGCCACTGATAAATTAGTCTCCATTCAAATATTGGTCTGAACCAAACAAAGCAAATCTTTATGCTGCAGCTTCTCAGTTTTACGCTTTGTGTACCCAGAAGGCAACAGGGAGAAAGGAAAGATTTATGAAGTGTGGAAACATCTGGGATGGGTACTGCAGCATGCGGCCATGCAGCACTGCTGGGTTTCTGTCTCTCGCTCAGGATTGTTTTGACTGGAAACGGGCTCACGTGACTGCAGTTCCCCGTCTCGGCTACAAATGTCGTCTAGCGACTTGTGCAAGGGAGAAAGGATCCCGCGCACTGAACCTGAACCTCGAGTGCTTTCTTTTCTCCTTCAGGGAGCTGACCCATATTAATTACGCCTGTGTTCCTCCTCCCTAGTAACACCCAGAGAATGACTCGCACATAATCCCAGTCTCCCCACTATAAAGCGTGCTGTTATTTGATGCGGTCTTTCACCTGGGTCTGCCGGTCCCCTGGCTAGGTTCAAGGCTTTGCCGAGTTCTTTCGAGAATGAAGCAGCTTATTTCAGTTTCACCCTCTCAATTATGTTCACTTAATCTACAATTCTGTGTGCTTCTAATTGCCTCAGGCTCCTGGTTGGCTATCATGTGACCTGCCGGACTATGCACGTACCAGGGGAAAGATGATAAAATATTAATGTCCTTGCAACACTTTTTCATTATTATGATTCATTTGATTAAATATTACAGCCCAGTGGAAAATTTAACCCCTGCTATCATGCTAGAAATCCACTGCATTTTAAGACCTTTCCTCTTACACACCCTCTAGAGTCTAAAGTATGAACGGTGCCAGTCTCTGAGGTGGTGCTTACTAAGTACCAGTTGAGTGTTGCATTATTTTCAGGACATTTGGCATGCTATTCCTGAAGTGGCAGAGGTGTTGCCCCATTTTCAGCACCTGGAATGAAAGAAAGCACCATGGATTAGCTCTTAATATTGGAGGAAGAGCAGGGAATGAAGTGGTTACTGAAAGAAACTTCTGTGGAGAGTGGGACAAAAGTAAGAAGGGTGAAAAGTGCGCAGAAGCCCGGAGTGACATTGCCGCTGTTGTTGCTGTCCACAACGGCCATGATTCTGCCCCTGCCCATGTTGGCTGGCATGTCTTCCTCCAGCTCGGCAGGTATGCTCAGACTGCTCTGATTGTCGCTTCATTCCTCATGTTGTACATGATCTTCTCCTGCAGGGATATATATTCTTCAAACTTTATTTATTAGTTTCACAAGTAGGCTTACATTAACACTACAGCGAAGTTACTGTGAAAATCCCTGAGTCGCCACACTCCGGTGCCTGTTCGGGTACACTGAGGGGGAATTTAGCATGGCCAATGCACCTAACCAGCACGTCTTTCGGATTGTGGGAGGAAACTGGAGCACTCAGAGGAAACCCACGCAGACACGGGGAGAACGTGCAGACTTCACACAGACAGTGACCCAAGCCAGGAATCGAGCTCAGGTCCCTGACGCTGTGGGGCAGCAGTGCTAACCACTGTGCCACCGTGCTGTCCCATATGTTGGTGACAGTCGCTTAAGAGGTTTTGTAGCTGCCATGGTGGAATCAGATTTTCATTGTGTGTAAGGTGCGGGGAAGGTTTCCAGCCCATTGGAGCCACAATCAACACAGCATAATCCAGCAACTAGATCTCCATGGTAACTGTTCTGAACACTGTGAGGTTTTAATGGGCTTATTGCCCTTCACCACAAAATTCGTCATGAAACTCACCCCCTCTTCGGTGGACTGCCTTGAAGTCATTTTGCAAGGGTTGTCAAATGACTCAGGCCGAGATTCTACCCTCATTTGGTAAGGAAGTCCAGCCTCTGAGAGCTTCTGACCAATCTGATTGGTGGAAGCTCCCTGGTTCCCACAGAACCCCCTGAATCTAGGATTGCATCCATTCCGAGTGAAGAAGAGCCAGGAGCCAGGTATGTCTGGCCTGTTCTCAGTGGGGCCAAGAGAGGAGGCCCAGGGGGAGGGGTGGGTATGCAGGGGAGGGGGAGACTGGCGAGGGTGATGGGGTCAGAACACACAGGCCCAGGGGTGGGAGCAAGGGATTACCTGGAGTGGAGGGACAGGAGCCTGGTCCTGAAGAAGCTTCTGGTTGGAAAAAGGACATATGAAGGAGCCTTTCCCGCCTGAGGCCCAATCAAGCTCACCTGCCAAGCTTCCCAGCAGTCACCATCCTCCTTCCGCTGGCCGGGCAGGAGGTGACCACTTGAGGGCCTTCTATTGGTGTGAGGGCAACATGGCCACCTGAGGCCTTGCCTGGGATATTGGGGAGGGGGAAGGCTCTTAGGGAATTTCCCTGTCCCCCCCCCCCCCCCCCCAACCCCCTCTCACCTGCAAACCCACCTGCAGGGGATCAGACAATTCTACCGCATTACTAACTCTCACACGCCCTGCAGATGAGCTAAAAGAGATTATGTAACATTATCAGCAATTATACAGAGTTACAACTGAGAATGCAATGCAAAGATCAATTCTGCCTTGATAGGATACATTTTAAAACAAATTACCAAAAATGCAAATGTTACAAAGACACTTTGGTGAGTGCTCCATGTTCATTCACACACTAATGGTCTGTTTACATTAGTCCCAGTAGACACTCTACATTCTTTATTGCAGATCTTTAACATATCGCCTGTGGGTGGGCTCCGTCTATATTGCGGTTTCATGGTGGGGTTTCAGGAATCATTAATCAGCTTTCACGCAAGTGCAGAAAAATTGTAATTAGTGAGCTTTGATCTACGCATACAACCAAATACATAATTGCCTTGAAACTGCACCGCAGGACACTGACGTAGGTAAGCTTAATGCGTTCGTTAGAAATTATTCAATCTGTTTTCTCGTGGCAAAGTTAACCCATTTATTTGAAGTGTTTATCACTCCATTAAAATAGTGGAGAAATTCAGATAAAAATGCTAAGCATTTGTACATATGAATACCTCCAAGCCCCAGATCAGAATTCGAACTGCAAAGGGATGGTGGGTTTGGGTGTAGGTGCTGGTGGAGGGGAGGGGAGGGGATGGGGGGCATTTAAACCCATGGGGGCTAAAGCCCCAAAAAGTGGTGTTAGTTTGGGAATCTGGGCATGACCACTTCAGTGGTTAACCTGGGAGGTCTGCAGGGAAGCGGGGAACTCATATGGAACTGTAGAGCAAGTAATTCCAATGTGCAAACAAGCGATTACCATCAAATTTAACCCAACATTCTGTCCATAAGGCAATGCATAGGTTTCCTGAGGTGCCTGGAACTCACCCAAATCAACAAGGTGAAAGTGCAAAGGGCACTCAATGAAATTGATGCACTGGGAAGACATTAAATAGTGAAATGACAAATCTTATGGTCAAACCTCAGTGGATGTAGCATGCATTCTAGGAGCCTAAATTCACTACGTTGAGAATCATTTTCAGAATTGCTTTTACCTGCCCTGGTCTAATGCTTGCTTTCATTTCAACTTCCTTTCTTCTCTACAGCAGGCGAGCAACTTAATCAGCGAGAGCCTGGACATTTGATGAGGGCCATCAACAGCACCAACAGAAGCTGCCTTTACTACAGCCACATGCCACTCCACATGACAGAGTGGAACAGTGGAGAGCTTCAGCTCGGAAGAGGCAATATGTCATGCACAGGGTCTACAGGCAGATGGTGAAGCTTCCTGAACATGACAGAGCAGCAGTGTCTCAGGAACCGCAGCCTTTTACAGCAAGCCATTGCTGACATCTGCTACCTCCTGGAAGAAGACCTCCTTCCAAGACGGCCAGGTGGACACACATTGCCAGTGGCTGTCAAATTCACCACAGCGCTGTAATTTCTTTTGTCTCCGGTTCCGTCGAGGATCTGCTGGTGACATTGCAAGGATTTCTCAGTCTGCTGCCCGCATTGCATTTCCCTGCTCACTGTTGACTTGTTTTCTAGTTATGTGCACTTTTCCAAGAACGAGGCTTGTCAAGCACAGAGGTCTGTTGGCTTCTCTGCAAGTGGTTGTCTTCAGTCCTGTGGAGAGTTACTGATGGCACACACACGTGGCGATGAAGGCAGCCTCAGATCAACCAGGAGTCTTCGTCAATCAGAAGGGAATCAATTCTCTCAATGTCCAGTTAGGTTGTGATCATGTGAAGATGATCATGTCTGTGCTAGATATCCAGGGAGCTGCCATGATTCCTTTATTCTATGGCAGTCACATCTCCCTTTGGTTTTGACAGTGTCTGTAGCTGGTTCCTGGAAGACAAGGGCAACCCTCTAAAGACCTCGCTGATGACTTCTGTAAGGAGCCCTACCTGTGAACCAGAAGAGAAATACAATAAGTGTCACATGACCACAAGGACATAATAGAACAAGCCATTGGGTTGCTCAAGATGTGCCCCAACAGGTCTGGGCTTGACTTTCATTGTGTCCTTGTCAATTGTCCTGGTCTGCTGTGCCCTTCACAGCATTATCCTGAAGGGAGGAGTGGAGATGCAGGAAGAGGAAGGTGAAAAATTACCAGCCTCCTCTTCCGAGGAGGAGAAGTTCGATGTTGCCATGTTGCGTACAGCCACACACCTGACTGCCAGAGAAGCACACAGTGCCTTCATCCAGATATGTTCTGCCTAATCTGCGCTGCGCTGTAATGTTCTATGTTCTATAGTGTTCAAGTGGTTATTGGATATGGATGATATTGGAATAGTGTAGATTAGAGGGGCTTTAGTTTGGTACCACTGGTCGGCGCAACATCAAGGGCCGAAGGGCCTGTACTGCGCTGTAATGTTCTATGTTCTGTGTTCTAATCTGTGTGTCTAAGGCCATCTGACCAAGCCATTCAAAACTCCAAACTTCAGACACAATTCCTTCCAACATTCAACAAGCCATTAATCACATTTACAAACTTTCCTGTTCATAAAGGCTGATCTTCCCATTCACCTGAAGTCTACAGCCCAGGATGAATGGGGGTGCATCAAAGCAGAAGAAGATGGCAATGGGACAAGTGAGTAAATGAATCTAGAGGAGGTCACCTGTTAATTTAAAACTCTACCCCACTTCCACTTTGACCTCTTTGTCCTCAGCCTCCTGCACTGTTCCAATGAAGCTCAATGTAAGTGGAGGAACAACATCTTATCTTCTGTTTTGGCGCAGTTGGACCTTCTGGGCTCAGCATCAAGTTTAGCCATTTCAGCTCTTAACTTCTGGCCTCATTTTTTTGGACAAAAGCTGTTGATAATGGTTCAGTTGTTTGAATTTACACCTCCTCTGGACCCATCTTTTAGGTGGAATTTTATGGCTCCCAGATGTGGGGAGTGCAAAATCCGGTGCCATGCCCATCACCCCATTGGTACTTTATACGTAGTCAGAAGTATCCACGGCATGTGGCGAGGCTGCCAGGTTTCACCTGTTGGTCTGCTTGCAGGGTGGGGGGGCAGGGCTCCATTCAGTTCAGATACCCCCTATCTCCATGACATTTAACTCTCAACTCCACTCGCTGCCCCCGCCGCTACCCCCCCCCCCCCCCCCCCCCCCCCCGCCCCCCCACCTTCAGAACCCAATCCCATATCTCCCACTTTTGGGGCTCTCCAGGCTGGCTATAGCAGAGAACCCCAAATTCTCTGCTCATTTTCAGAAAATGCTGGAAAGTCTCAGCGGGTCTGACAGCATCTGTGGAGAGATAATAAACATTGGCTCTATTCTCTCTGTAAGAAGTTTAACAACACCAGGTTAAAGTCCAACAGGTTTATTTGGTAGCAAAAGCCACACAAGCCTCTGCAAGACGTGCCGGATCATCGACACAGATGCCATCATCTCACGTGAGAACACCATCCACCAGGTACACGGTACATACTCTTGCAACTCGGCCAACGTTGTCTACCTGATACGCTGCAAGAAAGGATGTCCCGAGGCATGGTACATTGGGGAAACTATGCAGACGCTGCAACAACGGATGAATGAACACCGCTCGACAATCACCAGGCAAGACTGTTCTCTTCCTGTTGGGGAGCACTTCAGCGGTCACGGGCATTCGGCCTCTGATATTCGGGTAAGCGTTCTCCAAGGCGGCCTTCGCGACACACGACAGCGCAGAGTCGCGGAGCAGAAACTGATAGCCAGGTTCCGCACACACAAGGACGGCCTCAACCGGGATATTGGGTTTATGTCACACTATTTCACATAAATATTTCTGCTTTTTTCCTCCTGAGTCTTTATCATGCGATCCTAGAATCAGAATTTATGTCACACTATTTGTAACTCCCACAGTTGCGTGGACCTGCAGAGTTTCACTGGCTGTCTTGTCTGGAGACAATACACATCTTTTTAGCCTGTCTTGATGCTCTCTCCACTCCCATTGTTTTGTTTCTTAAAGACTGGATTAGTTGTAAGTATTCGCATTCCAACCATTATTCATGTAAATTGAGTCTGTGTCTTATAAGTTCTGTTTGTGAACAGAATTCCCACTCACCTGAAGAAGGGGCTCAGAGCCTCGAAAGCTTGTGTGGCTTTTGCTACCAAATAAACCTGTTGGACTTTAACCTGGTGTTGTTAAACTTCTTACTGTGTTTACCCCAGTCCAACGCCGGCATCTCCACATCATGTCTATTCTCTCTCCACAGACGCTGCCAGACGTGCTGAGATTTTCCAGCTTTTTCTGTTTTTGTTTCAGATTCCAGCATCCTCAGTATTTTGCCTTTATCCCTCTTCATCTTGTTCATCTCCGGCCCTCCACCCTACCACAGAACATCCCTCTGATGATCAGCACTGGGGACAGCCTACATTCCCATCAGTGACCACTGATCCAGGTGGTGTTGGGACTAAAGGCTGACAGCAGTTCCTGGAGGGAGAACTTCCTCTCAAATGGGGCCAGAAATCTTGTCCTGAGTCAGCTAACAGTACAATGGGTGATGGCTGCAGGGGGATAACCAGCCAATGGTAGGGAAATCACCTCTGTACAGAATTCCAGCCTTTATTTCTTTACATGTTCCATTACTATCCCTGTTTGACTGGCATTACCATCCCTTATGTCATTTAATCTCTCCGGCCCTCCACCCTACCACAGAACATCCCTCTCATTTTTTTCCCCTTTGTCCCCTCTTTCTCCATCTCTGCACTCATTTAAATACTAATTTTGTTTCTCTTTCCACATATGCTGCTTAAATTGCTGATTATTTCCAATGTATCCTGTTGTTATTTAACTGGATTCTAATATCTGATCGAGTGCTATCTCTACAAATGGAAGGTGTTTACTGTAGGTGCATGGCTTCATTGATAGCTGATATCATAAGAGGAATAGGATCACTTTGAAGAACGAGATGTTGGCTCAAACTCTCCAGCCGTTCACGCCAGCGGGATTCTCTGGCAGCCCATCCAGTCCCGCTGGCAGCGCACCCCCTCTCTGGGTTTCCAGTCAGCGTGGAGTGGCTTCAATGAGAATTCCCAATGACAGCAGCTGGACCAGAGAATCCCACCACCAGCAAATGGCCTGCTGTCTCCCGCTACCGAGAAACACCTGGCTGGGAGGCTGGAGAATCCCACCCCGTTTGTGTTTCATTACATTTTCCTTGCATTTACAAAATGTTATTGTTTCATTACACTTTAGAATTTGGAACAGATGAGAGACAGGCACTTTGATGCCTCCTTTATGGCAACAATTAGATACCAGATGAATATTACATTACTCCTATAAATGATGCCAAGTCAGCAAACCCAAATTAAATTAAATCCACATTTTCAGTGGGCCACAATAAATTGCAGAAGACACAAATGTGTTTTCCCCCTTTTTTACAATTGTAAACTGTTCTGAGAACAAAAAGAGAAGTGAGTCATATACATTGCTGACAAGAAGAAACCTTCATTGACCTGAAATGTTAACTCAGTGTCTCTCTCCACAGATGCTGCTTGACCTATTGAGTATTTCCAGTATTTTCTGCTGTTATCTAAAAAGAAACCTTACACTACTAGTCTGAGGGCCTTCTATACAATTCCAGCTTTTATACTCCTCCATCCAAGAGGGGCAGCATTGTGGCACAGTGGTTAGCACTGCTGCCTCAGCACCAGGGACCCAGGTTCAATTCCCGGCTTGCGTCAATGTCTGTGTGGAGTTTGCACATTCTCCCCGTGTCTGTGTAGATTTCCTCCAGGTGCTCCGGTTTCCTCCCACAGTCCAAAGATGTGCAGATTAGATTGATTGGCCATGATAAATTGCCCCTTAGTGTCAGGGGAACTAGCAAGATAAACACATGGAGCTACGGGGAATGGGGCTGGCTGGGATAGTAGTCAGTGCAGACTTGATGGGCCAAATGGCTGCCTTCTGCACTGTAGGAATTCTAAGTAGCAAAGGCAGCAATTTCTGATGCACTAATGGTGCCATGTGATCTTCGCTAACTGTTTGAAACTGGGAAAATTAATTTTTAAATTGTCTAGAGCTTATCAATGATGGTGATTGAATGTTAAATGTTTCAGGAAGGTGCTTGCAGTTCCGTATAGAGGTGGGTAGGTGTTTGCAGTATTTTTTTAAACTAAGGAAGTCCAACCTCCAAACAGAGAAATGCACAGCTATCCTAAATCTTTATTACTTTTAAGTTTATTTTGATATTAGTTGGACCCTTATGTGTGGCAGGATAATTAGAATTATATTTTTAACAATAAACCCAGAAAAATAGATAACCTACAGTCAAAATTCTTTTAAAAAAAGCTTAATAATCTTCTGCATTTCAAAGTAAGGTAGATTAAAATGTATTCCAAAACAACAGAAGAATTCCATTCCCATTTTGGATAAATAGTTAAACATATATTTGTCTGCATCAAATGTATCTGTAATATCCTGCTGCAGCAGGAGTTGTGATATTATACAGAACATTAAGGAATGAACAATTCATTCTAACAATAAAAAAATGCTTATACAGTACAGATTCAGATGTCTGCTCTTCCAGTAAGAATTCAATGTTACAGATTATGCTACTGCTATCCCCAAGGGGTTAGAAAACCTCTTTTAAGGCAGGCATCTTGTGTTCTTTTTTTGAAATTATTCAGGACCGGCACTACACAAAGCTTGAGTGCCTTCATTATGTGAGTACAGAGAATGAACCATGCTTCAATAATCAGTAATGTGTGTGACTCCCCAGTGATTACATGAAAGTAGAACCTTATCAATCAAAAGCACAATGTGAAACGTCAGCAAATACTCCTCAACTGGGACAAACTGTGTCTGTCACAGGCCCTTGTTCGAGGAGGGACTGCAACCAGGATTAATATCCTTCAGTCATTTCTGCTATATTAGCAAAAAAACAGGTGTGAGCCAGATGGTGGCAATTTTCATTACTACTTTCCCACTTGCAGACTCGCTACAAATGACAAGCTCACATCTCCGATAGGTGTTCCCCAGGCATTCTCAGAGAGATGTTAGGTATCACGTTCAAGGCTTTTGCTGCTCTTGAAAATAATAAAGGCGTATAGGTACAAAAATAACATTTGTGTTCAATATCTTACTGCAGTCTTAGTTTCAGATATAATTTTCATCATCTCCAAGGCACACATCAGGAATGTGATGGAATACTCTCCACTTGCTTAGAATCAGTGCAACTCCGACAACACTCTAGACATTTGACCCCATTCAGGGCAAAGTAGCCCACTTGATCAGCATCTCATCCAGCACTTTTAAACATTAATTCCCAACAGCAGGAGCATACTGTAGCTGCAGTGTGTACCACCTATAAGATGCACTGCAGCATCCTGTCAAGACTTCTTTGACAGCATCTCCCAAATACGTGGCCCTGTCACCTAGATGGACAAAGGCAGGAGGTGCATGGGAACATGACATTGTCCAAGTTCCTGTCTAAGTTGCACATCGTCCTAACTTTGGATTTTATCACAATTGCATCAAAAACCTGGCACTCCCTACCTAAAAGCAGTTATATAGAAGCATAGAAACATAGAAGATAGGAGCAGGAGGAGGCCATTTGGCCCTTTGAGCCTGCTCCGCCATTCATTACGATCATGGCTGATCATCCAACCCAATAGCCTAATCCTGCTTTTTCCCCATAACCTTTGATCCCATTCACCCCAAGTGCTATATCTAGCCACCTCTTGGATACATTCAATGTTTTGGCAGTTCAAGAAGGCGGCTCGCCACCATCTCCTCAGTTGCCTAGCCAGCAGCATCCACATCCCACATACGCATAAATGAATCCACCAGTTACACTGGAATGTTTAATGATATGGCTTGCTGTGGGTCAAAGTGTCAATCACGTGATCTCTATCCAATGGTGTCTGCTGCAGGTGCAGACAGGCTGGAGCTTGGCTGCAACATTACCTACAGCAGACTAGAGAAGAAAATTATGAGGAAAATTGGCTGCATCCTATTTAAAAGGTCGGAAATGGATTTAATTTCATACATAACTAATAACATAGAAAAATAGCCAAGCCTCTATGATTCTGTTTGTATCTTAGTTCTTTTACACTTCCTTATTTTAAATATTTCTTCACCAAAAATTTAGAATTTTAAGCAGATTCATCTTAAATTTGATGCACAATGATCCAGTGACAAGTGTGTGCAAATAAAAAACAGATCATTTGTCTCTGACAAATGTGTAGTGTTTGAAATGTTCAGTCAAATCTAAATATATTTTTTATCCGATTTCAATACCTTCTGATGTAGGTATAAAAAAAACAGCTTTTTACTTAATATAACTTGTGATCTTTGGTGTTGTGTCAATCGTTTTTTTTTCAGTTGCGTTGGGCAGCTTGATCAAGGCAACATAGCGAGAAAATCCAGCAGCAGATGGGACATAAATTGTCTGGGGACGCAGAACAAGGCTGGACAGAGGCGGGCAGGCAGTCATTGAGGAAAGGAAGAGTTTTGTAGAGAGGTTTCTGTACCCTGAGCTGACGGCGGTCAGCTACCCTTTCTTAAACAAAATTTACACATTGAAGTGTTACAAGAGAGGGTGTGTTGTCCCATTAGTCAGTGTCAAGCTTGCAACCATTCAATGAACAACTAACCACCACCATAAACCTCCTCACACTCCCACCCCTCCCCACGTCCAACGCTATATCCTCCCTTCCCCTGCCCCCCCCCCCCCCCCCCCCCCACCCAGGAATCTTAACTTTCTGGGCCTTTCCAACCTTATTTGTTCTCTGTGTGGGACTGTTGTAATAGCACAGATGGTGTTTTTGAACTCATCATGTAGAGATCTTCAGGCACAAAATAACAACTTCCCACTTTCTTGTTGAAGTCATAATACCACGGCCTACAGTGCAGGCTCGTGAAAGGATTGTTAAAATCATAGGAATAAATAGTTGAAAACTGAAATTCCTAAAAAAGAGATTAAAAAATAAAAATTGTTGCTTGCATCGAATAACAGTCATGATGTGCTGATTCTTATTTTTTAAATGTTCTTCAGTCAGAGATGGAATTGCTTCTGTGCACATTTTAAATCCTCTCAGTTTGATGATTCTGCATCATCATCTATTTCTTCTCCACCTGAAGACTCCTTGGTAAATACAGTTCAGTGGGTGCCAGTTGTCCTCTGGCATCTTACACAAGTGGATGTTATTTATGCTGCGAATCTTAGCAATGAGTGTTGGCATGATGCTAACTTGCTGAAGGCTTCATAATCCAGCTCCATCCAGTCTGGATGCAATGTCTGCACAATCAGTGTCTCCACAGTAAGAAGTTTCACAACACCAGGTTAAAGTCCAACAGGTTTATTTGATAGCAAAAGCCACACAAGCTTTCGGAGTCTTAAGCCTCTTCTTCAGGTCACCTGAAGAAGGGGCTTAAGGCTCCGAAAGCTTGTGTGGCTTTTGCTACCAAATAAACCTGTTGGACTTTAACCTGGTGTTGTTAAACTTCTTACTGGGTTTACCCCAGTCCAACTCCAGCATCTCCACATCATCAGTGTCTCCAGCAGGAGTCATGAGCTTGTGATCAGTGGCAAAAACTCTGGAAAATGTTCCCCTCCCAAGCCCAGAGTGTTGAGGCCAACTCTAATTCCGCAATCACAGGTCCTGTTGAGGTCTGTTGACCTGGTATAAACTGATGGATTGATAGGGAAATTTCTTGAGCTGTATGGATTACATTTATTGAGTCACAACGGGGGCTAAAACAAGTGGTTGGAATGAAAAGTGATCAAATATGTATCTCATAATATTGTTTTGAATGAAACACGGTGCAAATAAATTCTTCCTTAATTATTTAATTAACAGTTCTTGTTATTTTGTTTTAATTAATGCTATGCTATTAACGGTTATATTTGATCGTAAAAATCCTATTGATTTTTTGAATCCAATATATTTAATATAAGGTGCATTTTTCGCACTAATCTTGGTAAAATGGAGGGTGGGCTGTTGTATGTCTGCTATCGAATTCTAATTGCTACTTCTTTTAAAGCCACAATTTGGCATGCATATCTGAGGGCAATTAAGGGCTAGTTGCTCTTATGCCAATCCTGAGGGCATTTAAAGGGCAGGGGAAACTCAGCAAGAAATGGCTAGGTTCCTATCTTTTGTGAATATTTGATTTTGTGCGTGTGACTCCTAAGGCCAATTAGAGCTTATTTTATTTTGCTGAGAGCCGTAATTCGCATGTGACAACATGACACTTGAAAAATGTTGGGCAAATGCCAAAACGTTTACATAGATTCTATACATAATGGCATCATGGTATAATTTAAGTACCGATAGTGCCTGTAGAAGGCCTGTGATTTTTTTAAAAATCCATCATGTTAAAAGGATCAAGCCCATTACTATTTACTGCATTGGCATTGTGTGATAAAGTGTGCCTTTTGTACATGAGTGATGCATTATTTTCAGAACAATATTATGAGGTTCATTCTATATATTTATTTCACAATGTATGCCAGGAGTCAATGATAATGTATACAATCTATGCACCAAAGCTGATCGATTGTATAGAGTCTCCCTCACTAAAATGAGATAAACAGCTAAATGATGCTACAAAGAAATCTGAATACAAGAGGTATTACGGGCAATAGCTTATGTACAGAAGAAAATAAAGCATAGTAATCTGTGACAAAGCAGGTGGCTTTCTGTGATAATCGTCTCAGTATTATGGCTGCTCACTTGAATGTAATTTCCATATTTAATAGGAGTAAATTCCAAAAACAAAAGGAACTCAAATGTTCTTGCTTCAAAGGAAAAATACCCTGCTAAGTGCTCACTGGATAATTTAACTCTTTGGCTTCTAATGTTGCGTTTCTACATTTTCACTAAAGAATTCAATAGCTGTGTTCGCTTAATTAATACAAGGAATTCTCATAATGGAATATGTTAATAATCATGTTCCAATGGACAGCTAATATTCAAGGTGCCAGTACACCACTGTACTCTGCTACAGAGTGGTAGGATGCTTGTTAATGGTTGTGATTTTGCATTCGATGTGTTGCCAATCTCTCTTGCACCATTAGAGAGAAGCCAGGCATTTACCCACAGGAGCATGCTTGTGATGGACAAGCTGATGGAGAATCAGCCTGGGTTTCTCAAACAGCCCTCAGCTCATGTCAAGGTATAGTAGTTGAACAAAGGCTACTGAAAAATAAATCACGTACCTTAATACCATTACTTGTAGACTCCCAAACCAACAAGACTGAATTTCAAAAAAAACATTTTCCTTTTGCCAATAATGGCACTGTAAACTGTTAAATAATTTAGTGGCATCCATTAAAGTAAATCAAAATGTTTCCAATTTGTCATGGTGCTGCTTGGGTTTACTGCTCAGCAATGGAGACCAGAAAAGTCAAAGTTAAAGAGTTTCTTGGATCCTAAGCACAGTAATGAATAAACGATATCAACACAGTTAGTGATATTACCTGATGTTGATGGAACTTAGAATGGCACAATTTTGATTAGGTTGTTCACATGGTTGGTATAGACTGGATGCTTGGACTGAAAGACTATCTGAGTTGCCCTGGAGTAAGGCAGGTAGATACTAAAAGGTGCTTAATTTGAAAAGAGACTCAATGAAAACCTTACTGAGTATAGAAAACGATGCATTAATTTACATGTAAATTGCTACTGATTAGACATTAACCTCAATAATATTAAAGATAATGTCAACTTGAAAGGAAAAAGGTCAAGTTTATTTATTAGTCACAAGTAAGGCTTAAATTTACACTGGAATGAAGTTACTGTCAATTTCCCCTAGTTACTGGTAAGAAAGGAGAGACAATGTGGTAATCAATTAAGGAAAGTATTGGTGACAACGGTATATATTCTGGATTGGTAGGAAGATAAGCTATGAAAAAAGGTTTCACTTATCCCATAGATGGATTGAGTTATTAATTTTTCAGCATCAAGCACGGTAACAATTGCTCCCCCAGTGGTTCACTTGGTAAATAGGTAACTGTTTCAAGCAGACCAACAAGATTTCAGATTACACCCCAGTTAATCATGCATCTTTGGGCTATGGAGGAGCAAAATCAGCATGGGTTCTGATCCCTGATTGCTCTCCATTGATTCCTGCTTGAGAAGGCAAGATCAGTCTTCATTGTGATAGCGCCCATAGGAAAATAGACTTCGGTATTCTGTCTGGGGCTCACTCAGGACCACCTGTGATTAGTACCAGAGGACTGTCAGCATCCTCTGAACCATGAGTCACTGGCTTTTCAAAAAGAAGTTTGGAAAGAATAATTTTCAGTCAACTTAGTCCCATGGGAGTCCATAAAACAAACAGCATCTTATGTAAGGCTTTTAATGGTGTTTGGCAGAATGTACAATGTGTAAGGAAAGACATTTCAGACAGAACTGTTAACTTATCCATAAACGATGTTATTTCCCTGGGGGTGACAACAGTCTTAAGGTAGATTGAGGAATAAATTGTATCTCCAATCAAAACAGCCTAAACTGACTGCCACAATTTACAGGCTCCTCAACACTTCCCCTTTTAGCAATGCCTTCAGCCACTTTTTCCTAACTTTTCCTTGTATTATAGAAACAGAAAATAGATGCAGGAATAGGCCATTCAGCCCTTCGAGCCTGCTCCGCCATTCACTTGGTCATGGCTGATCATCAAATTCAATATCCTGATCCCGCCTCCCCCTCCTCCCCCTATCCCCTGATCCCTTTAGCCCCAAGAATTGTATCTAATTTCTTATTGAAATCATACAATGTTTTGATCTCAACTACTTTCTGTGGTAGTGAATTCCACAGATTCACCAGTCTCTGGGTGAAGAAGTTTCTCCTCATCTCAGTCCTAAAAGGTTTACCCCTTATCCTCAAACTATGAGCACTAGTTCTGGACTCCCCCACCATCAGGAACATTCTTTCTGAATCTACCCTGTCTAACCCTGTTAGAATTTTATAAGTTTCTATGAGATCCCTTCTCACTCTTCTAAACTCCAATGAATATAACCCTAAAGAGACTTAGTCTCTTCTCATATTACATCCCAAGAATCAGCCTGGTAAACCTTCGCTATACGCCTTCTATAGCAAGGACATCCTTCCTCAAATAAGGACACCAAAACTGCACACAATACTCCAGGTGTGGCCTGACCAACGTCCTATACAATTGCAGTAAAAAATCCCTACTCCTTTATGATTTAGCCTTGGTTAATTTATTAACCAACTCAGGACAATCAATATGTTAACTGTACCATATGAATGTAAGTTATTGCAATATTAAAAAAAACTATAATTATGCAATGATACAGATAATTAATGGGTGTTGCAGGGAGGAATATATTCAAGGAGTTAGAACATAGAACATAGAACATAGAACAGTACAGCACAGAACAGGCCCTTCGGCCCACGATGTTGTGCCGACCTTCATCTGAAACCAAGATCAAGCTATCCCACTCCCTACCATCCTGGTGTGCTCCATGTGCCTATCCAATAACCGCTTAAATGTTCCTAAAGTTATAACAGTTTCTGAATTGCTTGGGCTTACGGCTTGTAGTGCGGCAGAATTATTTTATTTTAGTTTATTTATTTATTGATGTCACAAGTAGGCATACACTAACACTGTGATGAAGTTACTGTGAAAAAAATTCAGATATTGATAAGTAAATTGGGATGTTGAAATTTTCCGATATGAAATGGTTTCACAATATCTGAATCCACTCTGAGTTCTACAATATATTTTGTCACAATGATTTTTTTAAAAATTATAACTTTGTGCGATAATAATCCATTTTTTGGGCAATGAATCATATGTTTTTCTCTTTATTATCTCACCAATCAATGGAAAAAGATAACTGGAACAGGCGATATGACTGTTATTAATGTTCTGCATTTAACTGTAAATGTGAAGATCAATTAAGTAAAATAGTTTAATAGTGAAAGAAAGCATTTACTGAATAATGGCTATACATTTCAACACCGTTGTGCCCGGAAATCAACTCAGTTCATATTCATCAATTATCAAAGCAGCGAGTGCATTAAGGAAATGGAAAGGACATTATCAAGCCAAATACATTTAAATCAAATGCACTGACTCCGTTGGTAGGAGAGATGAGGAACGTCCGATGGGAAATGGCCATTAAAAAAATTAAATGGGGTGAAAGCTACAATTAGAATTAGCTCTGTACAGACACTTTTTAAAACTCAGTTTATTAAATGGAAAACTAGTAAATCAAAGATCTAAAATACATTGGCCTTGAAATTGGCGAGTGTGAATATGAGCAGACGGATGGTTAACACATTTTCCTTCCCGTTTGCTATTTTAACAGAACCATTGACCCACTTAAAACAAATGGATTAAAGACTCCTTCAAAATAGTAGACAAAGGAATTCAATGCAAACACATTAAATCTGTGTGTTAATATTCGTACAGTGGAAGTTGAAGGCTATTGTCTCTCATATTACATACTTCTAAGGGGTAATTTTAATAAATTAAGCTCCTGGCATATTCCCAAATTCATATACTGGAAGCTCAAGTGCAAAATCACCATAATTTACTGTGCATATGCATGAATTCCTAAATTCTTGACATCCAATGCCAAACTTTTAAATGGCCACCAAGATGGAAGATAATTTTTTTTTCTCTTTTCATATATGTGTATTTTCTCTTGAACTAACCACATTTGTAGACAGCATTGCTGTGGGTCTGTAGTCACATGTAGACCAGATCAGGTAAGGATAGCAGATTTCCTTCTCTAAAAGTACATGAGTGAACAGGATGAGTTTTTACGACAGTCAGCATTGGTTTTGTGGTCTTTAATAGACTTTTAATTTCAAATTTTTATTGAATTCAAATTTCACCATCTGCCATGGTGGGATTCAAACCCAGGAACCCAGAGCATTACCCTAGGTGTCCGGATTACAAGACCAGCGACAGTGCCACTACACCATCACCTCCCCTCAACAGATGAACTGGCCTGTAACTTTCCACCATCTCAGCATGGACTTGCCTCTCAGCCATTTTTTGTTCCCGGAGGGTGTTTGGCTGATTCAAAGGCCTAATAAAGCCAATGCGCGACTGGAATTTTCAGGGGTGGGAACTCCATCCAGCTCGGGCCCCCCTGCCCAGTTGTGGCTGCTGGCCATCCAGTGGAGGGATTGGGGATAATGGCCCTGGCAGTTGTGTCATTCTTAATGTCAATTTTTAAAAAACTTTCTTCAGAGTTTGCCTCCATCTTGAGGTTTCCATGCTCTCTCTTACCTCCATCAGCAGCCCTACCAGCCAATTTGTGAGTGCTGTAGGGCCATTGGGGGGGGGGGGGGGGGGGGAGGGCATCCACCATCCTTAATTGGATGGTGAATGCATAGACTGATTTGCACTAATAATTGGCCTGCTTGTCTAAAATCAATTAGGTGTCAAGCTCCAATGCGACATAGAGCTGGACCACAGACGTTTAACAGATAATGTGTTCCCACACCAGAACAAAAACCCAGCCTCTGTGGATAAGGTTCTGCGTCAAAAGCATGACCTGTCCCTTTTCTTGCATTGATTATGTATGCAATAGCTCTCACCAATATTATTGCTCTCCGTTAGGTAAGGTTTCCACCACTTTGTAAAGTAATGGTTGCATAACCTCACAGCATTGTAGCTTAGATTTGCAATAGGAGCAGAATTTGCCAAGGATGCACTTTGCATTATAAAGTTACACAGGAAGTGATTCTACAATACTAGCTGCAATGTCCTGTATTGTAGACACCTCACGACTTGCACTGCATAATTTTCTCCAGCACCAATGATCAATCAATCAGCTATCATATTTTGAGGAGGCGCTGGCCTAGTGATATTATTGTCAGACCCTATATCCAGAAACTCAGCTAATGTTTTGGGGACCCTGGTTTGAATTCCACCATGGCAGATGGTGGAATTTGATTTCGATAAAAAATATCTGGAATTAAGAATCTACTACTGACCATGAAACCATTGTCAATTGTCTGAAAAACCCATCTGGTTCTCTAATGTCCTTTAGGGAAGGAAATCTGCTGTCCTTACCTGGTCTGGCCTACATGTGCCTCCAGAGACTCAGCAATGTTGTTGACTCTCAACTGCCCTCCAAGGGTAAGTAGAGGTGGGCAAAAAATGCTGGCCAGCCAGCGATGCCCATGTTCCACAAATGAATTTTTAAAAAATTCAATCTCTCTGAGGTGACTTTTTGCTGAATGTTATTACCTTTCCAGTGGCTGAGAAAGCTACAGTAAGAAGTCTCACAACAATAGATTAAAGTCCAACAGGTTTAGTTGATATCACGAGCTTTCGGAGCACTGCTCCTTCATCAGGTGAGTCACCTAATGAAGGAGCAGCGCACCAAAAGCTCGTGATACCAAATAAACCTGTTGGACTTTAACCTGGTGTTCTGAGACTTCTTACTGTGCTTACCCCAGTCCAACACCAGCATCTCCACATCATGATAAGGCTACAGGGGAAGCTCAATCTGCCTGGAGTTGCACTGAGTTCTTGGGCCCCAAGTCTGGGCCTGCCAAGCCTTTGCTATAAAGTATTTACTGGGTGCACAAGCCAATTCCAGCTCTTTGATGGTGCAAACAACCTCTTACAACTTTGGCTCAGTCCCATTCACTTAGCAGCTGACATGTGGGATCTACCACTGGCAGCAAAGTACAACAGCAAGAGGTGAATAAAGAGAAATGAGGGCTCTGACTGTGTTCTGCAGCTCAAAGAGTCGCGGGCAGCAACCAGGTTGTACCCTTTTGCCAGGTGCTTATTCACAGCAAGATTCTAGGCAGAGGGACATTTTTAAACTCCTCCAAAGGATTTGAGCCCGATCTTCAGACAATTCGGTGCTTCTTACCTTTTGTAAACAATGAAGAATCTAACTCTGCTCCCGATGTACAAAACACTAGCCTGGCAAAATGTGGTTTGTTTTTTAGTGGAGCAGCTATGCAATGTTTTTTGCAGACCGTTAGCCAGCTCCCATGTATCTCGACAATAAACACTGAAATTCTTGTTAAGGTGGATGTGGTTAAGATTTTATCTTCATGTGTGAATTTATGACTGTGGGTGAGTGTTTGCGTGGGAGGGAGAGTGTGAAGCACAGTCAATGTAGGAGTGTACTGCAGCTTATGTTAAATACAAGGTAAATATACCGCATAGGTGAGAGCACATTGTTTATACAAATGAATCAACAGAAGTTCAGATCATTTGCCCTTGGGTTCCTCCTTTAATGAAGCTCATCAGAAGCTGAAAGTGGGAAAGAATCATAGAATCCCTACAGAAGGAGGCCTTCGGCCCATCGAATCAGCACCAACCACAATACCACCCAGGCCCTATCCCCGTAACCCCACACATTTACCCTGCTAATCCCCCTGACACTAGGGTCAATTTAGCATGTCAATCAACCTAACCCACACATCTTTGGAGTGTAGGAGGAAACCAGAGCACCCGCAGGAAACCCATGCAAACACGGGGAGAAAGTGCAAACTCCACACAGACAGTGACCCGAGGCCGGAATCGAACCTGGATCCCTGGCGCTGTGAGGCAGCAATGCTAACCACTGTGCCACTGTGCTGCCCCTAAGAGCTGAACACTTCAAGTTTCATCGTCGAGAGCAAGCTGAAGCCAAGTGTCAACAGTGAAAGGAACGCGTGGCAACCCATCCACCCACTCTTCCTTCTGCCCGCCTGTGACAGTGACTGTAGGTCGTGCATTGGAGTCAAACCCAGTCTCAGTCACATGAGAACTCACTTTTAATGCAAACGTAAGTCATCCTTGACCCCAAGCAATTGCCTCAGAAGAAGAAAGAACAGCAGCTAGTTTTTTCAATTCGGCTTCTGCCATCAATGCTGAGTTCATCATTTTTAGATCATTACCTCTGCTCCCATTTTTTCAGAGAACAGTTGTTCATGATTCTGTTATTTCCCTTCACACCTCCCCCAGACCCATCTTCTTCACCTTTCCCATTATCATCTCCTTTTGCCTTGCACCATCCTTTATTAGATCTTTTCTTCCTTTCACCCTATGGATGCCACAGGAATCGTAGCGGGTGGGACACAGACCATGCGAAGGTCCGTTGACCTTGGGTGGGATTTTCCAGTCTTGGGGCGAGCGGGGTCGGAAAATCCCGCCCTCTATCACAGACCTTCCCTTTTTGTTCTATGATCTTTCACACTCTCATTCCCCGGCCTGTACTGGCGTTAAACCTGTTGCATCTGTAACGTTTCCCAGTCCTGATGACAGGTCACAGATCTAATCCTGTTTCTCTCTCTCTGATGTGCTTTAGGGATTCGCATTCTAATCAGTATTCTGTAACTTGATGTTGTGTCTCTGTGCCCTGTTTGAGAGCACATTTCCACTCCATCTGACGAAGGAGCAGCGCTCCGAAAGCTTATGGTATTTGCTACCAAATAAACCTGTTGCACTTTAACCTGGTGTTGTGAGACTTCTCACTCTCTCTCTCTGCAGCAGCTGCCTGACATGCATTTACTGCTTATGTTCCCAGCAACCACAGTTTTTTATGTTTTGTATTTTTCTAATACTTGGCCTTTGGATATTTCAACATGCATTTTGTTGCCAGATAATTCTAGTCTAATTACCTAATCTGTTTGAATTTGCTGGGCTGGAGTTTCAATTGTCAGTGGGGTCGGGGTGTACTGCAAGTGCAATTTAAAGATGACGGGCTTGGCAGTTGTGATGACCACAGCCAGGCTAATGAGGTTGGCTTGCGAGTGTATGAACTATCTGATGAGTCCTAATTGATGGTTAAATCAGGGAGCCTCATGCTCCCTATTTAAAGCAGGTGTGTCAGATTCCCAGCCTGCATTCAGCAGTTCGCAACTTCCGAGCTGGCTGTGCCTGGGTCTGGAGAAGGTGATTCCTGTTGCTGCTGCTGCTGCTGTTGCTGCAAGGAGGAAAAAAAGGAAAAGCTGGGTGAAGGGTCCTTCTTTGCCTTCATCGAAGGATTTAACCAAGGAGGAGGACAGGAGGAAGAGTCATCAGTCCCCCTGAAGCACCTGAGGCACCCAGCCACTAGCTGTGCTCTCTCCTTGGGCGAGGAGAGGGAGAGAGGAAAAGAGAGTGTTTCATCTGCAAGTGGGAGGACAGCACTCAACAAAGAAGAAAAATATACCATCAAAGGACTGAGTTGTGGGGCTGGTGCCCTTAATCATCAAAGACTGTGCCAGAAAGGAGTGGGGGAAGGAAACAGAAGATCCTTTTTTCACCTACAGGGGTGGGGGGGTGAAGACACCCCTGGACTCTTTTTATTGTTTGGCCTGGAAGGCTGAAGTTTAAAAAGTCCCCCCACCCGCTGCTGCTGCCCCAACACCGGCATCCCCCTCCTTCCTCCTGACTGGGGCACCAGCTCTCCTCGGTGCCCTGTTCCTCGTCCTCCCTCCTGCCCCTCTATTCCCCTCTCTCCCTCTCTGATATCCAGGGAGAGAGTACCTGGACCCTCACCCACCCCTCCCTCCCCGTTCCCTCTCTGTCCCCCACTACCAGGGCAGAGACACACCCCCCATCCCCCGCCCCCCCCCCTCCGCCCACCACACCCATACTCCCTTCCCTCTCCAACCCCGTCTCTGTGCCTCACATAAAGTGGAGATGCCGGCGTTGGACTGGGGTAAACACAGTAAGAAGTTTAACAACACCAGGTTAAAGTCCAACAGGTTTATTTGGTAGCAAAAGCCACACAAGCTTTCGGAGCTCTTAGCCCCTTCTTCAGGTGAGTGGGAATTCTGTTCACAAACAGAGCTTATAAAGACACAGACTCAATTTACAGGACGGCCTCAACCGGGATATTGGGTTCATGTCACACTATTTGTAACTCCCACAGTTGCGTGGACCTGCAGAGTTTCACTGGCTGTCTTGTCTGGAGACAATACACATCTTTTTAGCCTGTCTTGATGCTCTCTCCACTCACATTGTTTCGTTTCTTAAAGACTTGATTAGTTGTAAGTATTCGCATTCCAACCATTATTCATGTAAATTGAGTCTGTGTCTTTATAAGCTCTGTTTGTGAACAGAATTCCCACTCAGCTGAAGAAGGGGCTTGCAGCTCCGAAAGCTTGTGTGGCTTTTGCTACCAAATAAACCTGTTGGACTTTAACCTGGTGTTGTTAAACTTCTTACTGTCCTCACATAAAGGCCAGGGAGGCCCCTCACTCAACCCTCCCTGAACCCCTCACCCCCACAGACATTGCGAGACAAATACGCCCTGCCGTGCATCTGGCCAGTCTCGGGGTGGGCGTAGCACCTACTGTCAACATCATGGCGACCACGACACCGTCGCCGGTGGCAGGGCCCTCCAGGCCCACCTATGCGGGTGTGGTGGCAGCCAGGGCCCCCGTCGCACCCAAGGCCCTGCCACAGTTCAAACTGATCACAAAACAACTCGGGGTGAAGTGCTACGCCCACCCCGACATGACCATCGAGGTGTGCGTTCGGGCAATGGCTGGGGTTGTTGGCCCCTCAGCCATTGTCGCAGCCTCAAAGATGTACGGCCGGGCCGTATTCTTTCTGAAGGCCGAGCGGGCGGTCCACCTCGCCCTGGAAAAGGGGCTCACGGTGGGCGGGACGTTCTTGGCGGTGGACCCCCTGGAGGCCACCGCCCATCGGGTGGTCATCTCGAACGTCCCGCCCTTCATCCCCGTGGAGCTCCTCCTCCCCCACCTCCATCTATTAGGGGAGGTCAGGTCCGAGGTGGCGCCGGTCCCGCTCGGTCTTCGTGATCCCACCCTGAGGCACGTGTATTCCTTCCGGCGCCAGGTTTATGTCCGCCTGGCCCGGGAGGAGTGCCTGGAAGGGGGCTTTAATGTCCCCTTCGAAGGGGCCACCTACCGGGTCTTCTGGTCCGCGGACAGCGTGCGGTGCCATGCCTGTAAGGAGGCGGGGCATATTAAAAAGAACTGCCCCGTCTCCAAGGCGGCCGCAGCTGGCGCCGCAGCCCCCTCTCCCCCCAAGCAAACACCACCTGGCCCCCCGCAAGGGGAGACCACGCCGGCAGCAGCTGCCACCTTGGCTGTTGGCGGGGGGGGGGAGTGGAGCCTCCGCGAGGCCAGAGGAACCCGAAAAAAGGGAAAAAGGGGGGGAACGCGACCCCGACCCCCTCCACCCCAGTCACCCCGGCTGCCGGCTCGGGGAAAATACCCACCTCCGGCCCCCCTCCCAAACCATCTCCCGGGCCCGTGGGCGCCTCAGCGTCCCGTGCTGGGCCCGACGTTGCAGGTGCGCGCCCTCCCGGGTCCGGGCGTGGGGTGGTACGTGACCCCGAGCCGGCACAACTTACACCATCAGGGGACGTGACGGGTAGGAAAAGGGGCGTGGCAGGGTTAAGAGGGGCGGGGTGCGGGCAGCGTCTCCCACCCACGGGCACAACAGCAAGAAGAGGCGCTGCCCCTCGGGAGCCGTGGGTTCGAGGGTTGTGCGCCCCGCCCCCCGTTCATGTCATCGCCTGCCACGCCCCCAACTGTTTTTTACACCTTGTCCCCAGACCGGGGGCAAGAAAAAATTTAAAACAAAACACGTGCTGCTGCAGTCCCCCGGACGGGTCTCCCCGAGGCCGGGTGTGGGCGGGGCCCTCGTGGCTCCGTTCAGCCCGGTCGAATTCGACCCCGATTTCTTTTACAGCTTGCCGGGGGACTGGAGCAGCACCCCAATTTTCGGGTCCCTGGGTGGCGGTGGCGAGGAATTTATCTCCTCCTCTCTGTCCCAACCTTTGATGCTGGGCACCCCCAACGTGAATCCGGAGGGTTCTCCGGGCTTGGGGGGTGTCCAGACGTTCGGGGCAGGGGGGGGGGGGATGGAGCCGCCGCCGCCCACGGACCCACAAACGCAGGGTCGAGAGCCCGAGGGGAACCCCTCCTCCGCCGATCCTGGGGGTGGGATCGGGGGGGAGTCAGGACCAGTCAGCGGCTCCGTGCCGCCCGCCGCACGCCCTGCGACGGGGGACTCGGAGTCGAAGGGCGACGGCCCCGAGGAGGTAAGCTGCTCGGTGGTGGGCACGGGGATCGTTTCAGGGTCCACCTGTAGCGAGGCGGGGGACTCCCTCGTGCCCCTCACCGAGTCACCCCTCATCCCCTTTGGGGAACTCAGGGCCTTCATCAAAGACCATTCTGGTCACCCTGACAGCGTCCGACTAGCCCTCGACCGTTGGTCGGACCTGGCGCTGCTCGTCCGGTCCACGCGGGCCTGCTCCCAGACCGTGTCGGACCTGACTGAAAGAGAGCGGCGTCGGGTACGGGAGTTCCTCGACGGGCTCGAGGGGGAGCAGACTGGCGCGTCTTGCGCCAGCGCCCCCCCACGCACTTAGATAAGTGGTGACGGTGGCACAATGCTACTGACATGAAGGTAATTATAGCCAGCCTCAACGTCAACGGCAGCAGCGAGCCACTCTGCAGGTTCCAGAACTTCTCGGTCCTCCGCGACGGGAAGTATGCGGTGTGCTTCCTGCAAGAAACCCGTACCGTTCTGGGAGACGAAGCCCGATGGCTCCTGGAGTGGCGAGGGGGGTTCTACATGAGCCACCTCACTCTCGCTTCTAGCGGGGTGGCCATCTTGTTGGCCCCGAATTTTCAGCCGGAGATCTTGGGGGGTCAAGGAGCCGGTGCCAGGCCGGTTGCTGCACTTGACGGTCCGTGTGGGGGGCGCGGTCATTCACTTGCTGAACGTCTATGCCCCGGCTGCCGGACCGCAGCAAACGACTTTCTACGAGAAAGTGTCCGCTCACCTCGACACCATCGCTGGGGGCGAATGCATCATCCTCGGGGGGGATTTCAACTGCACCCTCGAGGCACGGGACCGCGCCGGCTTCTGGCAGCGCACCCCGGTGATGATGAAGTTGCGGGACCTGCTCGGGACCCACGACTTGGTGGACGCCTGGAGACATCTCCATCCTCGCTCCAGAGCTTTCAGTTACGTGAGGCCTGGAGGCGGAGCGTCCAGAATCGACCGCCTTTACATTTCGAGGGCGCACGTGTCCAGCGTGCCGTCGGCCTCCATACGGCAGGTGCCGTGCACGGACCACCACCTGGTG
Organism: Mustelus asterias; assembly: GCF_964213995.1. Classification (NCBI taxonomy): domain Eukaryota; kingdom Metazoa; phylum Chordata; class Chondrichthyes; order Carcharhiniformes; family Triakidae; genus Mustelus; species Mustelus asterias. Next base: position 27,095,556 of record NC_135825.1, on the reverse strand, counting down.
TGGGCGGAGTTTGCTCCGTCTCGCGTCCGGGGGGGGGGGGGGGGGGGGGTCCGCGTACTGGCACTTCAACAACACGCTGCTGGAGGACGAGCGCTTCCTGGACTCGTTCCGTCGATTCTGGGCCGGCTGGAGAAGGAAGCGGGGAGGCTTCCCCTCCTTGAGGCTATGGTGGGATGTGGGCAAGACTCACGTCTGGACCTTCTGTCAGGAGTACGCGAGGGGGTCAACGAGGAGGCGGAAATCCAGGCTCGAGGAGTTGGAGAAGGAGCTTTTCGACCTGGAGGCACGTCTCAGTCAGCCCGACGCGGACCCGGCCCTGCGGCTAGAGTACAGGGAGAAGAAGGGTGCGCTGCGGGACCTGCAACTGGTCGGGCCCCGCGGCGCGTACGTGAGGTCGCGGCTCCAGTTCCGGGTGGACCTGGACCGCGGCTCCCCCTTCTTCTACTCGCTGGAAAAAGGGCGGGCTAACCGTCAGCAGCTCCTTACGCTGCTGGCCGACAACGGTTCCCCCGTCTCGGATCCGGAGGGCATCCGGGCCATCGCCCGGGATTATTACACCTCCCTCTTCTCTCTGGATCCGTCCAGCGAGGATGCCCGCAGACTTCTGTGGGAGGACCTTCTGCAAGTCAGCCCGGAGGGCGTCGGCAGGCTCGAGGCCCCCATCACCGTGGCTGAGCTGACCAGCGCCCTCAATGGCCTCGGTCGGGGCAAGGCCCCGGGGCTGGACGGGCTGATGGTAGAGTTCTTCAGGGCGTTCTGGGACGTCCTGGGGGGCAACTACGCGGGGGTCCTGGAGGAGAGCGTCGCTACCGGGGAGATGCCCCTTTCGTGGCGCAGGGCCGTCATTGCCCTGCTGCTAAAGAAGGGGGATCTCCAGTGCCTTAAAAACTGGCGCCCGGTCTCCCTCCTCAGCACGGATTATAAAATCTTTGCCAGGGCATTAGCTTCACACCTTGGGTCCGTGCTGGACCACATGATCCACCCTGACCAGTCCTACACGGTCCCGGGCCAATCGATCCACGATAATCTCCATCTGGTCCGGGACCTGATCCACCATTCCCAGAGGGCTGGTCTGTCGAGCGCCTTGTCTTTAGATCAGGAGAAGGCTTTCGACAGGGTGGAGCACGAGTATTTGCTCGGGACTCTGCAGGCATTCGGGTTCGGGACGCAGTTTGTCGCCCGGATCCGATTACTGTACTCTGCCGCAGAGTGTCTGATTAAGGTTAATGGGTCCCTGACGGTGCCCCTTCGCTTTGGGAGAGGAGTACGGCAGGGCTGCCCCTTATCCGGCCAACTTTATTCCGTGTGTGTGGAGCCATTCCTGCGCCTCTTGCGGAGGAGGTTGTTTGACTCTGCGCGGCCCGGACATAGGGGTGGTCCTGTCTGCTTACGCCGACGACGTGCTCCTCATGTTCACGGACCCGGCTGACCTGTGGAGGATGCGAGAATGCCAGGCGGTGTACTCCGCCGCGTCCTCCGCCAGGATCAACTGGGCCAAGTGCTCCGGACTCCTGGTCGGTCCGTGGGAGACGGACCCCCTGCCGGAGGAGCTCAGGCCTTTCACCTGGAGCAGGACCAACCTCCTCTACCTAGGGGTCCATCTCTGCCCAGCCGAGGAATCCTGGCCGGCGAACTGGCGGGAGTTGGAGGCCAAAGTCTCCGCCCGCCTGGGTCGCTGGACAGGACTGCTCCGAGTGCTGTCCTACAGGGCACGAGTTCTCGTCATAAACCAGCTGGTCGCCTCCATGCTGTGGTACCGGCTGGTCCCTTTGACCCCTCCCCCTGGCTTTGTCACCGATATGCAGAAAGCCCTCGTGCGGTTTTTCTGGGACAACCGACTGCACTGGGTCGCTGCCGAGGTTCTGCATCTCCCGCTTGAGGAGGGCGGACAAGGTCTGGTGTGCCTCCGCACACAGGTAGCAACCTTCCGCCTCCAGACCCTGCAGAGATACCTTTACGTCGAGCCTCCTCCACGATGGCGTGCGACGGCGACGTATTTCTTCCGCCAGTTGCACGGCCTCAATTACGTGCGAGAGCCGCTGCTCAGGAACCCGCACCTCCAGCCTTACAACTTCAGGTGGCTGGCGGAGAGGAGGGCCGTGGACGCCGGGGTGACCAGGATCGGGGACGTGCCGGATGGCGGAGGAGCGGGCTGGATGTGCCCCGACGTGCTGGCTGAGTGCGCGGGGGTGACCGTCTGGTGCGCGGCCAAAGCCATCCAAGACCTTAGGATTGTCGTGCTCGGCCCCGAGTGCGCACGCGGTCTGGAGGCGGCGCAGGCGTGCGGTGGGATCCCGCCCGAGCGTTCCCCTGCTCAGACGGAATTTCACATTGGCCCGAAGCCTAGACCTCCCCCCGCCGGGTCAGGTGCCCCACTGCGTGTGCCGCCTCGCGGAAATGCCCTCCGTGCCCTTTTCCACCACGCGGAGGCATTTCCTGTACGGGCTGCTGCTGCACACCTTTCACTACCGCGTCCTCGCCCGTCGCCCGGATACACCTTGGCGGGCCTTGTTGCCGCCGGGCGGCGGAGGTCCCCAGTGGAGGTCCCTCTACGGAGGGATCTCCCCCAATTATCTCGGGGACCTGGGGTGGAGGGTGCTGCACGCAGCAGTGCCGTACAACCGTAGGTTTTTCCGGTACACGGGCTCCTGAGACTGCCCTTTCTGTGGCCTCGTGGAGTCCGTGGACCATGTCTACGTTCTGTGTTTTAGGCTGCACACCCTTTTTGGTTTCCTCAAACACCTTTTCCTGATGTTTTGTTTGCACTTCAGCCCCACGCTCCTGATCTACGGGCATCTGGTGCGGAGAGGGGCGGGTCGGGATGCCGACCTCCTTGTGAACCTGCTCCTGGGCCTGGCGAGACGCGCCATCAATAGGTCCAGGCAGCGGGTGATCGACGGGGCCGTCCATCCCGACTGTCTGCCCCTCTACCGCGGCTACATTCGCGGCCAGGTGTCTCGGGTGAGGGAGCATGCGGTGTCCACGGGCGCGGTTGATGCCTTCCGCGACCGCTGGGCACAGCAGGGGCTGGGGTGTATTATCGACCCTGATAATAACCTTTTGGTTTGATATTTTAAGTTTCCTTTCGACTTTGTTTTTGGTTCGGGCTGTTCCCCCTTCCTTTTGGGGAGCTGCCCCTTTTAATTTGTCCCTAAGTTAATTTGAGTTCGTTTATTATGTTGGTACCCGAAAGAGATAACTGATGAGTCCTAATTGATGGTTAAATCAGGGAGCTTCATGCTCCCTATTTAAAGCAGGTCTGTCAGACTCCCAGCCTGCATTCAGCAGGGAGCAACTGGAGAGCTGGCTGTGTGCAGATGTATGGTGTAAATAAAGTAACTTGGTGATGGGACCTTCGCCTCCATGGAGTTATTACAGAGCTCTTCTCTGGATCCTGCTACCCCAAGGGCAATTTTCAATTTTCAAAGTGTTTGTGGGGAAGGGAATGGAGGCGAGGTAACAGGGAACCTGCTTGTCTCCAATTGTTGGGTCATTAAGTGAAATAACTCCTCAGAGGCCAGTGTCCCTTCACCAGATTCTCTTTATTTACAAACTTATTTCCACTCCTAGGAGTGCTTCAGGTAGAAAGTCAGAATATGGAGAACCGGTTGATCTGACACTCCTCATCATGTGAGACTCCCTGATTGGGTAGGCTCTCATTACCTCAATCAGGGAGCTCATACTCCAAGAGGCCCACCTCATGGGCCTCGTTAAGGTCATTACATTAAGATACTTTGAGCTTAATGGGCTGGGGATGTCAACACTGAGGATGTGATTTTGGTGAACCTGAGAAGTGTGGTGCACATTAATGCACAATTTTTGGGTTCATTGTGGGACGATGGAGAAGGTTTTTAAGTGGTTAACGTCATTGAGCCCTCAGATATCCTGCCCCAGATTGTGCACAGTAACTCAGTTTTGCCTGGTCACACTCCTTTTCATGGTATAATGCTGTTGACCCTGTAATGAGCTGCCTTTCAATAAAGCAGCAGTAAGTCAGTGCGGCGGCACAGTTGCACTGCTGCCTCACAGTTCGATTCCCGGCTTGGGTCACTGTCCGTGTGGAGTTTGCACATTCTCCCCATGTCTGTGTGGGTTTCCTCCGGGTGCTCCGGTTTCCTCCCACACTCCAAAGATGCGCAGGATAGGTTGATTGGCCATGCTAAATTGCCTCTTAGTGCCCTGGGATGCGTAGGTTAGAGGGTTTAGCAGGGTAAATATGTGAGGTGACAGGGATAGGTCCTGGGTGGGATTGTTATCGGTGCAGACTTAATGGGACGAATGGTCTGGTCTCCTTCTGCACTGTAGGGATTCTATGAAGCTCGCCACTGGCTACGTGAAGGCAGCTCAGTCTCCTGGAGGTGTCTGATGCCATTAATTGTAAACTGAGCTCATTTCCTGCCCAATTAGGGCATTTATGGTGCCTGGGACTGCAATTTATCTGGGTGTTGTACTCAAACCCACTTTGGAAAATCTGACCCACTGTGTGGTTGAGATAAATCTGGGGACTTGTGTCACCATAAGTGGTACTAATAAAATACAAGTAACAATCTTTGGCACGGTTTGTTCAGTCAGTGTAATTTGGATAGATCTTGCAGAAATAATATTTGGGAGAGATGGAAAACAGGCTGCCAATTTGCTATCACCTGTTTCACACCTTTGTGTTTTTAGATTACAAATGCATTTTCTATAGTTTTGGAAATTTTGGTATTTAACATTGTTAATTTAAAAAAAAACCCAGCTCTGAAATTTCTCCAAGAAATCAAGTAATTTGATGACCAATTTTTAAACTATGTCAGAAATTCATCTTCTTGAGGGGGAGTTTCACATGAAATTTTTGGAAAGGTTGAACAATTTACAAAAATCCCCAGGTGCTGCCCCTTATCTGCATACAATAAGGCATTGACACTAGCACCTCTTATCATTCTCAGTAAAACAATGGAACCCATAAAGCTTTCATTAAAGGCCTCAATTTTGTTAACTCTTTAAAGTGAAATTTATAAATAAAATGATATTCTCAGAAGCCTCAGAAAATCATAGAATCATAGAATTCACTTGGAATACTGTGTACAGTTTTGGTCACCCTATTATAGAAAGGATATTGCTAATCTATAAAGAGTGCAGCAAAGTTTTACTAGGATGTTACTGGAATTTGATGCTTTGAGTTATAACGAGAGGCTGGATAGACTGGACTTTTTTTCCCTTGAGTGTAGGAGGCTTAGGGGTGATCTTATAGAGGTCTATAAAATAATGAGGGGCATAGATAAGATAGATAGTCAAAATCTTTTTCCAAAGGTAGGGGAATCTAAAACTAGAGGGCATAGGTTTAAGGTGAGAGGGGAGAGATACAAAAGTATCCAGGGGTGCAATCTTTTCACTTAGAGGGTGGTGGATGTCTGGAACGAGCTGCCAGAGGCAGTAGTAGAGGTGGGTACAATTTTGTCTTTTAGAAAGCATTTAGACAGTTACATGAGTAAGATGGGTATAGAGGGACATAGACCAAATGTGGGCAATTGGGTCTAGCTTAGTGGTAAAAACTGGGCAGCATGGACAAGTTGGGTCGAAGGGCCTGTTTCCATGCTGTAAACCTCTATGACTCTATAATCCCCCTGACACTTATGGGCAATTTAGCTCGGCCAATCAACCTAACATGCATACCTTTGGAGTGTGGGAGGAAACCGGAGTATCGGAGGAAACCCATCCAGACATGGGGAGAACATGCATCCAAAGTCACACAAGGCCAGAATTGAACGAGGGTCCCTGGCGCTGTGAGGCAACACTGCTAACCACTGGGCCACCGTGCCATCCAGAATAATGGCACCTGCTATTAGTTGGACAAACCATTGAATGTTTAGGTTTTTGAATTAATTTACAAGGCCAGATTGCGACTCACTGAAAGCGTGAGTCGCAACAAAAGAAAATGGAGATCCGAGGTCTGAGTGAACAGGGGAAGCAATTGTGTGCCCCCTTAGCCAATCAAATTGAAGGTATGAGAAATAAACAAAGGAGTTGACAGAGAAGGAAGTGTAAATTCGAATGGGCAAATTCAAATCCGGTTGAGAAAGAGTAGAGGGAAGGAGAGATTGGGTGAGGACAGAGAGAAAAACATACAGATGAGAAAAGTTTTTTATAAAATCCAATTCTAAAATCTCCAACAGCATTTTGGAAGGAATGAAACTACTGTGCTTGTGATAGTTTTCAGTGTCAGAGCGGTTGCTTGGTGGTAATTACCATTCATCACTTTGCTATAAGAGATATTTGACTGGAATAGGCACAGCTTAAATTTCTGTGACAAGTTTAATTCATGTTTACTGCTAAATGCAGCAACTTCACACGGCTCAAAGCATTTTAATGGTGAGATAGACAGCGAGGTACCTTTGTTTGTTCATTCATGGGCTGTGGGTGTCATTGGCTAGGCCAATGTTTATTGCCCATCCATAATTGCCCTTGAGAAGGTGGTGATGTTCTGCTTTTTTGAACCGCTGCTGGTCATGTGGTCTAGGTACAACCACAGTGCTGCTAGGAAGAGGGGTTCAAGATTTTGACCCAGTGACAGTGAAAGAATGATGATATATTCCAAGTCGGGATGCTGTGTGGCTTGGAGGGTAACTTGTAGGTGGTAATGTTCCCATGCATCTGCTGTCCTTGCCCTCTAATGCAATGGAGGTCACAGGTTTGGAAGGTGCTATCAAGGGAGCCTTGGTAAGTTGCTCCAGTGCATCTTGTAGATTGTTCACACTGCTGTCACCATGCATTGGTAGTGGAGGGAGTGAATGTTTAAGGTGGTGAACAGGGTGCCAATCAAATGATCTGCTTTGACCTGAATGGTTTCAAGCTTCTTGCGTGTTGTTGGAGCTGCACTCATCCAGGCAAGTGGAGGCAATTCTATCACACTCCAGAGTTGTGCATTGAATATGACGGACAGACTTTGGGGAGTCAGAAGGTAAGTTAATCTCTGCAGAATTTGCAGCCTCTGATGTGCTCTTGAAGCTACAGGATGGAATTTTACCGGCACGTCCGCCCGAGTTTCGTACGATCCCACCCTAGGCCAAAGGAGAATGCTGTTTTCTGAGCTTTGCCCGACCCCAGGATCGGGGTGAGCATGCTGGTAAAATTCCAGCCACAGTGTTTATATGGTCAGTCTAGTTCAGTTTCTGGTTAATTGTAATCTCCGGGATATTGCTAGTGGGTCTTCAGTGATGGTAATGCCATTGATTGTCAAGCGGAGATGGGTGGATTCTCTTTGTTGGAAATGATCATTGTCTGACAGAAATGTTACTTGCCACTTATCAGCTCAAGTCTGAATATTGCCCAGGTCTTGCTGCATATGGACTTGGACTGTTTCATTTCCATTTTAGTAAAGCTAATAGAGTTGTACAACTTGGACAACACTCTTTGAATGTAATTGCACATCTGGCCCTCACCTGAAACTTTTGTATTGTTTGTGCATAAATAATGGCAAGTGCCAGGAGTCCTACTCTTACTTGGACATTGATGCGCGATACAACTCACGAGGCTAGAGATGCTCGAGGAAATAAAGGCTTTTATTAACTATTACAATAGAGCTACCATATATAGTACACGATCCCAGACTGAGGGGTCCCAGACAGAGCAGTGACCTTTATACCTCTCCCAGGAGGCGGAGCCCAACTGGGATGTACCATAATAACTATAATACAGGTAGAACAGCCCAACCCTAACCCCAACAGTAACAAGTAGAACAACCCAACCCTAACCCCAACAGCAACATATATACAGACTCATAGTACTGGCCAGACCCTGGCTCAGTACTACCTGGTGGGAACCAACGATGGTTCACCACAGACATCAAGATCTGATTCATTCTCTACAAATACATGGTTTTTATATTTCTGTGAAACATTATGATGATTATCCCTTTTGGTATAATCCATAACAAAAAAGGTGCAGTGTAGGAAAACACTGAGGAACATTTTGATTATTTATAAAATTCCTTTGAACTGCATATCTGGCCAGCACGGTGGCACAGTGGTTAGCACTGCTGCCCTCACAGCACCAGGAACCCGGGATCAATACCTGGCTCGGGTCAATGTCTATGCGGAGTCTGCACGTTCTCCCTGTGTCTACGTGGGATTCCTCCGGGTGCTCCAGTTTCCTCCCACAGTCTGAAAGACGAGCTGGTTAGGTGCATTGGTCATGCTAAGTTCTCCCTCAGTGCACCCAAACAGGCGCTGGAGTGTGGCGACTAGGGGATTTCACAGTAGCTTCATTTCAATGTTAATGTAAGCCTACTTGTGACGATAATAAATAAACTTTAACTTTAATTACACCTGAAAATGATCCCTTCCTACTTGGAAACTACAGATGTGTAAGGAGTAAATTCTTTCTTACCTGATTTTTTTCAACAACTTGAATTAAATTCAATCAACTTCAATGGAAATTAAAATCATGTGAGATGTACAATGGGCAGGGGATTCAATATTGGCCATTTTGCTGCATTGCCCCTGTTCTGTTTCTCAGGGCATCCAAGGATGGTCACTGTTGAGAAACTAAAACGGTTAGTTGAAACATTATCACAGAGCACTCCAGGTAATACAACATTGCTTCAATGCAGGCCTGGCATGAGATTCAGCTGGAAAGAAAGAGGGCAATGGAATAATGAATAAGATGCCAAAGAGCCAATGATAGAAGCCCATGCGTTGCAACTTGCAGGAAAAGGACATCATGATCCATCATTTTCATTCATTTGTATTGGGCCATTTCTTGGTGCTCATGAATTGCGCCATTTCCATCATTTTGAAATCGTCATGTTAGACTCCAATTTCTTCACAATTAAATCACTGAAAACAAATGCGAATGAAAGAATCTTTGCTGAAAACAGTGGCATGTTAAAGCTTTTAGCCTTGCACTCATCAGGAAACTGTGCAAGAATATCAATATAAGGGGAAAGTAACAATTTATGCGTGTGAGAAGAGAGTGCTGATTGGTTGGCAAGTGGACTCTGATAGGTAAAGATGTTGCCATGAAGAATGTACCAGTTGATGGTGATTGACTGTTAACTACCTGGATATTTCATCACTGATTTTGCCAGCAGATCACCTGCAAAGTTGCTCAAAGAACCAACCTGACCTCATGAATACAATTATCCTTTCTAACCCCCATGTACTTTTAATAAGGTGAACTAAACACTGCCATCTACCAAATGGTAATGGACAAAATGTTTAGAGAAAAACGAATCGACATTTTGACTTGTGTCATTAAAGCTCGTGAACCAGATTACAGGAGTCTGTTTGAACAAATTATTTCTCAACATAGTTTTAACCTACAGTTCTTTTTCTGCAATGGGTAAAGGAGACCATGATGTGGAGATGCCGGCGTTGGACTGGGGTAAACACAGTAAGAGTTTTAACAACACCAACAGTTGGACTTTAACCTGGTGTTGTTAAAACTCTTACTGTAAAGGAGACCAGCCAGGTGTGTTACATCAGAATTGCACCTCCCATCGACAGAGGGATTTTTATGATCTTTTAAATTCAATAGAATATTATAGCAACACCGAGTGGTGTACCAGTAAAATTTGGCAAAGGGGGAAAGATGCAAATTAGTTTCATGTTTTTTTTCAGTTTACTACATCTTGGTCCTTACTAAAAACAGATGGGACAAATTCCCAATTTGATAAGAACTGACTTTGAACGGAAGAGCTGCTTTCCAACCTCAGTGGTGGCCAACAATTTTCTAAATTAAATCTTTCCCAGGCTTACATGCAGTTGGGGCCTTCCGAACAATGTTGGGAGTTAGGCATCAAAGACTTCAGTGTTACAAAAGACTGAATTTCGGTCTGTCACCTGCTACAGCCATATTTGTGAAAAGTAAGGAGGTCATTTTAGTCACTTGCTAAGGAATGTAATGAACCTTTGGATGATCTTATTATTGGAAGAACATCTGAGAAATCTCAAAGTAATTTTCTAACAGTTCCACAAATTTAAAGGTAGAGTTTGGCTCGGTTTTCTCGAGGTAATTTGCCCAAAACTGAGGTAATAGATTGCTGACTAATAAAAAGAATCGAAATACTGCGGATGCTGGAAGTCTGAAATTAGAACGGAAAATGCTGGAAAAACCCAGCAGGACTGGCAGCATCCATGGAGAGGAGCAGACCACTTAAGGTCAATGCCCCTTCATTTTAAGGAGCGTCTGGTGACTTTTAAGGGGCGTCTGGACAAATACATGAATAGGATGGGAATAGAGGGATATGGTCCCCGGAAGGGTAGGGGGTTTTAGTTCAGACGGGCAGCATGGCTGGTGCAGGCTTGGAGTGCTGAAGGGCCTCTTCCCGTGCTGTAATTTTCCTTGCTCTTTAGCTCATCAGAACTGAAGGAAGGGAGAAATGTAAGAACTTTTAAGCCAGTGGAAGGGGCAGGAAGAACAAAAGAAAATGTCCGTGACAGGGTGGAGGCCTGGGGAGATTAAATAACAAAAGATTTAATGATGCAACAGCCAGTATGACAATGGATGTAATAAAAAAACAAAGATTGTGTCAAAAAGAAGTGTGAATGACTACATTTGAAAAATCTGAATGCAACAGGAAGGGTTAAAGAAAGAAACAAGATAAAAACCAACTCCACAAAACAAATAAAAGGCGAAAAAGGCACAGAACTAGATTGAGTCAACGGTAATAATCTAACATTTTTGAACTCAATGTTGAGTCCAGAAGGCTGTAGAGTGCTGCATTGAAAGATAAGGGACTGTTGCTTGAGCTTGAGTTGGGTTTCACTTGAACACTGTCACAGGCCATGGACAGAAAGGTCAGATAAAAGCAAAATACTGCAGATGCTGAAATTTGAAACAAAAACAGAAAATGCTGGACAATCTGAGCAGGTCTGACAGCATCCGTGGGAAGAGAATAGAGCCAATGCTTCAAGACTAGATGACTCTTTGTCAGAGCTCTGATGAAGGATCATCTAGGCTCGAAACATTAGGCCTCATTTTACCATTTTGATTCTAAGTGCTGGGCAGACTAGAAACTGGGAGTAGAAATCATAGAAACCCTACAGTGCAGAAGGAGGCCATTCGGCCCATCGAGTCTGCACCGACCACAATCCCACCCAGGCCCTACCCCCCATATATTTACCCGCTAATCCCTCTAACCTACACATCCCAGGACTCTAAGGAGCAATTTAACCCGCACATCTTTGGACTGTGGGAGGAAACCGGAGCACCCGGAGGAAACCCACGCAGACACGAGGAGAATGTGCAAACTCCACACAGACAGTGACCCGAGCTGGGAATCGAACCTGGGACCCTGGAGCTGTGAAGCAGCTGTGCTAACCACTGTGCTACCGTGCCACCCAGAGTGTTTCAGATCTGATTTTTAGATCCATTCTCGGGTGCCCCCATACGCACTCTGCGTGCAAAAATATCAGCGAGTCCGAATTGTGCTGCACAAACCTGTGGGTGGGGCTTAACGCACCCGAAACCCTGCAGCTCTGATTGGCGCCTCCAACTGCACGTACGCAAAAGAAATGATAGAATGCCACTCCCCTGCCATCTCCCTCCCAGGCAGTATAATGCCTCCCCCTGGCCCCCACAGACATTGCCACACCCCCACAACATTATTGACCCCCTTATCCCCCTACCCCCCCCGCCACCGAGACTGATCGCGGGCCCTTCCTCCCCCCTTTCCCCTCACTGATCTCAGGCCGAGTGGCAGGGAATCTCCATCCCCCCCCCCCCCCACCCCGTTCTCAAGCAGGGAGCAGACACCTCCCCACGCACCCCCCCCACTCACACACACCCCTCCCCCCCTCCCCCCCGCCCTGCCATCGATCTCAAGCAGAGAGCTGTCGGACACTCTTACCTCCTCACTAACTGAAGCACCCGAATTGGACTTTTGCGGAGCATGTCTGTTTCATGCCTATTCTGGATGGGTGAACGCGGTGGTAAAGGGGAAACTGCCAGTAAGGTTGGACGTGCAGCCCATTAAGTCAATTTAAATGCATGCAAATGCGGCCATTTTTGGGCCTTGGTAAAGGGGGAACCGGCGGTGCGGTGGGTGCAGACCGCGCTACTCGCCTCATGCTGACTTTACCAAGTTTTTGCACCTGAAAACAGGCGCAACGTGATGGTAGAATCGGGCCCATTGGCTCTATTTTCTCCCCACAGATGATGTCAGACCGACAGGAAGGTCAGCCTGTGAGCTAGCTGCAAATTAAAATGATAAGCAACTGGAAGCTTGGAGTCATGCTGCGCTCTGCGTTACGGTCCAGTGCTAGCATCAACATTAAACAAATTGACAAGGGCAATGTTGATGCTGTCTGGTGCACTGACCTCTACCTAGCAGAGGCTGCACGACAACGCTCACTAAGATAAAGGCAAAATCCTGCAAATGCTGGAATCGGAAACAAAAACGGAAAATGCTGGGGAAGCTCAGCAGGTCTGACAGCGTCTGTGCAGAGAGAATAGAGCCAACGTTTTGAGTCTGGATGACCCTTCATCATAGTTCTCTGGCACTTCCTCTCAATGCCCCCCTGCATCATGACCCCACCAACGAACATCAAGCTACTGTGTCCAGCTCTGTCGCTGATCTATGTTCCTCTTGAGGTCTTCTCTGCACTGATTCCAACCGCACAGTTCCCCAACCCACTCCTCCCTCCTTGCTCAGATCCATTAAGAAGACTTTGCCGGTCCACCCATTGTTTCAGCCTGATGCTGCCCCATTCAACTTATTTGTTCCTATCTTGAATCCATCCATTCTCCCCTTGTACAATCTTTTTCTACCTATATCCTTGATTCTTCTGTTACCCCCATGTTACTGCAATAGTTTACAGTTTCCTGGCCCTAACCACCTCCTCTTCACCAAGAATGTGGGTTACGTGGATAGGACCTGGGCGTGATTGTTGTCAGTGCAGGCTCGATGGGCTGAATGGCCTCCTCCTCTATTATATTCTAATGTCCAATCCCTCTACACCTCCACCCCACCATGAGACCTATTGCTTCTTCCTCAACTGGAGGCTTAGCAAGTCCCCAACTACGACCATCACCCTTCGCCTCTTAATGCTTATTATCACTCGAAACACCTTTTCTTCGACACTACTCACTCCCTCCAAATAAAAGGTTAGTGGGTGCTGTTAGTCTTGGGGCGGCACAGTGGCACAGTGGTTAGCACTGCTGCCTCATAGCACCAGGGACCTGGGTTCAATTCCTGCCTCGGGTCACTGTCCATGCGGAGTCTGCACATTCTCTCCGTGTCTGCATGGGTTTCCTCCGGGTGCTCTGGTTTTCCTCCCACAGTCTGAAAGACGTGCTGGTTAGGTGTATTGGCCATGCTAAATTCTCTCTCAGTGTACCTGACCAGGTGCTGGAGTGTGACGACTGGGGGATTTTCACAGCAACTTCATTGCATTGTTAATGTAAGCCTACTTGCGACTCATAAATAAACTTTGCTTGCCCTCTCTGTCAGCTGCTGAACTGTTCAGGAAGAACTTCAAAAAAAAGACTATACTCTCATTTTCATTAATGCTTTCAAATTACATCCACTTGGTATTAGCTTTACACCAATCAATACGGAAAGCGATCTGCAAATCCACTGACCAGGAAGCTTTCAAGTAACAACACATCTAGACCAGGTTGCTTCCTTTTTGAGTAAAAAGCAAGTAACTCACAGAATTGAAAATCATTCTCGCCATTGTTAGAAACATTCAGCCTGAAAGGGTTGGGAAGGAATTTTCTGGAGCATTTTTCGCTTTATTGGCCTTAGACCTTTTCTCCTTTATTTTTGCCTCTCTCATGAAAATACATAAAATCATAGAACCGCTACAGTGCAGAAAGAGGCCATTCAGCCCATTGGGTCTGTACTGACTCTCCAAAGAGGCCCTCCCCTTCGACCTATCCCTCTACTCTGCACATTTACCATGGCTAATCCCCCTAACCTACCCATCGTTGGACAGTAAGGGGCAATTTAGCACAGCCAATCCACCTTACCTGCACATCTTCGGACTAAACACATAGCTGTGTTTAGTCATGACTGTTTGCCATCAGGAGGGTGGACCAGGCTTGATAGATGAGCTGGCCCTTTCCTGCAGTCAGCTGTGCATGGATTCATTTCCAGAGAAATAGAATTGAAAAACAAAAGAGAATTGTTAGCTTTTATGAACAAAGAACAGTACAGCACAGGAAACAGGCCCTTCGGCCCTCCAAGCCTGTGCCGCTCCTTGGTCCAACTAGACCAATCGTTTGTATCCCTCCATTCCCAGGCTGCTCATGTGACTATCCAGGTAAGTCTTAAACGATGCCAGCGTGCCTGCCTCCACCACCCTACTTGGCAGCGCATTCCAGGCCCCCACCACCCTCTGTGTAAAAAACGTCCCTCTGATATCTGAGTTATACTTCGCCCCTCTCACCTTGAGCCCGTGACCCCTCGTGATCGTCACCTCCGACCTGGGAAAAAGCTTCCCACTGTTCACCCTATCTATACCCTTCATAATCTTGTACACCTCTATTAGATCTCCCCTCGTTCTCCGTCTTTCCAAGGAGAACAACCCCAGTCTACCCAATCTCTCCTCATAGCTAAGACCCTCCATACCAGGCAACATCCTGGTAAACCTTCTCTGCACTCTCTCTAACGCCTCCACGTCCTTCTGGTAGTGCGGCGACCAGAACTGGATGCAGTACTCCAAATGTGGCCTAACCAGCGTTCTATACAGCTGCATCATCAGACTCCAGCTTTTATACTCTATACCCCGTCCTATAAAGGCAAGCATACCATATGCCTTCTTCACTACCATCTCCACCTGTGTTGCCACCTTCAAGGATTTGTGGACTTGCATACCTAGGTCCCTCTGTGTTTCTATACTCCTGATGACTCTGCCATTTATTGTATGGATTTTGTTATCATTTATTTTCTGTCTGCTGTGGTTCAATTGGGAGTCACAAGATTCCAGGTTAAAGTTCCACTAAGCCTTACCCTCCAGTGTAGGTGTCAGGGAGCTACTGCACTGTTGCAGGTGTAGTCTTTCAGATGAGACATTAAGTCGAGGCCTCACCTGCCTCCTAGGGTGGACTTGAACTTCCCATGATGCTATTTCAGAAATAAAGTTGGGGATAACTCTGAGTGATATGTATCCCTTAATCAACATCATAAACCAAATGATTTGGTCATTATAACTTTGGGGCTTGTGGGGGTTTGCGCTACACCAGTTAGTTACCATGTTTCCACAGTTACAATGGTGACTATACTTCAGATTTATTGCGAATCAGGAGGTTAATGTAAGTAGAGCAAATTAGCCAGCGAACGGGAAAGTTAAGTTCATTATTGAGCTATTTTTACCCAATTTCATTGATGAGTATCGTGCTGAAAAAAGATTCCCAGTTTTCATGCTCCCCAGTGAATGCAAATTATTTGCATTATTTTTAAAGAGGATAGCTCTTAGTGGCTATAATGTGCACTCATTACTTGGTAGATATAATTTTTAAAAAGTACTTAATTGGTTGTAAGCACTTTGAGAGACACTGTCATCATGAAATACACAATTCAAAATACAAGTCTTGCTTTCTTTTGTTTTTGGACAGCACTTGGAGTGCTGCAAATGGCTTTGAGCTGGAAAAGTCTAGCTCCATAGCATCTGTGGGTGCTGCTTTGGGTGCCAACTGGCTCCATATGCACATAATTCCAGTGTGGGCCAGGCCAGTTGACATTTTGGGATTCATCAAGTAGTAGAAGCATTAGGAGCACAGATACATTCATTGGCATATGGAGGATGGAGTTTTAAAAAAATTCATTCATGGTACATGGACATCGCTGGATGGCCAGCATCTATTGTCCATCCCTAGCTGCCCTTGAGAAGGTGGTGGTGAGCTGCCTTCTTGAAACGCTGCAGTCCATGTGCTGTAGTTGACCCCCAATGCCAACTGAACGGTCATTTCAGAGGACAGTTGAGTGTATGTGGAGTCTGCACGTTCTCACCGTGTCTGCATGGGTTTCCTCCAGGTGCTCCGGTTTTCTCCCACAGTCCGAAAGATGTGCTGGTTAGGTGCATTGGCCATGCTAAATTCTTTCTCAGTGTAACCAAACAGGCGCTGTAGTGTGGTGACTGGGGGATTTTCAAGGTAACTTCATTGCAGTGTTAATGTAAGCTGACCTGTGACACTAATAAATAAACTTAAACATTGCTGTGGTGCTGGAGTCACATGTAGGCCAGACCAGGTAAGGATGGCAGATTTCCTTCCCTGAAGGACAGATGGGTTCTTCCGATAATTGACAATGGTTTCACAGTCATCAGCAGACTCTTAATTCCAGATATTTTTTATTGCGTTCAAATTCCACCACCTGCTGTAATGGATTTGAATCCACATCCTCAGAACATTTGCTGAGTTTCTGGATTAATAGTCTAGCGATAATATCACTAAGCCATTGCCTCCCCTAAAAGTGGAGGAGATGGAGATAGGGTTAGATAAACTAGGGTGGTGGGGGAGTCATGTGAAGCAGAAATACTGGCACAGACTTGCACCCATTACTGCACGACCCTATTGTAATATGACAAAAGTCAGGGATGATAAAGGGCCACTCCGCTTATTGGCGTAAACCCCTCAGTAAATGTGGGGCGTGATCATAGTGGCCGTTCATGCCACGCTCCCGCTGAAGTGAGGTTGGAGAATTTGGCGGCCAACCTGTTAACTGCGGCAGGAGGGGGAAAATCCCACTGGCACGAATGGTGGTAAGAATCAGGCCGTAATCTTCCATCATGGCATCAAACGTGCATAATTGCTTCAAAAAAGCGTCATCATTCCCACTCATAGTGGTCAAAGTTGTTATGATCTCCAATCAAAATGTGCAAAAAAAATTTACGTTCGAAAAATTTTAATCATATCTACCAAGTAATGAGTGAAAATTATAGCCACTAAGAGTTATCTTTTTAAAAATAATGCAAATAAATTACGTTCACTGGGGAACATGAAAGCTGTTAATCCTCTCCAGCACTGTACTCATCAACGAAATTGGTTAAAAATAGCTCAATAATGAACTTAACTTTCCCATTCGCTGGCTAATTTGGTTTACTTACGTTAATGTCCTGATGTACAATAAATCTGTCAGGCATGAGAGAGTAAACAAAAGAGATGTGAACAGAGGGTAGCACTTAAGGTGACTGAATATAATTATCTTATTCTATTCTATAAATGGAATGAAAAGGGAGTCTCAGATGCAACCTTGCAGCGATATGTTTTATGTGTAGAGGTATCCATTTTGTTTCCATATAAAGTGAGAGGAGGATTTGATTAATTTCTGACAACTGAAACAGTAATTATGCATTGTATGAGCGATATGCTAAGATTGGGAAGAGTAAAAAGTCCAGGAAACCAGTTGGAGCTCACTCATGTTTGACTTCGGTGGTGCAAGCTCAAAGCTAAAGGGGACTAAATTCAAAAACTGGCATGGAGATTACAGTGTATCACATCCATGCCCGTTGATTACAAAGTGGGCAGCATGCCCGTTTTGTGCTGCCTACTCATTTCAATTATTTCAGTGACCAGCCAGTGTCAAGTGTGCTGTTGGTTTGCTGGAGACATCAGCAGGGGATAATGTAGTGAGCGACTAGCACCACTTATAGCAAGCCTGCACTGCCTAAAGTTAGCCAGCAATTCTTAAACGGGCATTTTTTTTTGTATTCTTTCATGGATGACAGCATCATCGACTCGGCCAACATTTGCTGCCCATCTCTAATTTCCCCAGAGAGGGTGATGCATTGCAGTTCATTGTGGCTGAGCAGATGTGTAAGTTGTACAGAATTTAAATGGGATTTGGAAGCATTGGATAATGGCACAACCTGGGAGATGGCAGTTCAAAGTTTTTAAACAGTGCCTTAGATATGTTGATGGAGGAAGACAGAAGGAAGAGCGATGTCCTATAACTACAGGGGACCAGGGAGCCCTCGAGATACAACCTCAGTGAGAGTAGATGGCTACGGGGGACAGTGGCTAGAATCAGGGCAAGATGACCTGGCTGCAATGCCAGAAGAAGACCTTTTATGGGTGATCAAGGTCAGCGGGAGAAGGCTTAGGCTCTGGACCAATGGCAGGGCCATTTCTGGGTCACAAACCTGACCTCCCGAGTAGCAGGCATTCCGGTTGCAATTTACCATCCAGTCAGTGGTGGTCAGTGGGATGATGTGTCTGTGTGCTGTAATTCACTCAATGGGAGGCGGAGGAGTGGAAGAAATGAGATGTAAGACATGAGAAAGCTGTCCCTTTGTACCAGCCGCATTCCTAATGCTGGAATCAGTTAGGACAGGGAGAGTGGTCTTCTTTCCAGAGGGGAACAGGAGGAGGCCAGCCAGTCTCACTCAGCAGGCTTTGCTTGAATTTGCAGAGCTCAAAGGGAGACATTTGCATGCCCATGGCACTGGTACTGGCACATGGATTATGCTTATTTTAATGAAGGCATGATTATGTATGACCATATAATTGTCATGGGTTTCATTTGTGCTCGACACCCCATTGAGCCAGGACAGGTATTTGCCTCTATATGACTAGGGACTCATTGATGAGGATGTAAGGTTCAGAATGTAATGGGGGAATGTAATGGGGGGGGATGCCTGTTTGTACTGCGTAGGCTTGTAGCTGTAGGCGGCAGGGAGAAATTAACTTCCACAGGGAGTGTGATGAAATGAGTACAATGTTGCATGCACATTAACAGCTGAAGCACATCTGGATGAGTGTGTTGCAGGCATGGCTGCAGGTGCCAAGGGTATCTCCACTGGCTGCTCCCCCTTACTCCTTCAAGATGCCGAGCGCAGTACACCCATTCTCCTGTGCCAATTCCAGTCCTCTGTGACGTGCCAAATTGTGCAGGGTGCAGTTATAGAATTATAGAATCCCTACAGTGCAGGAGGAAGGCATTTGGCTCAGCAAGCCTACACCGACAACAATCCCACCCAGGCCATAGCCCCGTACCTCACCACATCTACCCCTGACATGAAAGGGCAATTTAGCATAGCCAATCCACCGAACCGAACATCTTTGGACTGTGGAAGGAAATCGGAGCATCTGGAAGAAACTCAGGGAGACACGGGGAGTTCATGCGAACTCCACACAGTCAACCAGGGCTGGAATTGAACCCAGGTCCCTGACACTGTGAGGCAGTAGTGGTGCTAACTACTGTTCCCCTGTGCCACCCCTGTGCACCTCTACTCTCCCAGAAACAGTTTTCAAAAAGTATGAATGCGATTAACAACCACCAGATAATTCTTTGAGGAGGTAATAAAATGGTGGATGGGTAAAATGCAGCAGATGTGTACATGGAATTTAGAAAAGCCTTTAACAAGATAACCAGAAAAGATAAAAGGATATGGATCAGGAGAAAATTAGATTAAAACCGGCCAGTAGAAGAAAAGTAAAAGTGGGAGCTGAGGGCAGTTTTTTGTATTAGGTTCTAGATTTTGATTCATAGTTGATAATGGTGTTCCACTGGGTTTAGTTCTGGGGCCACTTTTATTTAAAGTATTTGATCTGAATATAAGTTGTGGTGTGCAAATTTCTAGATGACATGAAAATAAGAGGTATATTTAATTCACTTGAAGACCAAAGAAAGCTGCAAAAGAATATTGGCGAGCGAGGAAAAAAGGCTAGAAAGTGGCAGATGAGTTCAGTGTCAGTTAGTAGGAGGGGATGCATACTGGTCACTAAAAGTACCAACAGTAATTATGCTCTGATTATAGGTTCTTCACTGTTAAAGAGAAGAGGGAATTGGAAGGACTGCTTCACAGGATGTAAGGTTTGATCAGGCCATTCCACAAAAAGCTAATGAATTTCGAGGTTTTAATCACATGAGGCGTAGGATCTGAAAGCAAGGCAATGTTATTATGCAGGCAATTGTAATACCAACAGATATCTTACAAATTCACCTTAATGACCGTCGGGAGCACAGAAGGGCAATCATTAATGGACAGGAAGCAGTAAATAAAAAAAACGTTAGACTCCATTCTTTTTATTGGTCTCCTAGGATAACCTTGTCAAGAGTAAGTGGAATTCAATTTTTACTACAGCTCCAAGTTAATATTTGTTGCTAATTTTCAACTGACTTGTAGTCCTGGTCAATGACAACTGGTGGAAAGTCACTGGATCTGCACACATTATAACTCCCATCCACCAACAGTTGTGTTGAGTTCACACCAGCTTGGCGCAAACACCTACTCAGAGTCCCCTGTTTTCTGAAAACGCTAGTCTCAGTAGGCCATGTCACTTTCTTTCCAATGCAGAAGGTGGATCTGCACACGCTAAGTGCAATCTATGGGAGATGGTTATCAGGATACTGTGCTCTATACTGAGCATGGGGCGGCAGAGTGGCACAGTGGTTAGCACTGCTGCCTCACCGCGCCAGGGACTGGGCTCAATTCCGGCCTCGGGTAACTGTGGAGTTTGCACATTCTCCCCGTGTCTGCGTGGGTTTCCTCCGGGTGCTCTGGTTTCTTCCCATAGTCCAAAGATATGCAGGTTAGGTGGATTGCCAGGCTAAATTGCCCTTTAGTGTCCTAAGATGTGTAGGTTAGGGGGATTAATTAGGTAAATATGTGGGGGTATGTAGATAGGGCAGGGATGGGATGCTCTATCAGAGAATCGGTGCAGAATTGATAGGTTAAATGGCTTCCTTCTGCACTGTAGAGATTCTACAATTCAGTGATTGGTGTGAGTTGTCAGCAGGATTTAAAAGAAACTGTCATATTTATGTTATAAATTTTTATTGCAATACTCATAATAGTACTGATTTGTGTGAAAAAGATTGAGAGGTGGAATTTGGAATAATTTGGACTTTGAATGTGGGGTTTGTTTTGGAAGATCTAAAATTGATTGCTCGATGCATTTAGTTCAATGGCAGCAGATGTTTCCCATGCTCCCTAACAAAGATGAACTACTTTATAAATTTAGACAGGGGCATGGGTAATAACTGCCACAATTCTGATTTACATAATTAGATTGAAAGAAGAATTGCCTTGACAAACATGGACAGTGCATCGGTGGCTTTTCAATATGTACTACCAGTGGCTTCAATTCCATTGCACCAATGTACACTTAGAAATTAATTTCTAATGATATTATACTGCCTGCAGCAGTGGAGTAGGGATCAACAAAATCTGTTGCCTGGTATATTACAGTCCCACCACACACAGACAAGCATAATTCTTCTGGTACGCTATAATGGCATTTATAAGCAGTTCTGCCCAGTGTTGCTGTCTGTACAATTATAAAAGAAATAAAGCAAAAGGAAAAGGTGAGAGGCAGAGACACCCTCACAGATTACGGAGAAAATCTCAGGGCACTGAGGGACATCACAGGAATAAAACATTTCGAGGGTAAAGGAAACTTTTAGTATCATTAACTATTGTTTCTTTTCCCGAACCACCGATGATATTCCCTGTAACTAATGAAGTGCTGTGCAATGTTTGCATAGATAAATACAGCAAAGTCAGATTCAGAATTTAATCGGACTTTTCCATTGTTTATTCTTTTAAGTTCAATGTACCAATAAAATTGGATTAAATATATAAGAAAGGGTAAAGCAAAGGATAAAAGATAAATGCAATGAAATCAGTACAGGAAGCGAGAAAGAAGAGTTAATAAAAAGAGAA
The DNA here is from genome assembly GCF_964213995.1 of Mustelus asterias. NCBI lineage: Eukaryota > Metazoa > Chordata > Chondrichthyes > Carcharhiniformes > Triakidae > Mustelus > Mustelus asterias. The sequence goes on along the minus strand of NC_135825.1, from coordinate 27,073,966 downwards.
GGATCGCGAGGAGGGGAAACTTGTTCACTCAGATGGTTGTGAATTTTGCGAATTTTCTATTCCATAAGGATATGATGCCCAGGCATTTAGTATATTCGCACTGAGGATCAATAGATTTTTGGCCTCTAAGGGAATCAAGGGATATGGTTTTAGGGCAGGAAAGTAAAATTGATAGAGATGATAAGCCATTAAATGGCAGAGCAGACTCAAGGGTCCATGTGGCTCATGGTTGCTCCTGTTTCTCATCTTCTTGTGTTCTTAATTAAAGATGAAAGGATAAAGTAACATCAACAAAGAGAAAGCTAAATGAACAAAAAAGATGTAATGCAAATTGATAGCAAATAAAAAAAATGGAAATAGTAGGAAGGAGACATTGAGATATTACAATTATTACAATTAGCATAATAATGTTCATTCAGACTAGTGGACAAAGGATTATCACATGAAACACATGCTAATACTCACCCCATAATCTCAAGACTCAAGTTAATTAAAGAAAATGAAAATACATTTTTTCCTTCAACTTATTAGTAATTCATCCTCATCACTTAGAACCTGTTCATGCTGACTTGAAATTAAAAATATTCCATCACAAATCATATTTTAAAAATAAAACATCCAACAGTAATGAAGAGCAATGGTTACACACTTAAAAATCTGCTTCTACCACATAAATCATGACTGGATGCTTTCGGACGTTGCAATAATGGGTAATATGCTCTGGGATTAGATTGTGCACTAATCCTGATTAACATCACCCAACCTTAATACTGTACCTTTTGTGAGCAATCTTTAATTTCTTTAATAGCCAACCTAAGACACCAAGACAAGAATTGTCAGACTAAATAATTAACCTTTTCTCTAATTCATAATTAGTGCCTGGGCTTTTTATTCTAAAAATGATTATAGTTAATGCTATTGATATTCCTCAGTAGGATTTATTCAATAGATGTCAAATATACCTTGCCTGCTGGGAAGAAATACCTTATCATTTAATAAAAAAAAGATATATTACTTGTTTTCAAATAGTGAGGAAAAGTACAGAGAGCACACATCCTCAAATTAGCTCGATGCAGTTTTTGACTACTTTTCAAAATGGCACAGATCATTTGGCATGAATGTCTTCCTAGTTGTAATGTCACACATCCTCAAGTTATTCATTAAGTGTTTTCCTTGTGCGAGTGCTGTTTCTGGACAGGACACACAGTTTCCTTCCCAGTATTCCCCACAAGGTGCTGCAGTTCTCAAAACACTCACTGGAATATAATAATAGATTCACACATCAACTAATGTGCCGACAAGCTTCACTGACTGTAATAGGGAAGACATTCAAAAACTAATTAAGTCCACTTTTCAATAATTCATAAAACGATTATGGTGATCTGTAATGATGCAACTTACTAGCAGTCAACCATTTTCCACAAAATTTTCCTTTGGCTGCATTTTAAAGTTGCATTTGCATTGATCAGATCAATATCATATCTGAAGTTGATTGAATGGTTGGCGTTTTTGTGTACAGGGCCATTGTTAGGATGAAGATTGTGAGTCAGTTGTGAAAAGTTACCAATAGAATAGAAATTACTTGAAGGAAATGATTTTGAAGGGACTTATCGTGATTGTTTGGCCAATGCATCTATTTGTTACTCCTACACACTTCATTACAGTACAATGGATGGGGGTTGCACATATGGTGAAATTCTGCCCCATGTGGAGGCAACACAAGCTGTCTGACAACACAGAGACAGTGGAGGAGTTGAGAAAGGTGATTAGGAAATACATGTGGGAGCTGACGCTGCGATTATTTGAGCATATGGGACAGTTTCTTGCTTATCCGGCAGAAACCTCGAAGAGTCATCTTTTGGAAACGATTCCATTCAATGGGAACAATGACACAACGGTAATGTTACTGGACTGGTAATCCAGGAACCCTGAGCTAATGATCCAGAGATGTGAATTTCAACCCTACCACTATAACTAGGGAACTTCAATTCAATTAATTAAGAAATATCTAAAGTGTTTGCAACCATCTTCAATCAGGAGTGCCAAATGGATGATCCACCTTGGCCTTCTCCTGATCTTCCCAATATTCAGCAAATTCAATTCACTCCACATGATATCAGCAAAAGACTGAGTGCAGCTGGGCCATTGACAGCATCGCTTGTGGTAGATTTGAAGGCTTGTGCTCAAGAGCTAGCTACACCTACAGATCAGCTCTAGATAGAACACAGTTGAAGTCTAGATACAACTCATTCACCTGACAAAGTGGAAAATTTCACAGCTATGCCCTATCTGAAAAAAGCAGGACAAATCCAATTTGGGAAATAACCACCGCATCTGCCAAGTTTCAATCATCAGCAAAGTGTCAGAAAGAGTAATTGACACAGCTATCAAGTAGCATTTACTCAGCAATAATTTGCCTACTGATGCTAAGTTTGGGTTCTGCTCGAACCACTCCACTCCAAAGCACATTATAGCCTTTGTCCAAATGGACAAAAGAGCTGAACTCCAAATGTGAGGTTTCAATGATGGACGCTGCATTTGGCCAAGTGTGACATCGAGTCCTTTTAAAATTGAAATCAACAGAAATCAGTGGGAAAACTCTCCATTGACTGGAGTTATACTTAGCACAAAAGAAGTTGGTGGTGGTTATTGGAGTCCAATTATCTCAGTTCCAGGACTGGAGTTCCTCAGGGCAGTGCTCTAAGCCCAATATCTTCTGCTGCTTTATCAATTAACCTTCCTCCATTGTAAGTTCAGAAGAGGGGTTGCTTGTTGTTGATTGCACAACTTCTTATCTAAGTTCTTAGATAATAAAGAAGTTCATACCTATAGGTAGCGAGACTTGGACAACATTGAGGCTTGAGCTGATAAGCGGCATGAAACATCCACACTAAGTGCCAGAAAATGGCCATTTCCAACATGTGAGAATCTAATCATCTCCCCTTGACATTCGGTAACTTTACCATCATTGTATCTTTCACCATCAGCATCTGTGGGGCCACCATTGACCAGAAACTTAACTGGACCAGCCACACAAATACTATGGCTCCAAGAAAGCTGTATTGAATGACTTTCCTCCTGACTCTCCAAAGCCTGTCCATCATCTACAAGGCACAAGTCAGGAGTATAATGGAATCCATCTAATGGATGAGCACAACTCCAACAACACTCAAGAAGCATAATACTACCCAGTTCAAAGCAGTTACTTGATTGGCACCCTATCCTTCATCTTAAACATTCACTCACTCCACTATCGGTGCACAGTGGCAACAACAGTGCATGTGCATTATTTATAAGATGCACTGTGACAACTTGCCAATGCTTCTCCGACGGTGCTTTCTACCTCTGTCACTTAGGCGGACAGATGTACAGTGAACAGAGGAGCACTACAACTTAAAAATTCCTTTCCAAGTTACAACCTACCCTAAGTTGGAAATATATTGCTGCTATTTCATTATCGCAGGGCAACATCCTGGAAGCCACAGTTGAACAACATTGTGTGTGTACTTTCACCACGCAGATTGCAGCAGTTCAAGGTGACAGCTACCTCCACCTTCTCAAGGGCAATTAGGGATGGATAATTAATGCTGGCCTTTTCAACAATGCCCATATCCCATATATGGATTTAAATAAGCAACCAAATGATGGGTAATGGAAAAGTGCAATGTGCCAAAGTAGTAAAGTGATGACAAAATGATTCCCACCACATTTTATTGAAAAGAATCTTAGGAAAGCCTAATAAGGGCCTGAAAGTCCATCTGACCATCAATTAAAAATAAACATGTGCACCTGTATTTGCAGAGGTGAAAGAGAACAAAATTGTTTGGAAAATGAAACCTCAAAATAGTTAACTATGGACCAGAAATCTCCCGTTCCGACCGCTGCAGGAATCGTAGTGGGCGAGAGAAAATCGGTGGACCATGTAAAGGTCTGTTGATCTCAGGTGGGAATTTCCAGTCTTCGGAGGTGCGCTCTTCAACTTTGTGTGCCTGAACACCAGAAGTTCCTGTCCAAGATCAACAGACCTTTACATGTGCGATGCTAGTGTGCCTTGAAAAGATGTATTTTTTAGAATCATGTTCTCTGCAGTTTGTAAGCAGGTTTTTTTCATTGTCGCCGAGCATTGTTGGGGAGAAGAGTGATTGACAGGTCAGGTGATAGGAGTTCTTTCATTCTCAGTTTTGGGCTGCTGGCTCCTGTTTTAGTTTAGAAGGTGTTTGGACATCAAACGGAAAAGCAGTATTTTTGTGTTTCTCTCTCCCTGGTATTGTAAATTCTGCTGGCGAGCTGGCAGCAGGCCTCCTTTGCCTTCGTGCAGTGAAAATTCTGCTGTTGGAGGTTTGCCAGCTAGGAACTAGAGTCTCTCTCTCTCTCCTTGGTGTTTTGGGAAGCTGTTCTGATTTCAAGCTTGTCTGCATGTGTCAAGAGTACTGCAGCATCCAACCAAATGACTGAGTTCCAGCATCATGTGAGCATTCGTATTTTCTGTGCTAAACCTGTGGCAGGGGTATGTTTTAAGGAGGTTTGTTTGGTTGGAACAGTTCATATAGTTGTCAAGGGTTATAAAATATCTTGGTTCTTCCTTTTCTTGTTTGAAATTGGTAAAAGCTATTGCTATATATTGACTGTATTCTCAAATAAATTTTATTTGATAAAAGCTCCCTAGCAGTCATTTGAATCATACCTGAAGTGAAGCATATCATGCTTACGCAAGCCAAATTCAAATTGCAAAGCTTATGATCCAGGCAGATTTCATGAAACACTTTGGAATTTCTGACCAGAATTATGACACATGATCCGCCAAATTTTCTGTCCTGCCCACAATAATTCCTGTGGCGGACGGGATGGGACAGGAAATTTCCGGCTATGGGCTTTAGCAATGGTATGTAATGACTGAAGAAGGTTGACTGGACCAAACAAAGATGAAACACATCACAAAGCATCTTTCAAAATCACTGCTGAAATAGTGGGACAAAACATAATGGGCAGAATTTTCCCATCCCGCCCGCCATGGGAGTCGTAGCTGGCGGGACACAGACCATGTAAAGGTCCGTTGACCTCAGGCGAGATTTTCTGGTCTTGGGGCAAGTGCGGCTGGAAAATCCCACCAATGAATAGACAAATCATCAAATCGTACAATGCAGAGATATTGAAAATACAGAAGAGGTATTGACAGAGATACAGCATTTCTAATTCCTATCTTTGGGCTGATGCAGAATGGAAATCTAAGATATCCATTGTAATGCTACAGCTCTCTTTCCAAGTAACCTTCATTATCTAACAGTAATAGCAATCTTTCCTGAAGAGTTTACTAATGCTGAAAAAACAGTATAAATTCCACAAGATTATGTATTATTCAGCCATCAGTTCAAACTGTAGATATGCCTGGTTCTACAACATGCTGTGCTGCATGATGAGTTTCAGGAATGCATCACATTTCTGAAATTACTTCTGAATTATGGTGCATTGAATCATTACTATCAGGCTATTACAATGTCTGTGTCTTTCTGTAAGTATTGCAGCCTATTTCAGACAAATGGAATCGTAACTGCAAGGTCACAATGTCATTCATTTGAAATTAGTCCATGGGATTTGCAGCCTGATTCTAAAAAGCTCATATTTGATGATTCTCATGCATGGCCCCCTTGCAGTTCATCAATAACTGGATTGTCCATTGATTCATATCCAATTCGCCCAGGCATCCTATTAATTATAATATTATATAAGTTAAAAATATATATATATTTGTCATGGGATGTGAGCCTTCAGGCCAACATGTATCACCTATTTCTAATTGCCCTTGAGAAGGTGGTAGTGAGCATGTGGTGTATGTGTACCCACAGTGCTTTTAAGCAAAGTGTTCCTGTATTTTGACGCAGCAACACTGAAAGAATGGCCGGCGATATATTTCTAAGTCAGAAAGGTGTGTGGCTTGGAGGGGAACTTGCAGGTGGTGATATTTCCATGTGTCTGCTGATTTAGTCCTTCTAGATGGTGGAGGCTGTGGGCTTGGAAAGTACGGTTGAAAGAGCCTTGATGAGTTGCTGCAGTGTATCTTGGAGATGGTACACACTGGTGCCACTGTGTGTCAGCAGTGGAGGGAGTGAGTATTTGCGGAAGAGATGCCAATCAAGTGGTTGCTTTGTCCTATCCAGGCAAGTCGAAAATATTCCATCATATTCCTGATTTGTGCCTCATCGATTGTTTTACAGGCTTTGGGGAGTCAGGAAGTGAGTTATTCGCACAGGATTCCTAGCCTCTGACCTGCCTTTGTAGCCACAGTGTTGATACAACTGGTGCACTTCAGTTTCTGATCGATTGTAATCCCCAGGATGTGGATAGTGGGGATTCAGCGATGGTAATGCACTGACTGTAAAGGGGAGATGGTTAGATTCTCTCTTGCTGAAGATGTCACTGTCTGGCACTTGTGTGGTGTGAATGTTAATTGCCACACGTCGAACTAAGCCTCAAGGTCCAGGTCTTGCAGCATACGGACATCGACTCCTTCAGTATCTGAGGAGTTGTGAATGGTGTTGAACATTATGCAATCATCAGCAAACATTCCCATTACTTAACGTTTGGTCAAGGAGCATCTATTCATTAAGTAGCTGAAGATGGTTGAGCCTATAAGGATACCACCCCAAGGAATATTTGCAGTGACATCCTGGAAATGAGATTATTGAGCTCAAACAATGATCTTCCTTGACTCTGACCAGTGGGGAGTTTTCCCCTGATTGAAACAAAGTTTGAAACAAAGTTAGGAGCAAATGACCCTGGTGGAACCCACATTGTGCAGGTTATTGCTGAGAAAGTGCCGCTTGATAACACAGTTGATGACACTTTCTATCACCTTGCTGATGACCAAGAGTAGGTGATAGGGCGGCAATTGTCCAGTTTGAATTTGGCCTGCTTTTCGTGGATAAGACATACCTGGACAAGTAGATGACAGTATTGTAGCTCTCCACAAACAGTTTGTCAAGGGGTGTGATTAGTTTTGGAGCACAAGTCTTTATTACTATTGCTGAAATGTTGTCAGGACCCATAACCGTTGCGGTATCTAGTGCCTTCAGGATTTCTTGATATCACAGCGAGTGAATTGAATTGGCTGAAAACTGGCATCTGGATACTGAGGACCTCAGTAGGAGGTTGAAATGGATCATCCACTTGGCACTTATGGCTGAAGATGACTGCGGATGCTACACTTTTGCACTCATGTTCTGAGCTTTCCCATCATTGAGGATGGGGTGTTTGTGGAGCCTCTTCCTCAGTTAGAGATTGTAAACTCATCACGTAGCAAATGATTTGAAAATACCTGAGGTAGAAATTGCATCTCATTGCATCAGTTTTACAGGTGCCCCAATATTGAGCCATGCAGAGTTTCGGGTGTCACTAGTGGCTGCCGATAACACAGGTTAGGTTCCATCCCAATGCAAATGAGAGGCATAATGCCTGTCTTAGTTACTGTCTGGGAAAAAACACAAAGCAAAGCAAGGGCTGGGCATTGTCATGCTCTGGTTTTCTGAGCATCCACCAGTAGATGTTAAGTTTGTTTTTAAATAAAGCTTTGCCATGGAGTCAGATGGAGCAGCAGTTCTTCCACCTTCACAGCGTCCTGATGCCAGTTTAGCCTTCAACCCATCGCCGCTCGACTCCCTCCTCCCAGGATTTACATTTTCTTCAAATCATGAGCTGGCTGTGGAGGCATGACAGATGCCACAGCTCGTCTAATTAGTATTAATGAGGCCTGAGGCTCAATTTCAGTTGGCACATGCACAGTGCCCATTTGAGGTCCGAAATCTGGCCAAAAGCAATTTCAAAGGCATTGTGTTTGCAGACTATTTTTTTATAGAACCCATCTGGGATACAAATATTTGCAAATACTGCTTTGTGTGCTATTAGGCAATTTAACTATACCTCTTGGATTTGAGGTCCGTACTCGAATATTTTGATATTACTTAATTTAAACCATTGGTTTTTGTCATCAATCCTTTAGTTTACTGGTTACTTGTTTATCTAACGTTGGATTTTAAAAAATGCATTATTCAATACAATAGTGTTATCTTTTGTTGATCTTTGATTATGAAATCGGGATTCAATTTACTAGTGGTACCCTGATCAATTTTCCAACTAATGTATGAGTTTCCCAAGCAAAACCTATGCATTTGATTTGATTTGATTTGATTTGATTTATTATTGTCACATGTGTTGGGACACAGTGAAAAGTATTGTTTCTTGCGCACTATACAGACAAAACATAATGTTCATAGAGTACATAGGGGAGAAGGAAAGGAGAGGGTGCAGAATATAGTGTTGCAGTCACAGATAGGGCGTAGAGAAAGATCAGCTTAATATATGATAAGTCCTTTCAAAAGTCTGATGGCAGCAGGGAATAAGCTGTTCTTGAGTTGGTTGGCATGTGATCGCAAACTTTTGTATCTTTTGCCCGATGGAAGAAGATGGAAAACAGTGTGCCCAGAGTGCGTGGGATCCTTGATTATACTGGCTGCTTTCCCGAGGCAGCGGGAAGTGTAGACGGAGTCAATGGATGGGAGGCTGGTTTGCGTGATGGACTGGATGACATGCAATGGATTCTATCAAACTTGACTTTGACAAGATCACTTCTTAAGCGACAGTATAGCTTAACTTTATATGTCACTGATTTATAATAATGCTCAATGCGATCAGCAAATTGATCCTTGTCATAAAGTGGCAACAAATATTCATGGAAACATAATAAAGGCAAAATGATCGCATTAGTGCATTATTTTACAATCCAAAAATTAGTTCTAGGTCCTTGGGCTGTCCGACAGACTAATCTGAGAGTCGCAACTGTAATGAGTCCTATTAGTTGTCAGCCAGACAGCAGTTGTTGGTGGTACATCTCACAACAGTGAAACATTTGGGCCCTGGACAGATGTAGGAAACAAATTAATATTGTCCATCTTTCCAAGCTCGAAAGAAAAAGGCCAATTTTTTGAGGCAACGCTAACGTAAAATTCAATCTTGCTGCATAACTATTATAAATCACTAGAGAACAAGCAGAAGGATGTAAATTTATTAAAGTAATTTAAACTGAATGGTGAACGAATGTTATCATATAGAGCTGAAGAAACATTGAAACAAATAAATAGAAAAAGCCAACATTTTTGACCATCTTTTTGTCCATACGAATAACTCTTCTATGACAGCATTAAAAATGGCAATATGCAATCTCTGTTTTCAGTTTCTATTTTAAGAAAGATATTCCCATCTCTTCCCACAGGAACCAGTTCATAAGCTCCATCACTTCCAGGTGGAAGATGAAATATATTATGATCTGAAAAATCAATGTAAATGGTGGCACTCTCATGTTCCACCAATAGATTTTACTTCACTTTTATTCCTTGGTGTCCTTTAAATGTCCAGTGATGTTTTATTACTTTACATGGTTGTGAACATGTCATTTTTGTGTTATTTGTCCATGCTCGAAGATTGGATTTGTTTGGGTTGTTAGCTTTCTTTCATCTTTTTCTTGCAGCCTTTCTGCCAAGTGTTACATCTCAAAGAACAAAGAAAATTACAGCATAGGAACAGGCCCTTCGGCCCTCCAACCCTGCACCGACCATGCTGCCTGTCTAAACTAAAACCCCCGACCTTTCCGGGGACCATATCCCTCTATTCCCATTATATTCATGTACCCTTAAAAGTCACTGTTGTTTCTGTTTCCACTACCTCTCCCGGCAGTGAGTTCCAGGCAACCACCGCCCATTGAGCTTGTTGTAATTTAGGTTTTGATGCACCCTCGCCTGCCCCACCCATCCCAGTCGGCCTTTTGAACCATTTCTGGACAGGCCAAGGCCTCTGTGCAGCCAGCCAACACCAGTCACCAAGACCAACAGGATGGCAGCTGTAGTGCAGTCAAATGGGTTGTCACTTCCTTGGAGTGGCAGTCAGCAGCAGATTACCACTCTGTACCAATTTGTCTGCTCTTAAATTCTAAAGTACCTGCCTCGCCCTACCTTCCTGACTCAGGTCGGATCAGAATCAAAAAGGGAAGCATGTCCCCAGGATCTGGTTGGGGGGTGTTTGGACATCAGTCAGGGTTGGAAGTCAGATATGGGGGCGCAGGGGGTGGTGGCAGAAGTCAGTCAGACATCGGGATTTGATTGGGGTGGGAGGTAAACATCAGGGGTGGGGATCCGGGTTGTGGGGGGTTGGGAGAGTGGCCGGTTCTTTTGTGTCAGGGTGTGGCCAGGCCGATGTGAGATCAGGTTCGGTCGGGCTGTGGGTGTCAGATTGAGTTAAGGAATAGGTAGAGGGGTGGACTGCTTGGGAGGGGTGGCGGGGAGGGGGCTGTGGTGGGTCGGGGTGTGGGGGTGTCCTGTGTCGAGATCGGTCTGGGTGCTCAAAATAGTTATGCTGAAGTTAGAAGTGCTTTTTTCCCTCTAACTCTTTCAGAGTAACTCTGGGTGGTATTTTGACCCGCGTTAGTCTTCAGCGTAATGACAAGATGGGATGTAAAATCACACAAGCATTGGGAAATGGAATTCTTGCCGGGGAGAACCCCTTTCCCGATTTTTCATGCCCCTCACCTGTGACCTTTCGAGGTTGCCACCCAATAAGTTCAGGAACCTAAATTAAATATATTTGCATCTAATTTGTGAGCCATCCTACCAGGACTCCCACCCTCTCTGAGCAGCGTGACATACATGATGATCGTGCCATGCGAATAATTCAGGCTCACTTCCTGGGACATGTCCATGAAAGTTACATTCTTGTATGCTCACAGCAACACACATGGGCAACATGGTGGCACAGTGGTTAGCACTGCTGCCTCACAGCGCCAGGGACCCAGGTTCAATTCCAGCCTCAGGTGACTGTGCGGACTCTGCACGTTCTCCCCGTGTCTGCGTGGGTTTCCTCCGGGTGCTCCAGTTTCCTCCCACAGTCTGAAAGATGTGCAGGTTTTGTGGATTAGACCTGGTGTATGCACATGGTTACGGTTAGAACAGGGGGTTGAACCAGAGTAAGATGTTCTTTTGGAGCATCAGTATAGGCTCAATGGGCTGATACACCTCCTTCTGCACTGCAGGGATTCTATAATTCTATGTAGGGATTCACAGATGGCATGATTCACACAGATCCCATTTTGAGGGACATATTTTAAGGGCTGTATTTGAGGGAGACCAGCAGCTGGAGGGATGGCTCCTCAGGGACTCAGGAGGTGGCTGATGAGACTAGTGCAGAGGTCCCAAACACAAGCTGAGACCTGATACAACAAGGCTCATTCATCTACACGTTGCGCTGGTTGAGCAGGTGATAGGCCTGCTAAAAGTACGGTTGTGGTGCCTGGATCGGTGGTTGGGGTGCCCCCCAGTAGAGCCCCCAGAGAGTGTCCTGCATCATCTTGGTGTGCTGTACTCTGCACATCCTGGCACTACAGCGGGGTGAGAAGTTGAATGGGGAGGAGATGCAGGCACACCATAACTCCTTGGACGAGGAGGAAGGTGAGGAGGGCAGCAAGGGGCAATCCCTGGAGGAGGCGGAGGAAGGAACTCAGGTGATGGCCAGGGCCGGAGTGGGGCGCCGGTTTAGGGATGCCCTGATTGCCTCCCACTTTGGGAAGGACAGAGACTAGAGTGGCCAGTTATGGTATCCCATGGTGTTTGAGACCTTCCCACTCCTATGCTGGCAGCTGGACGTCATCATGTTGATGGGCAGGACGCAGAATCAGTCTGACTGGACGATGCAGGAGAATGATGATGACTTGCAGTGAGGACAGAGAAACGCTCCTCTTCTCTTCTGCAAATGTCTGTCTCCTGCCTGACAAACAGCTGAGCACGGCCTGACACTGTCCTGGGCTCCAGAATCCCTCCAAGTGCCGCGTCCCTGGAATGTCCCTGCCTCTGGCTGCTGTGGATCTTCAGCTGTGAGGCGCATACCAGTGAGTGACCCAGGAGCCTTGGAGGGCTGAAGGGCCTGTTTCCTGTGCTGTACTGAGCCTGCCTATTACTTATTCCCATTGAGGTGTGAATATCTGTGCTGGTGCAGGGTGCGCGGGTGACAGCTGTGATGTCTCTTTGATGTTGGTCTCCAAGATGTCTCCTTTGGAGCTGCTTGGGCCTGTGGTCTCCAGAAGTTGTGAGGACGGTCCGGTCTGGTTGACTAATTGACCTGCAAGGGAAATGAGATGGAATTAGTGCATGACAGGGGAACATTGATTGAAGGAATTTAACTCACACGAGGCTTGCGCCACAGCTGGATGTATTGAGGGTTCTCACTCTTGTCTGCTGTCCCCACTTTGCCCTCTGCACAGAGTGTGGTCCTGCTCCTCACTGGACAGGATCTCTCTTCTCAAACGTGGTTAGGGTCTTCTCAGGCTTCACACCAGCTAGCTGTATCCACAATGCTGGTTGTCTTTGCATTTGTTTTGCAATGAAACAGATGGGGAGACGTGCCAGGTCAGATGCTCATGAAGTCTGGCATGGGAGGTGAATGGGATTGGGGAGGTGAGGAACAGAATAGTTTCTGGGGAGATAATGGGGAGGGTGGCAGGACATGTGTTGGGACCCCGCAAGATAGCTGGGAGATAGATCACAGTTGAGGTGTGACGGGTGTGTGAAGGGGTGCAGCGGGAGACAAGAGGAATCAGATTTACCCTGGTTGCCAGAAGAGGGTCATTCATCTTCTTTCGGCACTGTATCCCGTCCATAATGGAGCAAGCTGGTGTTCACTATCGCAGCCACTGCCTGCCAGGCAGGATTGGTCAGCTTGCTGGCTACTTGAGTGTAGAGGATGGCATGCCTCTACTCCACCCCATCAGAGTGAAACATGGTGGTGTGTTCCTGGCAGCCATCCATCCCTCCGACTGGGAGGTGTTTAAAAGGAGCACCCCGCTGATTGCTGAGATGAGGGTGAGCGAATCCGAGGCAGGTCACTACGAGCGTAGCATGAAACCCGTACAGGAATCCTTTTGTTTTCAAAGTAGCTGAAGATTCAGTGATTCTTCTGGCTGACGGCGCCAGTGGGATTCTCTCCTCTCACTGAAACCGACACTTTGGGCTGAAATTCTCCGACCTCCCCAATGGCTGGGATTCTCCTGTCCCGCTGTTGTGAATGAAGATTTGGCTGAGCGCCACATTCTCCATTCTCGTTGGCAGCGGGGAGTGCAAGACCGGGGAATTCCAGCCTTTGAAAAAATATCGGAAAACTCCGCCTAATTGGGTGTAACACTGGCGATACCATCTGAAGTTAACGATTGAAATCACTTTGTCGGATGGTTCCCAGCCCAGCACAATTGTCCAGGGGAAATTAGCTCTTCTGGACAATTTCCGGGTTAAATCCTCACCTGGGAATTTCCAAAAGGGATTCCCCAACACATCACCGGGGAGCCAGGGGTTGATGGATCACATTGTTGAGGAGTACCCATTGACTTAATCTAGAAAACCACGTTTATCCACTGACAGGATCATTGTTTGTCACTGTGACTATGCAGACGTTAAGTAGAATCATAAAATCCTTACAGTGCAGAAGGAGGCCATTCAGCCCATTGAGCCTGCACCGACTTTCTGACAGGGTATCTTAGCCAGGCCTTAATCAGCACCCCCCATCCCGGTAACCCCACACATTTACCATGGCTAATCCATCTAACCTACACATCTTGGGAGATTGAAGGGCAATTTAGTGTGGTCAATCCACCTAGCGTGCACATCTTTGGATGGTGGGAGGAAACCGGAGTACCCGAAGGAAACCCACGCAGACATGGGGAGAATGTACAAACTTCACATAGACAGTCACCCAAGGCCGAAATTGAACCCGGGTACCTGGTGTTGTGAGGCAGTAGTGCTAACAATTGTGCCACTGTGCTGCCCTAATTTAACATATTTTATATTTGTGTATATTTAAGATGTTTTAGCTTGTAAATTACACTGTGTGAGGTGCATATCAATTGTTTGTGTCTGCTATATCAAAAGGAGCACTAACCTTGTAAAGTTAATTTATTAGTCACAAGTAAGGCTTACATTAACACTGCAATGAAGTTACTGTGAAAATCCCCGAGTTGGCACACTCCAGTGCCTGTTTGGGTCAATGCACCTAACCAGTACGTCTTTCGGACTGTGGGAGGAAATCGGAGCACCCCGTAGGAAGCCCACGCAGACATGGGGAGAATGTGCAGACTCCGCACAGACAGTGACCCAAGCTGGGAATCAAACCCAGGTCCCTGGCACTGTGAGGCAGCAGTGCTAACCACTGTGCCACCTGTACCTTGTGGTAGCTGCAGTGCAAAAGCCTCCCCACGTTAAAAGATCCCATGCGTAGCTGCTTGTCATGAGATACACTCTGTCCTCCTCACTTTGAGAGACTACCAGAGAGAGAGAAAGAGAAGCACTAACAATAATTGATTAACCCTTGTTACACGAGCTGACAAAATAATTTAAAATGAACGAGCTGGGTTCAATATGACAATATTGCTCATTGTCATTGGTAGATGATCTTTTTTGGTTTTAAATTTATTACAGCTGAGATAGTCGTAAAATGCACCGGTACAATCGTTAGAAAGAAAATGGGGTATTTTACAGAATTTCTTGTGGTACTTTGTCCAAATCAAATGGCAAGTTAAAGTTCTGCATAATTCTAATTGTTCAATGAAATTATAAAATGGAAAAGTTGGCAAAATCTCGTATAATCCATGTAGATACGTGAAAAGGTTATAATACGTGAATGGACACATGCACACTCTTACTTTGTAAATGGGCCAAAATATATTCAGAGTGGATAGAACTAATATGATGAACCAAAGCATGTTGTAACCTAATAAATTCAGGCCTATGGCTATTCAATTAATGAATATGGCATATTATTAAAGAAAAATGACATTTAAACTGCTGCCTACATTTAATGTTTTGTCACAGTCATCAAGAAGTGCTCTGGGATACTCTGTCTTAATCTTTGATGAAGGCTGCCTGGTTGATGCCCACTGAGCAGATACCAGAAAATTTCTCTCTGCCAGCCTCTAATAAGCTCCACCCAAAGATCACCATCTGGTTCACAGGAGCAGCGTTATAGGGCATGCATGACAAAAAGGGAAAGGGTAGATGAATCTTTTAATTAGTGCTTATAATTAAGTGCTTTCCGTGGCTCTTAGCCAAAAGCCTGGAAAAACTAAAATCCACACATCAGAGCATGATCTCAAAACTACAACTTTTTTTTCCCCGCAATTTGTTTCGAGGCTACTTTACAGTCACGAATAGGAAATATCCAGCTTTCTGTGCTGTGAGGCGTAAGATAAATTGCCTACATTTCTTCCGAAAAAGGATTATGTGAGCAGCTTTTTCAGTGATAATGTGCATATTGTGGGGCCGATATTCCTGGTGCCCGCGGTGAAGATATGCTTGGCCAGTGCACTGGAATAACACAGCACCTGAGGTCTCTCTTTTGTTGGAGGGGGCGTCATAATCTGCTGACTATTCTGTTTGAACTCAGGGCACAGGAAGCACTTTATTGAGGTGTATAAAATCATGAGGGGCATAGATAGGATGAACACATATTCTTTTTCCTAGGGAAGGGGAATTGAAAAGTAGAGGGCATAGGTTTCAGGTGAAAGGGGAAAGATTTAAAAGGGACCCAGAGGGCAACTTCTTCACACAGAGGGTGGTGTGTATATGGAATGAGCTGCCAGAGAAAGTGGTTGAGGCAGGTACAATAGCAACATTTGAAAATAATTTTGATTAATGCGTGGAGGGAAAGGATTAGAAGGATATGGGCCAAATGCGGGCAATTGGGACTAGCTGGGAGGGCACCATGGTCAGCATGGACCTCTTGGGCCGAAGGGCCTGTTGTATTGCTTTATGACTCTATGGGCGGGAATTTACAGCCTCGCTTGAGCGAGACCGGAAAATCCCACCCCTCGCCCGCTCCAATTCTGTGGCAGGCAGGGCGGTATGATTCTGGCACATGACTCTATCTCAGGCCATAAAAGCCTATGACAGCTGAAAAGGGGCTTTTGTACTTTTGGTCTTTGGGGTGTTTGAGAAACACCAGCATGAGAGAAGTTTCACAGCTTACAACATATAGCTGGATATGGGATGCTTCTGTGGGGTGGCGTGGACATTTACTGAGATGGGTTTTGCGGACGAAAGGAAGGAGTTTCAGATGGAAATCTGTGATTCAACATACTGTAGTAGTTTAATGCCGTGGCAATAACTTTTGCAATTTAGAAATTCCCACCTCAGCCTGATTGTCAGACCTGCATTCGATTGGATGGGGAGCACTCTGGGACAAGCCACACTACCAGGTAGATCCAATCCACAAATGAGTTTAATCCCAGACACATAGAGGGAGAGGGACCTATCCCTCGTACAGGTGTAAGAAGCCCATTGCAGGAACATGGGGGTGGAGGACAAAGAACAAAGAACAAAGAACAGTACAGCACAGGAAACAGGCCCTTCGGCCCTCCAAGCCTGTGCCGCTCCTTGGTCCAACTAGACCAATCGTTTGTATCCCTCCATTCCCAGGCTGCTCATGTGACTATCCAGGTAAGTCTTAAACGATGTCAGCGTGCCTGCCTCCACCACCCTACTTGGCAGCGCATTCCAGGCCCCCACCACCCTCTGTGTAAAAAACGTCCCTCTGATGTCTGAGTTATACTTCGCCCCTCTCAGCTTGAGCCCGTGACCCCTCGTGATCGTCACCTCCGACCTGGGAAAAAGCTTCCCACTGTTCACCCTATCTATACCCTTCATAATCTTGTATACCTCTATTAGATCTCCCCTCATTCTCCGTCTTTCCAAGGAGAACAACCCCAGTCTACCCAATCTCTCCTCATAGCTAAGACCCTCCATACCAGGCAACATCCTGGTAAACCTTCTCTGCACTCTCTCCAATGCCTCCACGTCCTTCTGGTAGTGCGGCGACCAGAACTGGACGCAGTACTCCAAATGTGGCCTAACCAGCGTTCTATACAGCTTCATCATCAGACTCCAGCTTTTATACTCTATACCCCGTCCTATAAAGGCAAGCATACCATATGCCTTCTTCACCACCTTCTCCACCTGTGTTGCCACCTTCAAGGATTTGTGGACTTGCACACCTACGTCCCTCTGTGTTTCTATACTCCTGATGACTCTGCCATTTATTGTATAACTCCTCCCGACATTATTTCTTCCAAAATGCATCACTTCGCATTTATCCGGATTAAATTCCATCTGCCACCTCTCCGCCCAATTTTCCAGCCTATCTATATCCTGCTGTATTGCCCGACAATGCTCTTCGCTATCCGCAATTCCAGCCATCTTCGTGTCATCCGCAAACTTGCTGATTACACCAGTTACACCCTCTTCCAAATCATTTATATATATCACAAATAGCAGAGGTCCCAGTACAGAGCCCTGCGGAACACCACTGGTCACAGACCTCCAGCCGGAAAAAGACCCTTCGACCACTACCCTCTGTCTCCTATGGCCAAGCCAGTTCTCCACCCATCTAGCCACTTCTCCTTGTATCCCATGAGCCTTAACCTTCTTAACCAACCTGCCATGTGGGACTTTGTCAAATGCCTTACTGAAATCCATATAGACGACATCCACGGCCCTTCCTTCATCAACCATTTTTGTCACTTCCTCAAAAAACTCCACCAAATTTGTAAGGCACGACCTCCCTCTTACAAAACCATGCTGTCTGTCACTAATGAGATTGTTCTGTTCTAAATGCACATACATCCTGTCTCTAAGAATCCTCTCCAACAACTTCCCTACCACGGACGTCAAGCTCACCGGCCTATAATTTCCTGGGTTATCCCTGCTACCCTTCTTAAGCAACGGGACCACATTCGCTATCCTCCAATCCTCAGGGACCTCACCCGTGTCCAAAGAAGCGACAAAGATTTCCGTCAGAGGCCCAGCAATTTCACCTCTCGTCTCCCTGAGCAGTCGAGGATAGATGCCATCAGGCCCTGGGGCTTTGTCAGTTTTAATGTTCCCTAAAAAACCTAACACTTCCTCTCTTGTAATGGAGATTTTCTCTAACGGGTCAACACCTCCCTCCGAGACACTCCCGGTTAACACGCCCCTCTCCTTCGTGAATACCGATGCAAAGTATTCATTTAGGATCTCCCCTATTCCCTTGGGTTCTAAGCATAATTCCCCTCCTTTGTCCCTGAGAGGTCCGATTTTCTCCCTGACAACTCTTTTGTTCCTAACGTATGAATAGAATGCCTATTTCAGGGATCCTATTTCAGAGTGGTGTTCATTGGTGATCCATCATATGCCCTAGTAGCCTTTAGATGGAGTAAGGGTGGTCTTGATGGGTGGAGAGCTTGGTGATAGCGGTGGGGCCCAATTCCTGGGAAACCGGGGCCCTCATCTTCCGAGCAGAGGCAATGACAGTTGGATTGCTGCCGTGCTCATAAGTTACCCAACTCAACACTAGCACATATTTCATCCGCAGACTTCTGAACCCAGCCGTAACAGAAATGCACAGCACAGCATCCATCAGGGAACTCTTTTGGAGCAGAGTAGAGTTGGGGGAAGATAGGACACTCCCATACTTTACGGCAATTCCGGCCAAATGGTAAGATTCAAAGACTGGACATTTAAAGTTAGTGAATGGATGAGCAACTGAATGGGTAGGTGGGTAAGTGAGTAGGTGTGCAGGTGCGTAACGTATGCCCCTTGAGTGGGTAGTTGGGTTGGCGGTTAGTCTGCTGGGGGTTAGAGTATTAGAGCTTCACAGCATGGAAACAGGCTCTTTGGTCCAACTTCTCCATGCTGCCCAGTTTTTACCACTAAGCTAATCCCAATTGCCCACATTTGGCCCATATCCCTCTATACCCATTTTACCCATGTAACTGTCTAAATGCTTTTTAAAAGACAAAATTGTACCCGCCTCTACTACTACCTCTGCCTTGTTCCAGACACTCACCACCCTCTGCATGATAAAATTGCCCCTCTGGACCCTTTTCTATCTCTCCCCTCTCACCTTAAACCTATGCCCTCTACTTTTAGACTCCCCGACCTTTGGGAAAATATGTTGACTGTCTACCTTACCTATTCCCCTCATTACTTTATAGATCTCTATAAGATCACCCCTAAGCCTCTTATGCTCCAGGGAAAAAGGTCCAGTCTATCCAGCCTCTGTGAATAACTCAAACCATCAAGTCCCGGTAACATCCTAGTAAATCTTTTCTGCACTCTTTCTAGTTTAATAGTATCCTTACGTTAGTCAGGTTGAGTTGGGTTGGGAGTGTAATCAGTGTTGGGAGAGATAGTCATATTTGGGTTGGGAGGGTAGTTGGGTGGTCAGAAGAAATATTTTGGTTTGGGGGGTAGTTAGGTCGGGTCAGGATGGTAGTCAAGTGGTTAGGAGAGGTAGTCAGGGTCAAGTCAGAAGGGTAGTCAGGTCAGGGAGTGGTCAAGTGGTCATGGCGTTTTCAGGGGAGTAGTTGGGCGATCAGGGAGGTGATTGGTGGGGGGTGTAATCTCGTCAGGTGGTCTTGGGGGGTATTTGTGGGGGGTCACAAAGTAGACAGGAGGTTGGGATTGGGGGTATTTTGGTGGAGGAGAGGTGATTTGTGTCTCAGCTTTTGAGTTGTCCAGAATTATCCAGAATTAGATTTTAATCTGCCTAACATTTCCTGGGTAACTATGGAATTGTGTGAAGCCTCCAGACAAGATTTTCCAATCCCACCGAAGGCGACTGCCTGTGACGGATTCCCCAGTGGAGGAAGTGAGATCCACACAAAATGCTGTAGGCATCGGCGGGACTGGAAGATCCTGTCGATGGCTACTGACGAGCCGCCTCCGCCAGTGGAAAACACACCGCGGGGATACTGGAAAATTCCACCCTCTGACTCCAGTTGATGGGCGGAGACATTTGCAGGGACTCCTTGTCAGCGGGGCAATTGCCCACCAGAAGTTTAAATTTCCCCAGCAATTCCCACGTACGTCCATACGTCAGGAATTCCATAGGTCCCGACGTACGTCTTCACTTCCCCAGCGATCCGGAGATGGGAAAACCTGGCCTCTCACTGCTCACAGTGAAAGCTACAGAACAGGTTAGATCATCAGCTTCCAGCCTTATTAATATACTTAAAATGCAAACCTGCCTCCTGAGAGTGAGTTGGCTGCTTTCCAATTGCCTGACCTTGTTAAAACCTGGAAGTGGTTGAAATCAGCAGCTGAATTTTTCCCTGTTTAATATTCCATCACCCCCACTGCACTTAATCCCAAATGCTCAGCCATTTTGAACCACCCCCCCCCCCCCCCGCCCCCCAGCCGCACCTCATTATTTCTCCCAGAAAAAAAAAACATTTTCTCAAGTATAAGGACCAAAAGAAGAGGATATTGATGTTCCATGGAAAATCCAATATGTAATTTATTCGCCAAACTGTCAGGAGGACTGCGCGTATAAGAGTGTCCTGCTTTGATATAGAGGAACTGCAGCGGGAAATTGGAACAAATGAGGAATGCTTGATTTCCCCGCCACGGAGAAGATAGGAACTGAAGGCTGTGGCATTGGCAGGAGATGGCATGTGGCCATAAACATTGCAGCAGTGTACAAAGAAATGGATGAATGAAATATGACCCCCACCAGGAGGGGAAAGTAAGTATTAATCCTTACACATGTATACAGCTGCTTCTGAATGCCTTTGGCAAAAATAAAACCCATTGTACCTCACCACACAAATCACATTATAATGAAATAGCTGCAATAGCAAATGAAATGATGTAATGTGATATTATATTAAGAGTTTAGAAATGAAATGCTCTCAGCACAGAATGGCAAGAGGCCATTCAACCCATCGGACCCACACTGGACATTTCAAAGAACTATAGGTGGAGCACACCAGGATGATAGGGAGTGGGATAACTTGATCTTGGTTTCAGATAAAGCTCGGCACAACATCGTGGGCCGAAGGGCCTGTTCTGTGCTGTACTGTTCTATGTTCTATCCAGCTAGCCCCGCTCCTTTGACATATAAAAAATAAAACACCACAGTTGCTGCAGGTCTGAAATAAAAACAGAAAATGTCGGAATAAATCAGAAAATCTGCTGGCATCTGCGGAGGGGGAAACTTAACTTGAAAGGTTTTATTGGCCCCATGGTGGCAGGATTGGTGCTGCTGGGTGGAAAATAAGGGGGAGCCACGGCAGAATGGCCACAGGGGTGGCTGGCAAGTGGATTGATTACCCACACCAGAGGTGAGCAACAATTATGCGTGTTAAGGCTCCAATTAAGGGTCATATTTCATAGAATCACAGAATCCCTACAGTGCAGAAGGAGACCATTCGGCCCATCAAGTCTGTATCGACCACTATCGCACCCAGGCCCTATTCCCGTAACCCCACACATTTACTCTAATCTCCCTGACACTAGGGGCAATTTAGCATGGTCAATCAACCTAATCCGCACATCTTTCGACTGTGGGAGGAAACCGGAGGAAACGGGAAGTGCAAACTCCACACAGACAGTGACTGAGGCCGGAATTGAACGTGGGTCTTGCCGCTGTGAGGCAGCAGTGCTAACCAATGTGCCACCATGCCACCAATACGGTGGCAAACAATATTTATTTTTGGAATTTTTTACCCCATGAGTCCTTGCCACTTTTAACATGCACTTCTCTAACAAAAAACTCTCGTAGGACTCCAAGGGTGTAATGAAATGGCCGTTCTTTTAAGCAGAGGAAACCTAAAAGATGCATTTATGATATTTGCAGCCTCACATATTTAACCACCAGCAGACTGGACCCCATGCCAAAATCCCACACCAGGATCCTTGTAGCAGGCAGAGGTGCCAAGTGAACCAGAGAATCCATTCTTCAATTATAGGGCCACAGGCAGGAAAGGCTACGACAGAAACCCAAATGATTCATCCAGAGGGACTCCCATCCACTTTGAGGGGCCTACCAGCTTTGGCCCTCTTGACATATGAATTGGCTCCACGCCTTCAAGAACTCGCACATGTTGAGGCACCCTAGTGGTCGCTGCCCTACCTCCGCAGTGCCAACCTCTTCAGCTTGGGCTGCCAAGGTGCCAGATCTTCCAGCCCTCCGAACGGGCCTGCACTTCCTGGAGCCGAGCTTGATGGGATGGCGAGTGCCAAGGCAGCCAATCAGAAGACAGCCTCCAGAAAGGTTGGGTTGCCAGTCTCACTGCCAGCAAATGCAGGCTGGGGGCCCCCTGTTTAGTTCTAATATCGTCGTCCTGAAGCCTGTGGAAAAATCCAGCCCAATGTTTTAGATCATAGAACTGGGCATACTGGTGGTGTAGGCCAGGATTCTCTGGTCTTGTCCTGCTGCCAGCGAGAACGGAAAATTTGGTGCTCAGCCAAATCTCCACTCCCTACAGCGGGACTGGAGAATCTCAGCAGCAGGTGAGGTTGGAGACTTCCAGCTGTACAGTCAAAGAAAGATGGACATTCAAGTTGTTTACCTTATTTAAATTATAATTTTATTCCTTAAAAAAGTGGCTGTATCTGCTATGTGTCGCTGAATGATTTTCTTTTCTTGTTTTTGCTGTAGTTTCAGCTCATCTGTTCCAAGCCACTGCTGTCGCCCTAGTGTAATTTCCTACATTGATTCTTTTGCTGAATCCTCAGAAATTTCTACTTTTGATTCTCCATGTCATTATCCTCCATGTTCTTTTTCTGCTGCATCGGGGTGACGATAATGAAGCAGATCATCCAAAATTAACTCAAATACGTTCATGGAGAAAGATTCGCGTTATTAAAGATGCATCTCAGAGGGCCAGAGGCTCTGGAGCCTTAGCAGAGGGGAGAGGGGGACCGTGAGGATGCCTCACTCTGGAGGCGTCCTCGGAGGTGTGGATTCAATTCCGGAAACTGGGAGAAAATAATGCTGCAGGATTCCACATACCAAAAACTTGCAGGTAATCACATCCGTGTCCCCTTCTTGCACTGTATCTTTCCAGCACTTCAGCTTGTTTCAATCACAGGCAGGGGGTGGCGGGAAGGAAAAGCCAGCAACAAAGATAATAAACCACTTCACATTCTTTCATGCTAAACTTAACTGTTCCTGCTTTGCCTTTTGGCTCTGGATCACTCTGATCTTAAGATGAGTGAGTTTTCCCTTCATTCTGGGCTCCATTCCCAGACCTACCAGAGTTGACTGAACCCAGCATGGGGTTTTCTCTCATTCTTTTGCACCTGACCACAGGAAGTTGAACAAATGAATCATTCCTCCTCAGTCAATGATTCATCACCACTTACCCTGGCTACTTCCGAATTTCAAGGGCAAGTTCTTAGAAGGCACCTAGTTGAACAGACCATCTCAATAATAATAGGTCGGAATGTTTACAGGAAGCCGGAGCGAAAATCATGAATAACCATTGTAACTGCTTATTGTGGAAACTTGTATCAGTGCCAACCTCATATTAACACAAAACTTCCTCATTATCTCAACAACTACTGTATCCAACTATAAATTCTAAACCAATGCAAACTATTACCAGGGGAGGCGATGGCCTAGTGATATTACCACTAGACTATTAATCCAGAAGCTCAGCTACTGTTCTGGGGACCTGGGTTCTAATCCCACCACGGCAGATGGTGCAATTTGACTTCAATAAAATATATCTGGAATTAAGAATCTACTGATGACCCTGAAACTGTTGTCGATTGTCGGAAAAACACATTTGGTTCACTAATGCCCTTTCAGGAAGGAAATCTGCCATCCTTACCCAGTCTGGCCTACATATGACTTCAATTCAGGTAAATCGGGATGGGCAATAAATGCTGGCCCAGCCAGCGACACCCATGCCTCACAAATGAATAAAAAAAACTATTACTTCAAATTAAAACGCGCCGCTTAAATGTAAGACATTTTCAAATCTCTCGTGTGGAAAAATGGACAATAAAACATCCCAAAACGTGAACCACTTTCATGAATTAACTTCGGAGCATCATGAATAGGTAGTTTCTTGACATTTATTTCTAGGTGCCAAAACAAGATGCCAGACCAACCTTTAGCCCAATGAAATCATGCAGGTTTGGATCAAATCAGGGGGTAAAGTTATAGAAACATCGAATCCTACAGTGCAGAAGGAGGCCATTTGGCCCATCGAGTCTGCACCAACCACAATCCCACCCAAGCCCTATCCCCAGAACCCCATGCATTTACCTTAGCTAGTCCCTCTGACATTAAGGGGCAATGTACCATGTCTAACCCACCTAACCCGCACATCCTTGGACTGTGGGAGGAAACCAGAGCACCCCGAGGAAACCCACGCAGACACAGGGAGAATGTTCAAATTTCAGACAGACAGTGACCCAAGCCGGCAATTGAACCCGGGTCCCTGGCGCTGTGAGGCAGCAGTGCTAACCACTATGCCACCGTGCCACCCCGTCTCAAATAGCTGTTTCCCAGCAAATCCATTTCCAACCTGCCTATTTCTGTCTTTACTGAGGTGAGCTGGAACTTTAAATATGATAATGAGGTGAGTCTCCCTGTTGTTCAGCTTTTCAAACCAGTTACTGTCAGCTGCATTGCTTACACATCAGGAAACAGCTTTATCAAGGACAGGATGTGGGGAAGTGATGGCCTAGTCATATTCCCACTTGACTATTAATCCAGAAACTCAGCTAATGCTCTGGGGGCCCGGGTTCGAATCCCACCACAGCAGATGGTGGAATTTATATTTGATAAAAATTGTCTGGAATTAAGAATCTACTGATGACCATGAAACTATGGTCCAATTTTGGAAAAACCCCTCTGGTTCACTAACACCCTTTAGGGAAGGAAATCTGCCATCCTTACCTGGTCTGGCCTACATGTGACTCCAGACCCACAGCAATGTGGATGACTCTCAACTGCCTCCAAGGGCAACTAGGGATGGGCAATAAATGCTGGCTTGCCAGCAATGCCCACGTCCCACAAATTAAAAATAAAAAGGACTTGGTGGGTTCATACCTACTTCCTGTATCCAGGTACCCAAGTGAGACGTCAGGTTGGGGGTAGTCAGGTGATCTTGGGGTTTTCAGGGGAGTAGCTGGGGGATCAGGGAAGTGGTTGGGTGGGTGTAATCTCATCTACGATCATGCTGTCCCCAACTAACTTCACACCCTTCCCCCAAGGCCTCCAGTCACCATGATGCCATCGTGCCCTGATGCCCAAGTACCACAACGACAAGGTCACTGACCTCTCCTCCACCACACCCAGGGGTCTTCCCGATAGATCTCCCCTTTCTCTTCCTCCTGCTATTGTGCCCCCTCCTCCTCCCACACCCCCCCCCCCGCACCTCCCACCACCCCGCTACTCCTCCCTCATCCCCCGCCAATCGATCCTGCCCCCTCCCTGATCAACCCACCTTCCACCATTGCATCCTTGAGCTCTGTTGAAGCTCATTCCTTGTCCAATCTCCCAACTCACAGCACAAATGTCACTGACAGGCTACCTGGAGGCTGAACGTGTCAATCAGAAACCACAAGACACACTATGGAGTTAAACCTTCACGGCATATTGAGGAATCCAGGCCGGAGCTCTCCAACCTTGGCCGCAGTTGGGATTCTCCGGTGCTGTGAATGGAAATTTGGCCGAGCACCAAATTCTCAGTTCTTGCTGGCAGCAGGAAGGGGAGTGTGCGAGACCGGAGAATCCCAATCCCAGAGTTGAAGATTCACCACGACTTCCTGGCCTAATCATATCTTCTAGGTTTGGTCTGTAATAATCCTGCCTGTTGTGTGAGATAGAATATTTCACCGATAATAATAATCCAATGTATTGTTGAACAAGATGATTTAAAGACAAGGTTCAAAGCCAAAGAGATTTATTTTTCAATGTTAGTAAACTACTAAATGCATAACTGATATAACCGGAGGTAATCAAGCAGGCATGCTCCCCTATTATTTATTGTGAGAGACGATAGACATATAATTACTTAATCAAAATGCAGCTTACCAGTCAAAACAAAGCTAATTCACACTTGATGATAGGAAAGTTTATTTCTCAATACGTGCATCACTCCTGACCAATCAGAAATAACATCTAAATGTGTCGTATTCGACACTTGAGTCGTAATGTGTCCTCTGACTCAGAAACTCACTAATCTCTGCACAATCCATTCACATCTCTCTGTCCGTTTGTTGGTGTAATAGGGAAGTTCTAAAGAAAGAAAGGACTTCCATTAATCATAATGCCTTTCACAATCCCAGGACATCCCAAAGTACTTTTCAGTCAATTGAACACTTTTGAGGTTTAGTCACTGTTGTAATCTTTGTAACACATCCTGTCCATGTCTAAATCTGTCAGTTTTGAAAATCAAACTTGTTTTGTTGTCATTTCCTGCTGCTACATCTTAATTTATTTTTAAAAACTGCACTTCCCCGCAGAGATAGGTGTCATATCAGAGAAGAAGGGTCACCTCGGTTGACTGTTCCACTCTTTGACTGTTGGTTACAAAGTAATATCGACAAGGATCTAGGACTAGGGGTGGAATTTCCCCCAAAAATGGCAAAGTGTGATGCCGGAGGTTAGAGCCAGGGGTTGGGGTTGGCGGGGGGTGAGGGGGGGAGGGAGGGGAGGGTGGGGTCTTTAAAGTTGATTTAAATTTGGTGTGTCCTTTAAAAATGGTGCCCCAATCTCTGTGGAGCCAGGCTTGCTGGCGTCTTTAGACCCGCCCCTCACAATAATGACACAAAACATACCCCCTGTTTTAAAATGGCAAATGGTGGGAGGATCTGGATGGAAAACATACCTGTTTTCAGTCCGAACCTGACACCTTGCCATTATTTTGGGAAATTACGCCCACTATTTCAAAGAACATCAAAAGTAATGTGAAGGAGAAAAAAAAAACTCATTCTTTTCCTATTGTCATGCCCAGTGAAGACAAGCTCTATTCATAACTTGAACATGGACTTCATAAAGTATATCATTCTCTGCAGCTGTTTTTTCTTTAAAATTGACACTAACAAGACTGCCAAGATAACTGCTGTAGATCAGGTTACTGTTGTAATTTGTGCTAGAAGTCTCTCGAAAATTCTTGGTTGAATAATCATGGATAGCCACCTCTCCCTTAAGTGGATACACGAAACCCATCTGTCGAATTTTCACCTGTTATTGCTTCTGGACTTATCCAAAACTGCTGATCTATAGAGCCGGAAACTCCAAGCTTGATACTCAACAAAGGAAATCACAAAAGCCAGTTTATCTGTCGTAGGTGTGAACAGATTCCTCCATTCATCCTCCATTATATAGTAATGACTTCTATAAGGTATACAGATTTAAACTATCTTTAATCCACACATTAGCTCAGACCTGCTGAGATTTTCCAGCTCCTGTTTTTGGCATAATATTTCAGGTGTAGTCTCACCAAGGCCCTGAAAAACTGCAGCAAGACATCCCTACTCCTGTACTCAAATCCTCTTGCTATGAAGTCTAACATACCATTTGCCATCATCACTGCCTACTGCACCTGCTTGTCTACTTTCTCATTTTTTATTCATTCGTGGGGCGTGGGCATCACTGGCTGGCCAGCGTTTATTGCCCATCCCTCGTTGCCCGAGGGCAGTTGACAGTCAACCACATTGCTGTGGGTCTGGAGTCATGTGTAGGCCAGATGAGATAAGACAGATTTTCTTCCCTAAAGGATATTAGTGAACCAGATGGATTTTTTCGACAATCGACAATGGTTTCATGGTCATCAGTAGATTCTTAATTCCAGGTACTTTTTATTGAATTCAAATTCCACCACCTGCCATGGTGGGATTCGAACTCAGGTCCCCAGAACATTAGCTGAGTTTCTGGATTAATAGCCTAGTGATAATACCACTAGGCCATTGTCTCCCCGACTGGTGTACAAGGGCATCCAGGTCTCATTTTTAAAAATACTTTTTCAATTCAATCAAATCAAGTCCAATTCAGAGTCTCAACAAGTTGAGACATTTCCGATCCAAGCTGACAAGACAGGGCAAGCGACCATTTACCCTGTCCTGGGCCTGAGCTACATGAGCCAAGCTGATTGGAGGAGGGAAAGCAATTCCTCCTCCAAGACTTGAGCTCATTTGCATCTTAGCCAAAAGGCCAAGATACCGCTTTTAAAAATTGCTTCATATGAAACATATGAAGCTTCAATGTAACCTAATGACCTCAACCAAGTGCAGCATCCGCATAACTACACTTGATCTTAGCCAAAAGGGCATCCAGGTCTCTTTTTTTAATACTTTTCCAATTCAATCAAATCAAATCCAATTCAGAGTCTCAACAAGTTGAGACATTTCAGATCCAGGCTGACAAGACAGGGCAAGCGACCAAACCACCCTGTCCTGGGCCTGATCTACATGAGCCAAGCTGATTGGAGAAGGGGGAAGCCCCCCCCAAGACCCGAGCCCATCCGCATC
Source organism: Mustelus asterias (assembly GCF_964213995.1). Taxonomy (NCBI): domain Eukaryota; kingdom Metazoa; phylum Chordata; class Chondrichthyes; order Carcharhiniformes; family Triakidae; genus Mustelus; species Mustelus asterias. Next base: position 27,045,641 of record NC_135825.1, on the reverse strand, counting down.
CCAGCCAAAAGGCCGAGATGCCGCCCCAAAAAATTGCTTCATATGAAACACACGAAGCCCCAGTGCAACCCAATGACCTCAACCAAGCACAGCCGACCATGGGCAGCCGACCATACTACACTTGATCCCAGCCAAAAGGATAGTCTCATTGCACATTCTACTCTTCCAATGTATAGCCATTCAGATAATGATCTGCCTTCCTGCTTTTGCTACTAAAGTGGATAACCTCACATTATACTGCATCTGCCATGCATTTGCCCACTCACTCAACTTGTCCAAATCACACTGAAGCATCTTGCATCCTCCACCCAGCTCACCCTCCCACCCAGCTCTGCAAATTTGGAGTTATTACATTTAGTTCCTTCATCTAAATCATTAATATTCATTGTGAATAGCTGGGGTCCTAGCACTGACCCCTGTAGTACCCCACTAGCCACTGCCTGCCATTTGGAAAACGATTGGTTTATTCCTACTCTTTGTTCCTTGTCGGCCAACCAGTTTTCTATCCATATAAATACATTACCCTAAATCCCATGCACTTTAATTTTACACGCTAATCTCCTCTGTGGAACCTTAGCGAAAACCTTCGATACGTTAAACAAACCACATCCAATAGCTCCTCCTCATCAAATTTAATAGTTACATCTACAAAGAATTCCAGTAGATTAGCCAAGGATTACTTCCCTTTCATAAATCTATGCTGATTCTATCTGATCCTGCCACTTTCCAAGTGTTCAGCTATTAGATCTTTTATAATGGATTCTAGTATTGTCCCCACTACCGATGTCAGGCTGACTGGTCTATAATTCCCTGTTTTCTCTCTACTTCCCTTTTTAAATAATGGGGTTACATTAGCCACCCTCCATCCATAGGAACTGTTCCAGAGTCTACAGAATCATGGAAGATAACCATCAATGTATCCATTATTTCTAGAGCCACTTCCTTAAGTACTGTAGCTGTAATATCCAGTCACTAAGTACATTAGAAGGAGGCCTAAATATCATAAATTCCTAGTAATATTTAAAGCTGCCCTGCACACTTTAAGGCTGGGTCTGTACCTCTTAAAGGAGAGGAGCGGGTACTGGCAGGAAGTGCAGGAAGTGAAGCAGACCTGGGAAATAGTGACAGATGGTACAATATTGGAGAGAACAGTCTTTTTGGATGCTGCATTGGAGGCTTTGGTACTGGCCTTGGGGCAGGAGGCGAATGCCAAGAGATCTCCTGATGCGGGGAGCAGATAGTCATGGAGGTCAAAGTCAGGAGTTTAGCCCTGAGAACCTGGGTGCAGTCATTTCACAAGTGGGTCAAGGTCACTGAGTTCAAACAAACCCCTCAGCTGTGGAAGATTCACCTGAGCTGCACACTTGTGCACACCGAGTAGAAAATACAACATCAGCAGATGGAGCCTGATTGACATTTTTAAAGTGTATCTGCAGAAGGAAAGCAAATCAATTTTAAAAGGTATTACAAGACAAGAGTAAAATGAAGAGCATTTTGGAGCCTGAGGGCATCTATGGCCTCCTTCAGAACTTCAGAATATATCAATCAACCTGGCCTTGACATGTATTAAAAAGTGGGTTAATCCCTCCACAAAATTGCAGAGAATTTCAGAGAAACTTATTTAATTGCTCTCTCTGTAATTCTATGGTCAGTAATAATGAAATAATCAGACGAATAGATGGTGAAAAGTAATTTCTCAGTACTCACTAAGTTAAATACAGGAAGATACATTTCCATAAGGTTTCCACGTCCCGTCCCCCCCTGTTCCCCCCCTCCCCCCCTCACCACCCCCCCCCCCCCCCCCTCGCCCCATTCATCTACCCTAACTTCAGAAGAAGAACCACAGAAACCCTGGAATAAATACCAGGAATCTTTTTATACCATATTCTGGGAAGTCCATGGTTGCGTTGGGACATGAGGAGGAGAGGTTACGATGAAAATTCACCTCATACTGCTGCCTCACAGCGCCAGGGACCCGGATTCAATTCCCCGCTTGGGTCAATGTCTGTGCGGAGTCTGCACGTTCTGCCTGTGTCTGCGTGGGTTTCCTCCGGGTGCTCCGGTTTCCTCCCACAGTCTGAGAGATGGGCTGGTTAGGTGCATTGGCCACGCTAAATTCTCCCTCAGTGTACCCGAACAGGCACCGGAGTGTGGCAACTAGGGGATTTTTCACTGTAACTTAATTGCAGTGTTAATGTAATCTTACTTGTGACACTAATAAATGAAAACATATTAAAGCTGATGCATTTCTTGAAGTCAGGAACCTTGCCAGTACCAGAATCGATCGGGACCTTTTTGGGAAGTCTTGGATCGGGAATGTTAAACATACCCTGAAGTTCAGGATGACAGCCATTTGGAGAAATGTTCCTGGATCAATAAATTCTTGGATATTATCAGCAGTTAGGATGATATTCCACTTTGTTCACTGCTTAAATCTCACTGTTGCATCCCCTACAAACACGTGTATAAAAAGGGACATCCTGGAAATAGTGACGTAAGCTCAAAATTTTAATCTGGGTAATGGTTAAAAAGCAGTGACTTGTAGTGTTTGGCTCGTCACTTTAGGGTAACGTATGGGAAACACTGATGCACTGCATCAACAGGAAGAGAGACACAATCAGGACAGAAGCTCACCACATCTGGAGAGGTGGGGAAACTACCTGTCTCTGCACAGATCAGGTGTCAGGTTTAAAGAAAAATAGTTTGACAAATTAATCAAAGTGTTTTGATGTGATAAATGGCTATAAATTAGACAATGCTCTAATTATGCGACAGAATCCAGGATAGAAGTGTGCTTGACGGTGGGTGACATGACATACAATTAAGCAGGTTCATTTAGAAGTTAGGTGGCAAACAACTTGACAGAAAATTGACTCCAAAAAATGACTCTGCATATTTATTTGTAGTTGATTATCCCTTGGGTGTGGCCAGAGTAACGAGGCTGTGTCCTGAGGTGACCTATCCAGCCGATTTTATTTTTTGTTGGGATTATGCGGCAAAGTCGATTTAAGTCAATTCCATTTGACAAGAAATGACCCATAAAACAATACACTTGTGATAAAAGGATTTGTTCCGTGCGCAGCAACAGTTTAAAAGTGATTATGGCACATTATATAATTAAGCCCACAGGGAAAGGGAAAGTGTGAAAGAACAGGAGTTGAAGGAAAAATAGTGAAGATGAATAACGATAGAAAGAGAAAAAGAATTTAAAAAAAGAGAGATATATGGTAGAGCAGGTAATGAGTTTTCTTTGTCCATTTGAGGTGCACATGATCATATCTTTGAGGTTCTATGTATGTATATGTAGGGTGATGAAGAGGTTTTTGTATGACAATCCTCGATTGGCACAAAATAATGTGCCTCACAACTTTTCTGTGGGTAGGACTATGAAGGATGGTGAGAGGATCATGGCTGCCAGCTGACACTTGCAGGGCACTGATCTTGTCAACCCTTATTAGATCATTAAGACACTTCCTGCACTGTTCCAGATCCTGTCCAAAACATTGTGCTTGCTGACCTCCTCGGCTACTTCCTGCTGCACCTGCTGACCTCCCCCTCCCATCCTCCGGAAAGAGCACTGGCCTCCAGGCCCTCACCAACTCCAACATAACCTTCAGGGAGGTGGCGGTTAAAGGTGATTTCACCCTTACGTCTATTTCCTGAGATAGTCACTTGTGCCGGTCAAACCAAGCAGTCGTCTCACTGTAAAGACTGATGGCAGATATTTTAAGTTTGCACGCTCATTCATCTTCCTGACTCTCCTTGCTATCCCTAATTGGAAGGCGATCCCAGACGTTTGTTCCCAATTGAATATCTTCCCTACAAGCGAAGTGGAAAGTCATCTTTTCACTCAGAAAAGATAGCAAGAATCTGTCCCTTGTGTCTCAGGATGTCTTTCCAGGTTTCCTGTGCTGGATCAAGCATTCATAGAAATAGAATATAGAATCCCTATAGTGCAGAAGGAGGCCATTCAGTCCATCGAATCTGCACCAATAACAATCCCACCCAGGCCCCATCCCCGTAACTCCACATATTTGCCCCATTAATTCCTGTAACCTACGCATCCCGGGACACTAAGGAGCAATTTAGCATGGCCAATCAACCTAACCCGTACATCTTTGGACTGTGGGAGGAAACCGGAGCACCCGGAGGAAACCCACGCAGACACAGAGAGAATGTGCAAACTCCACACAGACAGTGACCCAAGCCGGGAATCGAACCCAGGTCCCCGGAGCCGTGAGGCAACAGTGCTAACCACTGTGCCACCCCCTCTGGTGCCACACTTGCTTTCTGAGCCGACTTCATGGCAGGTGTTACTGATGTATTCCTGGTATTAGTGACCTGCCCTAAATATTGTACTGAACCTGTCCTTGGGACGTGGGATGGGGTCTGCATCCAGCAGCATGGAAAGGTGGTGATTTCACACTGATGGCCCTGCACAAGCAGCACAATTGGCTTGGAATTTTAAGGTCAAATATTTTTGTTTGTGAAGAGGGAATTTTGTATCGAGTAAGACAGAAATAGGCAAAAGTGGGCCTCAGCTTTGGGCAGATGCATGGCAAAGTGAGCAATGTGCCCGCCTGGAATTAGGAGCAAGGAGACTAAACCAGTTGGAATACGGGGCCCAGAAAACATGCCGCTTGCAGCGTCCTTAACCACAACAACGAGGAAGATGGTTGTAAGCAGTTGTCTGGACATTAAAGTATAATGTTTTTTAAAGTTTATTTATTAGTGTCACAAGTAGGCTTAACACTGCAATGAAGTTACTGTGAAAATCCCCTATTTGCCTCACTCCGGCACCTGTTCGGGTACACTGAGGGAGAATTTAGCATGGCCAATGCACCTAACCAACACGTCTTTCGGACTGTGGGAGGAAACCCATGCAGACACGGGGAGAATGTGCAGACTCTGTACAGACAGTGACCCAAGCTGGGAATCAAACCCAGGTCCCTGGTGCTGTGAGGCAGCAGCGCTAAAAAAAGGCGTGGGTCCATAAAAAGAGGTGGGGCCCCATGGGAATGGTCTCAACACAAGGTGAGTGCTTCAGGTCAAGGGATGGGAAAGGGAACCCTGGGGCCGGGGTGGTCCAGTATATCCAAGTTTGAGTCATGGAGGAGTATTCCTGCCTTACTCACAAGGAAGCATTTACCAGGCCCCTGTTAACCCTGGCTGCTCATTCCCCAAAGGTGTTGATACATTTCTGTCAGGCAGGAAAAGTTAAAATTGTCCATGCGATGTGGTCCAAAGTAACAGATGTTTTGTTGTGCGGTTGGGGTCTACATGGGGGTTCTGGAGATTGTCTATTCTCCCAGGATGTGCTGCTCAAGTCTGTAGTTTCTCAGCATCATTACTTTTTATTTACAGCAAGTATTTACACATTTGGACCTCTACACGAGTTTGGAGCTTCTCCTCCTTCCAGATGTTGCTTACTTCTTGGTCATGTGATCTGTCTGACATTATTATCACATCAGCATCATATGTGCTTCTGGTGTTAACCTTATATCAGAAAGTTTAACTGTCAACTGAGGCACTGTGGATACAAATACATTAATCATAGAAACCCTATCGTAGAGAAGGAGGCCATTTGGCCCATCGACCCTGCACCAACCACATTCCTACCCAGGCCCTATCCTGCGAATCCCATGTATTTACCCTGCTAATCCCCCTGACACTAAGGAGCCATTTAGCACGGCCAAACAACTAACCTACACACCTTTGGACTGTGGGAGAAAACCGGAGCACCTGGAGAAAACCCCATGCAGACATGGAGAAAACATGCAAACTCCACACAGACAGTGACCCAAGCTGGGAATTGAACCCGGGTCCCTAGAGCTGAGGCAACAGCGCTAACCACTGTGCCACCGTGCTGCCCATAAATAGGAAGTGAATGAAACATGAATATTTTAATTCATAAAGATAGTTGTGAAATGGCCATTGTAGACAGAGTGGTCATGTGATGACGTGGCTACGAAAACAAGGTCATGTGACAGGACCGCGGGAGTTCTCCCCAGAGTGCAGGCAGAACACAAGTCTGGAGAGCTGCTCAACTCGTGAGTAAAGTATTATTTTCTACAAGTTCTTGTTGTCAGTGTTTGGGAACCCAGCACTCTTACAGCCGTATCAAATTTGTGTTGGACGTAATAAATAGCTGGTATTACATGACAAGGCAGTTATTGGGCCAAGAGAGAAAAGTTCAGGGAGTTTATGATTATCAGCAGAATGGTAATAGTGGTTTTACGCTTGTTATCATACACCCAGTATACTCGATATTGCACAGCAAAATGAATTCATAAGTTCATAAGATATAGGAGCAGAATTAGGCCATTCGGCCCATTGAGTCTGCTCCACCATTCGATCATGGCTGATATGCTCCTTATCCCCATTTTCCTGCCTTCTCCCCATAACCCTTCAACCCATTTCCAATTAAAAATCTAACTCCTCCTTAAATTTACTCACTGTCCCAGCATCCACTGCACTTCGGGGTAGCAAATTCCACTGATTCACAACCCTTTGGGAGAAGTAGTTTCTCCTTAACTCTGTTTTAAATTTGCTACCCCTTATCCTAAGACTATGACCTCACTCCCTAGAATGCCCCACAAGAGGAAGCATCAGCTACTTTACCCATACCTATCATCATCTTGTGTCCCTCAATTTGATCTCCCCTCATTCTTCTAAATTCCAGAGAGTATCGGCCTAAACTGTTTAATCTCTCTTCATACGACAAACCCCTCATCTCTGGAATCAGTCTAGTGAACCTCCTCTGAACTGCCTCCAATGCCACTACATCTTTCCTCAAATAAGGAGACCAAAACTGTGCACAATACTGCAGATGCGGTCTCACCAATGCCTTATATAGCTGTGACAATACTTCCTTACCTTTATATTCTATTTCTTGAGCTATAAATGCCAACCTTCCATTCGCTTTCTTTATTATCTGCTGTACCTGCACGCTAGTTTTCTGTGACTCAATTTACCACACTTTTGCTTTATTTTGTTCCAAGCAGCAGAATGAGCACCAGGAAACACAATATTCTCATGCTCCCTTCCACTGAATTTGCCTCGTAACCAAGCAAATGGAAAGATCACATGGCCACATTCTTCAGCGGAGCAATACAGGAGATCATCATAATCGGTACGTTAAAGATCAGCATTCTGAGAAGCAGGCTATAATTTTGCTGAATGCTGATGTCATTTTACTAGTATTTGCCTTTTCCAGGAAACGGGTTTCAGTCTTATTGGCATTTGATAGCTTCACTGAACAGTAACCGACATGACACGCCAGAGATCTATATCTACATTCTTGATTACATCACGTTTTGAAAGGGGCTCAGAAATGGAAAATTTTGCTCTCCTTTTAGCAGTGCTATCATCCATTGCCTTGATTCACCAGAATGTTGTACATTTTACTGAGGCACCAGTCTTTTTTCTCCCCCTCACAATGGTGCTGCTTGTTTTTATCCTTGAGCGATATCTTTCATCGATCATGCGGGTTTGTTCAACTGACCGACTGAATGACTAAAGAATTCGCTTAGACAAAAAAATTACTCTAGAAATCCTAACAATAGTAACGTTAAATGCTTCAGCAAAATGGCCGCATCTGAGGATGTTGAAATCAAACATTAAGATTTTATCAAAGATCTGCAGGTCACAATATACTTTGAGCTTGATCAAAAGAGCAGTTTTAGTCATATAATTTAGTGTATTTTCTGTTTCTTTTCTTTTCCAGCCAGCTTTTCACTTTCTTTCCCTCTCCTTGCTTGGACACAGTTCCACACAAATGGGGCACTGAACATTCCAACTGAACATTTTTCCATGTGTGAATCTCAAGGGTGAAAGGGTGCTAACTGGCTAATGATTTATGGGGGTGCGGGGGTCATAAGTGCCAAGCTACACGTCATCCAAACTCTATCCCAACCTCACCTGGTCTCCAGATATGCATTCCTTGTAAAGCATGAAATGTTATTTGCTTTCTCTTTTCGTGGCGATTGGATCTGAATTCTTAGGTCCCTCTGCTTATTCCCCCAAATTCAGCATTGATTGAACACTTCTACTCATTGTTTCTTGTCCCAAGAGATTTTGGCAAGAATTCTGATTGTCACTGCCAGTGAGAATGGAAAATTTGGTACTCAGCCAAATCTCCACTCGCTGCAGCGGGACCAGAGAATCCCAGCTGCGGGCGAAGTTGAAGAATTCCGGCCATTGCCTCACGCATCGCTGCATTGAAATGTTGGGAAATCTCACAATGTGAAAAGGAAAGGTTTCTCCAGAGTTTCAAAGGTTGTCTACTGTCCATGCTGTGTATGTGCCCTCAAAGTCTTTTCCAGTCCACTTTTTAAAATCAGTTCCTCTACTTTTACGTCAATATCATGTTCTAAACTCAAGTTAACATAGTTGGTATGGGGTAATTTTCATCTTTACTGCTTGGGTGCTATATTAAAACCACCTGATTTCACTGGGATGAAATTTGGCCGAGTCTAGAAAGGGTGGATAATCTGCTCTGTTGCATTACTACCCAAGTGGTAAAATTTCAATCAAGCTTAAATCAAGAACAAAAATGGACTTTGCATTAACCCTCTGGTGCATCACTTTCAACTCTTGTCCAACCCCAAAAATACATCATTAATCTGAAACAACATGTTTCCTGTCCATCATTTTAATCATTTAATCTTATTCCATACAATCACATTTTTTTGTAGCAAGCCTCATGAAAGACATCACTTGCTGAAAATCTACTGTATCCATTTTATTCGTACAGTTGTTTCTTTAAAAAAAAAGCCTTTGTTAAATGTGACATATCTTTAACAACTCAGGCTATGTTCTTGTTTATTTTATGCATTCTAATTTCTCACTGAAAGACTTCTGTTTGTATAGTGCCTTTCACAACATCATAGAATGGGATGGCACAGTGGCACAGTGGTTAGCACTGCTGCCTTGCAGTCAGGGACCCGGTGTTCGATCCCCAGCTTGGGTGACTGTGTGGAGTTTCCACATTTTCTGTGTCTGTGTGGGTTTCCTCCGGGTGCTCCGGTTTCCTCCCACAGTCCGAAAGACGTGCTGATTAGGTGCATTGGCCATGCTAAATTCTCCCTCAGTATACCCGAATAGGCACCGGGGTGTGGCAACTAGGTGATTTACACAGTAACCTCATTGCAGTGTGAATGTAAGCCTACTTGTGATTAATAAATACATTTAAAAAAATCATAGAATAGAATGAGGGAATCCCGACAATGCAGAAGGAGGGCATTTGGATCATTGAGTCTGCACCGACTCTCTGACAGGGCATCTTACCCAGTGCCACCCCCCGCCCTATCCCCATAACTCCACGTATGTACCCGACTAATTCCCCTAACCTACACATCTTGGGACACTAAGGGATAATTAGGGCTAATCCACCTAACCTGCTCACCTTTGGACATTAGGGTGTACATCAGGATGTATCAATATACATGATAGCTAATGAAATACTTTAGAGGTGTAGCCAATGTTGTAATGTAGGACATTTGGCAATCAGTTTATGCACAGCAAGCTCTCACAAACAGCAATTAAATAACAGATAATCCATCTTTAGTGATATTGAGCAGAATCTCCTGCTCTCTTTGATGGGGAGATCAGAGGTGGAAAGGATATTTAATTAGGCAGGATGGTGGCAGGTCTGAACCCTGTTGCTTTCCCACCGCCACCAGAATTAAGGCCTGGGTGGCAAGGCCCATGGTAAACCTTCGTTCCCTACCACCAACAAGGCCCATAAGTGGCCAATTATTCATAACTTAAGGGCCGTGTCCTACCATCACTTGTGTTAACTAAGCTGAAGATCGGCCTGTTGCCATACAGTGTGCACTGTGCAGCCAGATTGTCATCTCTGGGCCGGGGAACTGGATGCACTCAATGATTGAGGGACTGAATATTGGGAGGGTGGTTGTCTACTGTGAGCCAGCCCATGCCCTTGGTGTTCATCCCTCTCCACCCTTCTTTGCACCACTCGCAGCCCATGAAACTTGTTCCCCATAAATTGTGGTTCAGGTCGCACCCTGATCCTGAGACTCTGGTACCTGCCTTTCTGGTAGCAGCCACCAGTGGCGCTGTTGAGCACAAGAGGAGCTGGCCTCTGGTTGGCCAGCAGCTCTTGATAGGTGGGGTCCTGATTCCAAGGGAAGACACACCACTGCCTGATTGGCTTGTGATTCAATAGGTCTTCTCAGAGAGAGGCACCGCAGGTCTCTGGCTGGCTCTCTAGCCAGCAGGTGAGACCTCAACAAGATTCCACCCATTGACTGAGAGTTAAATGTTGGTGAGAGTGGTACCACTGAGCCAAATTTAACTCTGTGGCATCAAATCAAACTCATACTTTGAACATGAAGGGTTTGTCAACAACTGATATTAGATTAATTGATCTCGAGTTTACCTTTTTCTTCTTGAAGACAAGTGTTATCGCAGGCCTCATCTAGTTCTCTGGCACAATTGTGGATAGAGTCCCCTTGCTCTGGCTTCCTTCAACCGTTCAGACGGGAAGGTCAGACTGAAAGCAAAATTGACCAAAGGCACGATGTAGTAGGGCAAAGTAAAGAACCATTCATGAACAATCACTGCAGTGACATTGGGTGGGGTTTTCCAGCCCTTACCGCCGGTGGGATCATCCGGTCCCGCTGAAGAAGTCACCCCCCCTCCCTTCCCTCACTCCACCCCCTCCCCATGGCAGACTTCCTGGCGGCAGAACGGGCAAGCCATACAAAGCGTCGCAGACGTCAGGCTCCCATCGGCAGGCAATGGTGCGTCGACTTGCCCGCCGGAAAACACACCAGGGGCAGGGGAATGCCACCCATTATTTTTAACGTTGTATAACATGCATCTTTGTGTGGAAGTGCCTTTTACTTCATAAACACTGAGATGCATTAAAGTAAAATAACAGCAGTGGCTCAAATGAGCCAGACAGCACAGAACACCAACAAAAGCAACAATTAGAAAAGAAAACAGGACTGACGTGTTAGAATGTGTCAACGTAATGGTGCTAGTGTTAATTATTCAATTGACATTTTCTGTAGTTACTTCTGACTAATCACCTCTGGACCAGGCGAAGGAAAGGCAAAAAAAATAATAACTCAACGTATATCAGTAAAAGCTTTGGGAACTGTTTCACACTCCACCCTTTCAAATGCTGGGATATTGCTTTTAAAATCTTAGTACAACTCGAAACTGCAATTTATTCAAAGTTGATTTCTTTTTATTACCATCGAGACATATTTGCGGCATGTCTGACTGATCTCATTGATACTCCAGAGCAGGCAGGTGCACATGCAGTGATATAATACACCCTAGGGCCATAGTCGGCACTGCGAATTACCACAGGTCCTCTCCTAAATGAATTAGGAGGCCTTAAACCCATGGGAAAGACCACAGTTTGGTTGCCGTGGCAACCCATTTTGTGCCAGGGTAGTATCTGATCCCAGAGTTAATTAAGGTAATTATGGCAATACACCAGATGCTCAGGCAACTTGAGCTCCATTTGACCACCTTTCTAACCCTTTTGTTACAAGTCCACTACGCGCAGAAGAATTAACAAAAGTCTGTCACTTTATACAGGAACAAAGTGGCCTCAACTTCGTCTTTGGAAAACGCAATATTTGATTCTGGATTCTGTGGCTTTGACACAGATTTCACAACGTCAGTCACTAATAAAATATACTGCAGCCTGTTAAAACCCACAGTTCAGCTCCCATATTAAAATAGTGGAGGTGAATTTCATCCAAACACCACTTCCAGTATTTTCAAAGCTTATATTTTACTGAATTAAAATGAAACTTTAAAAGATGAAGCCATTCATTTTGTTACCATTCTAAAAAAGATGGTCTAAAAGTCATATTTATTGAACAAAGGCTGTATTAATAATGAAGAAGCATTAAAAAGATCAAAGCACAGTTTCAGCCAAAATAGTTTCTGTCCATTGCATGTCACGAAACATGGTAATATAGGTTAACAAAGGACTATTTTTATACCTATGCAGATTTATGCCTGCATCAGTCAGTTCCACAATTGATGCCTCAATGCAACACGGTGACATTATCCATTATCATAGAGAGTGATCTGTTAAAACCCCTGTCTGAATCGGATACCATATTCCTTTGCATGCTCACATTCATTAATCAGTCTTAAACTGACTTACTTTTAACCCTCCAGCTATTTATGTCAGTCAACCCTTCATATTGACATACTTTACATATTCTTCTCCTGTCCCAGCTAAGCATCATTAAAATGAAATGAACAATTAAGAAATCACTGCTGTATTTTCCCCTGTCTTCTTTCATCTTTGAAAGAACTATGCTTTCTGATCAAGGTAGACAAAAGAATGATCTTTCTGAAGAGCCCCGTAAACAGGATGAATGCGCCGCCAAGAAGAGCATGATCCACGCCTCCAGAGCAAGACCATGGAGGTCCATGGTTGCCAATTCCCCAAGGGCATGGTACCTGAAGAGAGAGAGATAGGTGCTTTCTGATAGGTTGTAGAATATAATAAAAGGCCAGGATTTTCTCGTCACCCCCAAAACCACACCCCACCAGCCCCACAGAACCCCGCCCCCCCCACGGAACACCCTCCAGGCACCTCCTTCACAGAAATCTGTCCCCCACCACCATCATGGAACCCCCTCGCCATACAACAAACCCTCTCCCACCCGCACCATGCAACATGCCCCTGGCATTGTCCCATGGCACTGTGCGAGGGTACTCCTCAGGCATGACCCTCTCCCCCGGGGGCTGTTCTCACCTGTGCACTTCTGTCCATTAAGTGCATGTCACATGAATGGACATTTTATCACGGAGGGAGGGTGAGGCATAAAGGCCTGCGAATGTGATTCAAATCAGTTGAAGTCGGGATTCCCGTTACCTGATTGGTGGGGGGTGGGGACGTAAAAGCAATTTTGCAACTCCTGCTGGATTCTCCGCACCCTCCGCCATTTCCGACCCCCAAAACCGGAGGCGGTAAATCCCGGCCAATGTCGACTTTAAATGGGAAGGGTTAACAAAGGATTGGCATTCCATACTAAACCTAACAGGCACGAGCGATGCTAGAAATCTGAAATAAACACAAAAAACTTTGGAACTTCTGCATGGTCATTAACTTCAGAGAATCTTAGAATAGAATCCTTGCAGTGCAGAAGGAGGTCCATCGAGCCTTCACCGACCACAATTTTACCCAGGCACTATTCCCGTAACCCCACGTATTTACCCCGCTAGTCCCCCTGACACTAAGGAGCAATTTAGCATGCCCAATCAACCTAACCCGCCCATCTTTGGAGTGTGGGAGGAAACCGGAGCACCCAGAGGAAATCCACGCAGACATGGGAAGAATGTGCAAACTCCACAAAGACAGTCACCCAAGAGTGGATTTGAACTCGGGTCCCTGGCGCTGTGAGGCAGCAGTGCTAACCACTGTGTCACCGTGCCGCCTAACTTAAAATATTAACACTGCTTCTCTACATAAATGCTGCCTGACCTGCTGAGAATTTCCAGCATCTTTTGTTTTTAATCTGAGAAATTAAGGGCCGCATCCTAATGTTTCCATTTGCATGGGTTTCCAATATCTAATGATGCTCTTGCATATTTTGTTACAGATTAAATAATTAAACTGTTTTATGACTGAAACATATCCCAAAGTATCGAAAGTATTAACAGCTCATTAAATGTTCAAAAATAATTGCCTCAGACTGCAGGCAAAATTGGATTTTCTTTCCATAATTGCAGAAATATCAATGCTTCATACAGCTCACGATCATCCTTTCTTATCACCTCCACTTTGTTTCAGAAAACTGACTAGTCTTTGTCCTTCCATTAACTACAATACTTTTACAGTCATCAACGGGAGGCAATGGCCTAGTGGTATTATCGCTAGACTATTAATCCAGAAATTCTGGAGACCTGGTTCGAATCCTGCCACAGCAGATGGTGGAATTTGAATTCAATAAAAAATATTTGGGAATTAAGAATCTGCTGATGACCGTGAAACTGTTGTCAATTGTTGGAAAAACCTATCTGGTTCACTAATGTCCTTTAGGGAAGGAAATCTGCCGTCCTTATCTGGTCTGGCCTACATGTGACTCCAGAGCAACAGCAACGTGGTTGACTCTCAACTGCCCTTGGGCAACTAGGGATGGGATAGATGCTGGCCAGCCAGTCAGCGACACCCATGTCCTACAGATGAAGAAAAAAAAAAGTTGGTGAATCATTCCTGTCGCCATTAATGCCCTTGTCCTCAGCAAAACTTTTACTCTCTGTCCCGATCTATCCTCCAGTTATTGCGACCATCTTCAATCACTCAAGTCTAAAGGTCACACACCTGAGTGTATCTGGCACACAACTGGTAGCGCCAATCATTACATCTGACGAGACCCCATCTAACATTATGGGGACTCACTCTCCTCTGCTAATTTCAGCCCCCACTCTGGGATCGTTCCACACTTCCATAATATGACTTCTTTTCTCCACTATCAGACCTCTTATGAAATCCTTCCGCTGTGACCCCTTCACTTTAATCTGCTAGAATAAGTGTGAGGGGATAATAGGTTAAGACTATTCATTGAACTGCCTATGTTGCCCCTTTCTCCATCTTCTCTCAGGCACCTGGTTGTAGCACTAAATCAGTGTCTTTGGTGAATTTTTCTCCTATCACACCATTTCAGAGCTTCCCAAAATCCATCTATTTGATCCTATCCCCGTTAAAGTGCTGATCACCAATATCTCTTCCTGGCACTGTAGAAGCAGTGCCCCCAAGAACTGCAGAAGGGAGTGTGAGTGCATTGCAGAGAAAATCTTCTAAAATCTGTCTGAAAGGGAATTCTAGCTGACCACACAAAATGGAGTTCCAGTTTTTCAACTGAATGTTGGGAAAATGCTTTTAGCTAAGACAAATGAAGCTAACCATTACCCGAGCTTTTAGACGTGGAATTCACGAGATAATATGGCCATAAAACCTTTTAAACAAAGGACATAAAACTAATCAAACCCATAAATCCCTGAGGTCAAGTGGACCAGAAAGATCTCTGTTTATATTCCAGGAGTTCCTTACTGGTATAAGAAAACATTATCCCTAACTGAAACCACTTAGACAACAACTAATGGAACATAAAACTGCTTCCCACTTGTGTGAAAAAACTGTTAAGAAGGCAAGGCCAGTAATGGTGGGGTTGGGGTGGTTCAGTGTTGTTTGCAAAAGATTATACACATAAAGTCTGTCACTGGGAGATGACCAATGCAGTTCATGGCACGGTGGCACAGTGGTTAGCACTGCTGCCTCACAACGCCAGGGACCCGGGTTCGATTCCTGGTTTGGGTCACTGTCTGCATGTTCTCCCCGGCTTGGGTCACCGTCTGCGTGGGTTTCCTCTGGGTGCTCCGGTTTCCTCCCAGTCCAAAGATGTGCAGGTTAGGTGGATTGGCCTTGCTTAATTGCCCCTTATTGTCAGGGGGACTAGCTGGGGTAAATACATCGGGTTATGGGGATAGGGCCTGGGTGGGATTGTGGTCGGTGCAGACTCAATGGGCCGAATGGCCTCCATCTGCACTGTAGGATTCTAAGAGCTCGATAACAGTGCTGGGATCCACAGATATCAGCTTTGGTTCACAAGGACCAGGACCTCAACCACCTGTGTCATCCAAAGACACAGGTTATTGGGCGAAATCTTACCAAAAAATAGCAGAGTGTTATTTCCGGCACGAAAAACGCACTGTTTCCAACCGAAGACGCCGGCGTGTTATTAGCAATCACTCTTATGCCCACAAGTATCAACCTGCACTTACGATGTGTTCCATCTGATTTGCCAGCCCCATTACAACTTAACTACTGCAAGCCCTGGGGAGATCCATATAAATGGTTCCCCAGCACTTGTTCCACAACGACTGCAGGAGATGGGAACTAAGAAGACAGCACCGGGCTTTTCGGAAGGGGCCCTCATCAGGATGCTGAATGAAGTGGAGCAGAAGCGGGACACCCTCCACTCCCGCTCCAGGAGACTGCCTTCCCTCAGGGTCACCACTCCCACCTGGGATGCAGTGGAGCCCTGGCCAGTGCAAGCGCACCGCTGAAGGGGATGGGACAACAGTGTCGGAAGAAGATGAATGATCTTCTTCGCTCATCCCAGGTAAGTGAACCACCCCCAGTTTCCCATTGGACCGCCTCAGACACCTCCCGCACCCACAAACCTTTCGCTCACTGAGCCAACACCAGGCACCGGGATACCGCCTCCCTCCCACAATCACCATATTCCCCCAATAGGTGCTATGCTCCTCACACTCCAGCTTCCACTCAAGCCCCACGCCTGCCACACCCCTTCACCATCTTAAATGTCAACACTCCCACATTCACTCTATCTGTGTCACATGTTTTGAGGAGAGAATACTGAGCTGGCCGGGGAAGAGGAAGGGCGTGAGAACCCTCAAGACTTACGCTGTCATTCCTCAAGCCTCAAATGAGTGATCACTGTTCCCTCCATCTCCCCCTTAATGCACTGATCTCATCTCCTATCTCTTGCAGGCTGACCAGCAGAAAAGGCTGGACTATCCTCGCTCCCCTGGGCCCCCAGACTTCAGCGGCTCAGAGGGGGGTTTCTCCAACCCCAAATTTGAAGAGGCGTCACAGCTGCCGCCCACTCTTAGCACCACCACAGATACTCACACCTCAGTGGGTTCACTAAGTAGACAGGCTTCTGGGTCACTCAACTGATGGACAGCTCACAGCTGACGATTCATAGCAGGAGGAGGCAGGGACATCCCAGGGAACTGGCATTCGGAGGGACACTGGAGCCCAGGACCCTGCTGAGACCCTTGCCGATGATGTGCCCCTGGGTCCGGTCGGCCCAAAGATAAGCTGCAGAGCTGGGCTGAGAGGTGGCAAATGGAGTTTAATGCGGAAAAGTATGAGGTGATACACTTTGGAAGGAGTAACAGGATTACAGAGTACTGGGCTAATGGTAAGATACTTGGTAGTGTGGATGAGCAGAGAGATCTCGGTGTCCATGTGCATAGATCCTTGAAAGTTGGCACCCAGGTTGATAGGGTTGTTAAGAAGGCGTACGGTGTGTTAGCTTTTATTGGTAGAGGGATTGAGTTTCGGAGTCATGAGGTCATGTTGCAGTTGTACAAAACTCTGGTGTGGCCACACTTGGAGTATTGCGTACAGTTCTGGTCGCCGCATTATAGGAAGGATGTGGAAGCATTGGAAAGGGTGCAGAGGAGATTTACCAGGATGTTGCCTGGTATGGTGGGAAGGTCTTATGAGGAAAGGCTGAGGGACTTGAGGCTGTTTTCGTTAGAGAGAAGAAGGTTAAGAGGTGACTTAATAGAGGCATATAAGATGATCAGAGGATTAGATAGGGTGGACAGTGAGAGCCTTTTTCCTCGGATGGTGATGGCTAGCATGAGGGGACAAAGCTTTAAATTGAGTGGTGATAGATATAGGACAAATGTCAGAGGTAGGTTCTTTACTCAGAGAGTAGTAAGGGCGTGGGAATGCCATGCCTGCAACAGTAGTGGACTCGCCAACATTAAGGGCATTTAAATGGTCATTGGATAAACATATGGATGATATTGGAATAGTGTAGGTTAGATGGGCTTTAGATTGGTTTCACAGGTCGGCGCAACATCGAGGGCCGAAGGGCCTGTACTGCGTTGTAATGTTCTATGTTCTATGTTCTATGAAATGACAGTATAGTTTTCCCAGACAATCTTCAGCATATGTGCATCTGTGGGATAATGAGACACACATTGGGAATGATGTGTCATTTGAGGGTTGAGATAATATGCTAGTCTAAAAAAAACACAGAAAACTTGGATAGGACCTCATCTGAATAAACCAATCTTATCAGGATAAGTCAATTTCCTATTTAGGATTCATGTTTATTCTTCTTAAAGAAAACCGAGGGAGCAATCTTACCAAAAAAATTCTAAGTGCCGAACGAGTGTGAAAACGGAAGAGAATTGCGTTGATTTTTTTGGGTGAGCTCCCAGATGCAATTGTACAGCACTTTGTAAAAAATAGAGCCCGAATGTGATTCTCACCAGTAGTGGGAGGCGCCAGAGCCTGTTCTCACTGGAAAGCCGGCTGTTGAGCTCCAGGGGAGCTAATGTGCAGGTGCACCAATCTCCCAGTGCACCATATAGCTGATTTTGCACGCAACCCCGATTTTTTGCCTCTTGCCTGATCTTACCGGCTCACCACACCAATCGACTGGTAGGAAGAGCCAATAAGATTGCCCCCCCGCCACCCCCCTCAAAACTTCCATTTTGGCCACTTTATGGAAATTTTTATAAACTTAGATAACTATGGTCTGGTTAGTGACATAACCACAAATGATCTGATTGTTTCAAATGTTGACAACAGAGCCTTTTCTGGGTTTTTTTCCTGACTAGTCTTAGAATCCCTACAGAAGGAGGCCATTTGGCCCTTTGAGCCCACACCGACAACAATCCCACCCAGGTCCTATCCCCATAACCCCATGAATTTACCCTAGCTAGTCCCCCTGACACTAAGAAGCAATTTAGCATGGCCAATCCACCTAACCCGCACATCTTTGGACTGTGGGAGGAAACTGGAGCACTCGGAGGAAACCCATGCAGACACGGGGAGAACATGCAAACTCCACACAGACAGCCACCCAAGGCCGGAATTGAACCCAGGGCCCTGGCACTGTGAAGCAGCAGTGCTGACCACTGTGCCTCCATGCTGCCCACTGAAATTTAAATTCAAAACACAGGGTCCCACCTTTCACCTTTCACATCCCAACATTTCAGTTCTGCTCCATGCAGCAGACAGTGCACTTTTATTTATGTAGAATCGCTAAAGATAGTAGAGGGGGAAAACGTGATTATCTCCACCTTGTCAAAATTAGAAAGTGACAAAACAGTCATTCATTGTGTGCAGTGGATCATTTTATCATCTTACAGGCACTTTCATTCTGAAGCTGCCTTCTTCAGATCTTTGCCCATTGAAACTACCTGGAGTTCATTGTGCATGGGGAAAAATTTGGAAGGCAGCACGCCTTCACATACTGTTAAGACCTGACAATCTGTTGTTACATGGATCTACAAAGTAATGAAGACACATGATTTTTGTACTGTTGCAACCTGTGTTTGCAAATTGATTTAGTTTATAATATTGCCAATATGTCTGTGCTTGAGTCTAGTAGTTGCTTTGAAATACATACATGTAATTTTACATGCCACATAAGCCTATACATTTTCAGACCAATTATTAGCACTTGACATGTTAAGTCTATGTCCAATATACCAGAAATTATGTTATTATTCATGAAGTAAATGAGTATAAAGACAAATGCTAAATTATGTGTGCATATACTACATTTTATATATATACTATAGTACATATACATAATATATATAAAGACAAACACATTTACATTTTTCGAATGACTTATGGACTTGAGTTTATACTATTTGAAATTCATGAAACATTGAGCATAACTAAATTAGTTCAATAAGTGTTGAAGAGAATATTAGATCTGTGGTATTTCCATAATGCAGAATAAATAGTCTAATTTCAGAACAGATTCCATCAAAACAGAAATTTTCCCCATTGAAGACATTTGGGACTAAATTGTAAAACACATCTGCAATAGTCTTTGATGATAATGATTCATTTTTGTTGAAATTAGTCATGAGTATTTTGGTTTGGTCTCATGCTGAACGTGGTTCTTTGCATTATTTGTTCTAATATGGACTTTTCTTTTTGTAATAATTTGTTTTGATCATTGCTGACAAATAACAACAAAGCTACGAAAAATGAAGTTAAAAAGACAAATGTAAAAACAAATTCCATCTGGATAAGAACATTGGAACTTTTGCAAACAAATAAAGCCCATTCAGTGCAAAAAGCCATTCCTTTGTGGTGAGCCACTCTTTGGGCGGAATTTTCCAAACAAATGTCAAAGTGTAACCCTGGGTGGGAAACCCGGTGAGATTCCCGCTGGCTTGGGAGGTGCGAGCATGATCGCAAGCTTCTGACACTTTGACATTTTTTTGCAGGGGGACTTATTTTGCACTGTTATTGAGAGGGGTACGGCCTCAGGAGGCCAGCAGGTCCAACTCCTCAGAATTTGGAATACCCTTCAAACTAAAATTACAGATTGCACCATCCCAAATCTCCAACATCATTTCCCCCCCCCCCCCCCACCGGGCCCGCTATCCCCAGTATTATCGCCCACCCCCCAACCTGAGTGAACCCCTGCTATGGGGTTGCCGATAGGCCCTGCCCCTTCTGGTCCCACCCACTTCTGGTCCCTCCCCTTCTGGTTACACCCCCTTCTGCCCCCCCACCCCACCTTGGCAATGCCAACCTGGAAAATTGCCACCCTACATCTCCATTATCTCTTCCCATCTCTCAATTTTCTCCACACCTCATTGTCTCTCGAACGTAATTATTCTTGTTAGAAAATTTAAACCAATAAGATCAATATGGCAGCAGAAGCAAGGATACAGAATTGGCTGAGGGATAGAAGGGTGAGTGCTCTGGTCAATGACTAATTTTCGGGCTGAAGAGAATTGCCTTAAGTTCATTCATTGGACCACTGTTGTTTTTGATCTATATTAATGTCTTTGAATTATTAATAACTTGGACAAAGTAAGTGAATGTACTATTGCAGATGACACAAAAATAGGCAAGTGGTGAGGATGACACAAAGGGTCGACAGAGTAATATAGACAAAATGGCTGAGTGAGCAAAAACGCGGCAGATGCACTATAACATAGGAAAATGTGAAGACATGCGCTTTGGTAGGAAGAATAAAGGAGCTGAATATTATTTGAAACAACTATACTATTTTTCATTATCAGTTGTGTCTCCAGTTTTGGTATTATTGAAGAACTTCAGATTTTGCTTACCTTATTTGTCAAAAACAATAGTATACATTAAAAATAGTAACATTTTTGTTCACCCTTTATCTCTTGTTTTCAAACCTATTTCTATCTATGTCAAACTGTACCATCTATTCCATCGATGCATTACTTCAAATAGTTTTAATGGACTTTGTCAACAGGGACTTTGTGGGGTTACAGGGATAGAATGGGGCAGAGGGCCTGGGAAAGATACTGTCAGATAGGCAGTGCAGACTCGATGGACCAAATGACCTCCTTCTGTACTATCTGGATTCAATGTAAGCAAAAGAGTACATGTCCACTCGGGGATTCTGCTGCTAAGCTTCAGTCATGGCTTGTTATTTCTTGGCTCCATCAGTGAATGCCAGACCTAGCAAACCACTGAAGAGAAAAATATATTTTGTTCAGAAGTTGATGATAGACAGGGCAACTCATCTCTTTCATAGTTGGCCAGCCAGGGAATTTTTGCTGATGTGGAGAAGGTGGCCACCAGAAAAGCAATCAGAATTCTCCACATTCGGGCCTTCTACTGAGTTCACAAAATGTAAAGTATGGGTCAGTATTAGATTGCATTAATGGGAGATAATGGGAATTAGCTGAGAATGCGGCTGTTGGAAATTCAGGACCACAATACGAATTTCCCCATTTGCCACGGCAGTAGTGTCTTCAGAGAAAATGGATGAGTCAACCAAAACATTCCTCCAAATCTTACTGAATCCATTCTAATTGCCTGCTGGCAATTCACGCTTTTACACTGCTGAGAAAGTCATGACACCCGATAGTCTATAATTTAAGCTTTAGTTCTAAATGAGTTATGTAAACCAATTTATAATACTGAAATATGTCCCCCAAAATAGGGAAAATTTGTTTCTCCTTTCAAAATCATCAGAGCAAGTTGTCTCGTTCTGGTACTTTGGTTCATTTTAAGAACATCTACTCTTTTTAGAATAGTGGCTTTTGTTATTTTCATAATGTTTAGTTCTTCTTCAGATGTTTCTGGATATCTGTAAAATCTGACTGAGGCAATTTTCCTTCAACTTCCTGGGGGAAGGATAATTGAAGGAATCGCTGTAATAACTTGAGGGAAGAACAGGTTTGCTTTAGGTAAACGCAACTTTTATTGAGAGCACGGTCAGTGATGCTTAAACGCTTGTTGCCATCTTTCTTCCGGAGTCCACTCCCCTAGCACTCCCCTTCCCCCTCGCCCCAGTTGATTGGCAGGAGGGAAAGACAACCAATCCCATTACTACAACTGCTAATTATCTTCCTAATTCTTTGACCCCCGGATACCAGCTTCTGACAATCATTTTAAGTGGGCCAATACTATCCTTATAACCTATACTTTTTAAAAAGCTTTAAAACAGCATAATGAACAATGGCAAATTTATTACAGATAGTTTAGTCTTTAAAGAAACCTTGCTCAGAATCTAATACTTTAATTAGTAGTTATTGATGACATTATTCAGGATAAAGGGATTTGCACTTAACAGTTGTGCATATGGTAGCACAGTGGCACAGGGCAATACGGTGGCGCAATGGTTAGCACTGCTGCCTCACAGCAGGGACCCGTGTTCAATTCCTGGCTTGAGTCACTGTCTGTGCAGAGTCTCCATGTTCTCCCCGTGTCTGTGTGGGTTTCCTCCGGGTGCTCCGGTTTCCTCCCACCTTCCGAAAGACATGCTGGCTAGGTGCACTGACCATGCTAAATTCTCCTTCAGTGTACCCGAACAGGTGCCGGAGTGTGGTGACTAGGAGATTTTTCACAGTAACTTCATTGCCTTGTTAATGTAAGCCACTTGTGACACTAATAAATAAACTTAAAACTGAGGCGAGTGGTGTACGCTAGCAAAAAACTGCCTGCATGATGTGACAATGAAGAGAAAGCATCAGGTCTTTGGGGAAAATCAAAATATTTTTTCTAAGAAATCCTGTAATTTTAGAGTAAAGTCTCTTCACAGGTTGTGAAGTCGAATGATGATCAGCATTTGCACAAAGCTGTGAAAGATGGGGTTCCTTTATGGCTGTCATGTTTTCTAAAATGTGACCCAAAGGCTTTAGGGGATCTTATCTTCGCTGAACAGCGAATTCATTTACTGGTGGAAGAGTTGACATTTCAGATAATTGACAGACTGATTTATTTGGCAGATTGCATGGTTAAAAAGCAAAATTGTTCGCCTCATTTCATATCCATATTAGCACTTAAGTTTGGAATGAAAATTAGAGTTGTCTTGAATTTCTTACACAGGTCAATTAAAAATTGTCTACACAAAGTGACCAGTGTGTTTATTTGATTAGTTGCTTCTCTGTTCTCCATAATACATCAAATGGATAATGCATTATCACCCCCAGCTTACTTGAGCAGTATATACTAAAATTATTTATTTTTTCAGTAAATTATGTTAAAAATGGTAATTATTGAGCTGCAAACAAATGTGTTGAGTTACAATTTGAGGATGCGGATGCAAGTCGCGTACCGACCTTAGCTTTGGCTATGTGACATATGCAATAACGAGTAAACTGCTTGGACTTAATATTCATCTGTTTGTAAAACTATGAAAATGTAATAATTTCAGCTGTTTTATTGGCCAGGCCTGAGGACCTGCATGGTAATTTATCATAATTGTGAATTTTCTGTCAACAGTGTTTTATCTTGATACTGCCCAAGGGCTCAGTTCTAATCAATGCTCGTTTACCTTAAGTTGACATACCTCATTCAATTTTAATGGAATATGTCAACGTGAGACAGCCAATTGCTGATTTAAAATTGGGCTCCAGGACTCCCCTTTGAAGAGAGAAGCAGTGGAGCGTGTCCTGTGTGTAAATCATGAAGGGTGTTTTAACAGCATGCATCTTAGCATCATTTTCATTTACACAACTTAGATGCATCTTGCCAGCTTGTTTTTAGCATTATGCCTAATCCTGGCATCCAAAACCCTGCGGTCTCTGGAATGAGTAAATTAATATTACTGCTCTCTGTGTTTCTGACAAATAAAAATATTTTCAAATGCCTATCTATCGCCTTAATATTTATCAATTTTCAGTGAACATTATATGACTGAAAATAATGTGCTAAGGAACGTTTTGCTGCCCTGATACTATTACTTAATTTTTCCGCTTATATCTATTAAACTCAGTCAGAAACAAATCAGAACAACATTGTATTATTTACCACTTCTCTTTCCTCAGATCCTAATGAAACTTCCAATTTTGTGCTTTGTGTCGGATAAAGTATTCACAAATGTCCACATTAGATATTGAAGGGAAACACCTTATTGTTGTTGTGTGTCTTGATTAATCTATGTTATCTAGGGGCTCATTATCTTGTGCAGTTTTTGATGTCTTCCAGCTTGAAGACAGGATCTATTGCCTTTATCGTATCGATAATCAAGCTTGCATCCCCTTAGAGGGGACAGAATGGATCCTCTCAAGATCTTAGGATCACAACTTTGTGCGGAGCGTTTAAGACAGTTGAGAAAAGAGGTTAGAGTGCTTTGGGATTTATGAACAATTTTAACAAAATATTTCTGCCCACATTAACAACTGATCAGGTGTCAGCCAAGGCTCAGCAGTAACACTCTCACTGCCTCGTGGGAAGGTTAACATTGCACAACAAGGTTACAGTCTTCTGCAGCACCACACTAAAGATTTATCTTTTTAAGTACTGTGAATATAACAGCAGCTGAACAAAAACAAATTGAACATTGTGATGAGGGGGTGGGGAAAAGGGGGAGAGGAGGGTAAAATAAAGCCATTTGGTTGACAAGTGTAGCTGATTCTTGCCCTCCTAACAGACATGTCATAGATGTGTCTTATTGTTGGAAGTTGACATGCTATTCAGGCATGCAATGACAGTTTGAAAGTATTGATGATGCTTCAGTTATTAGCAATGTATGAAGAGTCACCAGATAAAATATCTTACCGGCATTTCCATTTAATCTCAGTTAAAGTCATAGCCATCTTTGTAGTCTTGGAACATTTTGTTCAAACTGATCATTTATATCATGTCGTAGGTTACATTCGATCCATAGTAAAACAAAATTGAAAGCAAAGTTCCCCTCTCTCCTCCAGTATGACAAATGGACCATGACATTTTAATGGATTCTACTTTTGGTGTCTTTCTTATCTACAGTAGGCGAATAATGAAACAGTTAAGAAAATCAGATTTCAATCTGATTAGCATGATTGTCTACAGGAAATCTTATACTGAACACAGCAGCCATTGGAGAATAATGTGCCCAGGAACAACATTCACGCACATCAATATTCACACACCCTTCACATTCTGTGCTTGCAATTTGTTTGTAAGACCCAATTTGTAGCTTGACTGCAGTCATCTGTTCACTTTGGTCAGCATTCACCAAAGGAGTTTCAAAGACGGCTTTTTTCACTGTGATGACCCGACTAGAGCTAAATCCAAGTGAAATGCAACCAGCAGTAAGGTTTATTGGCTTTGTGTTAGGAGTCGGCTATTTCCTGCTGTCTACAACCCTTAAGCTCCGTAATCATTCCCTTCCTGCACTGGGCATTTTGGTTTCATTTATTTAACTTTTAAAAAATATTTGTTTAGTTTTTAAAACTAAAATGTGTGGGACTAACTCCAGGAGGTCATATCACATGGGCTTAAGTACACACCAAGTGCTGCACAGCTCCAAGGGTGAGGCCAAATTTGAATAGTATCCATGAACTCTGTTGGACTTCATAGACATTTTGAAAATAAATTGTCAATGTTTTAAACACTGAGAAAGTAGAGACTCTCACCGGACCCCTAATAACCCAGGAAGTGGAGCCCTCCGCACTGACCTCAGCATATAGCAATAGCCCTGCTTCCTGCTGCAAAGGCAGTGGAATAAAGGGCTGTCCAGTCTCAATCCCAGGAATCACTAACATGTCTAAAGGTGGGGGGGCGGGGGGGGGGGGGGCAACAAACTGGTATTGTGGGTTCCATATCAATTTCTCCAGCCCACCTAAATAATGGAGCAGGGTGATATCACTTGGGTTCATGTCACAAACCCATCTGCATGAAACATAGCCAGAGGTTTCTCCTCTGGTTATGGCTTGAGATGATTAATCTACCATCTTTTATCACTTGCAAGTTCACGTGTTGATAATGAAGATTCAAACAGAATCGAAAAAAGATGAAGGTATGAATAAAATCAAAGGCAACTTGGAGCATGAGGAGAGCCAGATGACAAAATTGCTTTTGACACTTTTGTGTCTGATGGTGCAGAAAGTGAAGAAAATAAAACGCTTAATGATGGGACCGGGAGGGACTGGGGTAACACTTTACAATGCTAGTCAGGCTTAAAGATGGAATATGCTTACAGAGTATCCCGAGTTATTTATATGTTACATCCTGGCATAGGTACACAGCTAGTGGAATGACGAAGCTGAGTGTTAATTTGACTTTAACTATTATTTAGTCTCCAAAATTTGCTCTGATTTTACTTTGAATCAGTGGTAGTCTTCAGCTCTGGGGATATAACTTGGGTGAACAAACAATGCCACATAAATATCTATACGGATGGATGCAAATCAATTGCTAGTTGTTGTCCACGATATTCATTTATGGTTGATGTCATAAAGGGCAGCAATGCAACACATGACTGTGGGCGGGATTTTCTGGTCATGCTCCCCCCAAGTCCAGAAAATCCCGCCCGAGGTCAACAGATCTTTTCATGGTCCTGTCCTGCCCGCTCCGATTCTTGTGGCGGGAAGGATGGGAAACTTCTGCCCCTTGTGTCCTGCCTCCTGCTGCAAAGGCAGTGGAGTAAAGGGCTGCCCAGCAGTTGAAAGTCACCACAGCAACTGCAATGACATCCAAACTCTGGCTGATGCCATATTTAAGCTCGTTTGTAAATTGGCAAATATCTCACCTATTTAAAACTGGCATTAAAGTTTAATTATTAGTGTCACAAGTAGGTTTACATTAACACTACAATGAAGTTACTGTGAAAATTCCCCAGTTGCCACACTCCGGCCCCTGTTCGGGTACACTGAGGGAGAATTTAGCATGGCCAATGCACCTAACCAACACATCTTTCGGATTGTGAGAGGAAAATGGAGCACCCGGAGAAAACTCACATAGACACAGGGAGAACATACAGAGCACGGACAGACAGTGACCCAAGTCGGGAATCAAACCCGTGTCCCTGGCACTGTGATACTGCAATGCTAACCACTGTGCCACCATGCCGGCCTGCTTATGTCTGGAAATCAGCGTCCTAGGTCAATATTCAGATCCCTAACGACAGAATTCAGGTACAAATGGGTGGATCGTGTTGTCCTTAAAATAACTGCTGATAGCTACTCCCAACAAAAATATCTGGGAAAGTTAAGTTTTTATCTTTGTGGCCCAGTAGAATCAGGAGGATTTGGGGTTAAAGGTTGAAGCAGCTCTCACACCTGGAAAGGCATGTAATACGCTGCCATCAATTATCATGTGTATAATAATTAGCATTTTATTTATTTTCCAGTGACTACCTTCTAAGTGTTGTTAAAATACCTCAACATGCAAAAATTGGTCTGGTACAGTGCACTATTTGTCCTCTGTATTTTTGGATAGTTAAAGAGAAAGGCATTGAAAACTCAAAAAGACCAGAAGGAGTTGGTTTTATAGTGAAACAGATGCTAACTCAGAGAAGGAAAGAAATCAGATGACAACAATGTACGTAGTGGAACAGGAGTAGGCCATGGAGTACCCTCAAGCCTGTTCTGCCATTTAATTAGATCACTACTTATCTGCATCCTAATTCCATTTACTCGCCTTGGTTCTATGCTTGTAATTGCCTTGTTTGACATAAATCTATCATTTAAGCTGATGATTTTGTTCAAAACTGAGGAAATGCTATGCTTTGAATGGGATGTTAAACCTATTCAAGTGGATATAAAACATCCCATAACAACACTTAATGAATGGGAAGCTTTTCTGACATCTTGGCCAATATTAATCTGCCAGAGAAGATTGCCCAGTTATTTATCTCAGTTGCTTTTTGTGGGACCTTTCCACAAGCAAATGGAGAGATATTTGTTTACAAAGCAATAATGAGTGCATCTTGAATCTAATTCAGCACATGCAGTACTGGGAGAACAGAAGGTACTTGATTCAATGATTTTTCTGCGCTGAATCCTCTGGTATTTAGCTGGAGAGCTACATTCAGCTTCAGTTTTGGAGAAGGGTTCCTGTTCCAGTTCAACTACATTGAAGGAAAAGGTTACATACAAGTTGAGGTTTGAGCCCTCACAATTGAATAGCCCTCTGGCTCTTTTTCTAAGCCCTAATATTAAGGTGGACTACTTTTGCTATGACAGGCCCCTGGACATCTCTAGACAACAATATTATAGACGCACTATTACAAGGCAGGGTGGGTAGCACAGAACAGTCAGGGAGAAGGAGCAGTGGCAGTGATGGAGGGCAGGAGGGAGCGTGGTGACTGGGATTAGGAGGAGATAGAAACATAGAAACACAGAAAGTAGAAGCAGGAGTAGGCCATTCGGCCCGTCGAGCCTGCTCTGCCATTCATTATGATCATGGCTGATCATCAAATTCTGATCCTGCCTCCCCCCATATCCGCTTGATCCCTTTAGCCCCAAGTGCTATATCTAATTTTGTCTTGAAATCACACAATGTTTTTGCCTCAACTACTTTCTGTGGTAGTGATTTCCACACATTCACCACCCTCTGAGTGAAGAAATTTCTCCTTACCTCAGTTCTAAAAAGTTTACTCCTTATCTTCAAACTATGATCCCTGGTCCTGGATTCCCCCCACCATCGGAAACATTCTTTCTGAATCTACTCTGTCTAACCCTGATAGAATTTTATAAGTTTCGATGAGATCCCTTCTCACTCTTCTAAACTCCAATGAATATAATCCTAACCGACTTAGTCTCTCTTCATATGACAGACCTGCCATCAGGAACCAGCCTGGTAAACCTTCGCGGTACTCCCTCTATTGCAAGGGCATTCTTCCTCAGATAAGGACACCAAAACTGCACAGAATACTCCAGGTGTGGGTTCACTAATACCCTATACAATTGCAGTAAAACAGGTAGCAATCATAGGAGCTGGTTTTAATACAAGACCGGGAAAATAAATTATGTTCCTCCAGGCTCCACATTCAAGTACATATTTATAAATAAACCAACTTTCTTTGTTGTCTGCTTCACTGTTCATCTGACTGTAATGGACATTAAGTTTTACAAAATGCAGCAAATTCTGACTTTGGCTGTTTCACTACTAGCCAATATGGCAAAGTAGGGTCTTAAAGGATCATTAGCCAATTTATTACATATGCAGAGGGCCTATATACCTGTTTCAGGCTGGGTGTGTCCTTTTTTTTCACCTGCACCAATATATTACACTTCCAACTCACAATCTACATTTCCTGATCCCATATTGAAAGCTTAGGCATCTATCGCTTGAAAGCAGTGATAAGCATCTTCAGACCTTAAGGCCAGCATTTCCACTCAAAGCTCTGTGCTGAAAATTTGATATAAATCTTTTAGATCCACAAACAACATTTTGCCTCAGTCAATCATCATGTCAGCCTTCATATGCAAAAAATATCTACGATAATGTCTTTGCATTTAGCCATGATAGCTGAAAAAGAATTGCTCAAATTTGTCTATTTAAATTCATCAATAATAAGTCAGGTGGAAGCCCAGGGTTTGTTTTATTATTAGCTGATCACTGGTACATAACACCATTATAGACATACCATTACCACAAAGATTGCAGTAGTTCAAGGGAAGGATATTTGGAACACTAAATTGGCTTTAATATTCAAAATCTAATGAGGAGGGGATATGATTTGCACACCTGGGCCGCAATTCTCCCATTGCAACCCACAACTTTTCAGTTGGGCCAGGGTGGAAGATCTCCGGCCAAGAACAGGGATTTGTACACGCGCCAGGAATGCATGCGCATCTCCCAGAGCCGGCGAACAATCGCCGGTCAGATCACGCTGGAAACCGGCGGTATGTCATTTAAATCTGTTTTTGCATGTATTTGAAATATGTATATTAGTTAATTATCGGGATCTTTCAGGTCCCGATTGAATCTCCCACCCTGCCAGGAGTACTTCATTCCGGCAGGGTTCAGACATATCCCCACGTTCGGGGAACTAGCGGGAGGCCCCACCAGAATGAAGGAGGGGCAATCGGGGCCCCCCCAGGGGGTCGGGCGGTGGGGGGGTAGTGTCCCCTGGGCATGGGCACCCTGGCAGTGCCAGTCAGTGACCCCTGGCACTGCCCAAGGGGCAAAGTGCGCTTGCCCAGGGGGCACCTTGGCACTGCTCATCAGCCATCAGGCAGTGCCAAGAGAGCAGAGCCTATTGTGAGTGGGGCCTGGAGACAATTGGTGGGGGTGGGGGATCCCGCTGCCACTCTGCATGGGGATCGGTCTGGAATGGAGAGAGGGCAGCAATTGGGGCGGGCTGGGGGAGTGGTGGTCTGCCGGGAGGGGGGGCGACTGCCTCCGGGGGAGGGTCTGACCTGGGATGGGTCAGCGGGGGAGGGTCTGCTGCAGTGAGAGGAGTGGGGGGATCGCCACTGCTGGGGGGTGCTGGGCTGGACATCGGGGGGCTCCAGGGCGGAGGTGGGGGTCAGGGCTGGCCCGGGAATTGCTGTAGGGGCCTCGATCAGGCCATGGGGGGGCTGGAGGGGCAGCACTGCGGGTGTCCCGGGCTGGCCAGCTCAATCACTGGCCAGCAAATGGGAGGTTGATAGTTTGGGGCCACTGCGCATGTGCAGAGCTCCAGAACAGTCAAACTCCGGCGTGAATAGGCCCCGCCCCTCTGGGTTTTTAATGAGATTCCCAACTGGGACCTCTTCAGTGCACAGAGTGCGGAGATTCAGGTGAGAAGCTGAACTGACAGAACAGTCGGGATTTAGAACAGTTTTCCCACCAATTCAGCACTTTTGGGAAAATTGCAGCCCTGATTTCTATCCAATATTGGAAGGTGTTTGTATGGACAATGTTAGAACGGAATCAAACTTGACTAATTCCTAATAGACTCTAATCTTTTAGGCCCAATGCAATATAAGAAGATAGATAATATCAGCAATGTCACCATGGTCACCACTGTCTTTCTATGTTTGTATAAAGAGATGTATGATTAGTGACACCATCAGTTCACAACTATAAAAGACAGCATATTTATTTATTTGTGAATTGGAAAACTTAGGGCACTTGACTCAAGAGTCTCATAATATCCAGAATGACCACTACTTTTGGTTTCATTCCAATGTGATGATGCGAGATCAGAACAGTTTTAATTATTTAAGATATATGTATCCAGTTCTCCTTACGGTTCTGACGTTCAAGGCAAGTAACATAAGGGCATCTCGCAGCCCATGTGCATCGTCGAAGACTGACTCTGAGGTGGACTTGTGGCAAAAAGGAAAAATAATTACATAAAGGCTTCTGCTCCTCAATACCTAGTTCCCCGAAGTGAAAGTAAGAGACATGCTTCCTTGTTAAAACCCTTCACATTTGGATCTGGTTGAAATAGTTAGTGACGAGTAAGCTTGATCCATGCTATTGGATTTGGATACCTGGAATATTGAGAAGAGCTGGTATATTACAGTTATATATTATTATGTGCGACACGGTGGCACAGTGGTTAGCATTGCTACCTCACAGCTCCAGGGACTTGGGTTTGATTCCTGTCTGTGTTGCACATTCTCCCCATGTCTGCATGGGTTTCCTCCGGGTGTTCTGGTTTCCTCCCACAGTCCAAAGATGTGCGGGTTAGGTGTATTGGCCATCCTAAATTGCCTCTTTGTCCCTGGATGCGTAGGTTAGAGGCATTAGTGGGGTAAATTTGTGGGGTTATGGGGATAGGGCCTAGGTGAGATTGTTGTTGGTGCAAACTGAATGGGCCAAATGCACTGTAGGGATTCTATGATTATGAGCTAGCCTGCAGATGCCATTCGACTCTGCTTGAAGATTAGATGTCATTGGCTATCTAAATAAACGAGGCTGATTATAAGACCACATCCTCATGCACATTTTAGCCCCACAATATTTGGGTTGCATAGAGCTAGATATTGCTGAAGATCTGTATCTCAAGTAGGTATAACCACCATTGAATAGACTATACAGTGTGTCTGTGCTGTGGTTAGAATTACAACTTATTTCTTTTCTGGTTAGTTATGCAGCATGCCGTACAATACAATCATAGCTTGGTTAAAGCAAGGACAACTCATTTAGTCCCACGCCTCTGCGTTTTCCCTGTAGCCCTGCAAACTTTTTCTCCTCCAATTCTCCTTCGAAAGCCTCAATTGAATCTACCTCCACCACACTCTTATGCAATGTATTCTAGATCTTAACAGCTTGCTGCATTAAAAATGTTTTATCTCATGCTACCTTTGTTTTTTTTAAATAGGCGCCCTCTGGTTGTCGGCCGTTCCACCAACCAAAGCAATTTTTCCATATCTAATCTGTCCAGACCCATCAATCTGAGAGGAATTTCTAGTATCTCCTTTTGACCTAACAAAATGACATATCCAGGTTTGTTAGTTGTCCAATGATAAAATTATGACTAAATTATGACTATATTCATTGGAAAGGACTTTGTTATCAAGTCAGTTTCAGATCCAAGATGCCATAGCTGGCTATGGAGGATTTCTATCAAATGAACCCTTTGTGCTTACTATTTTATATCTGATCCAGTAGGTCCACAGTATGCCAGGGCATTGTTACTGATTAAACATAAAATACTGCGGATGCTGGAATCTGAAACAAAAACAGAAAATAGCTGGAAAATCTCAGTAGGTCTGGCGGCATCTGTGGAGAGAGATTAGAGCCAACTTTTTGAATCTAGATGACCTTTCGTTGTGTTGTTACTGATTGCCCAGCCTGTCTGTCTCTTCATTATGAGGGGAGAGTGAAACTAATAATGATGATTGGGATTTTCTCCACTCAGATCCAGCCAACTCGAGGTAGAAGGGTTTTGGTTGCACCGTTTGCAGATCAACACTACCCAGGACAAAGCAACATGTTTCGTCATTGTCCCAAGCACCATCCCTCACCCCCACCTCATCCACATCCTGCTCCACTCCCTCTATAACTGGACAGTTTTAAAAAAAAAGTTTATTTATTAGTGTCACGAGTAGGCTTACATTAACCCTGCAATAAAGTTACTATGAAAATCCCCTAGTTGCCACACTCCAGCGCCTGTTCAGGTACACTGAGGGAGAATTTAACATGGCTAATGCACCGAACCAGCATGTCTTTTGGACTGTGGGAGGAAACCAGGGCACCCGGAGGAAACCTATGCAGACACAGGGAGAATGTGCAGACACCACACAGAGAGTGACCCAAGCCAGGAATCAAACCCGGGTCCCTGGGACTGTGAGGCAGCAGAGCTAACCACTGTGCCACCAGCATCCGCTACCTACAGGATGTATTGTGGCAATCTGGTGCTGATAGTATCCTACATTCCTTAAACTCTACCAGCAAGAAGGGCAAGGGAGCATGGAAACACCTTCTCCTCTAAGATTCCTTGATAGTCATATATGAGTATGCCATGAGCAGATATTGCCATTCCCGTGTTGTTGCTGGGTCAGTAATTTGGAATACCCTGGTTGACCGCATTGTGAAAGCAGCAGCACTACAAGGTTCAGGAAGAAAATTCATTATCACCTCCTCAAGGCAATATTGGGATGGCCATTTAATATTACAATTACCAGTATTGTCCACATACTGAGAACATTGGTTTAAAAAAGGAAACGTAATGGTGCTTTGTGTTAGGAAGGCGTGTAGCTTATTGAATTCACTGTGGGGTGGGCCGAGGCTGAAGTAAATATTCAAATTGAAATCAGGAGTGGGAATGCAATGCACAATTAGCCTAAATTTGATTAAAGCGATGCAGGGAACACACAAGCTTTGTGCCTCTTGCTCATTTACACAATGGTCGTGTGCAGCCCCGCAGCACCAGAAATGATGCTGAATGGCTGCAAACATGACAAGTAGGCCCAGATTTATATGAGGCCAGCACCACTTATAGTTAGTCTGCATGACTGAAAGTCAGTCTGCAGCTCTTAATGGTGAGGTGCCTTCTGGCTGCAGTAGGGACTGGAACTGCTTCCTGAAGAGTGAATGGCCAACGGGAAGCTGCAGAAGGGGAAACGGCACAACAGACTAGAGACTATCTCTCGGTTCATGGATGTCATGCTGGACACCCTTGGTGCTGGAGATGTACAAGAGGAGAGAGAAGTCCTCTTCCCTCGGGGGACCAGGAGGTCCTCCAGACCAGTACTAAAAAAGCAGCAAAAACAGGTTGTCCTAGCAGTCAATGGACAGAAACATTGAAACATAGAAAATGGCCATTTGGCCCTTTGAGCCTGCACCGACAGCAATCCCATCCAGGCCCTATCCTTATAACCCCATGTATTTACCCTGCTAATCCCCCTGACACTAATGGCAATTTAGCACGGCCAATCAACCTAAGCCACACATCTTTGGATTGTGGGAGGAAACCGGAGCACCCAGAGGAAACTCACACAGACATGGGGAGAATGTGCAAACTCCACACAGTCACCCAAGCCGGGAATCCAACCCGCGCCGGTGCTGTGAGGCAGCAGTGCTAACTACTGTGCCACCGTGCTGGCTCTTCATTATGACCATGGCTGATCATCCAACTCAATAATCTGTTCCCGCTTTCCCTCCATATAGGGCGGTTTAAATTCCTGGCTGAGGTCACTGTCTGTTCAGAGTTTGCAGGTTCTCCCCATGTCTGCGTGGGTTTCATCCGGGTGCTCTGGTTTCCTCCCACACTCCAAAGATGTGCGGGTTAGGTGGATTGGCCATGCTAAATTGCCCCTTAGTGTCAAGGGGATTAGTGAGTAAAATACTTGGAGTTACGGGGATAGGGCCTGAGTGTGAATCTTGTCAGTGAAAACTCGATGGGCTGAATGGCCTCCTGCAGTGTAGACATTCTATAATTCTATGGTATCCTTTGATCCCTTGAGCCCCAAGAGATATATCTCTTTCTTGAATCATACAATGCTTTGGCCTCAACTTCTTTTTGTAGTAACGAATTCCACAGGCTTACCACCCTCTGAGTACAGAAATTTCTTCTCATCTCAGTTTTGAATGGTTTATCCCATATCATTAGACGGTGACTGGTTCTGGATTCCCCCACCATCAGAGACATCTTTTCTGCATTTAGCCTGTCTAGTCCTGTTAGAATTTTTATATGTTTCTATGAGACCTCCCTCATTCTTCTAAACTTCAGCTGATATAATTCTAAGTGACTCAATCTCTCCTCATAAGTCAGTCCAGCCATCCAAGGAATCTGTCTGGTAAACCTTTGCTGCACTCCATCTATAGTAAGAACATTCTTCCTCAGGTAAGGAGATCAAAGCTGCACACAATATTCCAGGTGTGGTCTCACCAAGGCCCCGTATAAATGCATCAAAACTTGTCCAAATCACACTGAAGCATCTTTGCATCCTCCTCACAGCTCATCCTCCCACCCAACTTTGTGTCAGCTGCAAACTTGGAGATGTTATACTTAGTTTCCTCACCTAAATCATTAATATATATATATTGTGAATAGCTGGGGTCCTAGCACCGATCCCTGCAGTACCCTGCTAGTCAATGCCTGCCACTTGGAAAAAGACCTGTTTATTCCTACTCTTTGTTTCCTGTCTGCCAACCAGTTTTTTATCCATTTTAACACATTACCCCCAATCCCATGTTCTTTAATTTTACACACTAATCTCTTATACAACTGCAGTCTGTGGCCAGAATTTTACTCCCCTCCCACCATGGGAATCGGAGCGGGTGAGGGGCGGACAATGGGAAGGTCCATTGACATCGGACAATATTTTATGGATTTAGAACAAGCAAGGCAGTAAAATCCCGCCCTATATCTGTGGACCTAGATGCAGTCCTGTAAGAAGTTCAATGACTTCACAAGTGATCAAGGCCAGCCGATGCAGCTTCCAGTGCATTATTCCAGCCTTAGACACTGCTCAATTCACCACACTTCTCTTTGCTCAACCTATATCAACAACTAATTTCTCAAGTTCATCCGCTTCACTTCACACTCACTTATTTGCCACAGCTGAAATAGATACATCTCATCTCACAGTTTGTACACACTGCCAATTAATCAGTTGTGGCAGGAAAAACGCACAAACATAGTACATGCCCTCACTGACACATTACCCTCTACTTTGCACGATAAGCTGACTCATTATAGGTGGCAGCAGCAGCTGACCAGTATGGGTCAGGCATGGCTGTATGTTCTCACCTTCAATAAGGAACAGCTATCATTGAGGCTGTGGTCAGTAGCCAGAGGGTGATTAAACATTCCTGCTTGATGCACTTTCTCACATCTCACTTTGCCCTCATCCTGCAATCTGTTCTGATTTACAATCTACTGGTCGTGTAATCCTGCACTTCATGCTTTTTCCCAACTTCCATCAGTCCACCATTGGCTGTGACATTCTCAGAAATCCAAGTACTGCCACCTAACCAGTCAGAGGTGCAGGATGTTGGAATCCTAGAGGGAGAGGATACTGAGGAGGCAGTGACACAGTCACTCAGTCTAACACTTGCAGCTGGCACTGCTCATACTTTTGGGGTTAGCATAGAATCAGGATCTCCAAGTGGCCAATCATTAGATGAAGCTTGACATGCCGCCTGTTCCAGCATGCCACATGGTGTACAGTGGCAACAGTGTGCACCATCGAAAAGATGCACTGCAGGAAGTTGCCAAGGCTTTTTCAACAGCACCTTCCAAATCTGCACCTTTTACCACTTAGGAAAACAAGGGCAGCACATTTATGGGAGAATTTAGCATGGCCAATGCACCTAACCAGCATGTCCTTTGGACTGTAAGAGAAAACTGGAGCACCCGGAGGAAGCACACAGGGAGAATGTGCAGACTCCGCACGGACAGTGATCCAGCCGGGAATTGAACCGGGGTCCCTGGCCCTGTGAGGCAGCAGTGCTAACCACTGTGCCACCATGAACACAACTGCCTGCTAGCACCCTTCTAAGCCACACATCTTTCTGACTTGGAAATTTCACTGACATTAGGTCTAAAATCTTCCTGGGTGTAACTACACCATATAGACTGCAGCAGTCAAGGTGATGGCTTACCAGCATCACAAGGAGAATTAGGGATGGGCAACAAATATTGACCTGGTTAGTAAACTTCTCTTCCATGAACAAAAAGAAAAGGCAGCAGTGCTAACCGCTGTGCCACCATGCCATCCCTCTGTTAGTTAATAAAAACAGTAAGAAGTCTCACAACACCAGGTTAAAGTCCAATAGGTTTATTTGATAGCACAAGCCTTGAGCTTTCAGAGCGCTGCCCCTTCATCAGGTAAGTGGGACAACAACTCACCTGATGACAGAGCAGCGCTCTGAAAGCTTGTGGCTTGTGCTACCAGGTAAACCTGTTGGACTTTAATCTGATGTTGTGAGACTTCTTACTGTGCTTACCCCAGTCCAACACTGGCATCTCCACATCATAGTTAATAAAAACGCAGCAATGATACTTCACTTAAACCGTGAGTGGGAAATGGATGATAACAGATTGCTTGTTATCATAGAATCCCTACAGTACAGAAGGAGGCCATTTGGCCCATCAAGTCTGCACCAACCACAATCCCTCCCAGCCCCTATGCCCATAGCCCCACATATTTACCCTGCTAGTCCCCTGACACCAAGTGGCAATTTAGAATGGCCAATCAACCTAACCCGCACATCTTTGGACTGTGGGAGGAAACTGGAGCACCCGGAGGAAACCCACGCAGACACGGGGTGAATGTGCAAACTCCATACAGACAGTGACCCAAGCCGGGAATTGAACTCGGGTCTTTGGCACTGTGAGGCAGCAAAGTGCTAACCACTGTGCCAAAGTGCCGCGTTATCCGCTTTGTCCAGGCAGCCAATCTTCCACTCTCTATTTTGCATCCAGTGTTCAAAATGACAATTTAACCCATTGTGAATGACTGCAACACTTGCCCAAAGAGGATGGGAACAACCAATCATTGTCGCAATATGGACAAGTGCAAAAAATATATGTCACAACAGCACTTTATTCGCTGAGCGTTATTATAAAACACAAGCAAACCATTGAGTTTTCAGCACACCATGCTGTTATTAAGATGTTTATTTCCCACTGGTGCATGTGGGGCCAATTTTCCCAAATCTCGCTTCCTCAAAATGTAATTGGTTCTCCACTTGGGACTGCACCCAAACTTGAATCGTCCATTATTTGGTGCTGCATCGCAAATTTACACTTAGTTATAATTTGTTCTTCAATTAATAATTTTGTGATTGCTGCAGTTGCTTTAAACTGGTGTAAACTATTTCCCCGTAATTGAAAAATATAAGTGTCCTTTTGTGAAAACCTGGAACTTTCCCAAAAAATGTCAAATCTTATAACAGCTACATATAATTCTACTGGTTCCCACTTTTCTTTTGGAAGGCTGCCAATCCACAATGAAAGTTCACTGGTTTCTGAGGCTATCGTGAACTCTGGCTACAGCAGGCTCTGAAAATACTATAAGCACTTACAAGACTCTCAAATTTTACAAGTCTCCTGTTCTCAAACACCATAGCCACAGGATATAAAGGGGAACACGATTTACACTCAGTTATAAATCAGAATTTTACATCCTTTGGAAATGACACCCGTGTAATATATAGGTCCTCACGCAACACCAGAACAGAGACATTTGCATTTGTTGCATTCATCACAAGCTAGGGCACGTGTGAAGGTGGACAATTAATCACTGCTGTTTCCATTTACTGAATAAGTTGTATTGTAAAATTGTCACTGCAGGTCTGAAAATCTACTGGGTATATTGATGATGCTAATGTATTAGGGTTAGGATATACACCTTGTTTCCAGCATGCAAATTAGTCCTTCCCAAAGTCTTTGAGATTCCTTTATATACATGATGCTTTTGGATCTGAGTGCATTGCATCCATAACAATATATGAAATTGTGAAGACCACAACAGTAGGTGGGAGTGGGATTTCCAGGGCAGGAACATAAATGTGGAAACGCAATTCCTCGCGGCCTTCTCTGCACTTCCCATTTCCCTGGCTGTGTGTTGTCCAATTCTGCTTTTACCATGTGCTGTGCTGAGATGAATCACGTCCCAACGGCTGTGAGGCGGAAAGGAGGATGACCCTATTCTAAGAGTGAGCCTCGTATGTTATACTGAGGAAAGTAACGACAAGGATGCATGCTATTTTTGGAGGAGAGGAATGTCTTCCTCAGAGCTAAGCAAATTGAGGTCACCATGAGATGAGGAAGAAATACAACAGCTTGAAAAAGTTTGCCAGAGTAAGTGACAACTGCACTCAGCTCTTAACGGTATACAGCAGTGACATCCTAGCAACCACGTTTGCATGCACACTCACACAAAAAGACTCAAGCTAGTGGTATACTTACATGGTATGTTTCCTCGCTGTAAGACACTGTTGCTCCAATACATAAACACTGCTGCCCCAATTCAGTCATGATACCTTTCATCTTTCTTATAGACATTGTACTCATCTTATTGATGGACTGTTGGATCAAAACATTCTCCCTCAAATTCACCTCAAGGCTGCATATCTCAATGTGGTCTGTTGGTTAGTGCCCATTATTTCATCCCTCTTCTCTCAAAGAATGAATCCCTCATTCACACATTCGATCAATGGGCAATTTACTTGGTACCTGTGTATCATATTCTGATGTGGAGATGCTGGCGTTGGACTGGGGTAAGCACAGTAAGAAGTCTCACAACACCAGGTTAAAGTCCAACAGGTTTATTTGGTAGCAAATACCATAAGCTTTCGGAGCGCTGCCCCTTCGTCAGATGGAGTGAAAATCTGTTCTCCAACAGTGCACAGAGACACAACATCAAGTTACAGAATACTAATTAGAATGCAAATCACTACAGCCAGCCAGGTCTTAAAGATAAAGTGGGTGGAGGGAAGATTAAACACAGGTTAAAGAGATGTGTATTGTCTCCAGACAGAACGGCTAGTAAGATTCTGCAAGATCAGGAGGCAAGCTGTGGGGGTTACTGAGAACGCTTACCTGAAGATCCAAGGCTGAATGCCCGTGACTACTGAAGTGCTCCCCCACTGGATCTTCAGGTAAGCGTTCTCCAAGGCGGCCTTCACGACACATGACAGCGCAGAGTTGCTGAGCAGAAACTGATAGCCAAGTTCCGCACACATGAGGACGGCCTAAACCGGGATGTTGGATTTATGTCACATTATCAGTAACCCCCACAGCTTGCCTCCTGATCTTGCAGAATCTTACTAGCTGTTCTGTCTGGAGACAATACACATCTCTTTAACCTGTGTTTAATGTTCCCTCCACCCACATTATCTGTACCTTTAAGACCTGGCTGGCTGTAGAGATTTGCATTCTAATTAGTATTCTGTAACTTGATGTTGTGTCTCTGTGCACTGTTGGAGAACAGATTTTCACTCCATCTGACGAAGGGGCAGCGCTCCGAAAGCTTATGGTATTTGCTACCAAATAAACCTGTTGGACTTTAACCTGGTGTTGTGAGACTTCTTACTGTATCATATTCTGGCCATTGGTATCTGCTCCAAGGTGTGTCCCGTAAATTCTGAGTTTCTTTCCCCCCATTGTACCCAGACGATTGTCTCAGCAGCAGCAAGACTGAAGATCCATTCATTTCTCCCCATTTTGCGACACTCACTCTGGAGGAAAATGTAAACTTTGAACAGGAGGCAGTCCCTAAAATAAGCAAGATGGGTAATAGAGGTGCAGGAGAAAAG
Organism: Mustelus asterias; assembly: GCF_964213995.1. NCBI lineage: Eukaryota > Metazoa > Chordata > Chondrichthyes > Carcharhiniformes > Triakidae > Mustelus > Mustelus asterias. The sequence goes on along the minus strand of NC_135825.1, from coordinate 27,004,993 downwards.
TAGGGCTGCGAGCTGCTCCTGGCCAAACTCAGATAAAAGGGGCAGGAGGAGTAGGACATCCGGCCCTTTGAGCCTGTTTCAACATTTTAAGAGATCATGGTTGATGTGATTGTAGCCTTAAATCCAATTTCCTCCCAGCTCCCTTAACCTTGGCTCCCTTGTAAATTAAAAACCTGTCTAACTCAGTCTTGAGGGGCGGCACGGTGGCACAGCGATTAGCATTGCTGCCTCATAGCGCCAGGGTTCGATTCCCAACTTGGGTCACTGTCTGTGTGGAGTTTGCACATGATCCCCATGTCTGCGTGGGTTTCCTCCGGGTGCTCCGGTTTCCTCCCACAGTCCAAAGTTGTGCAGGTTAGGTGGATTGGCCATACTAAATTGCCCCTTAGTGTCAGGAGATTAGCTAGGGTAAATGCATGGGGTTACGGGGATAGAGCCTGGGTGGGATTGTGGTCGGTGCAGACTAGGTGGCTGAATGGCCTCCTTCTGCACTGTAGGGATTTTAAAAATATAATCAACGACCCAACCTCTACTGCTCTCTGGAGTAGAGAATTCCAAAGGTTAATAATCCTCTGAGAAAATAAATTCTCTTATTTTACAGTAGATTTGTTTTTTTTTCACACAAATGTTGGAACATGCTAAGGCAGGAAGGTAGACATTTCACTTCCTCCTCCCACTATGGTTGCACATAAGAGCAATAGGATGATGCGTACGAGACCCTCACCTTACATTGACTTGGATTTTGAGGTACTTATAACAGTGGGACCGGCAGTGACACTATTACTGGGTAAAACTAACAGCAACCTCTGTTGTACAGCTAAATGTGGAAATCGGGAAGTTGCTGTCAGCAGGTTCCTCCACAGGCAGTAGTCACTGTCCACTCTCGCATCAAAGATGGTAAAAAATTGAAGGACCTCGCCCGGGTTAACAGGGAACCTCACCTGGGGACTGGTCATAACAAACGTCTGACGTGTTTGGACTTAAACTAGGTATTAGAGTGGCATTAATGCCCCCCCCCCCCCCCCCCATGGCAAGTTTGGTGGCAGGGGGCATTTAAACAACTGAGCATGGCAGGTGCGGATTCCACCACTGCCCTGGTTACATCCATGGCAGGAAAGGAGGAAGGGCCATCATCGGCCTTCCCATCCCACCACCAACTAAGGGCCTTAAGTGGCCAATCATTTTCCATTTAACGGCCTCATGCCCTGGCCATTCATATTCGCCGAGCAGAAGCCAGCATACTTGCCCTTTTGAAAACCGTAAAAGCAAACATTATTGGGGTTGCTTGTAAGCTGCCTGAGTGGGGAATCCCTCATTCAAAAACTGATTAAGAGACACAGCGTCAGGAAGGAGGGACCCACTGAGAGTGACCCATTTGCCCCTGCAGGTTACACCCCTCTCAACATCGCTCACCTGTGCCTGGCTCCATTGACGATCCTAGGCCTCAGGTGGGGTTAGTACAAGCATCTGCTGGTCAGCAATGAAGAGATGCTAGCTTCTGACTGGTCGGCAGATTTTGGCAGGTGGATCTTCTGCCCCCCCTCTCCCCACCCCTCCCCACACAAACCTCGCGTTGCTTGGTTCTAATTGGCACTTAATTCGGCAGACCTCCATAGAAAGAGGCAACGCGGTGTTTCCCTGGCTTTCCAGCTTGTGGGTGAGACCCCTAACACCTCCATTAAACACCACCATTAGAGTTTCCTTTGAGTTAGCAGATCACTCCGCTTGCATGTATAATTGAAAATTCTTTCAATGTGAGTGAGGCATAGGGCGCGATCTTACCGGCCGTTCACGCCATACTCCCGCTGCAACGAGGTCAGAGAATTTGGTGCCCAGCCAAATCACTGAGGCAGAATGGGAAAATCCCGCCGGCGTGAATGGGGGTAACATCTAAGCTATGGTGCCCAGGCCTTGCAGTTTGTGTGACAGTTCCCTTGATGTATTGGTGCACAAGTGGAGCTAGCAAATCTGCGAACGCTGCCTTATTATTTTCTCTTCAGCCCTTTAACTATTCTCCCCCTCCTGCTTCCTGGAAAGTTTGTTCCACATGAGTGCAAACATTCGAAAGTAAATTTCACAGATTCCTGTTTCCAGTCTAATTGCTATTTGTGATTAAGAAATGGCATAGGTCTAAAATAAACTTCTATTAAGTGGAGCACAGAGATTGACACTTTACTGATGGTGTGCACCATTGCTAAACATTCTTTTATGTGTTGTTCTCTTTCGAGGACCAATACATTATTGTTAAGTTTATACCCGTAACTCTTGTTATGTCTCCACTGTTCCCATTAGTGATCATGCTTTGCATTCCAGCCTTTTAACCGGCCTAACAAACCAGAATATCAATAAACAGTGGATTTTTTAAACTCTCATAAAAATGGATCACAGTTCTCGATACCTTATTGAGTTGAGTGGAGCTTGTGTTGCAAAGGTTTTAAGTTTAAGTTTATTTATTGGTGTCACACGTAGGCTTATGTTAACACTGCAATGAAGTTACAGTGAAAATCCCCTAGTCGTCACACTCCGGCACCTGTTCAGGTACACTAAGGGAGAATTTAGCGTGGCCAATGTACCTAACCGGCATGTCTTTCCCGGACTGTGGGTGGAAACCCACGCAGACACGGGGAGAACGTGCAAACTCCGCACAGACAGTGGCCTCAGCTGGGAATTGAACCCATGTCCCTGATGTTGTGGGACAGCAGTGCTAACCATTGTGCAATATTTAGACAGTTGTTGGGACCAAGTATAGAGTGCTCACATTCTATAGATCATTTTGTTCCCTCTTTCTAAGTTTGTTCTTCCTCACTCTGACAATCCATTTCCATCGTAAGTGATCTATTCGGAGACTTGTATGTGTGCCCTTCTTCATTTGAAATCATCTCAATCATTCTTGGCTTATTTATCCCTTTAATTTTCTTTGGCAGAGAGGGGAAGAAAGGAGGAATAGATAGACTGAAAACGCTTTACCCATGCTGAACAATTGGGTGTCAATATTTTAAACTTGGAATGTGACATGATACGTTGGAATGTTACTGTCACTTACCACATGCCCAATGGAAATCTAGCTCTGCTACTCATATTTCGTGCTCTATTGCATTTACTTTAGTCCAGGCTATCTGATGCCACTTACATAAATGTCAGACTCAAGAATTACGTGAGAGATCCTTTCAGCGTTGCATTTTCTGAGATTGCCAAGAACGATGATAGTTCCAGTACAGTACAGCTTGAGTTTACTAGCATGTGGTATCAAGGGTGCTATGTTACAACAAGGACAAACACAGGCCCTGATATGAATGGCAAGCAATGTGCTTTCAATCATGTCTAACTTAGTACAACTAGGTTCAAGATGTTCCAAACAAACAAAGAAAAATTAAGGGTTATAAATCTGCTTATCATGGTAGGTTGTTTCATAAGGTTAAATCTCATGGGATCCGGGGTGAGGTATCTAAATGGATACAAAATAGGCTTAATGACAGAAGACAGAGGGTGGTTGTAGAGGGTTGTTTTTCAAATTGGAGGCCTGTGACCAGCGGGGTGCCTCAGGGATCGGTGCTGGGTCCACTGTTATTTGTCATTTATATTAATGATTTGGATGAGAATTTAGTAGGCATGTTTAGTAAGTTTGCAGATGACACCAAGATTGGTGGCATAGTGGACAGTGAAGAAGGTTATCTAGGATTGCAACGGGATCTTGATCAATTGGGCCAGTGGGCTGATGAAGGGCAGATGGAGTTTAATTTAGATAAATGCGTGGTGATGCATTTTGGTAGATCAAACCAGGGCAGGACTTACTCAGTTAATGGTAGGGCATTGGGCAGAGTTGCAGAACAAAGAGATCTAGGGGTACATGTTCATAGCTCCTCGAAAGTGGAGTCACAGGTGGACAGAGTGGTGAAAAAGGCATTCGGCATGCTTGGTCTCATTGGTCAGAACATTGAATACAGGACTTGGGACGTCTTGTTGAAGTTGTACAAGACATTGGTAAGGCCACACTTGGAATACTGTGTACAGTTCTGGTCATCCTATTATAGAAAGGATATTATTGAACTAGAAAGAGTGCAGAAAAGATTTACGAGGATACTACCGGGACTTGATGGTTTGAGTTATAAGGAGAGGCTGGATAGACTGGGACCCTTTTCTCTGGAGCGTAGGAGGCTTAGAGGTGACCTATCGAGGTCTATAAAATAATGAGGGGCATAGATCAGCTAGATAGTCAATATTTTTTCCCAAAGGTAAGGGAGTCTAAAACTAGAAGGCATAGGTTTAAGGTGAGAGGGGAGAGATACAAAAGGGTCCAGAGGGGCAATTCTTTCACACAGAGGATGGTGAGTGTCTGGAAGAAGCTGCCAGAGATAGTAGTAGAGGCGGGTACAATTTTGTCTTTTAAAAAGTGTTTAGACAGTTACATGGGTAAGATGGGTATAGAGGGATATGGGCCAAACACAGGCAATTGGGGCTAGCTTAGGGGTTAAAAAAGGGGTGGCATGGACAAGTTGTGCCGAAGGGCCTGTTTCCATGCTGTAAACCTCTATGACTCTATGACTCTATCAATGGAATGGTGTAGTTTTGATGCTAAGGGCGGCACGGTGGCACAATGGCTATCACTGCCACCTCACAGCGCCAGGCTTCAATTCTAGCCTCAGGACCCTGTCAGTGCGGAGTCTGTGCGTTCTCCCAGTGTCTGTGTGGGTTTCTTCCGGGTGCTCCGATTTCCTCCCAAACCCCAAAGATGTGTGGGTTAGGTTGATTGGCCATGCTGAATTGCCCCTTAATGTCAGGGGGATTAGCGGAGTAAATACGCAGGGTTACGGGGATAGGGTCTGGGTGAGTTGTTGTCAGTGCAGGCTCGATGCACTGAATGGCCTCCTTCTGCACTGAATGATCCTATTCTATGTGGAGATCTAAGATCGTGCCTCGCTGACCATATGTATGCCTTCAAACAACCGCACAACCTCAAACAGACCATTGTCCGCAGCAAACTACCCAGCTTTCAGGAGAACAGTGACCACGACACCACACAACCCTGCCACAGCAACCTCTGCAAGACGTGCCGGATCATCGACACAGATGCCATCATCTCACGTGAGAACACCATCCACCAGGTACACGGTACATATTCTTGCAACTCGGCCAACGTTGTCTACCTGATACGCTGCAGGAAAGGATGTCCCGAGGCATGGTACATTGGGGAAACTATGCAGACGCTGTGACAACGGATGAATGAACACCATTCGACAATCACCAGGCAAGACTGTTCTCTTCCTGTTGGGGAGCACTTCAGCGGTCACGGGCATTCAGCCCCTGATATTCGGGTAAGCGTTCTCCAAGGCGGCCTTCGCGACACACGACGGCGCAGAGTTGCTGAGCAGAAACTGATAGCCAAGTTCCGCACACACGAGGAAGGCCTCAACCGGGATATTGGGTTCATGTCACACTATCTGTAACCCCCACAGTTGCCTGGACCTGCCGAGTTTCACTGGCTGTCTTGTCTGGTGACAATACACATCTTTTTAGCCTGTCTTGGTGCTCTCTCCACTCACATTGTTTTGTTTCTTAAAGACTTGATTAGCTGTAAGTATTCGCATTCCAACCATTATTCATGTAAATTGAGTCTCTGTCTTTATATGCCCTGTTTGTGAACAGAATTCCCACTCACCTGAAGAAGGGGCTTGGAGCTCCGAAAGCTTGTGTGGCTTTTGCTACCAAATAAACCTGTTGGACTTTAACCTGGTGTTGTTAAACTTCTTACATATGTATGTATGCAGACACACACATATGCACAAATGGTTCACAAAATCCTTTAAAGAAACAAAGCAAATGCAAGGGAGAGTTTTAAAGTACAAAAGATGCATGTGCTCCAGTATTTGGAATACAGCATGAACTTTTATGGCCATTAATTGTGGGAGTCATTAAGTGAACATAAGATAAATGGAGGAGAAGCACAAGTGAGCATTATATCAATAACTATAATTAGTGATAGTCTACAACCATTTTAGTCTATACAATGTACACACAAAAGAAAGGGAATATGATCCCATTATTCTCCAATCGTTGAGATCTGGAGCCAGATTTTAGTCTCCCAATGGAGATGCAAATTAGGTTGTGAATTGCTGAACTAATTTTTCTTTTGCTGGATAAACAACTTTCCTCTACCTACCTGACTCCAGACCATTATCATGTGGCCTTCTGGCAGTTCATGAAGACCTTGGATTCAAAATGCACATGCACCTCCTCTGAGGTCAGGGCCCCATTGTGAGGACAATTGCATTTTCTCCTGCACACTATTTTTTTCTGCTAGTGTGGAAAATACCTTTTAGGATTTGTGACGACTGAGGGGAAGTCAGGAACATTCTCAGGTTAAAATGTTTTGACACTTTTGAATGTCACCATTAGAGGATGTATTGTAATATTGTAATGTGTTTAACATAATAATTCATCATCTGTTCTGCAAAGGTAAGTTGACCCTTACAGTGACTACCATTGTGGAAATGTTATCAATTGGAGAAAGTGCCATAATGCTTTTAAAATATCTGTCATTCTCTGCTGTCATGTTTTGTGCTTTGATTGCAATCAACTGACATCCTACACTATTAAAAAAAAGCAGCTTTTAAATATTGAAAAATATCTCTGTACCTGTTCCCCCAACACATTGATTGGCAGACACTCTGCTTTGAAATTGAAATTCTCTTCTGTAAGTTTCAGGTGATGTGGCTAGATGTTATCATCATGACAACCATTCTGACTGCTTGGCTGAGTTTCAACAGTTGGTAATGGCTTCAGCTCAGCATGTGGTCTATTGATCATGGGATGATTTAAAAATTAAGAAGCTGTAATAATAGAATATGCCTTTGATATGGCTCTTGTTTGTTGAAACGGCACTTACATGGTTACTTTTTTGTGCTAATATAGTTTTTGGAAGATGCTAAAATGTGCAGGTCGAGTTTTCCCAAGTCCACAGGAAAATCCAGGGCATGATCTTTGTTTTAATATTAAGAGAAAAGTAAAGGATGCAGCTATCAACTCAACTGAAGGGAATGTAAACAATCTTTATCAGCCACTTCATTCTCTGTTCTGCCTTTATGGTAAAAGTTAATTCTTGAGCACCTCTTTCATTTCAGGCTCTGAAGATGAAAAAAAACCCTCTGTCACTGCAGGAATGTGTGCCAAGCTTCCTAACTATGTAACATCACTAATTCTGCCTGACTCCAGCAAGATCAGGTAAGAGACTGGCACCAAAGATAGTTTAGATTTATCTTCATGTGGCAAATCTCTGGCCAGAAGTGTGCAGATAGTTGGGGGGGGGGGGGGGGGGGGGGGGGGGGGGAGGAGGACCACCTGGTACCTCGAGTTCAGAGAATTCCAGTGTTCACTTCAAGAATGCAGACAACTGAAGAAGGTTGATGGGAATACACCAGGATATGCTTGTTGCACGTGGCAGCCTGGTAATGAGTTTGTTAAAAGCATGGATGAGTCCAGCTCCAATTTCCGTTGGAGATTTGCACAGAGCATGGAGATCATTCTGGCCATGAACACAACAGTGGTGCCCACCATGCTGAAGCCTCTACAAACTGCTATGGCGGCTTCCATTTGACAGCTCTTCCCTTGTTAATTGTTAGATAAAACACGTCAGAACAGTGAGTTATGGAAACCCAACTTCATGCCTTTTTTAAATTCATTCATGGGACATGGATGTCACTGGCTGGCCAGCATTTATTGCCCATCCCTAGTTGCCCAAAGACAGTTGAGAGTCAACCACATTGCTGTGGCTCTGGAGTCACATG